>NC_090440.1:629256610-629928472 GCF_031143425.1 Pleurodeles waltl
CTCCAGATTACACACAAAAATGGCACTGTACGGCCTAGGATAGCCCCCACCAATGTATCCCACCCGTTTCCATGTCAACTTCTGAGTGTGTTTGTAGTTGACAACTGTACTGTGCAGGAAGGAGGGGGACAGATCTTTCAATCACTAACAGGAGGACACCAAATTGTTGTACAGTTAGAACCAACATCACTAGCCACATATCAGACATGACAAGCATAGCATCTGCCTGTGGAAGAATCCCGACCCCACACACAAGTAATCCAAACATCACTGCAAGTCATTCCAGGCCACATTTTCCAAACAACACACAGGTGTTGTGCACCTGCCACAGCATTCCCCATCAAGGTTACAATAGATCATGAAGTGGATCAGCACTCTGGCCCTACCTGTCATGTCCATCATAGCTAATGCAGTAACACATGACAAAGTACGCATCATGAGGCATGAATGTATCTGTCTGACTACATTTGATGGTGACACAGTCCTGCTTGGGGCAGCACAGTGAATGGACAATCATTGCCAAAGTATCATACCAACAACAGGACCCCATGGACATACATGTGAGATATTCCACACATCATGCCATCTGCATGGCTGGCACAAGCTTAATTTAATGCACACATATGTCTTCTAGTGGAAATGGAGCACTTGCACACAGGTATGCAAAAGGTATGTTGGCCATACCTATGAGACATCATCCATGTCAAAGCACATTCCCTACTTACCAAGGGAAAGAACCTTAGCTACAGCTGCCAAGATTTTGCCATGTAAGCCATGTCACATATATGATGGACACCCAAGCATCACAGACCACAGTGAGACATCAGAACCCAACATACAATTGAAAAAATGTTCTCCCGGCTTAAAGATTTCAACCTAGACATATCCCCAGATACATGGCAGAGGACAGTGAGCCACATCCTGCACATCTTTGTACTGTGACATTTGGGATGAGTGATCAGTTGATTGGAAACTAGAACCCACCATGGTAGTTAAAGCAGAATAATTGGACGCTAAACACAGTCATATGTGCCCCCTGCTGTGCAATTGGATTGAGGGGTCCCCACAGCTCAGTTGCAGCTCCCAGACCCAAAATGATGACAACACTAGTTGGGAACACATGGCCCATCTAAACCAACATGATCACAGATGATCTGTGACACATGGAACGTCCCACATTGCCAGGGGGAGCATTCTGTCCCTCACTCAATCACCTGGTAAACGGTCAATAATGTAATTGCATTGTACACACACCCTTGTGGCTACTATGCTGCCCTCAAATTCCCATCCAAGGTTGAGTAGGCCACTGCCAAAATGTGGGCAATTGGGGGGGGGATCATGGTCCGACGGGCCCAGTGTCTCAGGTCCTCCCACTATCTCCGACAGTGGGCACTCTGCTGTCAGTGGCCCCCACACCCCCTTCTGATGGGCATGGGCGTTGTAGGGGGCTGGCCTGGTTTGTAGTGGGTACCTAAGGTACTTACTCCTTATACCAGGTCCAGTTATCCCTTATTGGTGAAATGTAGACAGTGTCTAGAAGCCAGGCTCTCCAGGGGTAGTGTGGATGAGCAGCCAAGGCCTAACTAGGAGACATGCAAAGCTCATGCAATACCACTGTAGTCACACAGTACTCACACACAGAAAACAAAATGTTCGGTGTTACAAAAATGAAGGTACTTTATTTTGGTGACACAAATACCAAAAATACCATAGAGACTATACTCCTTTAGGAGGCAAGTAATGCACAAATTCTATACACTAGTATGCAGAAATAGCTATAGAAACAGTTAGAAAACAGTGCAAATAGTGAAAATCACAATAGTTAGAAATGTGCCTAGGGGGAACACAAACCATATACTAAAAAAGTGAAATGCGGAAGTCAGTTTCCCACCTAGGCAAGTGTAATGTGTAGAGGGGCTCTGGGAGTATAGAAAATATGAAAGTTAAGTAATAGAACCCACCCCAGAGCCCAGGAAAGCAGGAGTAAATTACAGTAACTTTCCTAGAACACACAAGAACACGAGAAAGAAGATTATGCAAGAACCAGAAGAGACTGACCAACACCAGTGATGGATTCCTGGACCTGAAGACCTCTGGAAGAAGGGGACCAAGTCAACGAAGCACTGAAGAGTCCTGGGAGAACAGGAGCCCCTGCTGTCCTGGATGAAGGTGCAAAAGGAGGCCCCCGGGCTTGCTGCAGTAGGGTGCCTGCTGAACCAGAGAAGTGACTCCTTCACTTCAAGGGAGATTCCTTCATTCATCTAGTGTAGGCTGAAGACTGTCTGTCCTCAGAGGATGCACAACCAGGAAACAGTTGCAGTTGCAGGCAGGAGCTGAAGATACAATGTTGCAGAAGTCGTCTTTGATTCTTTGTTGCAGTTGTAGAGTTCCTGGAGGATCCAGATGCAGTGTATTCAGTAAGAAGGTAAAGTAAAGGATGCAGAGGATTCCTGCTGGAGTCTTGCAATCCAAATATGAAGAACCATGCAAGAGAGAGACCCTAAATAGCCCTGAAAGGGGGATTGGTCAGCTACACAGGTAAGCACCTTTCAGGGGAGGGCTCTGATGTCGCCTGCTGGCACTGACCACTCAGATGCTCCCAGAGTTCCCTGCCACCTTGGAATACAAGAGGGCAAAACGCAGGTACACTCTGGAGTAGCTCTGGGCACCACTCCTGGGGTGGTGATGGACAGGGGAGTGGTCACTCCCCTTTCCTTTGTCCATTTTCGCACCAGAGCAGGGATTGGGGGTCCCTGAGCCGGTATAGACTGGATTATGCAAGGAGGGCACCATTTGTGCCCTTCAAAGCATTTCCAGAGGCTCTGGGAGGCTATCCCTCCCATGCCTGTAACACCTATTTCCAAAATCCCGCTCCCAAAGGAAATCCTTTGTTCTTCCTTCCTGGGCTTGAGCTGCTCAAGCAACAGGAGGGCAGAAACCTGTCTGTGAGGTGGCAGCAGCTGGGGGTGCATGTAAAACCTAAGAAGGCTGTAATGGCAGTACTGGAGGTTCTTTAATGAGGCCCCAGAATCATACAACCAATGCTTGCAAAAGCCTTGGGGTATGATTCCAACATGTTTGATACCAAACATGGCCATATTCGGAGTTACCATTGTGAAGCTGTACATAGGTAATGGCCAATGTTACCTTTAATTTTTTGCCACTGTGTGCGGCAGTGTAAGGTCTCTGTGCGCTGCAGCCAAGGATACGTGTGCCAAGAAATTGACCATTCACACGAGAGCAGCGCAGAACTACCAAGATCTTTGGCATTTGCCTCTCCATAGCTTTGTTTTACCACTAAAGAAAAAAAGGGATATTTGTATAAACTTTGCTCCATGTAATAGGGCATTAAGGCAATTCTATGACCTGGTGGCACACCCCAAAGACATGGCCTGTTAAGTGCCACCCACACCCCCCAAACAGAAATCAGGTGGTTGAACCATTATGAAACTTTAATGAATACTCTCAGTGTGCCACAGAGGGCCATGCACATCAAACAGAGCACGTTGTACAATTAGTTAACATTTACAATTTGATGAACACACTACTGATAAATGCCATGAGGCTCCTGCCAAGAGACAGGCTGAGAAATGTTCTTACCAAGCCACATATGGACTGTAGGAGGAGCCGCATCAGAGTTTAGACAAGTCAGGTGCTGACACTAGATATGTGACATGTTTGCTTCTCTCGACAGTCCTTGCCATTCTTCCAGTGCTGGTAAACTCGATCTAAGTCAACTTTCCCATTTGAGAGGTAGGCCTTTGTCCTCATCAGCATATCTAGGTGACTCTCCTCTAGTCTGTATCTTAATTTAGACTTGATTGCGTTCATGAGGCTGAATCCTCGTTCACAGTCTGCACTTGAAGCCTGAAAAGTTCCACAGACAACAACAAGCTGAGATACAACACTATACTATGCAGCATTCCGCAAAGTGAAATTCACCATGCCTTGAAAGGTCCTAAAGAATCCACCTTTTACATGTTCTGCTACCAAATATTTTTAGTCTCTGTATTGCTGAACAACATCAGCAGGTGTGTCACAATTATCCAGGACCAAGACCTTCTTATACTTTTCAAAAAGTCTTTCTACATTCTCAGTCCCAAAATCAAACTGCGATTGTGTTGCTACTGCATGGAAATCAAAACTTGTCCATTCCTTTAGTTCATCTTCTGGGAACCTTCTTTCCATGTGCTCACAAAGAAGTTTAATGAAAGATAACATCGGCTCACTATCATACTCTCGGTCTTCTCTATACAAAGCCATCAGATCTCTTACTGTGTTGCTCCAAAAGACAGTGTCACCCAAGTACTGTTCCTTTATCTGAACAATTTTTGCTCTTGCATACTGTACAGCTTCAACAGTAGTCAAAGAGCTTTTCTGAAACAAGTTGCACAAAGATGCAAGTTCACCCAGAATGTCATTTAGTGCTGCAAAGGAAATATGGTAGTTTGAGTCAGATAGTTTTTTGTAGCAATAGTTAGCAATTGGGCCATTCTTCTCAACTCTTTCATGATCAAATTATTTGAGAGCAACCTCATAATTACGCAAGAGTGCATCAACAGCAAAATGCCTTGAAAGCCACCGCACTTCATTGAGTGGCCAAAAGGAGACCACTTCACATTCAGTGACCAAAGCAATTTCGTCCAGCATGGACTTCCTTACAGGGAAGCGGGAGAACACAGTGTAGACAGTCCTCAGTAATATTTCCATTTCCCTGATCATTGGCACTTTTTTCCAGGCATCATCAACTCCCAAATCTTCTCTGTGTGCAACACAATGCTGCTCAACTAGATGGGGAATGGACTGTTTGAGGCGGGTAGCAACACCATTGTTCTTTCCCAGCATCACTGATGCACCATCTGATGTAAACATGACCATTTTCATAAGGTCCGGTTTATTGGCAGTGTAGAACTCTTTACAGCTATAGTGATAGCCTCAGCATTGCATGTACTCAGAGTTACAATTCCCCCAAACACTGTTTTGTGGTCTGTTGATGTTATAGATCGGAACTTGAAGTAGAGGATGAGCATTTTTGTAACTGAAATATCTGTACTCTCATCAATTATCAATGTGTGATACCGAGCACTGCGAAGTTCTGCCATGAAGTCAGAGAGTATCACGCTGTTGATGGCCTCCAAAAACTCAAAGGGGCAGTTCTTGCTCCTCCAGCTATCTGGTACCTTCACATAAAATGTGACGTGGTCATGGATGTCTTGAACAGATAACATTGAAGTGTTCATTTTGACTGCTAGCAGCACATTGTTGATGAGAATCTTTATCTCCTCAGGCAGGGATCATTGGCGTTCAACCACTTCTAGTCTGTTTGCCCCGTCACTGGCGGTTTACGTCAGCATGGTGCGCACTCCAAAACCCAGCCTGGTAGCTGGACTTTTATTTCTTAGGGTCAGCAAAGCAGATTCATAAACTTTGCTACATAGATGGCGTTTCAAGTAGTCCAGCTTCCAGCCATCACTCCATTTTTCTCCGTAGAAAAGTCCCCTGCGATCTTGGCTTCTGCACATACTTTGCAAATCAGGCCTACTTCTGGATTGTATAGAAATAGCTCTCCCAGTTGTACGCAGACCTTGCTCCGTGACTTCTGTGTCTCAGTCTCCACAATTTCTTTCAGCCATTCTTCTTTGAACACAAGACAGCGTTTCTTCCTTTGTGGTGAAGCACTGCTCTCTGCAGAAGTCACAGCTTTGTGCTTGAACATTTTGGTGGCAATCAGTCAGCCTACTATGCCGCAAAGCATGCAAAAAAAGAGGAACATTATTTAAAGTGAGGAACATTATTAGAAGTTGGTTCTTATGCTATGAATGTAATCTACTAGACAAATTTGAGCTATCTCTTGGAAAATGTAGCAAGTAATTACCTGGGCTTTTCTGTTTGTTCTCACACCTGCCTGTAGATGTAACACTGTCTAAGATGTCTGCAATAGAAGAAAAAATGGTTACAGCAAATTCCTATGTTCCAATGTTTCAGATGTACTACAAGGAAAAACTACTAAATAATTACCTGGTCTTTCCACTTGTAGTCACGTCTGCCTTTTCTAACCTATGATTAGCACTGTCTAATTAGCCTTCAAAAAAACAAAAAAAGTGTTGAGAAATATTGTAATATTATAATGTACTGGGTGCATCACAAGTGAAATCTACCAAATAATTACCTTGTCTTTCGGCTTCTACTCACATGTGGCTTTTGTAATCTTTGAGTAGTGCTGTCGGAGATGCCTGCAACAGAGGAAAAGGTGATTAAAGGAGGTTGTCATAATCTGCTCTATTAGGTGCACCACAATGAAAATCTGCTAAATGATTACCTTGTCTTTCTGCTTCTACTCACATATGCCTGTTCAAATTCATGTGTAGCAGGGTCTAAGATGCCTGCAAAAGAAGAAAAAATGGTTAATGTACCAGATCGTTTCAATGTCTCAGATGCACCACAAGGAAAACATAGCAAATAATAACCAACTCTTTTCGCTGCTACTCTGGTCTGCCTGTCCTCATCTATGACCTGTACTGTCTGAGATGCCTGCAACAAAAGAAAAGATGGTTAACAGTTGGTTACAGCATGTTGTCATATTATAATGTGCCAGGTGACCCAGATGGGGGACCTACCAAATAATTGCCTGGTCCTTATGCTTCTACGCATGTCGGCCCATTCAAATCTATAACTTGCTCGGTCCGACAAACCTGTAATAAAAGCAAAGGTGTGGATCATGAACTTGATTTATCTAGAGACCCTTAATCCCACCTGGAACGTCTACAGAATTACCTGGTCTTCCTTGGTACTCACGCCTGCCCGTTCAAATCCAAATGTTGACCGTCCGTAATTGGGAAGAAGATATTTAGCATAGGTTATAGGACATTATGCATGACAGTTCCAGAGCAATTGAATTGTTACCTGGGGTTTCAGTTTATACGAACTCTGGTTCCATATTATCATCCATTTAGAAACCAACATCATGTGTTAGACCTTCAATGGATTCGTTTATGGCAACTGTAGGAAAATGCCACTGTTGGAATGGCTACCCCCACCTTTTGCCTAGTGTTGATGCTAACTTTGAAAGTATGCTGGGACCCTGCTAACCAGGCCCCAGCACCAGTGTTCTTTCCCAAAACTGTACCTTTGTTCCCACAATTGACACAGCCCTGGCACACAGTTAAGTCCCTTGTAAAAAGTACCAATGGCACCAAGGGCACTGTGGATAGAGAAGGTCTCTAAGAGCTGCAGCATGTATTATGCGACCCTAGGGACCCCTCACTCAGCACATGCACACTGCCTTGCAGCTTTTGTGTGCTGGTGGGGAGAAAAATGCTATATCTACATGACACCCCCCTCAGGGTGCCATGCCTACAAACCACTGCCTGTGGCATAGGTAAATCACCCCTCTAGCAGGCCTTACAGCCCTAAGGAAGGGTGCACTATACCACAGGTGAGGGCATAGCTGCATGAGCAATATGTCCCTACAGTGTCTAAGTCCATTCTTAGACATTGTAAGTGCAGTGTAGCCATATTGAGTATATGGTCTGGGAGTTTGTGATTACGAACTCAACAGCACCATAATGGTTTCACTGAGTACTGGGAAGTTTGGTATCAAACTCCTCAGCACATAAAACCCACACTGATGCTAATGTGGGATTTATTGAAAAATGCTCAACAGAGGGCCCCCTGTATGCTAGCCCAACTGCTAGCGTGGGACTCACCGGTCAGTGCCAGCCTGCCACTTTGTGACGAGTTTCTGACCACATGGGGTGAGTGCCTTTGTGCACTCTGTGGTCAGAAACAAAGCCTGTCCTTGGTGGAGGTGCTTCACACACCGCCCAGGAAGAGTAAAGGCTCTGGCCTCGTGTTACACTGCCCACACTACCACAAATAGAGCATTAGTATCATCTATTATTGCCTCTGTCAAGCCTCCGTTGAACCCCTATACTCTGTGCACACTATATCTCACTTTGATATAGTATATACAGAGCCAGCTTCCTACTGCAACCAAAGCAATGAAAAGCCCATCTTTTTTAACCTGTTATTTAAAAAAACATAATTTTCGAGGTGATTCTGTAATTCTCAGCGTGAGTAGTTTGGTGCTATAATTGAACACCCTGTTTCCACCCACAGCATAGAATGTTATCTAGGTTCCCACGCTGGACTCACCCCAAAAACAGTGTAATTAAACCCAGCATTTATAGACATATGGCGCAAAATTGTGATCTTTAAGGTGCAGCTCATTTCTGCCTGCATTAGCGTGAAAGACAAGAGTTATTAAAGGCTAGTTTTTAAACTAAGAGCTCTTGGGATGGGAAACCTGCTGCAGTATGTTGGCCGTCTGCACCATCTGATTCTCCAAACGTTTGGCAAACATTTCAGCAGATGCAGCATTTGCCATTTTCTCGAAAAGTTCAGTGTAGTTTTGAGACTAATCGCTGTAAGGGCAGGCAGGGGACAACTGTGCTAAAAGTAAAGCTATGCCATAGTTTGTAAGTAAAGTTACTAAACATTTTTTTTTTTATATAGCTTTTGAAATTAAACACTCAGACCCTCGCTGATCACGTATCAGTAACCACAAATCGTAACTTTGCGGTTGCTCCGAAAAGGCAAAGTAACAGCTCCCATTGTTGTTTCAAAAAAATGCGCTTCTATTGACCAGAGCAGTTTTGCCATCAGCACTAGTGTCAGGAGCCGCCCCTTCTTTACACAGTGTGTGCACTCAGGAGTTGTCGGAGTCCCCCACATAAAAATATCGTGATCCACCAAAGTTGTACACCTGTAGGCGGAGACCTGCATTTTACTTGTCTCTACATAAACATATGCACATATATATATATATATATATATATATATATATATATATATATATATATATATATATATATGCGTAACACCTACATGTATAGGTATATAAGTGAAACATACTAATCTTATTTTGCATGTATATGTAAATAAATCGTTTGATGATGTTGCATACAATGTCAGTCCCTGTTTCAGACCGTTACACTGTGCTTCATTTACATTTTTGTCTGAAATAATAATCCAGAGACATTTCACTGTTCTCTGAGTGGCAAATAGCTGTTCTCTTTCCCTGTTGGATTCTTTTTTATTTTTCCCTCCCCACAGAGCTTAATTTGTGCTTGCTGTCCCTGCACCCTCCTCCTTCCCTCCCAACAGCGCTTAATTTGTGCTGGTTGTTTCCGGTGCTGAGCACCATCAATTATTTTTGAGGGCACTGAAGTGGTGGGGCAATGCCGAGGAGCCTGGGCACAGCCAAGAGCGGGAGCGGGGAGACAGCCCAACAAACTCACGTTCACTGTGCAAGCTCTGATCTGAGCACCTCGTGCACCCGACCACAGTGACTTTCACGGGCATGATTGCGTGATTGTGACCCAGTTGAAATACGTAAAAGCAAAGCTGCTGCTCTGAACCCCATACGGAGAAAGCCACTGAAACGTCACCCCCCACCTAGGGACTGCAGGCAGAGGCTACCACCGATCACTGACTCCCTGTGAAGAAGGAGTGCACAGCAGACCACCAGAACTTGAGAGCCACTCTGCGCCTTGAGAGCCACTCTGCACCTTGGGCAGAACCGCCTTAGAACCGTCTAACCACTGCTGCATTCAGTTTGAACTCCGTGACGCTGAGTGCCATAGTTTTAACAAAGACTGCTGGGAGGCCAATAGCAGTGACACGCATTGTCACTGGCACCCTGAGAGTGAAGAAGGAGCATCAGCACAGACTACTGCCTGGCCCCTGTGGGTCAAAAGGCTGATGACTAGACTGCTGCCCAGTGCTTAATTTGTGCTTGTTTCACCAGCACTTATTTTTGAGGGCCGGGGCTTGTTCTTATGCCTCAAGCATTTGCTGCAAGCAAAAGACACTCATGGAAAAGTTGGAAGAAGGACAAAACGAAAACGTGTCATAAAGGGTGAAAGTAGAAAGCTGCAGGAGTGAGTTGAAGGGGCAAGGGGGTGGCTGTAAATGGATTGAAGAGGCGAGGTGGCTTCAGGTTATGCTGCCTCAGTATTCACTGCTGGTAGATTTAATTACAGAAGCCTCGTGTTTCAGAGGAGGGCTTTGAGCACCAGCACGTTTTTATTTACTTACGTGGCTATGTGGAAGAGGTTTGGGGACTTCCGACAAGAGACCAACTGCTTTTACCAATCCGCTCAGCACGCCTAAAAAGACACAATTGCAGCAGCCGCATGTTTAAGTGGAGGGCTTTGGGCAGCAGCACCTTTACTTTTAAAGGATAAGCAGTGCAGACAACACGGTCACTGCAGAGGAGATACCTGCAGTGCCACAATGGCCCTTTAATCATACGTACCTGATTTCTTTTGGGACCCTTGTTATGCAGTGATTTCTCTTTGGGTGGCTGCACTTCCGTTCGTTGTCCTGCTCTGCCGCGAAGAGATTGACACTGTTTCTTTTTTAAAACACAGCGCTGACGTACAGTTTCACTTTCTTGCGTGATGCAGGCATGATGCAGGCAGTGATGTGCGCGCTTCACAAAGAGGCCTGTGCGGTGGGGGAAGGAAGGGTGCAAATGCACCCGCGTGCGCACCTTACAGGGAACATTGGTAATGACCTATCTATAGTGCACGCGTAAAATGACGTTCCCGCACCCACAAAGCCTGGGAAAATGGTCCTGGACGGCTTTGGGGTACCTTTGCTAGTGCAGGGATGCCCTCACACATAGGTACTCAGCACCCAATCTTCAGGGTTGGAAGGCCTGACATATAGATGACTTATAAGTGACCAGGTGCAGTACAGTCAAACACACTGACATCAGGGGTATGGGGGTAAAATGTCAAAAAGAGGGTACTTACCTGCAGGCGTTGACCTGCATGAATGTAAAAGACAAGACAAGAAATTATGTCCACAAGTCCCACACAAAATGGCTGAGTCACATGATTGTCAGTACACCTATCTAATAACATCCTGTCTTGACCATACTGTCCAGCTGAGGCACATAGCAGTCTTTGGACACAAGGAGATGACTGCAAACACTCCCCAAGAGGGTGCTCTACATACCCCCCAGATCGGGCCATGCACTGACCAGCTTGGAAAGCAGTATCTTTTGTGGGATATGAGCTAACCACATGACATAATCCTGGAACACGATGGAACACATCACAGAAAGTGGTAGGTACACCACACAGCTAACAATGCACAGAAACATCCACTACCTCTGATTGTCACTGACTGCATACAGTCTCTACAGGTCAGAGCCAGCCTACAGACAGACCCATTGTGCTTGGACCACATTGAAGGGAGTGACATGTAGAGCACACAAAGGGGGTTATTCTAACTTTGGAGGAGTGTTAATCCGTCCCAAAAGTGACGGTAAAGTGACGGATATACCACCAGCCGTATTACGAGTTCCATAGGATATAATGGACTCGTAATACGGCTGGTGGTAAATCCGTCACTTTTCCGCCACTTTTGGGACGGATTAACACCTCCTCCAAAGTTAGAATAACCCCCAAAGAGGCAAACCTGTCCATGTGTGGATATGTGCAGATACAGATGCAGACACCTGCTACATCCTGGGGTGGGTGTATTTGTGACACATCAACATTGATATACACACTTGCACACAAGTATGTAAACAAACCCATTGCACTGAAATCTGGCCATGCATTATTCATGTCCTGCCTCATGGCCAAACCACAGAGTTGAATATCAAGGCACATCAGTGAACAACACACAGTCTGCAGTTCTGCAATGTCCAAAATATAAGGAGCCCGCACAGGACACATCAGAGCTGGATCAAAGAGGCAACAGGGCTATGGGATCAAGGGACTTGTCAAAGATATGTGATACAAATTGTCAGAGTTGATATGAGAACATCAGTCACAGTTCCACACCATGCCCCCAATGCAATTTTCATAGTAATCAGTGTACATAGGCTCAAGTAGCTGCAAATTGGCATTGAGGCATTGAGGCATGATTTGGCAGCATCACATGCTGTCCAGGGAGACAGGGTGTAGACACACTGTCACACTTGCAGTGCTAAAGGGAATCTATATCAACCCAGATTTCAGGTTTTGCAGAGACTAAAAATTGACAATGCCCGTTGTCTACAGGCTGAGCAGACAGACCTAAACAATACACCATGTCCAATAAATCACATGCATCACAAAACATCATGTAGCCCACAGCCAATTATGAATGAGTATCGATGTGCAGAGCTGAGTGGCATTGTGAGTCATTACCTGGCTTCAGAACAACAGTCCGACAATGCCAGATATCAATGTGCAAACACAGTAAAGCCTTACATAGTGAGCAACCGACCAATACAACATGCATTCACCCCTCCTGCTGTCATGCAATCACATGTGACCACACATTTTCTACATCATCTGGCAAGATTTGCCAGAGGATGGCTGTCATGACAACTCACCTAGCCATGTGCATCAAACGCAAGTTGGGTCAGGGAACACTCAATGCACACTCACCACATTGCCTCAGGACTCCAAACCTGTCACTTAAATTAGGTACATACCCATTGCCTCTACCATTGATGCACTCTGACAGCACCTACAAGGCATTAAGGACACTGGCTGAAAAACTTGGCTTGTGCCTAGCATAACTAAAGCTACAATAATTAGAGGTACAGAGAAAAGTGTGTGCACCATAAAGCTGTTCATATAGGGCTAGGATCTCCTCCACAAGCTTCTCCAGCTCTTCTGGTGAGAAGGCAGGGGCCCTGTCAGCTGTAGGACGCGGCATGGAGGTCTTGCTGGCAGCAGTGTCAGGAGTCCAGTGAGAGATTCAGCTGAAGATGGAGGTTACACCCGCCACATATGGGACCGTCACCGCCAGCAGATACTTGCATTGGCTCAAGATCGCCACAGGTAGCAGTGTTATGCAATGGCAGTGTCTGCCACTGTAGCATTCGCCGACCACCATGATAACTTCCGCTGGCGGTCACGGGCAGTTCCTAATGTCCATTGGAGTAGGTCAGGCAGCACCCATTTTACAGGCATACACTGCTATTAGATGCTAATTTTGGATGAGTCACAAATGCGAAATGTTGTATGGCCAATTTTTGGGTGCCGGCCTTGTCCTGTTTGTAGGTCAATCGTTCCAGTGATCAAATTACAACATATTAGGGGAACAGTCACCACCCTCTTGGTGACGCCATACAGATGTGCTATTATTAGCGTTGGTGAATGCTGTGTACCATGTTTTCAGTGACTCACATGACATGTCACAGTTCGTATATGACATGTATTATGCAAATTGTGAGGGACACTATGAGTAATAGCCACATCTTCCTTTTGTCCCACATAGTTACCCTAGGAGGAGAAGGATCAGACAACCTGTTGGGTACTGTCCACTAGCAGACTTTCAGGCCATGGAGAACAGACATGTGATTCAGATCTACCGCCTAGACTGACAGACAATCATTGATCTCTGTCATCAGTTGGAGCCAGATCTTATGCCAGCCATCAGTCATCCAAATAGCATACCACCCATTGCACAAGTCATGTCAGTATTCCTGGCCACAGGGTCATTCCAAAATACAGTGGCTATAACTGCTAGGATGTCCCAGCCTATGTTCAGTCTGGTCTTGAAGGATGTTCTGTCAGCAATGTTGAAACACCTGGACAACTACTTCTGGTTTCCTCAATGTGAGGATTGTGTCCATGTGAAGGCAGAGTTCTATGGTTTGACACACATCCCACATGTTGTGGGAGCCATTGATGGTATGGTATTGATGGTATCCACCGTATGGCAATAAACAGGTCTATTGGAACAAGAAGAATTTAAATTCCATAAATGTTAGAGATGTTTGTTTGGTGGGCCGCTACACTGCCGAAGTCTGTGCCCGGTACCCGGGTTCAGTCCATGATGCCTTCATTATGTGGAACAGGGCTACCCCAAGCTGATGACACAACTATACCCTAGAGAGGACCAGACTGGTTGGTAAGTAACACATGTCATGTGTGTTTGTATGCTGTGTCTGCTGCCAGTGAGACGATGGTCTGGACTCATGTTTTTACATGTTGCATTCCCTTACAGCACCCTCTACATACCCAACCGTCCCTGGAAGTTAACACCAGTGAGGAACCCAACCACACCAGGGGAAGTCCGCTTCAACAAAGCACATGGAACAACACAGCATATCATGGAGGGGGCTTTTGGGCTCCTGAAGGCAAGATTCTGCAGCATAGTCAAGATAGTTGTAGCCGTCCTATACTCACCCGTAAAAGTGTGTAAGATCATTGTGGCCTGCTGCAAGCTCCACAACCTTGCCCTGAGGTGAAACATCCCTTATGAAGGGGAGCTGCCAGTGTCACTGGGTGAGAATCCTGAAGTGCCAAGTGAGGTTGAAAATGATGAGAATGAAGGTGGAGACATGCGGGCTGATCTCATCAATCATTACACGAGTGTAAGTGTGATGTATTGTGATTTCTGTGACTGCATGGGGTTCTACAGGGGTCAAGATTTGTGGGGAAGGTATCTATGTCACCAGGAGTCAGGGTATCTGATGCTATACATCATACATCCAAGGTTTGCTGACTACATCAGACTTGAAGATATCTCTTTTGAGGATCTCATTTGGGGCAGTCACATTGCATTGTCTGAGAAACTACAGTATTATGAGAAGAGTTTACTGTCTCATGTTTGCCATTACCCAACTAAAGTCTTTGTGTATCACTTTTTCCTTGCAGGTCTCTTTACCATGCCATCCTCACGTGAGCATTTCAGGGTGGTGTCATTGACAGGTGACTGCTGATGGTCTGACATGTGACGTGGACATGGATTGATCCAATTACTGTTTGTGGATTTGGGGTGTATGAGTACCATACCCAGGCTGCCTGGACAGTGGTAGGGGAGATATCTGAGCTACACAATAGACCTGTTTGCCCTAGTATGCTGGTCCAATGGTCTCATGTATATGATCATGTGTCGTCACATGTCATCCTGTGCAAACCATTTCTTCTACCTTCTATAGTATTGAAAGGGATTCTATATGCCCTCTATGTAGCTGTCAATGTGTTACCTAATTGCAGGCCACCGTGCCTATGCCACAACACTGACGTAGGTGTGTTCCATACCAACAGATCGCAGACCATTGTCAGAGGATGGACCCCTGAGTAGGAAATTATGTACTGTCCTCTGTCTGTGTCATAGGGTATGTTAGGTTGGTAGACACGGTTTTGGTATGTGATAAGTGTGAAGCTGGTGACAAAATCCACCAATCTGATAACGTATTCCATGGGACAGTGTCTGACATTGCCCTTTCTTCCATGGTTAGGGGGACTGTACTTTGAGATATCTGGCCAGAAGCAACAATGTTTTGTCATTCTTGGCTATGACTGTCCAGACCTGTTGGCAGCCTTTTTTGCACAGTGAAAGTAAAATGTTTTGTGTGAGTGTCACTTGTGTCATTGTATTGGTAGTGCTCCTCAGCATGACACTCACTGAGACCTATCTCTCTTTACATTACCATCTTCTGAGTACCTCATTTGCATCACATGATTTTCTCATTGAACATCTCACATTGATCAAAAATGACTAGTATACATTTAATGTGCATTAGGTGTGTTTATGTACATGTGCACAGAACATGAGGGTGAAAATGTGAAAAAGAAATGTCAAACTGTGAAGGGGTAAGTCATGGTGGATGTTATTATTAGAGTAGCTGCCACAACATTTCAAGTCCAAAGTCCAGTTTCCTACTATAATGGAAAATGGAGAGTGGTGGAACCTGTGACACATAAAGGGGTTCCATTAGTAAGTGCTCACTTCCTGGTAGTAAGTGTGGTCTTGCCATCTGCACCTCCTGGATGTTTGGGTTGATGTGCCCACTTGCGGGGGTTCTTCAGCTACAGAGGAATGGGTGTCTGAGGCAGATCCTTTCCATGGCAGCATCTCCCTTCCTCTGGTTGCCACAGATGTAGATGAGGCTGTTGTTAGTTGGCCAATGCAAGGGGTCTGGTTTTGTTGACGATCCCTACTCAGGGTGGTATTGATGTCTGTCAGCACCCCTGTTAGGGAGGCAGAACTATCTCTAGCAGCCTCATGACACTGTCCCACAGCATCCCTCCAGGCACCCTTTCCCCACATGCCTGCAACCTTGTCCCGCTTGGCCTCTACCACTGGTTCCAGGTCCTTCATTGTCAGGAGTGTCTTATTGTGACTCCAGTACCTGGACTGGGGAGCACAAGATGGTTGTAACTGTCCTTGGGACACAGGTTTGGGGGCGACTGGTTGCCTGCAATGTTGGTGCAACAGGGCTGGGAGGAGTCGATGTGTGCAGGGTGAGGCTGACAGGTGCCGTCTGACCAGGTTCCCCAAATGGGCCAGAGCCATCCTCAACGTCCACATGTCCAGGGATGCTATCCTCACTGAGGGCTTCATTTGGTTGGGGGGGGAGGAAACAGTCTCTGCCGTGATCTCAATGGTTCCAGTGGCAGGTAGACCTGTTGAAGTGAGAAACAGAAATGATCAGATTGTATTGTGAAATTTAGTTCCAAAAGTTTACAGTGGCATTTGTTTAGGGCTATGTACACACTGAATTTGCATTTTTCCCTTATGTGACAGGCACAGCTGCCATCAACAGTTTAGAGCTGACATTTGATGAAACCACCATTTCCATTTGAAGCCAACTTGCTACCGGACGTCAGTGTATCCTGACCCTTGCAGGTCTGGCCATAGACTCATCTTTCTAGCGGGGCAGTGAAAACAGTGGCTGGGCATGATGTGGCTAAGGTCATCATAAGACCTAGTTGACTCTTGTGCAGGCAGACCAGGAACCTTATTTTAGTATCTGTTAGTTGCTATCATGTGCTCAGTGCATTGTGAATATGTGTTCTGCAACAAGCATTTAGGTGATGCATCTTGTGACCTTTGATTTCTATTTCATTGAACTGATCATACAAGTTGGGCTGTCCTTCCTGTCCACATTATTTTCTTCTTGTCTTAGCTACTGAAAATGGATCTAGTTGATTAGGCACATCACAGGGTATAGCATCACCTGTTTCTGGGTTCCTCCCAGGTATGCACACTTCATTTGTGAGTTTACAGACAGCTGCACAATGTTATGTGGACACTGTCCAGGTCATTGGTGTTGAAGGACTGATCCTCCTGGGATTTACAGTTATTTTACACAAAGTACTACACACAGCATACATAAGTCATCCTCTCAGGTGAGTACAGTTCCATTGAGAGTTAACATACAAGAACGTTAGGACAGATACACAGTGTGCTGGTGTTTTGCAATTTGATAGACACTGCCTGCTGGCTTTAGCATTCCTGTCATTGACAGTTATAAACCCATACACTATACAGTTGAGATCCCCTCAGGTGAAACCTCTAGACACCAGGGATTTTTTTTCTGTACTATTTTACATAAGGGGAGTGGATATGAGGACAAATTATTTTAGGCCATTTCTGCCCCCCTTGGGGGCAGATCAGCCTATTTCTATTAAGCCCATCTGCCCCCAAGGGGGCATAAACCACTTAAGCACCAGGAATTGGTGTATGTGTGTGTTTTGTTTGGGGGGGCAGACCCTTAGGAAAGGGTCGCTCCACATGGGGGGAAAATTACTGTTGCCCATTTTTGCCACCCTTGGGGGCAGATCGTTCTATTTTTGTAAGGCCCATCTGGCCCCAAGGGGGTATTGTTTTTAAAAAAGAAGGTGGGTTTTATGGCCATTCCCCCACCCCAAATAAATGGGGATAAACTTTTGCTGCCCACCGGTGGGCAGATGGGGCAATTACCCCTGATCCACCCCCCAGGGAGGCAGAAAGTTTGGGACGGTGGGTACCAACCACTATGCCATGGTTATCCCCTTACCCCAACTAAAGTGGGAAACAGTCTTTCAGCTCTCCCCCTTGCACACAAAAAGATCTTATCCCAACGGCAAGCAAGAGGACATTTGATTATTTTGGGTTTTGATTTTACATTCGGGCCATGAGAGCTTGGTTAATTCTCAAAACCGTCCCACTTGGAATGGTGAGGACTTCACTTTTTGGCTTTGAGACACTGCCATCTAGAAAAATCTACGAGACCTAGACACATCTGAAAACTAAACATCCGGGTGAGTCCAGGGTGGTGTGCTTCACATGCACCCCGTACCATATTCTTACCCACATTGCCCTGCCAACCTCCAACTTTGCTTGAAATCACACATTTTCCTCACATTTTTGTGATGGAACCTTCTGGAATCTACAAGAATCCCCAAATTCCTACCACCCAGCATTGTTGTATCTATACCGATAAAAATTCTGCCCCACTTGTCAGCCTAAAATTGTTTTTTTTTTCAAACTGCCCTTTTGGACCTCCTTTGGTTCCTCCTCAATGTTGACATGTTTTTGTCTCTTCCCTGCCACAGGCACTTGGGCCACCTACACAAGTGAGGTATCATTTTTATCAGGAGACTGAGGGGAACATTGTGTGGAAGGTGATTTGTGCTGAAAATGTGCAGAAAATGTATTTTCTGGCTAAATGTGAGGTTTGTTGAGGATTCTGGGTAAGAAAACACTGGGAGATCAACGTAAGTCATACCTCCCTGGACTCCTTCAGGTGTCTAGTTTTCTGAAATGTCTGGGCTTGGTAGATTTCCCTAGATGGCTGCTGAGTCCAAGACCAAAAACGCAGGTCCCCCCCTGCAAAAACAGGTAGTTTTGTAATTGATAAATTTGATGTGTCCACGTAGCATTTTGGGGTATTTCCTGTTGTGGGCATTAGGCATGCCCACACAAGTGAGGTACCATTTGTATCAGGAGATGTGGGGGAATGCTGGGTAAAGAAAGTTTGTGGCTCTCCTTAGATTCCAGAACTTTGCAGCACCGAAATGTGAGGAAAAAGTGTTTTCTTTGCTAACTTTTGAGGTTTGCAAAGGATTCTTGGTAACAGAACCTCGTGAAAGCACCACAAGTTACCCCATTCTGGGTTTCCCTTGGTGTCTAGTTTTAAAAAATGTACTGGTATGGTAGGTTTTCCTCTGTGCCGGCTGAGGTAGAGACCAAAATCCACAGTTAGGGACTTTCCAAGAAACATATCCGATTTCAATATAAAAATGTGATGTGTCCATGTTTCGTTTCCTGTCGTGGGCAATAGGCCTACCCACACAAGTGAGGTACCATATTTAATGGGGAGACTTGGGGAAACACAGAATAGAAGAACAAGTGTTATTGCCCTTGTCTTTCTCTACATTTTTTCCTTTCAAATGTGTGAATAAAAAGTCTATTTGAGAAATACCCTGTAATTCACATGCTACTATGGGGACCCTGGAATTCAGAGATGTGCATTTAACCACTTCTTCTCAACACCTTATCTTGTGGCCATTTTGGAAATACAAAGGTTTCCTCAATATCTGTTTTTTCCTCTTTATATTTTACCAAATAAATTGTTGTATACCTGGTATACAATGAAAACCCATCTCATTTATTGGCTCTGGGTAGCTAGGGTTCTTGATGAAACTACAAGCCCTATATATTCCCGCAACCTTAAAAGTCCATCAGACGTAACAGTATATCGCTTTAAAACATCTACCATAGCTGGAAAAAGTTATAGAAGAAAATGTAGACAGAAATGACTCATTTTTTTCATTGTTTAGGGGGGCAGCCCCTTAGGAAAGGGTCGCTCCCCATTGGGGGAAAATTACTGTTGACCATTTTTGCCACCCTTGGGGGCAGATCAGCCTATTTTTGTAAGGCCCATCTGCCCCCAAGGGGGTATTGTTTTTAAAAAGGAGGGTGGGTTTTATGGCCATTCCCCCACCCCAAATAAATGGAGATAAACTTTCGCTGCCCACTGGTGGGCAGATGGGGCAAAAACCCCAGATCCACCCCCCAGGGAGGCAGAAATTTTGGGACGGTGGGTACCAATCACTATGGCATGCTCATCCCCTTACCCCAACTAAAGTGGGAAACAGTCTTTCAGCTCTCCCTCTTGCACACTAAAAGATCTTATCCCAACGGCAAGCAAGAGGACATTTGATTATTTGGGGTTTTGATTTTACATTCGGGCCATGAGAGCTTGGTTAACTCTAAAAACCGCCCCACTTGGAATGGTGAGGGCTTCACTTTTTGGCTTTGAGACACTGCCATCTAGAAAAATCTACGAGACCTAGACACATCTGAAAACTAAACATCCGGGTGAGTCCAGAGTGGTGTGCTTCACATGCACCCCGTACCATATTCTTACCCACATTGCCCTGCCAACCTCCAACTTTGCTTGAAATCACACATTTTCCTCACATTTTTGTGATGGAACCTTCTGGAATCTACAAGAATCCCCAAATTCCTACCACCCAGCATTGTTGTATCTATACCGATAAAAATTCTGCCCCACTTGTCAGCCTAAAATTGTTTTTTTTTTCAAACTGCCCTTTTGGACCTCCTTTGGTTCCTCCTCAATGATGACATGTTTTTGTCTCTTCCCTGCCACAGGCACTTGGGCCACCTACACAAGTGAGGTATCATTTTTATCAGGAGACTGAGGGGAACATTGGGTGGAAAGTGATTTGTGCTGGTGCGGTGATTCCACACAGAAATGTACGGAAAATGTATTTTTTGGCTCAATGTGAGGTTTGTTGAGGATTCTGGGTAAGAAAACACTAGGGGATCCACGTAAGTCATACCTCCCTGGACTCCTTCAGGTGTCTAGTTTTCTGAAATGTCTGGGCTTGGTAGATTTCCCTAGATGGCTGCTGAGTCCAGGACCAAAAACGCAGATCCCCCCTGCCAAAAACAGGTAGTTTTGTAACTGATAAATTTTATGTGTCCACGTAGCATTTTGGGGTATTTCCTGTTGTGGGCATTAGGCCTGCCTACACAAGTGAGGTACCATTTGTATCAGGAGATGTGGGGGTATGCTGGGTAAAGAAAGTTTGTGGCTCTCCTCAGATTCCAGAACTTTGCAGCACCGAAATGTGAGGAAAAAGTGTTTTTTTTGCTAACTTTTGATGTTTGCAAAGGATTCTGGGTAACAGAACCTCATGAAAGCACCACAAGTTACCCAATCCTGGGTTTTCCTTGGAGTCTAGTTTTCAAAAATGTACAGGTTTGGTAGGTTGTCCTAGGTGCCGGCTGAGGTAGAGACCAAAATCCACAGTTAGGGACTTTCCAAGAAACACATCCGATTTCAATATAAAAATGTGATGTGTCCATGTTGCGTTTCCTGTCGTGGGCAATAGGCCTACCCACACAAGTGAGGTACCATTTTTAATGGGGAGACTTGGGGAAACACAGAATAGAAGAACAAGTGTTATTGCCCCTTGTCTTTCTCTACATTTTTTCCTTCCAAATGTGTGAATAAAAAGTCTATTTGAGAAATACCCTGTAATTCACATGCTACTATGGGGACCCTGGAATTCAGAGATGTGCATTTAACCACTGCTTCTCAACACCTTATCTTATGCCCATTTTGGATATACAAAGGTTTCCTCGATACCTGTTTTTCACTCTTTATATTTTACCAAATAAATTGCTGTATTTACCCGGTATACAACGAAAACCCATCTCATTTATTGGCTCTGGGTACCTAGGGTTCTTGATGAACCTAAAAGCCATATATATTCCTGCAACCTTAAAAGTCCATCAGATGTAACGGTATATTGCGTTTAAAAAATCTACCATAGCTGGAAAAAGTTATAGAAGAAAATGTAGACAGAAATGACACATTTTTTCACATCAATTTCAATATTTTTTTATTTTAGCTGCTATTTTCTGTAGGAAAACCTTGAAGGATATGCATAAATGACCCCTTGGTAAATTCAGAATTTTGTCTACTTTTGATAAATGTTTAGCTGTCTGGGATCCAGCATTGGTTTCACACCCATTTCTGCCAATAACTCAGTCAAAATCCTGTTGAAAAATGTGGTTTTCTGATTCATGTCTGTTCCTGAAAGCTGGAAGGATGGTGATTTTAGCACCGCAAACCCTTTGTTGATGCCATATTCAGGGAAAAAACACATGCTTTCTTCTGTAGCATTGTTTCCCGTTTTTAAAATGTAGCTGTATATTGGCTTATTTCTTGGTCTCCTGTAAGAGAATCCACAAAATCTGGGTACCTCTAGAATTCCGAGGATGTTGGAAAAAAAATGAAATTTGCTGTGGATAGCTTTTGTGGACAAAAAGTTATGAGGGCCTAACCACAAACTGCTCCAAATAGCCAAAAAAAGGCTTGACACCTGAGGGGGGAAAGGCCTGGCAGCAAAGTGGTTAATCAACATTTAAACAATTTCTGAGGAGTCACATTTATATCACGGCAGCTACGCGGTGGTGTCGCGCATCCCATATGACCTTGAAAAAGCAATGCTATTGACTGAGGTCCTTTCCATCTGCTACGGTGAGAGGTTCCATCCATTTCAGTATACCTTTAGGAGTGGCTGTATGTTTTTACACTTCTGTAAAGCATCCCATACTTAGGGGGTGATTCTGACCGCGGCGGACGGCGGTCGCGCCCGCCACGCGGTTCCCGCCGAAAGACCGCGGCGGTCATTCTGGCTTTCCCACTGGGCTGGCGGGCGACCGCCGAAAGTCCGCCCGCCAGCCCAGAGGGAAACACCCTTCCCACGGTGTGGGAAGGTTCGACGGGTGCAGTTGCACCCGTCGCGAATTTCAGTGTCTGCTAGGCAGACACTGAAATTCTTTTTGGGGCCCTCTTACAGGGGCCCCGCGGCACCCCCTACCGCCATCCTGTTCCCGGCGGGAGAACCGCCAGGAACTGGATGGCGGTAGGGGGTGTCAGAATCCCCATGGCGGCGGAGCGCGCTCCGCCGCCATGGAGGATTCTCAAGGGCAGCGGAAAGTCGGCGGGACACCGCCGACTTTCCGTTTCTGGCCGCGGCTGAACCGCCGTGGTCAGAATGCCCAGCGGGCACCGCCAGCCTGTTGGCGGTGCTACCGCCGACCTCCGCCATGGCGGTAATTACCGCCAGGGTCAGAATGACCCCCTTAGTCCTTGTCGCTTGGTGTTTTTTGTGCTTTATCTTGATTTTTGAGATGAAAGCTTTAGCAGTCCAGCAGGAAGAGGAGGATGTCACCATTGTGGAGGAAGAAGAGCCAAAGAAAAGAAAGGAGAGTTTTGACTGGAACTTTTTCTCTATTTCTGAAGACGAAAAAAAAGTAAATGCCAGGAAAGTGACATGCACTTTTTGCAAAAAGGTGTTGTCCAGAGGAAGTGAAAGGAAATATTCCTGTGGAATGTCTAGCATGTTCAAATACCTCAACACAATGAACTCGGCTTGACTGGCAAGAGCACAAATGCAAAGGTTGGAGAGAGAAGGAAATTCAGCTATATCTAATGACCAGCCAGGGACATCATCCAGTGCCCACCACTTATCTAGAATTCCTCCTACAATACCAGAATCTGCAGCTGTTGGGCATTTTTTGTAGCAAATGTAACAACGTTTTAAGCGTTGGTGAACAAGCAGTTCTAAATCTGTAGCAAACAATCAAAGCACACAAATGTTAAAATCCCAGTATTTTTGCTTCTGCTTTTGCAGAGTACCCAAATTGTTTTGCTTGCCATTGCACGTAATGCTAATTATTTTTTCAGACACAACCTCTAAAACTCAAAAAATGAACAAAATAGTTAAAAAAGCACAAAATCTAATAAGAAAACACTGGTTCTTTTTAGAACCACATCTTATAAAACTAAAATTGCATGACTAATTTGAACAGTGGCTGATTGTGTGTATGAGAGTTTGTGTAGTTCACTGCTACTATGTATGAACTACTGAATGAATGAATGAGTGACATCCTGCATAAGTAGCTGTATGTCTTTTGACTGTGAGCGTGACTCACTATGTGCCTGAATGAATGAGTGCATCAATACCTGTATAAGAGAGTGACCCGCTGCACGATTAAGTGCTTGGGAAACTTAGTGGGTATGTGAGTGAGTGCACGGGTGACCGACTGAGTGTGTGAGTATATGTATGGGTCAGTTGTGGGGTGTGGCAGCTGTATATGGTGAGTGAATAGGTGTATCTGTGGTGGTATGGGTGAGTGATGGAGTGCATGACTACATCTATGGGTGTCCAGTAGGTGTGATTTGCTACATGGGTGAGTAAATGGGTGTGTGAGTGGCTATGTGGCTGAGAGATTGGGTGTGTGAATGCATGTATGGGTGAGTGAATGGGTGCGTCAATGGTTGTATGGATAAATGACTGGATGTGTGAATACCTCTACAGGTAAGTGAATGAGTGGGTGATGGGCTGTATGAGTCACTGCCTCAGTGCATAAGCGGCTATAAGCATTACTTGGTGAGTAGATGAGAGGTTGTATAAGAGAGTGAATGAGTGTTTCATTGATTTTTGCATGAGCAACTAGGTCCATCAATGCTGTATATGTGAGTGAATAGGAGCATTCGTAACTGAATTGGCATATAAGTGACTATATAAGTGAGTGATAGGGTGTATGCATGTCTTTACACCTTATTAACTGATTATGCCAGTGGCTGTATGCATGAGTGCGTAGGAATGTGAGTGGTTGTGTAGCTTAGTCATTGCAAATGGGACTCACTGTACGGGTAAGTGAATGAATATGTCAGTCTCTAACATATTAAATGCATGTGAGGATGACTGGCTGTATGGCTGAGTCAATGGGCGCATAGGTGCTGTATGCATCACTAATAAGTTGCATAAGTGGTTGTTTTTGGTGAGTGAGTGGGTGGATAAGTAGATGTATGGAAGAGTCATAGGGTATATCAGTGGTGTATGTATTACAGACTGGGTGTTTGAGTGCCTCAGTAAGTGTATGATTAGGTACATAAGCAGGATCATGCATAGGAAAAAGGAAGTATGAGTCCCCGCATAAGTGAGTGAGTAGATACACAATCAGCTTCATAGTTGTGTGAGTGGATGGCTCACTTAGTGTATGAATCACTCAGTGGGAGGACGAGTTAAGCATTGTGTGAGGGAATGAATGCATGAGTGTTTGTATACTTTAGTTAATGAATGTATGAGTGTGTATGCCGGTGACTGACTAGGTGCATCAGGGACTGCATGTGTGAGTGATAGTATGTCTTAGTGTTTGTATCCATAAATGACTGAATACATAAGTGGTTGTTAAGGTTGGTGAATATGTGTAATAGCATTGTTATGGATGAGAGAGAGAGTGTAGTTGGTACTTGATGGTTAAGTAACTGGGTGCATGAGTACATTTATATCTCACACATAATTACATAACTAGCAGGCAGATACATTAATATACTAGTAAAATATGGATGAGATAATCAGTGTGTGAGTAGTGTATGTGTGACGTAGTGGTACTATATCTGTATGAATAAGTAAATGAGTGAATTAATGTATAAGTGATGAATATACAGTTACATGAGTGCTTACATGATACACTAAGTAATTGTGTCACACACAATAAAGCTCAGAAACCAGACAACTCTCTATCTTAGAAATAAAAATTACTCACTTAGATTTAACAATTGTCAATATATGCCACAAAAGTAGTTTTAGTTTTCAGCCTGTGTATTATCTTTAATTTGATATTATTTCTCTCCAGGTACTGTTAGAAAAAGAAGAATATAAATGTATTAATTTGATGCATACAAACATCTAAAACAAATGAGTACACATGTATTATGCTCTAGCAGTATATTACAATATACTACAACATTTCAGTTTCCCTCTTTTCTGTTTTCAGCTTATTTATACTAGTACCCAGTGCTTGAAATGGAAAAATAGAAGTGCGGGTACTCTGTACTAGAGTGTCTGCTTATTTCTGAGAAGTGGCAGTGCTCTTCAATTAAAAGTATTATGTTTTTCTTGAGAAGTGCAGGTACTGTGCCTTTTAAAATAAAAAAATGCCGGTACTCTTTACCTGACAATACCGGCCCATTTAATGCACTTCTAGTACCTATAAACAGGGTACTGTATAATCATCATTGAAAAGTAGAGAAAAAACAATCATTTAGGTTGTAGAAAAAAACAGTATCTCCATGGTACATGTAAGTAATACTGTGAATACCAATCACTATAATTTTCATTATTTTTGATAAACACACACTTCCTACAGTAATGAAAAAATTGTATGTAAAAATGATTTGGGTAATACTATATATGGTACAAAACTACTAAGAAATATAATACAATGATGATTTTGCACATCCTTTGGTAACCATCATGCCCATCATTACGTATCCTTTTCTTAACAATAACCTTTCTAGGCCAAATTATGTCTTAAATGACGATGATCCACATAGGCAGAAGCCCATGTAGTCATTTTCATCCTCATATTCCATCAAAACAATCCATCAACATTTTATGTTCTGGGTATCATTTTGTTGACATCACCCGATAGGCTGAATGATGTCTTACACACTGTAAATCCTTGTAGACATTTTCTTCCTCATATTCTATCAAAACAATCCATCAACTTTTTATGTTCTGGATATCCTTTTGTTGACATCACCCTGATGGGCTGATTGATGTCTTACACACTGAAAATCCTTGTAGAGAACATACTGTGCATTTCCTTTATTACACAAATCTTTCTACCTCATTAGTGCTAAATTACTGTCTTGATATCTTTTTTATGTCACGATCCGTGATAGGCTGAATAATATATTAAGTAGTATATATGTCCATACAGAAGAATACATCTCATATTTGCTTAAAAGAAGCATTCTCAGAAGTTTGACTGAAAGAATAGTAGTTAAGATTTTGGAAGTTTGAAAGGGAATTTCTGTTTCAATTGCAGAGTGCTGTCATTGCACTCTGTCCATCCAGTTTGAGACTTTAAATATGCAGTATAATGTCCTAACGTAATATTTATGACTTTATGGAAAATGATTTCCAAGGTACAGTATGTTCTTCCAGAAATTATACTATATGTCCAGCTCTAAAAATTTTAATCTGTGTCCAATTTTGTTCCATCTGCTCTGTGTCACTGAAACATTGCTATAATGTAGTTTCCACATCGTTATATGTCCAATGTAGAGAATAAATTGAATTACAGGTGGGACGTTTCATATTTTGGTTACTCTTTTTTATTAACTTATCAAAAGACACTTTTACATTTGGGCAGAGTTAAGTACAGAAGTTGCTCAGATTGGACTTCAGTTGTAGATGTGAAAGAGCAATCTTCACACTCATGGTTTGATGTATAACTTACTCCAAATATGTCATTAATTTAGTCCTTCGTCTTCTAAAATTCCAAGAATCACCATAAGAAATTCCTGTGCATCCTGTTGAGCGATTAAAGTAAATACTACAGTTCCACTAAATTTGTCTACTGGTTGTCGAATGCCTGAAGCTGAATGTATTACAGTTCTGTCTCAAGATAAGCATTGAAGGTAGTTAGATAGTGCTGTGCACATCTACTATCTACTCATGGGTTTGTCTTTAATTGCATTTACAACATGTGGCAAATGGAAGAGAACATTGAGAACCCTATTAGCATAGAAGTTTACACCTGTAGTGTTGTCCAGCTGGTAATCTACAATATCTCCATCCTTTTCTAGTTTTCTTTTTTTGACAGTTTGTTCTTTAGCTTTCTTTTCGATTTTTTCTATAACATTCTTTGATTCTTTGGTTATTTTACATTCAGGGCATATTACTCACTTTTCATAAACAGGATACCGTCCTAATTGAGGAGCATATTCACTCTGAGTATGAGTGACTCAGTGGATGTTTGAGTGGGTGTGCAAGTGTCTGTCTGGGTATGTGGGTGGCTGTACATGAGTGTGAACTGGTCTGTGACTCAGCCAGAGTGGGTCTGAGAGTGGGTGCACAAGTGTCTGAGCTGATCTGTGAGTGGGTTCATGACAGTCAAGGTGGGTGTGTGAATGAGTGCATGAGTGTCTGAGTGGGTCAGTGAATGAGTGCATCAGTGTCTGAGTGGGTCGGTGAGTGAGTGCATGACTGTTAAAGTGGGTCTTTGTGTGTGTCAACATGTATATATATATATTTTTTTGTTTTTATGCCCAGGTTTGCGACTGCGTCATTTGTAGGGAGCAAATCTAGAGTGTAATTGTTGTTGTTGGATGGTCTATACTTGAGCTGCTCTCCACCTAAACTTGGGAACTGCCCTGTTCACAGACAGAACACACCCAGTCGTGGCTTGCGGGTGTAACTGGGGGTGGGGCGGCGCATGGGCGGAGGCGGGGGATATTAATAAAATAAAATAAAAATAAAAAGTAATTACACTTACCTCCTCCCTTGCTGCAACACCTCAATGTCACTGCAGGAACAGGCTCCCGGCCTGCCCTGCGCCAATCCTGACGCTGTTTTGAGCACTGTCAGGATTGGCTGGGAGTGCCCTGCCAGGGTGCTCCCAGGCAGACTGGGAGCCTGGGCAGGCTCTCTCCAGCCCAGCAATACATTTTCTATTGCTCTCCCTGGTCCTCGATGCCGCAGGGGTTCCATGTACTCCCCGGCACATATGTACATTTTCACCCCAGGGCGGTTGTGATCTCTGGGGCGCGGGGCCTGCACCAACCACACACATGTACATTTTCACCTGGGGGACGAGGTGATTGCTGGGACTGTGGGGAGTCGAGCAGCTCCCTGGCATTGGATTTAGGCTTTTGCCCCGGGGATGTGGTGGTTCCCAGGGTTGCAGGGTGGTGGGTGGCCCCAGCATTAGATTTAAACTTATGCTCCCGGGAGGTGGTAGTTGTCCTGGCTGAGGGGAGCCAGGCAGAATCCCCATTCAAATTTTAAATGCCCATGGGACCTGGCCTACCCAGAGGCATTAGTGAAATAAGAGTTGGAGCCTGCTCTTCTTTTTAATTTTCGGCAGATCCACCGCAATTTCAGATAAAGGTTTTTAAAAAAAAATGCTTTTTTGCTCTTGCGGCGCCCTCTGGGATCCCAGCACCAGAGCCAAGGCATCAGGGTGTCCCTACCCTGGCCCCTCTTCTTATTTTGTACATTTTTGTCTATGACTCGGCTGAAGCTGAGTCCCACTATGGCTGCCAAAAACTTCAGTATTGAAGTGCTGGTGGCCAATCAGATCTCATAATTAGATTGGGAGGGTTTGCGGAGCCTTTAAATCCCTATATATACAAATTTGATTTGTGAGGGCTCGAGTTATAGTTATCTTAGTGAGCGAGTTATAGTTACTTGAAATCTCTCTAACTATAACTCCTATCGTTTTCTATGAGTAAATTAAGAACCTAACTATAACTTCCGTATAACCTTTTGATTGTTCAGTGAATATTCACTGAAAAACCAAAAGGTTACAGGGCCGTTATAGTTAGGTTCAGATTTTACGCACACAAAACCGTCGAAAATCAGCTATTACAGTTAGAGTTATTTCAAGTAATTATATCTTGTGCCCTAAGGTAACTGTAATCCGTGTCCCCCGTGCACAGTTTTCTCATAAATAATGTTACTGCAAATGTCACAGTGACATTATCAACGTTGTCATAGAAGATGCCATGAGTGATGGAATATCTGGGGCAATTAGCAGTGCATGCTGAGCTAAAAGTGGGGATGTATTGTCCTTTTATGAGTTTTTGGAAATGAATGTTATGATCATATTACACATAATATGTAGTTAATCCCTTTCTGCATGGCAGTTCACACAGGGGATGTTGGTTTAGATGACCAGGTCAGTTCTCAAGAACAGCTGTCTGTTGATGATGGCAGTATGAGCTGCCTGATGTGTAATCAAAGGATTAAATAGCATGCAAATAGGTGATTATCCCAGTATTGTGCACTTGAGTGTGGATTATTTAAAGGAGTCTCAAGTTTTCTGATTCCGTTTGTGCACTCATTCAAATAAGGTTTCCTAAAATTATTTATCAACCTTGGAATGCCTGATGGTTTGTGCGCAGAGCAGGACGGAGCTACTTTGATAAATATAAAAATGTGTGCTTAGTTATGCTGTGTAAAATATCAAGCCCCTTGACCTCTGCCTGATCAAACAAAACAAGTAACTGATCCACCATGTATGCTAGCTCACCTGTCTTGCAAGCGGTGCAAAAATATCAGATTAATTCTGAAAATTATGAGATTTTTAAATGGTGCCACATAAACTGAAGGGTTTGTGCATAGGTTTGTTTCCTTCCACAAGAATCAGTCCCAGGTGACTTTTTGAGGTTGAGCACAGACATCGCTGCAACACATGGACAAAGTTTTGTTTCCAGTGCAACAACAAAATTCTCCGCCCCCCCCCTTTTCTGTAGCCATTGTACCCACTGCTCCATCTACATACAGACACACACAATTTATGTGAGGCAGAACTACAGAGGAGACAGAAATCTTGTACTCTCAAACAAGCAATAGGCAGCCTGACACACACTGAATAAAAGGGAGAGTGCAACGACTTGTAAACCAAGAAACAAAATGGCGCTAGGTACTCAGAGCAAATGAACACATCAGCTCTCCTGAGGTGGGTTTGTAAACCAAGAAAAGGAAGTCCCTAAATAGGTCATAAAATGAAGAGTTGTGTAGGGTTGGTGTACTTGGGCCGTGCTCTCGGGGAGAAGGAAACAAAGAAGAGGCGTGACAAATGCAGCCATTGGACAAATGAGCAGAAAAAATACCAGAGAGATGATGGGAACAGAAAATGGGAAGCCGAATGGTGGGCTGAAGCCCACAAAGTAGATACAGCATGGTTTGAGACAGCGCATGTGCATCATCTAGAGCCGAGACCTAAAAATGAGAGGCTCTTAAATTACATAGAAATTATGGTTAGTGCTCTACAAAACTAAAATGAGGACATATAGGACCTCATTACGAGGCTGGCAGTCATCAGACCGCCACCCTCGCCGTGGCGGTCCTACCGCCACAGAGTGGGCGTTAAGGACCACCACATTAAGAGTTGTGAGGCTTGGCTGATGCCAAACCTCCACAACCTCGCCTGGCCTGCCGGTGCGGTCACACCACCGCAGCCAGCGGTGAGCACCTCCAACTCTGAAGGTGCCATCCGGATTACGAGGCTGCAAACCTCCAGACTTTCCGTGGCGGTCACCCCTCCATGAAAACCCTGGTGGTCATGCACATGGCTACAGGAATCTCCATTCCTGTCACCAGCACACACATGCACACATGTCCATGCATGCACACATCCCCCGACGCATGCATTCACATACACACCCATTCAGCATACGCATACATGCTCTTGGACACCCCCACTCACTCACATTCATCCACACAGATACCCCCATACATGTGCACATACAAGTACATTCACATTCACTCGCATATACGCATGCATTCACCACCCCCTGCCCCCTTCGCACACACAAACACACAGGCATCCTCCCTCCCTTTCAGACACTCACTTACCTTCTGCGCCGAGGAGGAAGTCCAGAAGGGGATGGGTCCTGGCGGTCTTGCATCACCAGCACCACCACGCCAGCAGGACTCCACCAAGCCGTATTACGGCTTCTAGAATGGCAGGCGAAGTCCTGCTGCCGTGGCGGTGCTGGCGATGCACCCACCTCTACAGCACAGACCGCCAGCACGACTGCCAGCGACTCTCCACCACAAAGATGGCAGACGGCCATAGTCTGAGTTCTCAATAGTGACAAAGCACTTTTAAATTATTTGCTTTCTTTAAGTTGTTTTATCCTGTTGATCACTTGATTACGTTTCACTTACTGGAGATGTAGTGGCATTATGGCCAGGGCTGCAGACTTTGCAATTTGATAACCAGGTTCGACTTTAAACGTCCTGTGATTCTGGGCAAAACCTTTAATCCCCCCATTCCTAAAACCAAAATGACTATGTCCTTGTTTAATATAACTGATGCTCATGTAAAGCACTCTAATACCCTAGGGTCAAGTCTGCGCTATATAAAGCTGCAAAAAATGAAGAAATTAAGGCCCTCATTTTGAGATTGGCGGTAATTGATGTCTACCTCCTTAGTGACAGCTGCCAAAAGACCATCGCCGTGGCTAACATCTGTCTGCCAAATTATGACCGCAGCTGGTTTTCTGCCAGAAGAAATCCGGCTTTGGCCATACTGGCGGATGGTGTTAAGATGGCGCTGTTACCACCAGCAGTGCCACGCCAGTAGACCACCACCAGCCATATTATGACAAATAATACAGCCTGATGGTGTTCTGCTGGCGGGCGCTGCTGGCAATAGCAGCGCCCCATCCCCTCCCCTGCCGGAAGACCCCCTGGTTGCAGGTAAGTTGGGTTTCCGACAGGGGAGGGCGGTGGGGTGTGCTGGTGTGTGGGGGTGTCTGTGCATGAATGTGTGAGTGTGTGCGTGAATGCGAATGTGTGTGTAATGTTGTATGCATGTGTGTGTGTGCATGTGTGGGAATGCTTGTATGACTGGAAATGTGAATGCGTTTCTGTGTGTCAATGTGAATGTGTTACGGCTGTGTATGAGTATGAATGGATGCATGCGTGTATCAATGCGTGTATGCCTGTGTTAATGAGTGTGTGTATGCGTGATGTGTGTCTGTGAGTGTGCGTGTATGGGGTTGGAGGATTGGAAGAAGGGGGCCTAGATGGAGGGAGGCAGAGAGAGTCTGGAAAGTGTTCGGGGGGAAGGAATTCCCTGTCACTGGTAGGGCCTACCGCCATCGTTTTTGTTCATTCATAAGGCCACGAAAACCATGGCGGTAGGCAGGGTCAAAATGCCGCCGGCTGTATATTAGCAGCTGCCCAGCTGGAGATTGTTATCTCTGGCCTGGCGGCTCGTACCGCCATGGCGGTCGATGTAGTATTTTGGCTAACTAAACAGACGTGTTTCGGCTGTGCTCCTTTGTCAGTATTTCATATGCTCAAGAATATCGCTCCACTATAAGCTCTGATACAATTGGTGACAATCATGTCATTGACATCAACAATGGACTACCACACAAACATCCTCATATATCTACGCTGAGGGCCATTGTGCAATGTTTTTGCTATCCAAGGAAATATACATTGTTTTTCACAGATCATGTCGAACATCGTACATTAAATTATGTGCATAATACTGCATGAATCATAATCACTTAATTTCAATTCATTATAACATAGCTGCTGCCCAGCACCTGGACGTCATTTTAATTAAAGAGCATAATGGATTACTATTCATTGATAGAATGGTATGAGAGAGGCATGTTGGATGTAAAAGAATTCCAGCTTTTGATAAAATGAACATCCTGTGACTCCAACAATTTACCACTTACTCAAAAATTCACAAACTTCCAACAAGATCTCCGGGTCACTCTATTGTCTCACCAAAACAAAGCCTGCTTGAAAAAATGTTGGTCTTCTTAGATCACTATCTTCTCCTCTTGGTGAAGACCCTGAGTTCATATATAAAAGATACCAAATATTTTTTGCAACATATAGAAAGTATAAATTGGGGAGAGGATTTTTTGTTAATTACTATGGATATCACTAGTTTGTATACCTGTATTGATCACCAGGATGGGTTAAGAGCACTAGATTTCTTTCTACGTACATGGTCTCTCAAGTTTTATGAATATAATAAGATACTACTGTAATTTGTGAGTTTTTGTCTGCACAATATTATTTTTATTTTTTCCGGACAATACAATAGACAGATTCACAAGACTGCCATGGGCACCTGCTTCACCCCAGTTACGTACATTTATTTGTGGGCTGGTGGGTGAAGCAGGTGGCTTGGTCAGGGACAAACAGACAAGGGTGGAACCAGATTATAAGGTGAGTCAGATGATCAATGATGTGTTAATTATCTGTAAAGATGACCAAAAATCAGCTGATGAATATATTTTCTCCCTCAGTTCTAATATAGTAGATATGTACCTCCCTGGGGATAAAATAAAATAATGAAGTGGGTCCGTTGTGACCCGCCGGCCCCGGGGACCACCACCTCCCCTGGCCTACTTTTGAATCCTATGCGGGGGACCGCATGGCTGTCCTGCTGCCCCAGGGACCACCACCTTCCGGGGACAAATGTTGAATGAAATGCAGGAGGGCCGCATGCCCCTTCCCCGCCACCCCCCATTGCCCCATGGACTTCCACCTCCCCGGGGCTCAAATAAAAGAATGAAGGGGGTCTGTTGCAGACACCTAGCCCTGGGGACCACCACCTCCCCAGGGAAAATACAACATTGGAGATGGGCTGCATGGCCCCCCTTGTGGAGCCATACATTGCTGTGGGGACCACCACTCCCCATGGCTGGCTCCTGCTATGTTCTGAGGTGCCCAACCCCAGGACATAGCTATTTGCTTGGTGGGAACTGACAGCTCCCACCTAGTAAAAGCAAACATAACTCCACTTTCTGCAAGCAGGAGCTGTCAGACAGCTCCTGCTTGCAAAAAATAATGTTTTTATCTGTTTCCCCGCATGTAAATATGCGTGCAGAGAAACAGATAAAATCATTGCTGCAGCAAAGAAGAAACTGCTATATAAAGCAGCTCCCTGCTTACAGGAGGAATGCTGGCTCGTGCAGGACACGGGGAGCCAGCTAGAACCGCAGGGACCTTCAGGGTTCCCCTACAGTCCTGCTTTGGCAGCATGCATCTTGCTTGTACGCCACTTTGAAGTTATTCCAAGGCGACACTATTGCAGTAACAATAGTTTCTCCATAAATGACTTCAAAGCGGTACACAATAAAGATGTTTGCTTGCAAATGTAATAGTTATGTTTTGAGGCTCAGCTGAGGAGTTTCTTCTGTCCTACTGGTAAGGCTCTTTGTCTGTTACTCAGTAGGTTGAAGGTTTAAGTCCTGGTATGCCATACAGTGTGTCTGTTTATCTAATAATGTTTTAAATGTTAAACATTGTTAGTGATCTAATATTTAAGTCTTTTTCACCAACAAAATCTTTGACTTGAATGTCAAAGTTATGTCTGGACAGCATACACTAAGGTGTCATCTATGGACTAGTGGATAAAGCCTCTGGTCCTCCCACTGAAGGTTGAGGGTTCCAGTCTTATTGTGTCTCTGGTTGTTTGCCTAATTTATTTTCTTTTGAACTTCAAACATATACTTTATCCTTGACAATTACATTTTTGTTTTCAATTTGTCCTAAAATATATCATTCTAACTATATCAAATATTAAAGTTTAGAAAAACTCTCTGGGTGTTTAGAGGGAGTTGGACGCAAGGCCTGGCCACGGGGTTGGGTGGTATATCAATCAATCAATCAAAAAAAGTTGTACAGCGCGCTACTCACCCGTGAGGGTCTCAAGCGCTGGGGGAGGGGAAACAAGGGGGCAGGGAGGGTCACTGATCGAACAGCCATGTCTTGAGGTTATTTCTGAAGACCAGTAGGTCTTTGGTTTTGTGAAGGTCAGTGGGAGGGAGTTCCAGGTTTTGGGGGCGAGGTAGGAGAAAGACCTGCCTCCTGTGGTGGTGCGTTGGATGCGGGGGACTGTGGCTAGGGCGAGGTCGGCTGAGCGGAGGTTGCGTATGGGAGTGTGGAAGTTAACTCTTTCATTGAGGTAGGTTGGGCCGGTGTTGTGGATGAGTATCTTGAATGTGATTCTCTTATCTATGGGGAGCCAGTGAAGGGATTTGAGGTGTGGTGAGATTCATTTGTGGCGGGGGAGGCCAAGGACGAGGCGTGCAGCTGTGTTCTGGATTCTCTGGAGTTTGCGTTTGAGTTTGAGTGTGGTGCCGGCGTAGAGGGTGTTACCGTAGTCCAGTCTGCTGCTGATGAGTGCGTGGGTGACTGTCTTTCTTGTTTCTGGGGGAATCCATTTGAAGGATTTTTTTAGAGTGCGGAGTGTGTGGAAACAGGAGGAGGTTAGAGCATTGATTTGCTGTGTTTCTGTGTCATGGAGAGGAAGGGGTCGAGGATGATACTGAGGTTGGGTGCGTGGGTTGCAGAGGTGTGTGCGGGGCCTGGGGTGGTGGGCCACCAGGAGAGGTCTCATGTGGTTTTGTTGGGGCCAAAGATGATGATCCCGCTTTTGTTTGAGTTGAGCTTGAGGTGATTAGTGGTCATCCAGTTGGCGGTGTCAAGGAGAGCGGCGTGTAGGTTGGTTTTGGCAGTGGTGGGGTTGCGGTGAGGGAGAGGATGAGTTGGGTGTCATCTGCATAGGAGAGGATAGTATAGGGGTTGGCCAGAGGCCCTGCAGCCACTTCACGCTGTGCATGGCTGAAGGCCATGTGCGGGATGGGGCGGGTGGTTGTAGGGGTTGGCCACAGGCCAGGCCCTGCAGGCAACCCCTTTCAGCCATGGCCAAAGGCCATGTGTACCGCAGGGTTAGGCTGTTATAGGGGCTTAGCTTCAGGAACTGGCTGTAGGCCAGGCCCTGCAGTTAACCTCCGCTGTGCATGGCCAAAGGGGATATGTGGCGGTGGTTGGATTAACATATAGTAATTGAAATTAGCAGTTATAGTTATTTATTTCAAGTAACTATAACTCACACCCTTGCCATGCACTGCTAATTGTCCCACAAGTTACAGTACTCATGACAACATCATTGATAATGTCACTGTAACATCTGCAGTAAAATTATTGATCAGATAACTCTGCATGGGTAGTGAGTCAAAATTCACATTAAAAAATTCCAATGGCCCTCGAGGAACAGCAAAGTTGTGTTTACTGTGCATCAAACAAACATTTATGTTGAGTACTACAGTTCATGTTCTTCTTTTCTTTTGGGTCATCTAGTTACTTCTGCTGGAGACCTTGCCCCTGAGACCTACTTTCTGCGGGACTCAGCCACTCAGCTTGCCTCCTGAATATGGAGGCAATTAGCATGGAGTACACTGGCTGATGCTACCTGAGGAGGAGAAAGAAGAGGCAACTGCTACAGCCTTGGCCTGCCAGACAGCGGGACTCTGACATCATCACCGCCACAGGCAGCCAAGGTCCCCAGCCACCCAACCACTCCCAACAGAGATTCTGATCTCTTCCAGAAAATCTCACAGGAACTGGAAGATATCTTGCATGGCCAATAGGACCTTTTGCACTGGGTGGAGGCTGTTGAGGCATATTTTTTATAAGGAGGGGTGAGGGAGATTTGTGGGAGGTTAGGATGGGAAAGACAATTGGGGCAGCGTTTGTTTTTGGCCTTGGGTGAGGGGGTGGGCCTGTTGTGGAAGGAGGGGGTGGAAAGAACAATCTGGGACATGGTGTTTTTTGGGTTTGGGTAAGGGGGTGGTGCTGTTGTTGGAGAGAGAGTGGAAAGTAATTAAAAATAATGCCACCAGATTCAAGCTAGCATGACTGATGAGGGTGATACCCCGAAACTCGTCCAGGATGCTTGTTTCTGGTTAATGGAGGACCTGGTCTGGCAGTTCAGGCTAGACTGTTCCTATGGGGAGCAGAGTCAAGCCCAATTTGTATATGGCTAGGTAGGTGGAATGGCATGGCAAGGAAAAAAAATGATGGATGAAATCCAGATTTGTGAATGGGGGTAAATGCTTGGTTTGTTCTGCAGTCCGTCCATCATCAGTTCTTTTAACATTTGTCTCCCGAAGTGGGAAGGGTATGCTCAGCCATGGGTTGTGTGCTTGCTATGCCACCAGATTCAAGCTAGTCTGGCTGATTAGGGGGTGATACTCCAAAACCGGTCCTAGGATGCTTGTTTCTGGTCATGGGAGGACCTGGCCTGGGAGTTCGGGCTGGGCTGTTTCCATGGGGAGCTGGGTAAAGACTGATTTGCATATGGCTGGGTCCAAACTGGAATGGCATGACAAGCACAAAACTGATGGATTAAATGCAGATCTATGACTGGGGGGGAATGTTTGATTTGTTCCACCATCTGTCCATTATCTGTTGTTTTTAATTGGTCACCCTAAATGGGAAGAGTATGCCCAGATGTGGGTCCCATGCTTGCTATGCCACCAGATTCAAGCTAGCCTGGCTGCTAAGGGGTGATACTATGAAACCGGTCCCCAAATGCTTGTTTCTGATCCAGGGCGGACCTGGAAAGGCAGTTCGGACTGGACTATTGCCATGGGCAGCAGGGCCAAGACAGATTTGCTTATGGCTGGGTCTAAACTGGAATGGTATGGTGAACAAAACTATTGATGAATTAAACCCAGATCTGTGACTGAGGGTGAATGTTTGATTTGTTCCACATTCCATCCATCATCTGTTGTTTTTGCACCTGCTGTAGCATGGCCAGTTAGCGTCGGTCCAGGCCAGCAAGGAGCTAGTAATGGTAAGGCCTAAGTATTGGATAGAGTAAGTAACCCATTGAAAAGGAGCCAGTCCCTGAAGTTGCAGAAGACATTTTGGCAAGATGGTAAGATTAAGTGCCTGCTATTTGACCATATTGATCTTTTAACTTGAAGCTAGTTGAAACTTTGCAACTTCTGCACTACTGCTGTAAGGTTGGTTACAGATTCCGTCAGGGTTAAAGACGGTCATAAGCATAGAGCAGAGCCTTGTGTTCAACACTCCAAAAGATATGCCTGCAACACCTGGGCCTGACAAAGGCAAATTACCAGTGGATCCAAAACCAAAGCAAAATGTAGTGGGCACAAGGTACAGGCTTGGTGGGTGCTCTGCTGAAGCAGATTGGGTGTGGTAACTTGGCTGTTCAACCGGATGGTAGCTATCGGCATGGTGTATGGAGCCATGATTTTGCTAACCATGACGAGACCTAGGCCTATCTTGATGAGGACCACCCGTAAGAAGGCCTAACTGACCCTGTCAAATGCCTTTTCAGCATCTGCACACAGGAGGAGGGCGGGATTGTTGTGCATATGGGGTTTTCTACCAGGTGGGCAAGGCGACTGGTGCTGTCCTGACCCTACTGTTGCTGGATGAAGCCCAACTGATCATGGTCTATCAGGACATGCAATAAAGGCTCTAAATAATTGGGCAGCATCTTGGTATAGATCTTGCCATCAGTATTTAGCAACACAATGGGCCTGTAAAAAGAGCAAGGGGTAGGGTCTTTGCCAGGGTTTAAGGATTAGCTAGATTTATGCCAATACAATAAGTGAGGGAGTTAAATAACCCGGACAGCTGGTCCTTTATGTAGGGGTAAAAAACCTTATGGAAAGTGACCAGTAGGCTATCTGGGCCCTGTCTCCCTCACCAAAAGCCCCTAAAAGATTTTTTAAGTTCTGCAGCAAAAAAGTCCTGGGAGAGCTGTGGGTCTGAGGGCATCCAAGGGCAGTCCCGAAGGGATGTGCAGATAGCAGCTTGATCTCCCCGCACTGTAAAGTGCCCGTTAGAAGCATCAATAGGCCTCCATTTTATCTGATTCCTGAATTGTAGGCAAAGGCTAGCTGCAGGTTCCACAGCTATTGATGCTTTTCAGGTCATTCAGCAGCATGCAAAAGTTGTGATGTTCACCATTGAGAAATTCCAGACAGTTGCCAATATCTTGAAAGAGTTTAATAACAAGGTCTATAAATGGTGTAGGAAAGTATCCTCTTTCTAGCATGGTTACCCCACCTTTGGCCTGTTTGTAAGTGTGTGTCAGTGTGTTTTAACAGTGTCACTGGGATCCTGCTAGCCAGAACCCCAGTGCTCATAGTTTGTGGCCTAATGTGCATGCCTGTGTAGTGCCTAACTGTGTCACTAAGGCTCTGCTAATCAGAATGTCAGTGCTTATGCTCTCTCTGCTTTTAAATTTGACACTGTAGGCCAGTGACTACATTTACCAATTGCAATTGGCATACTGGACCTCCCTTATAAGTCCCTGGTATATGGTACCTAGGTACCCAGGGCATTGGGGTTCCAGGAGATCCATATGGGCTGCAGCATTTGTTTTGCCACCCATAGTGAGCTCACACAAACCCTTGCACAGGCCTGCCATTGCCGCCTGGGTCAAATAACGCACACATTATGTCACAGCCATTTTCCCTGCACTTAAATAACTTATAAGTCACCTATATGTCTAACCTTCATTTGCTGAAGGTTAGGTGCAAAGTTACTAAGTTTGAGGGCACCCTTGCACTAACAAAGGTGCCCCCACATGGTTCAGAGCCATTTCCCCAGACTTTGTGAGTGCGGGGACACCATTACACGTGTGCACTACATTTAGGTCAATACCTAGAAGTAGCTTCACAATGGTAACTCCCAATATGGCCATGTAACATGTCTCATGGAAGTGTCTTCCCATTCCAAATCTGGTATTGGGGAGCCAATTCCATGCATCCTGGGGGCTCCACCATGGACCCCCAGTACTGCCAAACCAGCTCTCTGAGGCTTGCAATGCAGCTACAGCTGCTGAAACCTCACAGACAGGGTTCTGCCCTCCTGGGGTCCGGGCAGCCCAGTCCCAGAAAGCAGAACAAAGCATTTCCTCTTACAGCAGGGTGTTATACCCTCTCCCTTTGGAAATAGGTGTTACAGGCTGGGGAGAGGTAGCCTCCCCCAGCCCCTGGAAATGCTTTGAAGGGCACAGATGGTGCCCTCCTTGAATAAACCAGTCTACACCGGTTCAGGGACCCGTTCTCCCCTGCTTTGGTGGGGGATTGGACAAAGGAAAGGGGAGTGACCACTCCCCTGTCCATCACCACCCCAAGGGTGGTGCCCAGAGCTCCTCCAGTGTGTCCCAGACTTCAGCCATCTTGCTTTGCAAGTGGTGGGGGCACCATGGAGGGCTCTGAGTGGCCAATGCCAGCAGGTGACATCAGACACCCTTTCTGATAGGTCCATACCTGATAAGGTAGCCAATCCCCCTCTCAGGGATATTTAGGGTCACTCCTGTGGGTTCTCTTCAGATTCTGCTTGCACGTTTTCTTCAGGAATCCTCTGCAACAACTTCAGACTCTTCTGACCCCGGATGAACTGCAGCCTGCTCCAAGAAACGCTGTAACTGCATCAGAGTGTCTACAAGAGACACTTTTCTTCAGCAACCTCAGCTCCAAGTCAGCAACTGCAACGGTTTCCATGGTGTGCATGCTCTGGGGACTCCCTGTCTTCATCCTGCACCACAAGGACTGAAGAAATCTCCAGTGGAGCGACAGAGCCACTCCCCTGCTCCAAGCAGGCACCTTCTAAGGCAACGACTGGTACCCAGGGACTCCTCTCAGAGTGACGAGCTTGCTCCTAAGGATACAGAGGGTGGACATCATCGACATAGACTGTCCTGGGGTCCTGATGACGCAATTTGGAGGAGGTAAGACCGTGTCTTCTCCGAGAGCGATGATACCCCTATGTACTGCGTATTCTTCGCCTCCCGATGCCTCTGTGCACTCTTTGCAAAATTCCTTCATGCACAGCCTGGCCAAGATCCCCAGCACTCCATCCTGCAACGCTCAACTCGCTGAGTTGTTCTCTGGCAGCATTGGACCTTCTTTTGTTTTGCTGCATCAACCACATTTTGTGACTCCTTTGTACCGAGGTCCTGCAGCTCCTGGGGGTGCTGGCTGGCATCCTGAGGGCTTTCTAAAGTGATGAGAGCCCCCTCTTCCTCCTCACACAGAGTTGAGGCCCCCAGGTCCCTTCTGGGTCCATCCAGCACCATTTTGATGCAAAACACACTTTTGTTGTAGCCAAGGCTTGTTGGTGACTTCCAACACAAAATCTCATCTGCAAAGATCTTCACGCCGTGGGACATCTTTTGCATCACACAGGAACCCACTGGCATCTTCCTAGGGTGCATTCCTGCAGTCTTTGACTAACTGGGGACTCTTCTTTTGCACTCTCTTCTGGGTTGGCATGGGCTCTGTCCTTCCTGGAACTTCTTTCGACTTCTGGACTTGGTCCTCTTCCTTTGCAGGTTTTCAGGTCCAATAATCCAGCAGTTGTCCTTTGCAGACTTGGTTGGCTGCTGCAAAATCCCACAAACGAGGTGTAGTGTGTCCTAAGAAACTTGCAGTACTTTACTCCTGCTTTTCTGGGCTCTGGGGTGGGGTACTTTACTCACCGTTACTTTATTCTTACTCTCCCAGTGATTCTACATACACTACACTTGTCTTTGGGGGGATTTGTGATTCGCATTCCACTTTCCTAGTATATGGTTTGTGTTGCCCCTAGACCTATTTTCTCCCATTGCATTCTATAGGATTTCCTACTGTTTGCATTGTTCTATGACTATTTACTTGTCTAATTTTGGTGTCTAGTGTACCTATTGTGTATAATACTTACCTCCAGGAGTATGGTCTCTAAGATATATGTGGTACTGTGTCACACAAATAAATATCTATATTTTTGGTAACACTGACTATTGTCTTTACTTGTATATAGTACTGTGTAAATATAAGTGGTATTGCATGAGCTTTGCATATTTCCTAGTTCAGCCTAAGCTGCTCTACTATAGCTACCTCTATCAGCCTAAGCTGCTAGAACACTACTACTTCACTAATAAGGGACAACTGGACCTGGTATAAGGTGTAACTAACCAAGGTGCCCACTACAAACCAGGCCAGCATCCTACAAATGGCTTAAATCCAGTGGTCTCACAACTGGATTTGTTGCCGCTGTCAATGTCAGTAATACAGTCATTCAAGGTAATCTATTTTGGATTAAAAATATCCTTAAAACTCAAAGTCATGGCCTGTATTAAGCACTTTGCATCAATCTAATTGTGACTGTTTAAAAAAAAGGCTGTCTTGCAAGTCCAATTTCAGTGCTATTTACATACCCCATCCACCCGAGGTGCCTGGCATCAGAGGGTCTCTGTTTGGGTGCCTTGGGACCCCGTTCTCTGCAGACAGAATGACCTGACTTGCTCTCTGGGTCTGAGAGCGGCAGCCTATTTCGACTGGATCCCAGGGAGGAGGTAACAGAGATTAGCCACAGAGGACGATAGAGCACAGGTTCCAATGTGGTACTGAGTGTGGGTGGCTGTGGAGAGCCCCAACCCCTAAGGGGCAGAAAGCGGCAAGCAGCAACTTATTGTTGGAGACAGCTCACTTTGGCAGTCTCAAGCAAGCACGAATCTCCATTTTCTAGCCAGACCATTCTGTGCAGCTGTGTGTGTAGGTGGCACACTGCCGTGCCAGTTACTCCAGTGCTGTGTGGCCCCCTGGTAGGGGTCTGATCTGCTGCTGGTGTTTGGGCCCTGGATGAAACCCAGACTGCACCAAGACAGCCCTGAAGCCGGTGACGCTGCTGACGCTTTGAGGGATGAGGTTTGAGGGATGAGGGGGCTTGCCTCAGGGATCTCCAGACTGGAAATTTTCACTTGCTGCCTTGGAGGAGCAGGATGGATGGCGCCTGACCTAGGACATGGCTGTCAGATATGGTTGTGGCCCCAGTGGTAAGGTGAGGAACCTGCAAGCTGTAAAAAAATACATTATATCACACTTGCATGACAGGAAGCCCCTCAGCCCTCTGCGGGTGAAGCTTGACTGTCTTTAATTTTGACTGAACCGGTCTTCCCCCATATTCTGGAACCAGGGCCAGCTTTAGGATTGGTGGCGCTCTGTGCGACAGTTTATTGTGGGGCCCCCCATCCCATGACCTCCTCGGTTTCACTCGTTCCAACCCGGCAAATGTGGGCCTCATCTCTCCATCGCTCCCTTTTCACATACATTCATGTGTTTTAAAGCACTTGGAAAGACTGGCTTTACTAATCCACTCAGCTAGCCACATAAAATATAAGGGCATATTTAAGAGCCTCTAGTGCCATTCTAACACCACATTAGCATAATTTTGTATGCTAATTTGGCGCTAGAGGGCCAAAAACGATGTGCCATATTTACAAAGTGGCGCAATGCATGCATTGTGCCACTGTGTATCCCTTTGCACTACCTAATGCCTGCGTCAGGCATAATGTATGCAAAGGTAGCATTCTCCTGTAAAGGGGGCCAAACAAAATGTCGCAAGAAATCTGACAGATTTCATTGCATCATTTTTTTCCGGCACTTTTAACGTCTGCTCAGAGCAGGCGTTAAAAGGAGGCTTTTGTTGGTTACAATGGGCCTCTGGGTGCTTTGCAGGACTAGCATCAACATTTTTTACGCTAATCCTGCAAAGCGCCGGACTAGCTTAAAAAATTCTGACACTAGTCCCCTGACTACCGCCATGTTGCACCATATTTTAAATACAGCGCAGCATGGTGGAGTTAGGGGAGCGCTGGGGGCGCAAGAAAAGTGGGGCAGAACTGTGTGCAGCACCACTTTTTCACATATGCCCACAGGGCAGTGCTTAATTTGTAAATAAAAAGGTGCCGGTGCCCAAAGCCCTCCTCTTAAACACACGGTGGCTGCAATTAATTGTGTGAACATAGAATACAGAGGCAGCGTAATCCTGAAGCCATCTCAGGCCTCTTTAATCCATTTACAGGCACTCCCTGACCCTTCAGCTCACTCTGGCGGATTTCAGCTTTTCCCATTGTGACGCTTTTTCGTTTTTCTCTTCCTTCATCTTAACCATATGTGTCTTTTTCTCGCAGTAAATGCTTGAGTCAGAAAAATAAGCACCAGCCCTCAAAAATAGGTGCCGGCACTCTACACCAGAAACAACAAGCACAAATTAAGCACTGCCATGGGGGCATATTTAGGAGCCCCTAGTGCCATTCTAATGCCACATTAATGTCATTTTTACACAAATGTGGCGTTAGATGGCCAAAAACACCACACCATATTTACAAAGAGGCGCAATGCATGCATTGCGCCACTTTGTTACCCTTTGCACTACATTATGCCTGTGCCAGGCATAATGTATGCAAAGGGGCATCCCCCCATTAGGGGGGCCAAAAAAATGACGCAAAGAAATCTGTCAGATTTCTTTGTGTCATTTTTTTCCAGCGCTTGTAAACGCCTGCTGAAAGCAGGCATTAAAAGGAGGCTTCCATTGGTTACAATGGGCCTTTGGGTGCTTTGCAAGATTAGTGTCATAATCCTGCAAAGCGCCAGACTAGTGGTAAAAGGTTTGATGCTAGTCCCCTAACTACCATCATGGTACACCGTATTTTAACTATGAGGCACACATGGTGGCGTTAGGGGGCGCTAAGGGGTGCAAGAAAAGTGGCGTTGCACTATGTGCATCGCCACTTTTCTTAAATATGCTGTTTTTTGCAACAGGCATATTAACACTCTGCGCTACTTTGTGATGAGTCAAAGCTGCCACCAGAGAAAACTCCCATCTCTCTCTCCAGCAGGAACATTAATCACAAGAAGCATCTTGTCATTTCAGTTGTTTCTTGAAGGCTAAACGCACAAGGAACTTTTCAGAAGGTGCTTTTAAATCATAAGTTGTGGAAAATTATGGCTAAACACAGCGCCCCGTGAGGTCAGCGCCCAGTGCGGTCGCACCTCTCGCACCACCCAAAAGCCGGCCCTGTCCTACTCCCTTGCCTTTCTTCTACACCAATGAGGCCCCTTGCCTCCCATAGACCCCTCCCTCCTCTAAATTAAAACTCCTTCCGCCCCCCCTTGTCCTGTACGAAAACAAGCCAACCCAAACATTCAGTTGGTCTGGGAGGGTGGGATCGAACCAGAAGGAAGGCAAGGGAGTAGGAGTAAGAGTAAAGCCATTAACGCTAAGTAATGGATGCATTATCTCCCGTCCCTCCCCTGCCTTTCTTCTGAACCAATGAGACGTAGCAAGCAAAAAAAAAATGGACAGCTGAGTCAGAACAGAACCCAAGGAAAGAGAGAGAGCCCAAACAGCGGACCCAACAGAAAGCCAGACTTTCCCACTCAGCAATCCGAAAAGGGAGAAAAAAAATCAAAACAGAGGGGGAAGCCCAAGGCGGAGCCAAACAAACCCCATCCACCGAGATCCCCCGGCAAAGCCCGCACAACAGCAGCTAACGAAACCAAGGTCGAAGAGCAAACGGCAATTAAGGAACAGGAAGAAGCAGCCACCAACACGAACCGCAAAGCCAGACCACAGCGAAAGACCCGTGAGGTCAGGACTACCCACAGAAGGGAAACAGCAAGTTCAAGTGAGCAACCGAACCCAGAAGACATGCACAAAAAAAACACAGAGCATGCATGCCCAGGGAAGTGGAACGGTTCATGCAGAGCCAAAGGAAAAAATAACATCACCCCAGACCCCATGCCTGAACTAGCACCACCGGACCCACAGGAAAGTCCCCAAACAAACTTGAGCCAGGAAATCTTGTAGAAAAGGAACAACGAAAGGCACAGAAATGTACGTCAGAGAGGCAGAACGCACACCCTCCCAGACAAGGCACAGAAGAGGACGGAACCCCCAGGGACCGCCCGAAGCCCTACCAGGTCTGGCAAAAATTACCCAGACACCAGCAGACACAGAAACTGGAGGAAAGAAGCCCCGACCACCAGACCAGAAAAAACAGCAAACAAAAAGGCCCCAAATGCCCACAAACCCCCCCAAAAGGCAACCAAAGGGCAAACCAGACCCCCACGGTCGCCAGAACCCGAGGCAGGAGAAAGCCAACCAAAGGGGGAACAGGACTGAAGCCCACTGCGGAGACACGGGCCACAAAGACCAGGACCCAATGACCAGAACCAGCACCAAAGGGCAAGGCAAGCAAACCCACAGGAAAGGCCCCTGAAAACAGGGCAGGGAAACGTCCACCAAGAGTGCCAGACCCACAACAGAAGATGCAACACAGCAGCTACACCCAGGACTGCCAAACAGCAAGCCAAAAAAAGCACAGCCATACTGCAGCCAGAGCACCAGGGAAGAAGGAAGCTGGGCAACCAAACAGTAGCAATAACCCTGCACACAGTATCAGAGCAGCAAACAGAGTAGAGGACACAGCAGCCACCCCAAAGCCACAGCCAGCAAAAGGAAGACCAGAACGAAGAAGGGCACCAAAGCTGCCAAGAAAAACCAGCGGACAAGACCAGCATCCCAGAATAGCAGCCCCGAATAACACAAAAGGGGCAGCAAGGGAGCCTCTCCCACCAAAGCAAGGCAGCCAAGCTGAGCAGGGGAGACCAAAGAGATTCCAGAGGAGCAACACCCTCCACAAAGAAGAGCACAATCACTGCAGAAAGCAACATGGAACCCAGCAAGCGGAGAAAACTGTGAACGAACAGCAGCACCCAAGCAAGAGAAGGTGCCCACAAACGGAGGCCAAGGCAGCAGAAACAGTCACACTGACCCAGGTAGGACCACCACAACAGGAGCAGAAGGCCACGCCCAAAGGCCCAGCCACCGTAACCCGCAACACCATACCTACAAAAGGGGGGCACCCAACAAAACCACAGAGAGGGACGAGTTGTGGATGAGGGAAAAAGGAACAGCGAACAAGAGAGAAGGCAGTGACAGGGCACTCCACTGAGAAGCAGGAAAACAGACATCCAGCACACTGCATAGAAGGGAAAGGACCAGAAAGTCCCCAGGACCAAAACCCACAACAGGCAGTGTGAGGGGAGACAGGAACACACACTCAGCTGCACGAGGGTAGAAACCAGAACCCCCAGGCAACAGATGACCCCCAGAGCCCCATCTGAAGACCACAAAACCAACCCACTGATGGGGAAGGCAACCACCAAAGGGACAGCCAGGAAGCAGGCAGCCCAGAAGGGGCAAGGCCGAAGCTGCAGAAAGTACTGTAGAGAAAGGAAAAAAAGGAACCTCAAACACAGTCCAACCATGAAAGAAAGAAAGAAAGAAAGAAAGAAAGAAAGAAAGAAAGAAAGAAATGGCCAAGCGTCCGAAAGATAGTAAGGGAGTGAAAGGACACCATACACCCCAGAACCAGAAACGACAATAGGGCGGGTGAAGCCAAGAGACCGGAACAAAAGGTAGCCCCATCAAGAGCCACACCGAGCACGGAAGAACAGAGAGCAACTGGTCAATGGCCAAAAGAACAGTGACCCAGAACATGGAAAAACAGCAAACCAGGACACACAGAGCAAAGGAAGCCCCAAGCAGAGCTGTCACCAAGGTCGCAAGGGGGTGAGGGCGAACAACCCGAGGCAAAGGTGTCCTGAGAAAAGATGAGAACACTACAGCACCCCGGACCGCAGCACAATACTCCTCGTCAGAGCAAGCAACAGTCAGATGCGGAAAGGACATGCAGAAGCATACTGACAGGAAGAAAAAGACACCCACAATATACAGAAAACATGGCAGCCCAGCAAGAAGCCAAAGGGGACCCCAGCAAGACAAGGAGCGGGATCAGCAGGCGACCCCGGGACAGCACAAACAGGAGGTAAGCCCACAACACAATAAAAGAAAGAAAAACGGGCACAACCCGACACTCCACACAGCCACCATGCAGCCGATATGGGAGGAGAACCCCCAAGGCGCCGACCAAGAAGCATTGCCACAGCAGGACCGCTGGACTCCATCACCGCATCTACAGACAGCACTCCACCCGCAACCAGGCAGAAGACAGAAAAATACCAGCCATCCCGGAAAGCACCCCTCAGAGCCCCGCACAAGGTGGGAAAGCCAACAAGGAAGTCCTCAAACCCCACTAGGAAGGGACCAACAACCATGGCAACATAGGTAGCCCAGAAGTCTGACATACATACAGAAGAGAAGATAAATAAAGGTAGCACATGAGTACAGCACTAAGACACCCTAAGATGGGCGCAGGTTGCCCGAAAACAGGGTGCAGCAGACAAAGCTTCTTGCAGTAAACCATGTCACACTACTTGACAAGGGTCAAACAATCGCTCTCTCCTGTGATCAAAAGAGCAAAGAACAGAGGTAGCATTGCATTGATTAGCCACATGCCCCACTGCCTACTCCAGTGGAGCAAGGCCCACCCATTGCAAAGGAGATGCCTGAAGCCACATGTCGCAGCACCAAGGAGTAAGACAGGAGCAGGCAAAGGAATCCAACAGGAGAGACGGAACCACCAAGTATCGAAATCAGGCAGACCCCACTACAGAAAGAACAGCAGCCTGAGACAAAAAGAAAACAGACAGAAAACCTGTTCATATCGCCACAGGAACACCATCCACAGCTACAACACACGTGCCCAGGCCGGCAGACACTGGCGCTCATATGGAAGCACAACCCCAGCCCCAGGAGGACTGCCCATCGTTGTCACAGCATCTGCAAGCAATGATCCAGAGAGATCCGCGTTCCCCCATGAGAATGCAGGCAGGCCGGGAGACCACCACACCCCACCAAGATCCAACACTGAAGACCCCAGGGGCCACTGAGGAGGAGGAAAGAGGTAAGTCAACAGGGGAGATAAACAAGAACAGGACGAGAAGGGGGGTTGAGACAGTTTTTATTTAGAGGAAGGAGGGGTCCATGGGAGGCAAGGGGCCTTAATGGTTCAGAAGGAAGGTGAGGGAGGGATGGGAGGTAATGGTCCATAATGCGACCTGTTATACCAGCCTTTCCAGGACTTTCTGATTGCATTATAGGCCAATCGGACCCTGAATGTGGCCACTGAAGTACGGTGCTAGATGTGGCAATAGTCAGCACTTTCAATCTATCCACTTAAAGGCCCTTTAGTATGTGGTGTTAACATGCCCTGGTCCTTTATTCCTGAGGCATGCCATATTTTCAAAATTTTACATACTGTTCAAGTAAGGTTGTGCATTTCACAATAAAAGATTCACCTTTCTAATTATCAGTGCCCTGCTGAGAATGATAGATGTGTCCATTTAATGATGTCCATTTTACTCCCAATGTTTTAAATCTCTCTACCCTCCTCCCCTTTGTCATTCTACAGGTGTCTTGTAGACAGTGCTTCTAGGAATGCCTCAGGCTAATGTAAGCCCTCTCATTCCTTTTGAGGTTACGTTGTGACTGTGTTAAAATAATGAAGCTGTTCCACGCTGATCCCCGTGATGTGTGGGTTGTGTGTGTCAAACGCTGCAGCTGAGATTCACAAGAATTAGTGCATTCAAGTTTAGATAGGGTGTGTGCCCTGTCACCACTCCTCAGCGCATATATATAAATTACCTCTTTGGGATTTTCTGGGGTCTGATATTCTAATCTCTCCATTTCAAGATGGCCACCAATTTCTGTGCTTCTCAATTGTCCCATTTTCTATTTTTATGCAACATGAAGTCCACAGGCTGAGATTAGGAATAGAGCATTGGTCACCGTGATGTGCAACCTTTATGAAGGAAGATCGCTGTCATTTTACAGCTGCAGCAGAGAGCTTTCTTAGGCAAGTCAGTTAACTAACAGAACCCTCATCCTTACCAGTGGGGTGGGCAGCGGGTGCCGGTAAACGCTGCTATGTGGCAGTATAGGAGTTTTTGTTAAACTCCGGACTTCAAGTGGAGCGCGGAGTGGCAAACTCCTCCAACTCCACAGATTGAAGTTTACAACCTACCTTTACACTTCCCTTGAGGTGACACCAATTTGGATCTTGATATGGCTTCTCATCAGTCTGCTGGTGAGGACCTTGCAATGCTGGGCCCTGTTTGCCCACTCGTTTTGTTCGCATTTTGGTCGATCTCAGACACTCACATTCATGCTCACCTGAGGGTCAGGTTATAGTACAGGGGGTCTTCGTCCCCTTGGATTTGCACATGTACTCTGTAGGAGCTGGTACCATTACTGCATAGTCTCACCTCCACTAGGTAGGATATGAGAACCCTGACTAGAACTAAACTCCCATCCCTGAAAGTGAAGGGGCTTTACTCACCCAGCAAGCAGAAGCAAATATGGCGATACCTTCTCCAACAGGACCCAATTACATTGTTTTCAGGAGACTCATTTGCCATAGGATATCTTGGTCTGGCACCAGGGCAAACCCGAGGTCACTAGCTCCATCATGGTACCGCCAAAATGGGTCATGCTTGATATCAAACAATGTACCTTCTCTCCCCTGACACAAATTTTGTGTCAGGGGTGATATGGCATGGACCCAGAAAGCAACTTTAGATGTTGCCCACCAAGCTACCCCAGATTTCCTGTGCTCTGGCTGCCAGATCACAGCTACTGCTGCCAAGACAGGATTCTACCCCGTGGGAAGCACTACAAAAGCTCCAAGGAATCAGGACAAAGGCCTAGATGGGAAGGAGGTCACACCTCCCTCCCTCCCAGGAAGGCTAGTGAAGTGGCACATCAAGATGGTGACTTTTAAAGGGCACTCCTCCTCTGATATGCCTGTTTCCCTACCCACATTTGCACATAGGCAAGTAGGAAAATGAGTTAGTCAGGAGGCATACACCCCCAGAAGGATAGCCACACTTGCAGGGTGGACAGATTTGTCTGTAAATTTGAGAAAGAATCCTACCATCTTCTAAACAGGCGGAATAGAGGATTCTGAGTAGAAAAGGTGCCACAAACCATTGGATCTGGTCAGCTCAGGGTCAGATTAGCTGTTGGGGCTAGTAGCCAATTGACTACTTGCACATACACCCCTAACTCCCTTAAAATTAGGATTTAAGGGGCTCCTCTAGCACCAGAACCTCAGATCTGCAACAACTTGCAATTAGAGGACAAGAGAAGACCCATATTGAAGAAAGCAGGGACCTGCATTAAAAAAGTGTGTGATACCTTAAATCTGTGGCAACCCCCTAGAAATGCTCAACTGTGGCTCATCCTGAACTAAAGACTGCTTCCCTTTGTGTGCCAAAGGCAAGGACATACTCTCTTAGACTAGTGGCACTAGTCCCGGCATAGTGCAGATAAGAAGTACTCACTGGAACCGAAGATATGCTGGGCATCGGGCCCTCTGAGGGATTGCCCAAAGACAGGTGGTTCATTGCAATGTGGGTATGGTAGTCCTGCTCCCTGCCAAGTTACGACTCGCAGCCATTTACCACTGGTCCTCTGGCAGAGGAGATAGCTTCTCCAGCTTCTCCTCCAGCTTTCCACTGCCAAGGCTTGTTGGTGGCCAGTCTGGTTATCACCACCTTTACTCAACACTGCACCTCAAGGGCACACTGCAACACCTTCAACCGTTTATCAAGATTTTGCAACCGTTTCTTCACCTGGGCCATGAAAAGTGGTAAAACCAGAAACTCTGCACCTGAGATGCCAAGACTAAATGAGTTGCCCTGCCTGGTGAATCCTGGTCCCAGAGCCCACCAAAGCTTAACCCACAGTGGGCTCTCACGAACTAGACCTGCAAGTGACTGAGTGTCACAAATACCACAAATACCATTTTTCAGCACCTACGGCTCCTGTGTTCAGCACCAAAAACTACATGGACACCTCTGTACCCAGGCACCCTTAGCCAGGTAAAATTGGTCTGACTGACGTAACTTGGTCATGGGATCCACACTACCTTAACCATGAGTGGGTTCCTCTGAGCTCACCCTGCAAGTGACCGAGTGTCACTAGTGATTTTTCCCTTTGACTGCAATGGTGGCATTTGACAGCTTGTAAATGCAGTGATTTAATTTTTGCTTACAAAAACTGATTTCATTTGTTTTGCTGCCTTAAATTATATAAAAATCTGTTCTGATTTAATAAAGTAGTGCTAGATTTCTTTTGAGTCGAGTCAGTTGCTTATCGTTCATGTTGGTGCTCTGAAATGCTTAGCATGTTCCTCAAGTAAAGCCTGACAGCTCTTTGCTACACTACCAGGACTTACCTAAGGATTTATTATTGTGAATCAGAGGGACCATCCGTGGATTATTGTCACACAATGAAGCCAAACCAGCATCACTGCGTAATACTCCACTTTCCAACAGGAAGGGAGTCAAAAATCTAAAAACTACATTAAATAATTGCTGGTGCACCAAAAGAACCTATGGAAATGTAGTGTCTTTCCAAGCCTGGTACCCTCTGAATAACCAGGTCATACATGGAGTTGTAAATCACCTCTCTTTATTCCACTGTGCCTAATGCTCAAACCTAATGTCATAGAGCCTTATTCATACTTTTTTAGCACCGCATTTGCATAATTTTTTGACACAAAAGTGGAGCAAACTTACAAAGGATAATTGAATTTTGTAAGTTTGCGCCGCTTTTGCGTCAAACAATTATGCACATGTGGCGCTAAAAAAGTATAAATTAGTTTTATAGATTATAAACCTAACACTCATAGATTCTATTCTAATGATTACATCACACAGTGATACGGAGACCTCGGGGAGTCAGGAAGGTTCAGTTCTAAATCATGGGTCAGTTCTAAATCATGCAAGGCACTACATCTCCCCGCTGGTCAAATGAAAAATTGCTAATTTTAAAAAAATCATAAGACAGACAAAAATATCTACATATATAGAAAAATGAACAACTATGCCCCTCATTACAAAATTGGCTGTAAATCCCGCCTACCGCCGTGCAGAAGACTGCCAACACACTGCCGTGGCATTCCACTACAGATATTACGACCCACAGCTTGGAATCCACCGAAATCCACACACCTACACAAGTCCACCTCATCAAAGGTCAGTGATAAATTGGCAATAACAAAACCTCCACCGTCACGGCAACAGGAATACACCCACACTATCATGACCCGTGAATCCACGCGGCGGTCTTTCAACCGCGGTAAACCATTGGCGGTACACACCGCAGTGCTCAAAATACACACACATTTACAAAATACAGCCACATTGGACCATTCGAAATACACACACCTGATACACATACACACACCACTCCCACACACTCAATGCAATATAAAACACACACCCGAATTACCCACAATCCCTTACGACCAGAATTGCGACAGAAGGCCAGAGAGAGACACCACCATCAACAAACTAGCATTCAAAGGCACTCAACACCATCACTCACACAACATCCAAGCACCTCACACAACACACACAAACACATTCCCTCACACCTCATAACACACACCACCTCACACATCACCCACACCACCCCATGGCACCGCAAAGACACCCCAGGTTTTCTGAGGAGGAGCTCAGGGTCTTGGTGGAGGAAATCATCCGGGTAGAGCCACAGCTATTCGGATCACAGGTGCAGCACACCTCCATAGCTATGAAGATGGACCTATGGCGCAGAATCGTGGACAGGGTCAACGCAGTGGGACAGCATCCAAGAACACAGGATGACATCAGGAAGAGGTGGATGACCTACGGGGGAAGGTGCGTTCCGTAGTCTCAAGACATCACATTGCAGTTCAGAGGACTGGCGGCGGACCCCCACCTCCTCCTCCACAACTAACAACATGGGAGGAGCAGGTCTTGGCTATACTGCATCCTGAGGGCCTCGCAGGAGTAGCTGGAGGAATAGACTCTGGTAAGTCAATTCTTTAACTACCATATCCCCCACCCTACCTGCATGCCATCACATACCCCCACCCTCGCCCTCACCTCCATCACTCCAACTCCTGACATATGTCCCATTATCACAACCCACACATTCCAACACCAAGCCCAGCATGCAACAACAAAGCATGGACACCCATCACCAAAGCATGTCCACTACAGATACCCACACAGACCCCAAAACAATTATCACACAAGGTCCTACACAAAAATGTAAGGAGTTGGGTACAGGGTCACCCACCCATTGCACACCATGGCACACACAGATGCAATAATTATGCCTTTACACCCCTGCAGGACCCCTACCCAACGTCATAGGACAGGAGGTTCCAGACATGTCCACTCCCCCCCACAGAAGAGGCCACAGTGATGCCAACAGCTCTGTCCAACTGGATCAAGATGACTAGCCCAGCCCATCTGTGACCTCGGGACAGTCGGTTTCCCTGACACAGTCACAGGCCACCAGAGAGCCTCCCCCTCAGGAAACACCAGCACAGCACCCACCCAGCGGGCCCATACCTCTGTCCCCAGGACACTTCAAGCAGCAGTGTGTCCACTACTACAGGGAACCCAGGCAAACCCACAAACCTACGAACAGCAGGGACCTGGGGGCAGTGGGCACACAGTTGCGGGGACAGAGGCCCAGGAAAACCGGGGAACTGGGTGGTCTGCTGTGCGACAGGGGGAGGACAGGCCCAGGTAACCCACTCTCCACAAGGCCCTCTCCAACATCATGGGAGCGTACCATCATTCCCAGGAGATGATGACAACGGTATTGGCAGAGTTTCAGGAGACCCAGCGGCTGCAGGAGGAACAGTGTTTGGGGTTCAGGGAGGAACTCAAGTCCATCAATAGCACCCTGGGCACCATTGTAGGGGAGCTGAAGGACCTTGTGAACACCAGGATGGACACTGTGGCACAAAAAGGGACCCCTGACACTAGCCTGGACGATGAACTGCCCACCACCTCTTCCGGGGCTAGTGGACAGGAGGCACCGCCACAGGACCACGACACCAGCACCCCACCCTCTGCAGATGGAGAACCACCCTGCAAGCGGTCCTTGAGATCCAGGACAAACACAGAGAACAATGCCAAGACCCCCGCCAAGAAATTAGACCACCCTGATTGTCATCCTTCTGTCCCACTTCGTCACCCTGGCCATCCTTAAACTGCTCTAGCTCCACTTCCTATGCCCCTTTGGACAGTGCACCTGTGAGACTAATAACTGGACTCTGCCATGGACATTCCTCCACCATCACCCCTGACAATTTTACAACCCACTCCATTATTTAGCACTTAAATAAACACCCTTGAATCACAAAACAATCTGGAGTCAGTCTGGTCTTTCACAAATGTGTATTTGCAATAACTGAGGAAAATAGCAATGTTCATTCTATTGCCAACATACCTGTCACACAGCTCTAGTCCATGAGGTAACATAGCAGAGGTCAACCAGTGGGAGCCACATCTGTGAAATGGAAAGGCAAAGTGACAACTCATGGTCCATACACTGGGTGAAAGTGACAGACAGATGATAGGTCTAACAATTTTGTCATATGTAGGAGGCAGCAATGTCTTCTTACCTGTGTCTCACTGGAAGTATTGCTGGATCGCGTTGTTTCTGTTGTCTATGTCCTCTTCTTCTGCCTCCTCTTCTTCACTGTCCACAGGCTCCACAGCTTCCACAAGACCTCGTTATGGACTATCCTCCTGCAGAAAAGGCACCTGCCGTCGCAAAGCCAAGTTGTGCAGCATACAGCAGGCCACGATGATCTGGCACACCTTCTTCAGTGAGTAGTAGAGGGAACCACCTGTCATATTGAGGCACCGGAACCTGGCCTTCAGGAGGCCAAAGGTCCTTTCTATCACTCTCCTAGTTCGCCCATGTGCCTCATTGTTTTCTTCTGCCCTTGTCCTGAGATTTCTCACTGGGGTCAGTAGCCATGAGAGGTTGGGGTAACCAGAGTCACCTGCAAATGTCGAGGGAAATCTGTTAGACACACACTTACCTTTAGGGACAACCCTGGACCAAGACAACTATTTACAGGGTATAGGGTCCTTGCCCTCACCTATTAACCACACACAGTGCCTTAGGACTTGCCCCATCACGTAAGGGATGCTGCTATTCCTCAGAATGTAAGCGTCATGCACTGAGCCAGGAAACTTGGCGTTCACATGGGAGATGTACTGGTCGGCCAAACACACCATCTGCACATTCATAGAATGGTAGCTCTTCCTGTGTCTGTACACCTGTTCACTCCTGCGGGGGGGACCAATGCCACATGTGTCCCATCAATGGCACCTATGATGTTGGGGATATGTCCCAGGGCATAGAAGTCACCTTTCACTGTAGGCAAATCCTCCACCTGAGGGAACACGATGTAGCTACGCATGTGTTTCAGCAGGGCAGACAACACTCTCGACAACACGTTGGAGAACATAGGCTGGGACATCCCTGATGCTATGGCCACCGTTGTTTGAAAAGACCCACTTGCCAGGAAATGGAGTACTGACAGGACCTGCACTAGACGGGGGATTCCTGTGGGATGGCAGATAGCTGACATCAGGTCTGGCTCCAACTGGGCACACAGTACATATTTGTGGCACAATCAAGTCTGTAGGTGACTCTTAAATGTCTCTCTTCCATTGTCGACAGGTCCACCAGCAGTCTGTACACTGGAGGATGCCGCCATCTCCTCACCTGCCCCAGCGGACGTGCCCTATGGATGAGAACAGCGAGCACAGAGTCAGCCAACACTGAGGTAGTAAAAAAAACGTTTTATTGCACACATTTGTCAAAACTCTATGTGCCTGTCTCTGTGTATATGCAAGGCCTATATATATGTGTGATACATTAAAAATGTATGCCATGTGGCCCCTTGAAATGGCGGCTGCCTGGCCTGTAATGTGGGACAAGGGGATATGAGGTAACTGCGCTGGCGTTCTACACCGTCGCACTAGGCGGTCGAAGTCTGCGGCGCAATCCTGCATTGGTTAACATTGGGCCCCATGGGTTCCAGGAGCCAATGACGATGTATGTCGGCGGTGACGGTACGCACCGCCGCGGACGTGACCACCATTTTCTGTCTTTTCACTCACTTGATACCTGATCTTCGACAGACGAGGACCTACACTGCAAGTGCTGTTGTGACCTCAGTTTGGAAGCGACAATGAATCATGTGTCTGGGGAAAGGGCCCCTGCCTTCACATTGGAAGAGTTGGATAAACTAGTGAATGGGGTCCTCCCCAGTACACGCTACTCTACAGTCCTCCAGACAAACAAGTGAGTACACTGTGATCATGCTGTATGGGCAATGCCTGTTTGGAGTGGTGTGGATGGAAGATACGGGGGGAGATGAGGCCTGCATGATCGGACGGTGAGTGTATGTGCATCAGGGCAAGGGTGGGAACGTGGGACAATGACTGTGGCGGTCCGGATGGGTAAAGATTTACATTTTCCCCTGTACTATTCCTCTAGGTCAGCGCCCACCAGAAGAAGGATATTTGGTGTGCCATCGCCGAGGACGTCCGGACCCTGGGGGTCCATCACAGACGGAGCACCCACTGCCGTAAAAGATGGGAGGACATTCGCCGCTGGAGCAAGAAGACGGCGGAGGCCCAGCTGGGGATGGCCTCCTAACGTGGGAGGGGTGCCCGTCGCACCATGACCCCCCTGATGTTCCGGATCCTGGCAGTGGCCTATCCGGAGTTGGATGGGCACTTGAGGGCATCACAGCAGACACAAGGGGGTGAGTACAGTCACATCCATCTGACTCTGCGCGCATTGGAGGTGTCTTGGTGGGGGAGGTGGGCAGTGGGTTCCCCTAGGCTATGGTGAGCTTTGTAGGCAAGGATCCTTTGTGAGGCAGGCTAAGTGGCACCCCATCCCCACCAGTGGTAAGAGCCATCTACACCTAGTCAGGCTCCTGTGACTTCCATGTGTGCAGCAATCGGGCGTAGGCCATGTACCCCATGTCCCTGTGATTAATTAGGGAACTCTTAGTGCATGGCGTAGTGCAGAGGGCTGCTGTGTCTGTAGTGTCCGCAGACGGTAGCAGTATTGTATGCACTGAACATGTCTTTCTTCTTTCTCCATCCCCTTTTTGTGGTCTCCCTGTTCTTGTGTGCATAAGCATCATCAGGCGGAGGGAGCTGCATCCCACATGGCCTTGGAGGGCGAGGCAACAGAGTCTGAAGTCACCAGCGGGATGGAGGGTGAGGGGAGCTCCATGGCAGGGACAGGAGCTAAGACCAGCGACACCGACTCTTCCTCTGATGGGAGCTCCCTTGCCCCCCTACCAGCTTCGCCCTCTCAGCAGCCCCTCAACGTGTGTCCCGTGGCCGCTCACCCAGGAGGGTGGGCATCTCCTTCGCCCCAGGCACCTCAAGCCCTGCCCCAGTCAGCTCTGTTGCCCTCAGTGAGGAGGCTATTGACCTCCTGAGATCCCTCACTGTTGGGCAGTCTACCATTCTGAATGCCATCCAGGGTGTAGAGAGGCAGTTGCAACAGACAAATGCATACCTGGAGGGCATTCATTCTGGCCAGGCAGCCCAACAGTGAGCATTTCAGGCTCTGGCCTCTGCACTGATGGCCGCCATTGTCCCTGTGTCCAGCCTACCCCCTCCAACTTCCTCCACCCAGACCCAATCCACAGAACCTCAGCCTATCCCAAGCACACCATCAGACCAGCATGCACACACCTCAACACACAAGGGTGGCTCTGGCAAACATAAGCACCACACATCCCACAAGCACTCACACAAGCATCATACCCATGCACGCATACCAACATCCACGGCCTCCATTGTGTCCCCCTCCTCCACATCTCCTTCCTCCCTCCCTGTCACGTCTCCACTCACACCTGCATACACTACATCTTCAGCCACTACCTCCGTGACCAGCACCACACACAGCTCACGTGCACTCACCACCCCACTACCATTCACACATCCCCAGTGTCCTCTCCAAGTGTGTCTGTGAGCCCTCCTCCCAAACTACACAAACGCAGTCACACACCCACTTAACAGCCATCCACCTCATGACAGCCTCCATCCCATGCACCTTCACCCAAAGTCAGCCTATGAACACCTCCTACAACCACTACCTCTTCCTCCACTCCCAAACCCCCTCCATCTACCCGTCCCAGTGTGTCAAAAAAGCTTTTCCTCTCAAATGTTGACCTGTTCCCTACACCTCCCCCCCCCATCCGTCCCTTAGGGCCCGCCTTTCGAGGTCCCAACCCAGCACCTCAGCCACCATATCACCGGGCAGAGTGGTGCCAGCAATATCCGGATTCTGGAGTGCGCCAAGCAACAGTGCTGCCAGTGTCCCAAGGAGCGAGTCCAAGGACATTCCCCCACCTCCAAAACAGAAGAAGTTGCCCACATCCCGGAGGGAGAAGGCCAAAACACCTGCCACCAAGGGCTCAGCCAAGACAATAGTTGGGAGTGGCAAGACAGCTGCGCCACCATCCAAGGTGGGGAAGGGCCTGAAAAACAAAGGCAAGTCAACGTTGCCGCTAACCTGCACGGCAAGACCGCCACGGCACCACCACAGGCACCGGCGCCACGGACACCACCTCCAGCACACCAGATACAAGCCCTTCACCAGCACCGCAAACACTGTGCCCTTCAGCGGCACCGCGGTCAGTGAGCACACCACCAGCACCGCCGTTAATCACACCGCCGCCAGCACCACAGTCTGTGAGCCCGCCACCAGCACCGCCGCTACCGACACCGCCGCCAGCCACCATCACGGCAGTCAGTGAGCCAGCCACCTGCACCGCAGTCAGTGAGGCCGCCACCAGCACTGCCGGCCCAATGACTGGCGCAAGCACCGCCACCCCAATGACCGCTGCACCGACACCGCCGCCAGCCACCATCACGGCAGTCAGTGACCCAGTCACTGCACCGCAGTCAGTGAGGCCGCCACCAGCACTGCCGGCCCAATGACTGGCGCAAGCACCGCCACCCCAATGACCGCCGTAAGCACCGCCGCTACTGACCCCACTGCAAGCACCGCCAGCGGCCACGCGACATCCTGAGCCAGTCGCACCACAGCAGACATGACTGCCATCCCCAGTGGTAATTCATACGAGGTATGTGGTCAGTTCCAGGGGACTGCGCAGTTTCGATGTTGCCCCACTGTCAGTGGAGTGTCACATCCACTACCTCAGTCCTTGGAAGGATGAAGCACTCTGGGCACAAAGCCCCCTCCAGAGCCAGTGGAGAAAGGCATCCACTACCTCAGTCCTTGGCAGGATGAAGCACTCTGGGCACAAAGCCCCCTCCAGAACCAGTGGAGTATCACATCCACTACCTCAGTCCTTGGCTGTATGAAGCACTCTGGGAACCAAGCCCCTTCCAGAACCACTGGAGTATCACATCCACTATCTCAGTCCTTGGCAGGATGAAGCACTCTGGGCACAAAGCCCCCTCCAGAACCAGTGGAGAAAGGCATCCACCTGAGAGACCGTGGCTTTGCACTCCCCAGGATAAAGCAGTAGGCAAACCACCCACTGGAGGGACTTGAGAGACTGTGGCTTTGCACTCCCCAGGATAAAGCAGTGGGCAAACCACCCACTGGGGAGACTTGAGAGACTGTGGCTTTTACACTCCCCAGGATAGAGCAGTGGGCAAACCACCCACTGGAGAGACGTGAGAGACTGTGGCTTTGCACTCCCCAGGATAAAGCAGTGGGCAAACCACCCACTGGAGAGACTTGAGAGACTGTGGCTTTGCACTCCCCAGGATAAAGCAGTGGGCAAACCACCCACTGGAGCGACTTGAGAGACTGTGGCTTTGCACTTTGCTGGGATACATCATTGGGCATGGAGCCCCCTCGTGGTGCTGGCGTTGTGCACTCATCCGGCTGAGGTGCTACCCCTTCCCTTCCCCGTGAGGTGCCTGTTTTATTTTGATCTGATGCCCCTGCAGTGTTCTCTCCATTTCGATCGGGTATCGAGTGTGGGCCTCGCTACAAAGTAGGAATGGCTATTAGGAAATCACAGATAAGAAATCCCATGCCATTTGTGACAATGGGCCATGTTTGCATTTCCCAAATAGCGATTACCTATTAGGAAATCGCTATTTGGAAAATGCAAAACCAAGGATGGCTATGGGCAAAAGGCACACCGAAATGTGCCCTAAAAATAGTGGTGCATATGTAGAGTGTACATGTGCCCAAGGGGCATGTGTGTGCTCTATTGCACTTTAAAAAAAGCACTTTGGGGTGCTCTTTTTTAAATGCACATGGTTGCCATCGACTTGAAGTTGATGGTACTTGCATTTCCTAAATTGCCAATTTGCATTTAGGAAATGCTTTGTAAACTGAATAGGAATAACACATAGGTAATCCCTATTTGCGATTTCATATTCAGATGATCGCACATTGCAATTTCTACTGTGTAGAAATTGCAATTTGCGATTCCCTAAAAGGGTTTGTACATCTGAAAATCCCATTTTACATTTCTTAACAGCCCAAAATAGCGATTTGGACCATTAAGAAATGCAAAAGGGCTTTGTACATCTGGCCTAAAGTGAAGACCTGTCTTTTGATTTATAAATTAGTCACTCCTAAGTAGTCATGTCAATCCCTAAGGCAGGGAGCTATATATTAAAATGTAGGCCATGTATATTTATATGTCTTAACAATAAAAAAAAAAATTGTCTTTTTTTACTTTAGAAAGGCTGGTAGCTATACCGGCCAGTAGAGCTGTCTTAACTCCTGAATGGGTTTACTAAATTTCGTACTTCAAGGTATCAAAAGAATCATTACATTAAACCAGGCTTGATGCCCCGGTCCACTGTAATGTAACGTTTGAGCAAAAGGCACTTTACAAAGTTGCTTCTTTGTTGCCCAAGTTTTCCCGTGGCCTTTTACTATTGCTGGCCACGAGGTAGCCGTCTTCCCTCCTGCGAAGAGATGTGAATAACTTCCAGGAAAAGAGGCCATGGAGGCCTGCTGTTGGAACAAGTGTTTCCTCTCCCTGGCAGGAAGCCAAACAGGGTGTGAGCCCAAAAGGTGAGCTTCAAAGGGAAACCACATTTGAAGGTCAAATGGTGGACAAACACGAGATGGGTTACTCTTTTGTTCCGGTAGACAGGTTGGTGTTGTGGAAAGCAAAGGGAAAACAGTATGAAACCAGTTTTCCCATGGTTGTGTAGCCCTCATGAAACCACACCTCTCGTATGGGATGCAAAGCTCCACACACCAAGGAAAGGGTTCTACCAACTTGCCATTGGGGAGAATATTACACCCTGGTATAGCTAGATGCCACATATTGAAAGAAATCATCATCAGGAGGGAGGGGACTTGGTAGCCATTGGACACTGTACCCTTTGAGATGATGTTGTTAGCAGCAAAGTGGCACCCCATGCACCCAGACCTCAGATCATGTCTGTATTGGAGGGAAGACAGAAGAATGACTGCCCTCTTGGACTAGAAAGGAGACAACTGAGCCTATGGAAATGTGAGGAAATGTGATCCCCTTAGCCCCCAAAAAAGAAGTGAACTCCAAGAGTCAGTTGGGTGACTTCTTCTTACTGTTGCAGTGTCACAAAAGCTGAAAATGCCACCTTGGTCATTTGGAAGCCACAATCACTTAGGGCCTGATTTAGATTTCAGTGGACAGGCTACTCCGTCACAATGGTGATGGATAGCCCATCTGCCAAAATCTAAATCCCATAGGATACAATAGGATTTACATTTCAGCAGACCGGCTATCCATCACTATTGTGACGGGGTAACCCGTCCACTGAAATATAAATCTGCCTATATTCACCCCTGACTGCTGAAGTGCAGCCTGGGGACTCTACCCTGACAAAGAAGAGTTGCACTTGAGTCTGCTGGACCTAGAGGAGTCATTAAAGTATAGTTTGCTCACCTAACAGAAACATCAGCTGCAGGTAAAGGAGGCTGCTCTTTTCTGTGTGACTGGAGACCAGCAGACATATGGCAACTGATTTTTGGCTGAACTTTACTTGGACTTCTTGGGACATTGACCTTTGTGGCCGAAGTCACCCCACCATGTTCGTAGACCAAAGGGAGACCCCTCGTTGGCCGAATCAGCATCCTCAATATCTTCAGCATCCTGTATCCCTTGCATCAGGACCACTTCATTGATGTCTATGGCGGTTTGCCCATAGAGCCTGGAACTGGAGAGGAGACCGATGTAACTGAGGTTGGTCGCTTAAAGTGAGCCGGAGTAGTCGAATACAACTTTACAAATAACATTCAATAGGTTTCGAGGTAACTGCTAACCGAGGTAGTTCCTAAAGCTTGTTTGCATTTTGAGTAAAAAGCAGTGATTTACAATTTGCTTATTAATTTATATCCCTGGAATCCTCTGGTGGATTTTGTTTGTTTTGGTTTCTAGACTTTTCTTAATAATAAGGTATATTTTTATCAATTAATGTTGGATTTTATTTGTGTTATGTTTGTTTCTTGTTCAATTATTTTGGTACTTCTAAATGCTTTGCAGTTGTTCCTTTGTTAAAGATTTACTGCTCGAAGCCACATCTACCCAAGGTTTCACAAATGAGTCTGACTGAATACAAGCCATGTTTGTGAGTGTATTACATAGTAAGGTTACACAACTATACTACATAATAATTTGCAATTTCTCACACAAACACTAACAGACTCCACAAAAAGGTGGTCACCACTTGGCCAGTAATGAAGGAGGCATAGAGAACAAAGGCAACATGGCCACCACACACACACACACTGGATGCACAAAATGGCCACCATTGCATGTTCAGCAAAGAAAGAGTCTTCGAGAACAAAGACATCATGGCAGCCTTTGACAAACACACACATTGGCTACACAAAGTAGTCACTGCAGCGCAACCTGCAAATAAGGAATCATGGAGAAGAAAGAACATAGTTGCCCTGGCCTACTGAGAGCACACCCTCTCCGAAGAAAAATATATTGTAGCATTGCAGGGAAAGAACTGCAAAGATATTATTTACTCAATGTGCCTGAGCCCAACATGCAATTGCCTCTTACCCAAAAACATGGAATCAGCAATACCAAACACAAAAATTAAATCAAGGTTTTAAAATTTCCCTACAATAGTATCTACCACGTCACACATACACAAAATCACAACACAATTGTGGGCAAGAAGAGGGTAGCTGAGAAAAAGTGAGATGTCTGCCTACATGGACCTAGACTTCAAGAAGCCACACAGCCCTAGCCAGCAACAGACACATGCATAACAAAATAACCTAATTTTTCCATTTAATCCAAGGCCATCCACAATCCCCCCAATATGTCTAAAACATATAGCAAAGTAGCAGTGCATCAAAAATACACTCAAGGCCCAATGAAGGGCAGATTAGACCCCAAACAGTAAAACCACATCACAGTAAAATAATAAACAAACCAGTAAAAAAACGTCATATGAACTACACAAGAAAATGAAGAAAACATATATTTAATCCCAGATCCCCACCATAAAAAAGTAAAAACATTTCTCCTTCAAAAAATGTTTTTCCCACATGCTCCCTGCCACCTCTCGAGTACACACTCTAAGCCACTCACCAACAAATATGCAACATGCAGGCCCTACCACAAACAATATCCAAAAAGCTAAAACCAACTTACTTGATTTTTCCCCAAACGTTACGATTTAAATGGTGGAATATAGCATAGATTTTGTACAAACAGAGAGAGTGATGCTTTTCCTTCAAACTCCAAGTCCAAAGTGACCAAGGACTCAACAAAGCAGAGGAAGGAGATTTCAGGACAGGATGAAGACATTGCTACTGTGTGCCTCGTCATCTCCCAGTCCATATGGGGCTTCGTTCTTGGTTAAAAAAAGAAATACGTTTGTGTATTTTGCGCTAACAAGCATCCAAATGATCCGTTCGGGTAAAATATCAGCTTAGAAATGCATTTTGAGTTGATTTTCCAACCACTTAAGTCAAAAATCTATCTAAAATTCTGACCAGCGACTGCCAACATTAAATATTTGCTGTTTGCATTCTTGAAATGACTGCTGAATATTATGACTGTGTTTGCCAAAAAAATGTGTGTTTTAGTTTTGTTTCAGTGCTTCTGGAGCCTAATTTTCCCCAAACGGGAGAATCAGTTATGCAACATGGCGCCATGGCATTAAAATAGGTGATTAATTAAGCATCACAAGAGCAATGTTGAGTTACAAAATTACTCAAATACAGGAATGCTCTGTATTTGAGCATGGCAATTAATCTATCCCCATGTCTGCAACCCATCCAGAATACTGTTATCTATTTGATCTGTAATCTCCTGATCAGCTCACTTTCCTCTTCCATGTTAAGGTCATTACTTGCTGCTAGTACCAAGCATGCTATCTTCAAACTTCTTTACAATGCTAACAGAACACTTTACTCAGTTGGTTACTTCTAGCTGTGCAGCAGAGTATTTTTATAGACAATCTATGTCACTGAGATCAATCAAGCAGGCCCTCATTCAAATGTGTCTCATTCATCAGCTAGAATGGAAGGTCCAGCTTTTGCAGCTTGCTGCCCTTGAATATACTGCCGTTCCTGTGAATCTGCATCTTACATCGAGCCTATCTACATTTAGAAAACTTCCCAAAATTCAGCCTTTTTAGGGGCAAGTGCAAATCGGTCTATCCCATGTTGGGCTTCAAACCACGCCCATGTCACCTCAGTCTCTTTCATTGGTTTGTGGGCTTGCCTTTTCAAATCTGCTTGCTTTCATTAGTGAAAGGCATGCATAAATCATGCCTTTTCCGGTGTTTAGTCCTCCTGGAGCGCAGCAGCCAAGTACTGAAAAATACACAGCTCCATGTTTTCCGTCTGGTTTCTGGCCAACTTTTTCTCTTTTTTCACAGCACGATCTCGCTGGGCATAAGTCGAGCGCTTTGCATGACATAGACCCTGTTATATAGTTAGTTGCACTGTTGCTGGTTGCATAGATAATTGCACTTTTGCCGGTTACATGGATAATTGCACTTTTGCTGATAGGTTTCACTACGAGTGAACTTTTATTTCCCTTTGTGTATCTGCTTTGCACTGATGGTGGCCGTCAGCTTGCTTATGTGAAACTTTTACTTTTCAGTTTATATGGCAAGAAAAGTCCAGGTAGTTATGTGAAACTGTTTTATTTTCATTTTCAATTTATGTGGCAAGAAACATCCGGTTAGGAGTTTACCGTGCTAATTGCTCTAGCTCAAGCAAAAGCGAGACCCATCGCATTGCAGATGCTTGTTTATCTTGGGAGTCTATTGAGATCCCTTCATGATGTAAATGTTCTTTTCCTCTAACCTGGCTGCACTAGGATACCCCTCTAGGGGTGAGTAGGCGCACTGCAAATCATATTCGCATAACATAGCTAAACACATGAGGCAAAATAAATTGTTATAAAAAACTCATAAATGCAGCTGATCAGTTGGTAGTGCCTAGATGTTTGTTTGGTCTGTGAAGAGCAGCGATTACAATGTGTAGCCATACTGAGTTCACCAAATGATTGCTTGCCTGTGAACCCGATCAATGTGTCTGTAACCAGGGCACTCCTATTTGGTGAGTTCCCTGGCATACCTGATGATTGCATTGGTACACAGAGCTTTAAAAGGAGTATGTTAAGGGGTTATTTGTGACTAATACGTTTTTCCGGCACATAAACCATTACAATTAAGAGCTATCTAGTCTTGGCAAACTCTTTAGGACTATGCCATCTTCATTAACCCATGCTGCCCTTGATCCATTGTGGTTGCCACAGAAGAAAGGAAAACTACAAGTTGATGGTAAGGTGAAAGTGAGATCAATGACGCCCTGGGTGCATTTTGGTCATGCTGTTTTTACTATCATTGAAATTCCTGACCACAGAAGCCTATTATACTAGCTGGTGACCAAAGCCAATTCCTCACACAAGAAGAGCTCTGGGTGTCAAAAAATTCACAATACACACCACCTGTTGACACTGGCTACCTGTCTACTATCATCCTTCTTCTGTCATGCTATTAAGCTGCACTAAATCAACATGCCTAAATGTTTGTTCTAATTCAGGGGCTTGAACTGTCCTACTTGGAACCATGGACACTGAGACACATTCTCATCCTTCTCATCAGTCTGTCAAACAAAAACTATACATAGTGAAGAATCAACTCAGTTCTGTAGCAGAATGTAGTATGGTAATGTCGAACAGCCATTTAAACATGATTGTTATGTTCTTCATATTTGATTAATCAGTGACATCAGGACCAGTGATAAGGTATGTGATTTTGGATATCAGCAGTTCTCAAATCATTTTGCACCCATTCTGGGTGCTCTGTGGATGACTCTATCCACGCCATCCACTTGCATTGAACCATGTGAAATTGAAGGCTTAGAAGTAGACATGAACCCATTAACTGTAGTTGTCACCGAGCCTTTGGGAGAATGGCCAACATGGCTTGTGTGTTTGTTTAGTGTTCTCAACATATCTAGGCTTAATCGCTCTTGGTGTGACCTTCATGAGTGCAGTGCCCGACTATGATTCTCCTTCCTTGTAGATGGTATATGAACCTTAGTTTCCCATAATTTCATGGATATCTAATTTTGTGAATTTGGTGTTTCCAGAAGTTAAAAAAAAATGTTAAGATGTTTGGTCAATGCTTCAAATAAATAAGCAGAGCATGAATCTTAATACTTGCTGAACTAACTAAATTGAACATTTTTATCAGAGACTGCAAGACCAAAGTCTTTGAAATCCCTCAAATATCTTAAAATGAACACTCTAGTAATAGGCATTACCAAAGTGATGTATTGCACGTTGGCACACGCACTAGTAGGTCAGTGACATTGTAGACTACCCAGAGTATGACATTTGCTGAAGTTGTGCCTGTAATTTTCTCCTAAACAACAGGGCAACAGTTTGTCATTGTCTATGCTGGGGTTAAAATGAGAATCACAATGCACTCCAAAAAAATCTGTGATCTTGCTGAAAAGTATAATGACAAACTTCAAAATTACTCATTTGAGAAGACTTCCATTACAAAGATTGGGGACCTGGGCTTCATCCCTCTGTTATGATTGACTCCAATATTAATAAATGAAGAAATGTGGTAGCGTGGATTCTTTTAATTTATTGGCTTTAAATATATGACTGCAGCTACTTCAGAAATCAAAGCATCTCTGGATCTAGGGAAGTGCACACTGACTCAGGTAGAAATAACTTAATGTTTGCTTCTCTACTCTTTTCAGAGTTTGGCACTCAATAGTCAAAGGAGGTATCATAATTGAGGATATCTGCACTCACTTCAAGATCAAGACTAGGATAGGTCTTACCTTGGTGTGGAACAAGGCTGATGATCTACAGGTAAGTTACAACTTTTCAATGAGCTGGACCATGTTTTAAAAGTTATCCCACTAGGGGCTTGTAGGATCGTGATAGTGAGAGGGACAGGTGATCTCATGATTATCAGTCAGAAAGTAGAGTTGGAGGAGGCTGTGGGAACCAAGATCTACCTATTTAATTGTTATTCAGTTGTATTCATATTTTGTTGGAGACAGAATCATTTAAACCAAACAGGTTAGCATGAACCATTGTTGTAAAAATATAGCTATTTAAATAATACTTAATTCTATTTACATGAATGCACACATTGTCTCCTACTCCTAACTAAGAGTAGGATTTTATGGGTGAGGTGATGGAACTCGAGCAACAGGAGTATTGAGATGGCAAGCTTAAAAGAAACGTTATTGGCGCCTACGTGGTTATGGTTGGATAAATACCTGCATGAAAAGATTATAGTGATAGCAATTGCCAAGAGAAATTAAGTCAGTTGTGTTTCTAGTATTGAGAGATCATGTGCCAGAGCTTTGAGTACTCTGAATGAATTTTCCCTGCATCAGCTCTGCTTTTCGTTTGTGATAATGAGCTTTGGTAATGTATTGGTTTTGTTGCAATGATTCTCCCTGAGGCAGGTACATTTGCTTGTTTTGCAGGTATGTATACTCAAGGAAAGTTTTTATGTGTGATGCACATTTATTACTGATACATAGGCAGAAGAATCGTTGCGGTATTGAGATGAAATGCCTTCAGCTCCATGACGTGCTGTTGGTTACTTTTTGGACTAACTGTAATGAATACTGTTTTGTTCAGATAGGCCATCACATAATGAGTTGCCACATTCATACCAGAAGTAGAAATAGGGAATTATTGGCTTTCACTTGCTTCACTGCTTCAGAGTGCCAAAGCAAATAGCAGTAGTTTTTCAATGCATGGAAAATTGAGATTTCAGAGTCTTATGTAATGCTCACGTTGATGTCAGGCATGTGGAAAGTAAAATGGGCAGGTGATAAAAGCTGAGTTGGTGGGAGTAATTAGCTCTCACCACCATAAAAGAGCAGCCTGTTTTACGTTATCGCATGCATATACACTGAGTTCACCTCAAGGAGTCTACTCTGTAGCGAGAGATTTAGACCCACCACATCTTCTCACCTGACCATCCTGAGCATTGTTCATCCCTCCCAACGAAGCCCGTATGTTCTGCCTGCAGTACATCCCGAAGGCCCCACACTTGAATGAATGCCTCATGCTGGCAGGCCTAGTCTTCCAAACTGAGCCTGCACATACCATTCAAATCTACCAAATCATCCAAATCTACAATAGGCTGCTAGTCCCTCATTCCAACTGATTAACAATTTAATGGCACCACCAGTTTCATACTCATAACTGCAATATACCACTGGATGTGCCCTGTGCCAATATGTAGCCTGGCACTGTGGATTAGTGACAATCGTCATGACAAACAGTTCTTGGGTTGGAACAGATTTTGTATTTTGTGAAAAGTAGGAGTTGCTCACATGTGCTTTACTCCGATCACCGGTGTTTTCTGCATGCATCTGTGGAGGTGTTATGCGCACAGGCTGTTTCTGCTTGGAACACTGAAGCATATGTATTCATATTTATAGAGTGCAAGAGCAATGAGGCGTTTAACAGGGCATGGACCCCAGAACAATACAATTACTAGGGAAAGGTCAAGAGCAGGCTCTTGGATTAGGGGTAGTGTTCTTTTAAAAGATGTGTCATCAGCTTATTTTACAGAACTGTGGGAAAGTTGGTGCTGATGTGATGTAGGTTGCAGTGCTTTTCTAGATCCTGGGAAGCTGCAGCCTTGCTGCTGAGGACTTTATAAGTGACGCAGCTCATCTTGAAGATCATGTGAACTTGAAGGGAAAGCCAGCACAGGTCTTATAACCTTGGGGTGATGTCTTCAAATTTCTCTGAGCTCTTGGTAATCCATGAAACTGCATGTAGGATTTCTTTCTGGAGTTCTAAGGTGGTATCAGGGAGGCCACAGAGCAGAGCCTTGCCACTATCCAGATAGAAGTGGATAGAGACTTGTACTGATGTTCGGAAGTCATCTTGTGAAAGAAATGACTTAATTTTTGTCAAGAAGGAGAGTTGGAAGCAGGCTGTCTTGGTCATTCTTGCAATGCATGAGGGGTCTGGGTCACATCTGATTCCCAGGGAGTTTTCATGGTCTAAGGGGTGGATCCTGGTGGGCTTAGGTTGGAGAGCCAGGCTTGAATCTGGGGCTGTTTATTATTGTTGCTAACAAAATGAGTACAGTCTGTGGAGTTAAGCATCATGAAATCAGATGACATTTGAGCGTGGATGCGTTTGACGTACAAGTTAAGCCTTTGAAAGTCTGGGGTGTGTCTGTCAGCTTCTGGAACCCATATACATGAGATTGTGTCAGTTGATGAGTCATGATGCAAACTATTTCAAAATAGTACCTGGCAACACTGTACATTTTTTCATGGTGTTGAACTGAATGGTTGTGTGTCAAAGGATAGAGAGAGGTCAAGCAGGACAAGGAGGCAGGAGTCATTCTTGTCATTGAGGAGGAGGAGAGCATTGGTGACTACCTTATGTGACTTCTGATGTGCTCCTATGGCTTGGTGGTAACTGATTTCCTTGTGATTCTGTATTTGAATGAAAGGAGGTCAATATGGTGAGAGTTGGTGAGGTTGCCTGGGTCCAGAGATAGTTTCATTATCAGGGGAAATATCCGACCTATCTTCCATGCATCTCAGGACTCTTCTTGGATTTAAGGAGGCATTGATACTGTAGAGGAGGGGTTGAGGCCCCTTTGTCGGAGATGATGGATGATGGAAGAAGTGTTGTCTTCATAGGAGGCTGCCTTTAGAGCGTTCAAGCTAGTGGAGAGATTTGTTTACAAGACTAGAGTGTAGGATGTCCATTTGGTGGTTAGGTGATGGAGGATGGCTGGAAACAGTAATGATTTTGAACTGGATTGTGTTGATCTCCTCAAAGAAGAGGTTGATGGTTTTGCATCTGTCATTGGAAGTATGCAACTCTAGGTTCTGAAAGTGGATTGGTACAATGCTTAACAGCCTTAAAGAGGTCTTTGTTTGTGGTAGTTGTCTCAATGATGATGGTGTTGTAGCAAGAGGCTTTAGCTGTTATGATTAGAGCGAAAGGCCTTAGGCAGGATGAGGACATCCTGGGGTTCTGATCATTCCAGATATTTTTCTGTTTGGAATGGTGCATTTATTTTCCTAATGCTCTTAAGTGCACCAGTGTGATGAGGAACATGGCTTGGTGGATTTGGTGTTCAGGGGAGCACACAATTTGAAATTTGACTTGCGCTGTCAGAATGGTCTTGTAAATGTTACAAGAGTATTCACACTAGTGGAGGTCTGGAAGTGTTCTGGCTTGTTGCTTCGTTCTTCTTTGATCTTTTCCAGATGATGTAAATGATGGAGGTCAAGTGTATTTTCTTCTTTTCGGATGACCTTAATGCTGAGGTGTAGTATGTGCAATGGTGAAGGAGGTGGTGAAGTGGTTGGTCCAGTCTAGGGTTATAGATGTACAGTGGATATTAGTTGGCCTGGATGTAAATACCATTTGTGAGCACAATTTTCCCTAAGCTTTGAAATTTTGCATTACAATATTACACGCAATGCCCAGGATTACACCACTACGCTGTTACATGTAAAGGAGGTGGCAGAAAAAAACTAGAGCAGGAGCATGAGAATACACTGTAACAACACAATGGACTCAAACATAAGTAGTATTTATTTACATTGGTACTGATAAAATAACTTGAAAATAAATTTTCTTTTTTTTTACCTGAACGGTACGTTTGTGTCCATTTTAAGTGTGAAAAACCTCTTCTTTATTTAATTTATTTTGTGGGTAACACAGAGGAAGTGTCATAGAGAGTGAGGCTACTGTACATTCAGTATCAACTTCCTCTTCTTTTCCTGAAGACACCTGTTTGTACTTTGTCCAGTCTTTTGTCATTTTGAGTTTGGAGGGAAAGCATCACTTTCCCTTTGTCTGCAATCTCAGCAGCATCATGCACCATTTGAAGTTGAAACTACTATTCATTACAAAATCGAAGTTCAGCTCATTCACTTGCTAAATTCCTGTGTTGCCACATAGCACCTTTTTTGTTCCTTTTTTGTTTATATTCATTATGCTTGTTTTTGCTGATGACATGTAGCATATAAGGTTATAGGAAGGTCCATATTACAGTAAGAGATAATGGACATGTTTTGATAGTGGATGCCATAGGCTAATAATATTTGCTTATTTCTTTTTGTTTCTATGAATTTTGTCTAGATTTGTCTCTATACAGTGGTGTGTTTGACTTTTTGGGCTGCTGTGTTGTAGGCCCTTGATGCATTTTTATTGTATGTTTCACATTCTCACTGCTTCTGTGATAGAGATATTTTTTATTATTTGAGGGCCTTGTAGATTGCCTTGTATTCATACCGAATTTAAGTTATTTTTTGTCTACGTTTCTCCTAATGGCTACAGTCAGAGGGGCTCCAGGAGTCCAGCGCAATGTAGCCAGGCATTTTCCTTTGTTTTGCCCTAGGTGCTTGCCACATTTTGTGTGTGTGTATGAACAACCCACAATGTGAGGATCGGGTGGTCCTCATAGCATGGGCAAAACTGATAGACCCAGACAAACACTAAGGCCCTCATTACAACTTCATTGGTCTTACTAAAAGACCGCTGAAGCCACGGTAGCCACTATATCGCCAGTGCTGGCAGTATATGTGGCTCCCTATTATGACTTTTCTGCTGTGCCAGCGGACAAGTTACATCAACATTGCAGCCGGTTCATAATAGAACCGGCGCCAATCTTGATATGCAGCTGGTGCAGCAGCACCCGTCGCACATTTCAATGCCAATGGGCGATGGGGCTGTGCCTGGGGGCCCCTGCACTGCCCATGCTAAGTGCTAAGTGCATGGGCAGTGCAGTGGCCCCCAGGGGCACCCTGAGCCCCCCTTACTGCCAGCCTTTCCATGACGGTGTTTACCACCATGGACAGGCTGGCGGTTGGGGACTCATAATCCCCAGGGCAGCGGTGCTTGCGGAAGCCTGGCGGTCAAGTGGAGGGGCCAGCGGCATGGCCGTGGCTAATGCGCCTCAGTCATAATACACCGCCGGTACACCACCAGCCTGTTGGCAGTGTTACCGCCAGCTTACCACCGGCCGGCAGGGCCATAATGAGGCCCTATATCTTTGTGAGGACCAGTGCATTATGAGGACTGGCTCTTATTGTGTGTTTAGGTACTTTTAGGACTAGGACAGGATAGAAATATGCTGACAGAACAGGAACACAGAACATGAGGCAATGGTATCTGCGTATACAACCAAGCAATTCATCTTTATCAGGGTACAGAAGTATCCATAATAGGTTATATACATTTAAAACACATTAAAACAATTTAAAAAATGCAAATGAGAGTATGTAATGAAACATAAGTATATACAGCGCTCCTTTAAATGTGCAAAATACAAATACAGAATTAAGACAGCAGCATATAGAGAAAAGCTACACAGCTTTAAAATCCAATCTAGTTTGTATTCATTGAGATGTGGGTTCAAACAGCAATTCTCAAAAAGGCACCTAAGTAGGCAATAGACTCTTCATCATATATTAAAAGGAGCAAACTAAATGCTGTCCTGAAATCAGTAATATTGCTCTTTTTAAGTAAAGGATGTAAAATAAGCTTTGTGTACATATGACAAAAGCCACAAAAAAATAAAAAATGCAATGATGATTGACCTGAACTCCCATTACATTGACAAGGTAGGGAGTCAAGGTTTTCTTGAAAGTCTAGGAGGAAGCATAGCAGGTATTTAACAGTGTCACCCCAGAATCAAAACAGTAGGCTGGGCTCCCAGTAGCCTAACTACCCTGTTATTTGGCTAACTGTTCTAGTGTTCAGATAAGCTGTCACACTCAACTTCTTGATCTCAAAAACCAGTCTGTCAGGATTCTCGAAAAGAAACTGCTCTTTCCCAAAGAGGCTTCCTCCCTTGCTAGCAATGGGATGTCCATGCCTTTATCACAGCTGAGGCAGTCTGTGATAATGTCTCTAGTTATGCCTGCTTCTCTATTTTTCACAATCACTAGCCGCAAAACAAAGGGGAATGGACTCTAATGTAATCCTCCATATAAGGCAAATTCAGTTTGCTGTGGCAAATAAAGCAGGGAAAAGAGATATGGACCACCAACACCTTACAGCAGAACCTGTTTTCTTCAACCTGGATGGGATTACATTTAAAAGTGCCCCATACTTCAGCCCCATATGTAGCCATCGGAGTACATTACATTTTAATCAATTGCAGAAGTAGTATAAGAGCTCCACCCTTTTAGGCTGCGTCAGGCATTTCCGCCCGCTGGCCCTGAGGTGAACATGGCCATAAAATTGACACCGGCTCCTAATGAAGCCGGTGCCAATGTGGCGGTGCGGCAGGTGCTGCAGCACCCGTCGCGCATTCCGCTGCCAGTAATTGAGGCAGTGGAATGCGCAACGGAGTTGTGCATTAGGGCCCCTGCACTGCCGATGCCAAGTCCATGGGCAGTGCAGGGGCTTTAAAGGCCTCCCGACATCCCCATTCCGCTAGCTGAAGACTGCCAGACTCATAATGAGGCCCTTAGTGTGAGAGCCATCAACACTGCCTCATTCGCATACAGCAGGATTGGTAGGAAAGAGTTGCTAACTTTGGGAATGTCTGGGGTGGTAGTCAATAAAAAAGGGTGACGATATATGAAATAAATAAAAGCGGAGCTAAAACACACCCTTGCTCACTCCCCGAAAAATGCTTATATTTTTTGTGACCTCTCCTTGAGAATTTATTCAAATTCTGTCATTTATGTCCCTGTGTAAATAAGCTGAGTCATGCACCAATGCTTCATCCATACTATGAGCTAACAGTCTTGCCCGCAGCCTTAAGTAATTTACACAGTCAAAAGCTGAGGACAAATCAATAAACACCAAATATAGCGGAGACTGTTGAGCGAAAGTATATTTCCCAGTGTTCAAATTAAGATTCAAATATTGTTCTACAGTGGCAACCTTATTCCTGAAACCATATTGACAAGGGTGCAGGAAAGACTTTTACTCAATCCACCCTTTAATCCTACTATATAGGACCTTTCCTATGATTTTCAATGAGATGTCTATTAGAGAGATGCGCCTATAATTGCCAGGATGCGAGCTGTTACCCTTTTTAAATATGAGAACTATGACAGAAGTTGACCATGTGCTCGGTAGGAGAGAATGGGCGAGACAATCAAAAACATTCAATAATAGCGGTGCCCAGAATTCAGAATTATACTTAATGAGGTCTATTGGAACCCTGTCAGGACTGGGGGCCTTGCCCCCAATGCTCTATTTTATGGCATCCGTGACCTCCCCCACAGCCATTAACACTCCCTCATATGCAGAGGCCACTGGGGTGTTTAGATCTGTTGGGATAGCTGGATAGATATTGGTGAAGTGCATCTTCCAAGCCTCCCTAGAAATTTTACAGCTAATGGGTATTCGATTGTCTCATGTCTTTCACCGGTGCCCAAAAACGTTTTCTGTTAATTTTATTCGCCACCACGACTTATAATCCCCATTGTTGGTTTAGTACCTCCTTCTTCCTAGAGGTTGTGGCTTCTTTATATTTCTTACGAAGGGAAGCCACCTCTAAAAGGTCCTATGAGTTAGCCGTAAGAGCCCAACATAGTTGATGACTGGCAATGGCATTCATAGCTAAACCACCTAGGTCTATTAATTTACGTAAAGGAGGGTCTCAGTAGCAGTTTCCTAATGTTGGAGCAGAGCTGGTTATATGCACTGACCACATAGTATACAATGTCATTCTCAGTTAGACAAGACAACACCAGATCCAAATCCTCCTTAATCACACAATCAAAAAGTCGACCCGGTTCAACAGTTCTCCATTTTCATCTCAGACCGTTGTTAGACAGTTCGAGATTCTTTGCTCCACATTCAGAAACCTGAGAAGACTTTTGGCGGCATTTCAAGCAACCCCACAGACTTGGCTGCTCTCTGCTGATGACGGGCTAAACCTAGAAACACGTGTCCAGAGATACACAGCACTTGCTGCACCTACTTAGGTGAAAGACTTTTGATTACTTTTTCAACACAAAACAAAGTGACTGCATTTACCATGATGCATTGGGGCTTACTTTTTGCTGGAGTGTGAGGCAGTGTGCTCCCTTTTTTCTTTTTGTCCAATGACTGCTCCCTTGAGCTAACGAGCTGACGAGCTCTGGTGAGGCACCTGTGCGCCAGTGAGTGGTACAGAAACCTGAGAAGACTTTTGGCGGCATTTCAAGCAACCCCACAGACTTGGCTGCTCTCTGCTGATGACGGGCTAAACCTAGAAACACGTGTCCAGAGATACACAGCACTTGCTGCACCTACTTAGGTGAAAGACTTTTGATTACTTTTTCAACACAAAACAAAGTGACTGCATTTACCATGATGCATTGGGGCTTACTTTTTGCTGGAGTGTGAGGCAGTGTGCTCCCTTTTTTCTTTTTTTTTTTTTTTCTTTTTGTCCAATGACTGCTCCCTTGAGCTAACGAGCTGACGAGCTCTGGTGAGGCACCTGTGCGCCAGTGAGTGGTACAGAAACCTGAGAAGACTTTTGGCGGCATTTCAAGCAACCCCACAGACTTGGCTGCTCTCTGCTGATGACGGGCTAAGCCTAGAAACACGTGTCCAGAGATACACAGCACTTGCTGCACCTACTTAGGTGAAAGACTTTTGATTACTTTTTCAACACAAAACAAAGTGACTGCATTTACCATGATGCATTGGGGCTTACTTTTTGCTGGAGTGTGAGGCAGTGTGCTCCCTTTTTTCTTTTTGTCCAATGACTGCTCCCTTGAGCTAACGAGCTGACGAGCTCTGGTGAGGCACCTGTGCGCCAGTGAGTGGTACAGAAACCTGAGAAGACTTTTGGCGGCATTTCAAGCAACCCCACAGACTTGGCTGCTCTCTGCTGATGACGGGCTAAACCTAGAAACACGTGTCCAGAGATACACAGCACTTGCTGCACCTACTTAGGTGAAAGACTTTTGATTACTTTTTCAACACAAAACAAAGTGACTGCATTTACCATGATGCATTGGGGCTTACTTTTTGCTGGAGTGTGAGGCAGTGTGCTCCCTTTTTTCTTTTTGTCCAATGACTGCTCCCTTGAGCTAACGAGCTGACGAGCTCTGGTGAGGCACCTGTGCGCCAGTGAGTGGTACAGAAACCTGAGAAGACTTTTGGCGGCATTTCAAGCAACCCCACAGACTTGGCTGCTCTCTGCTGATGACGGGCTAAACCTAGAAACACGTGTCCAGAGATACACAGCACTTGCTGCACCTACTTAGGTGAAAGACTTTTGATTACTTTTTCAACACAAAACAAAGTGACTGCATTTACCATGATGCATTGGGGCTTACTTTTTGCTGGAGTGTGAGGCAGTGTGCTCCCTTTTTTCTTTTTGTCCAATGACTGCTCCCTTGAGCTAACGAGCTGACGAGCTCTGGTGAGGCACCTGTGCGCCAGTGAGTGGTACAGAAACCTGAGAAGACTTTTGGCGGCATTTCAAGCAACCCCACAGACTTGGCTGCTCTCTGCTGATGACGGGCTAAACCTAGAAACACGTGTCCAGAGATACACAGCACTTGCTGCACCTACTTAGGTGAAAGACTTTTGATTACTTTTTCAACACAAAACAAAGTGACTGCATTTACCATGATGCATTGGGGCTTACTTTTTGCTGGAGTGTGAGGCAGTGTGCTCCCTTTTTTCTTTTTGTCCAATGACTGCTCCCTTGAGCTAACGAGCTGACGAGCTCTGGTGAGGCACCTGTGCGCCAGTGAGTGGTACAGAAACCTGAGAAGACTTTTGGCGGCATTTCAAGCAACCCCACAGACTTGGCTGCTCTCTGCTGATGACGGGCTAAACCTAGAAACACGTGTCCAGAGATACACAGCACTTGCTGCACCTACTTAGGTGAAAGACTTTTGATTACTTTTTCAACACAAAACAAAGTGACTGCATTTACCATGATGCATTGGGGCTTACTTTTTGCTGGAGTGTGAGGCAGTGTGCTCCCTTTTTTCTTTTTGTCCAATGACTGCTCCCTTGAGCTAACGAGCTGACGAGCTCTGGTGAGGCACCTGTGCGCCAGTGAGTGGTACAGAAACCTGAGAAGACTTTTGGCGGCATTTCAAGCAACCCCACAGACTTGGCTGCTCTCTGCTGATGACGGGCTAAACCTAGAAACACGTGTCCAGAGATACACAGCACTTGCTGCACCTACTTAGGTGAAAGACTTTTGATTACTTTTTCAACACAAAACAAAGTGACTGCATTTACCATGATGCATTGGGGCTTACTTTTTGCTGGAGTGTGAGGCAGTGTGCTCCCTTTTTTCTTTTTGTCCAATGACTGCTCCCTTGAGCTAACGAGCTGACGAGCTCTGGTGAGGCACCTGTGCGCCAGTGAGTGGTACAGAAACCTGAGAAGACTTTTGGCGGCATTTCAAGCAACCCCACAGACTTGGCTGCTCTCTGCTGATGACGGGCTAAACCTAGAAACACGTATCCAGAGATACACAGCACTTGCTGCACCTACTTAGGTGAAAGACTTTTGATTACTTTTTCAACACAAAACAAAGTGACTGCATTTACCATGATGCATTGGGGCTTACTTTTTGCTGGAGTGTGAGGCAGTGTGCTCCCTTTTTTCTTTTTGTCCAATGACTGCTCCCTTGAGCTAACGAGCTGACGAGGAAATCCGGTGTTGGGAGTGTTAATAAAATCAGTGTTATAAAAATTACTTAGGTAGAATGACGGACCCCTCTTATACCTCACTACCTGGAAGTTATCATTGCACAATTCTTTAGACTGAACACAACCCCCTGCCAAGATGTTCACCCAAATGGCCAACCCATCTGACGCAAGACCTGCTTTAGACAGAATTGCCTGGGTGTTATGACACACAAATCAATCAATAACTAAATTATGTGTCACCATTGACACATTAGACAATCATATTGTCTGATGAAGGATAACCAATCTGGTAACTGAATCTTTGATTGTAGGCCTGCCACATTCCAACTCAGGATTGTCAGCGCAGGAACATCTTGTCCTGATACAATGCCTGAACATAAAGGAGCCTCAGATACAGGCCCTCTGTCTGGAGAGGTGGAAACGTGTGTAGCCCTACCGCTGAGATTGGACCTCAGTCAATCCAGTACATCGAGGTCATCTAGGGTGGAAAACCTATATTGATGGCTTAGTAGGGCATTTAAAGTTAAGGGCTTGTAGAAGTGTCCTAAGGGAAGGGAGCTTATCTTGGTATTGTTATGCATAATGGCTTCTTTCATTCGTAAGTTATTTCTAAGACAAGATGGCGTGCGGAAATTTACTATGATGCAATTGCCTTCAATGTCTTTTACTGACTGGAATCGCCCACCCGCCCTTCATTCCATTATAATTTCATTGGTGATATGGGGATTAGGGGATTTAATTCTTTCTGTTTATGGAACTATAAACTCCTTCCAAGATTCACTTTGAGAGTCCCTCAGGGGTGGCACTCCAACAAGTACTATTACACAGGGTCAAGCAGCCGGGTACAAGTCCAGGTAGTCTTTGCTGAGCTTAAAACAAAGTCTATCTTGGGTACAGTTAGAAACTCGTGGACCAGAAGATTCGGGAGCATTAGGGTGTACGTCCCTCTGAGAGTAGTTAGAGACAGTGATTGATGCTCCCTTGCTTGCACTAACCAATTTAGTTGGAAAGACAGAGTACCATGTCCCTGACTGGGTTGTACTGCTTGTATGCACAACGTTGTCCTTCCTTTGTATGGCTCCTTGTTGGTAGAGCCCCTGCCATCTTTGCCTTCTTTACAGCTAAACATGGTGGGGAGGGAATGGGCACACTGCTCAAACAATCCTCAAGATGAACCAAGGCTCAAACAGGGGATTCAGTTTCTCCTCAAGGATGGAACTAACATTTTTATACATTGTTGCGAGCAAGGGGGGTCGAGGAGCAGAGTGTCACTAGTCTGACAAGCTGGATATTGTGTTGTAGAAATTGAAGGGATTTGTGGTTGAGATACAGACACTGTTGTACCCAGGAGAGCAATTGGTTATTATTGGCAGCTGTTGTACAGAGGGGTTGTTTCCTCTTTACTGGTGCTGGCCTTCCCGTTTCTCTTTTACACCTAATAGTTATCGCAGAAGCAGTCACAGGCCAACTTGCCAGGTCATACTTGTTGGTGGCAAGCTCATCAATGCATGTGTTAAAACAGATCATGTTAGATTGCTGGCCTCCCCCAGGCATAGGCTCAAAGTGAGCAACTGAGATGCCACCATCCATCGAAGTAGTAGGCGGGCCCCTAAATCTAGAGACAATCTGTGCACAGTCAGCTCAATTACATTAGAAACAATCCCAACAACCCTTTCTAGCATGTTATCATTGAGACTGATGAACAGGTGGCAACATTACCCCTTTCAGTCTTGTGCTTCACCATGATTACTATGGTGGTAAAGTGTGATTTCTCCTTATCACACAAGTTGATCACCCCTTTTTGAGACAGTTAAAAGAGGTCAAAGGGGGGGGCCCAGCCAAGCCTCGTCCAGCCACAGATGTGTGCAGACAGCCCACACTTGACCAGGTCTTCGTCTGGGCCGCACCCGGGCACGTCTAGCGTGCGTCCAACATTGTGGGGGGAGAGGCGGCACTATCAAGTGCAATGTCAAGCGCCTTCCCCTGACAGCAGCTGCAAGTGATTGAGGCAAAGTCGAGGGCCCTGAACACCTAGTCACACCAAGGCAGGGAGGCAGAACAACGCCAGGCAAGTCTAACAAGTCCTGCACTGGGGCGGGGGAAGCAGCGCTGTGAAGCACAATGTCAAACCCCTCCCTCTGACAGTAGCAGCCAGCGATTGAGGCAAAGCGGAGGGCCCTGGCACAACAAGTCCCACCAGGGCAGGGAGGCAGAACAATGCCAGGCAAGTCCAATAAGTCAGTCAGTTTGTCAATGTAAACCTGAATCCTCATGGGTCCCTCATACAAGAGGAGTACCAAAGGGATCAAGCTAATCCCCTTTCTTTGTTTAATGTCGATGTGCAACTGCTCCACAAATTATGAGGTACCAGAAGAACTGTTTCAAAAACCTATCTAGAGGGTAATATTGTTCAAACTCCCCATCTGTACCTTCTAAGATGCAACTGTACTTCATAACGTACAGCATCACTTCAGGTTTGGCGGGTGTCCTTCCATTCTGTCAAAGTAGTGGAGGTGATGGCCTCTGCCACCTTAGTAGATGACTGCCCACCATAGTCTGAGATCTCTGCCTGTGTCGCAAAATCTTTCTACTTTCTGAAGGCACTGTAGCTTTGCTGAGCAGTCTCCATGTTTCATCTGCTCACGTAGCAATGTTTTAAGTTTTGCAAAACAAACTCCCAAAGCAGAGGTTTGTTTTTAAAATAAAAACAAAAAATGACCTTGACACCCTAGAAGTTTTCTCCCAGGGGCTAAGGGTAATTTTAGTTTTTTGCTGGTAGGTCTATCAGGCTTTTCCTGGTGGTGCTGAGCAGGAACAAGCTGTGTCTGAATTTCTGCCCCAAATAGGGCAGAAACTCGGAGTTACTTAGACCGGTGGTGTGATGTCCTTGGGCATGTCAGTCTAAAGTTTCTGCTAGCAGAGACAGAAACAGGACAGTGGACCTAATTCTAACTAGAGCAGGCAAATCAAGAGTTTTGGTGGACAGGGTACAGAATCCTGTCTCCCAAATACTAAATAATTCCTTTAGTCTCACGCACTCAAAATTAAATAAATTGAACTATATTAGTTTTAACATTGCAAAACTAAAAGCTACTAGGTATGGTAAATCACCAACAAAAACTATTGAGACTACGATAAAGTGCAGCCATTTGTCTATTTCTTATCCCAATCTTCCAGTTTAAGAAAAAGTGGAAATCCTGAGTGAGCGTATGGAGTCATCCATTCATCATCAAGCTATTACCCTAAACCACTTAGGCAATTGAAATCAATAACCAAAAACAAACCCCCCAAATGCTTTAATTCTGTAAGTTTTTACCACTGCTAAACTCAGCTATGGCAATGCATTTCTTGTGAACTGCTTGCAAAGATTAATAAGCGTCACATTCAGAAAGTCAAAAAATTGCATTGCATTTTCAGATGTGTAAGTGCCAATATACGACTTTTGTGAACATTCCCGATAGTCCGCAGAAGCAAGTCAACTATTGGAAAGGCTGTGTAACGTTTCCAAGAGGATTTTATTCTCTTTGACTGAAATTCTCCGCATCAGAGAACTTTACATTTAGGGTATTACCATGTGTGCAAATTCAAACTTTTTCTTCCTTTTCTTCTCCCTAGTGTATTTTTCCCCATGGAGTGAGTCCTTCTACTATAGCCCTGTATTCTACAATTGTATCTCCTTCTCTCATTGGTTGTACAGCTCTGAGAAATGATGGGGGAGCAATGCACAGCATTATCACTTTGGCCAGTCATCACCACTAAAGATGGCTAGATCATGTTCTACTCCACAGTAATCAGCGGTTGCCTCAGTATGTAAAGAGGAAGCACGTGCACAGTGTTTAAAGGCACGAAATGAAAACTCGTTCTCTCCAATTAAAACTAAATACATTGTGTCATGTATGTTTTTTTCTAAATTTCTAAGTGGTTTATAATAATTCTTCACTACGTAGATCTACATTTACTTATGCATTTAAATTTTGGTGTGTGAAATGTGTCTTATTTCGTTTTGCCGAAATACCTGAAATTTGGGGACAATTAGCCGAGATTTCGGTAATTATGCAAAATACAAATCGGTCATTTTGGATTATGTTTTAGCGCAATATATTTCCTTGTGTTGCATCACTGAAAGCAAAAGCCACTCATGTTCTGGTTCTTCGAGCTGTTCCCACGCTATCATTTTGTCAAGAGAAATTATGAAAAGTGGGGCACATGCATAATTTGGTGCTGGCCATGGGGGCTCCTGCACTGCACATGTCACGATTAGGATTGCCGCCACTGCCAGACCACTGGCAGAGCTGGCAGTCCCCTCATAGTACTGACCTCCAGGGTTGTAATACGGGAATCGGACCGTCGCATTGGCGATGGTCTGACTGTCATCTTCAAACCTGAGGGGTCCTGAGACTTCAAGGTTCATAATGACCCCTATAGTGATGAGGAGGATCGTCAGAACTCTTCACAACCTGCCTTAACATATGTATTGTTCATCTTTTGCAGGTGTCACTGCCAGAATCATATAAAGGCAGCACAAATGGGCTGTGTGGCAACTTTGATGGAAACCAGAACAACGATTTTGAATGGGAAGGTGGGCCTTGCTTTAATATTTTCTTCGTTTATTTCTCGTTTGTTTGAGTGATGGCGAATGAGACATGCTGATACTGGATATTGAGTGCTCTACGGCCTCTTCCACTCTGAGTTGCTCATCTTTGTGTGAAGTTCCATTTCAAAATGTTTTTCTTTCTTTCTTTCTTTCCTTCTTTCTTTCCTTCCTTCCTTTCTTTCTTTCTTTCTTTCTTCCTTCCTTTCTTCCTTCCTTCCTTTCTTTCTTTCTTTCTTTCTTTCTTTCTTTCTTTCTTTCTTTCTTTCTTTCTTTCTTTCTCTCGTCATTGGCAATATATTCACCGCCACCTCTGGCTTCCATGCAGCTGCAATAATATGTGAGTGGAGGTATGTTTTACTTTCTCGTCCATCTAGGAGCACAACACACTAAACACTACAAATCTGACACATCACAACGGGAATCGACAAAGTACATTTTTGAACGCTTGTGGGAAAGCAAAGTAATTTGTATGCAGATAGAACTATATTATCACTATCCTGTTAATTTATCATGGCAATGTGATATTTCTTTTCCTCACAAAAATATTTTTTTATGCACCCGGGTCCATAAAATGTAATGGGCGCACTGTCTCTGTTGGTGCCACTGGTGAATCTTTAAAAGACTGTGCTGGATATAAACAGGGACAGTGTGACCTATTAGAATCAATGTGCTGTCTTTCGTGTGAGCCCCTGGTCCATCTTTTACTGTACAGCTGCTCTCACTTCCGTGTAAAAACTGCTCAAGCTTTCACTGTGCAGGCGACATCTGCATGCTCTTCAACTGGTGGCGGTGCAGCCATCAATGTTACAACACTGAAGTTATGGGGACTGTGAAAAATCAGACTGTCACACAAATAACAAGTGTAGAAAATAGTTCACTTCCATTCAGTAGAAGAGTGGAAAGAGTGTGGTATGCAGTCGGTGGTGTAGTTTGGAGCACACTGTCACACATATACAACTAAAACATGGTGTGGTAGCGCACTGTCATTTATAGACAGCGTATTTTCTATTGAAATGACATCAGATTTTGCATTGACATGCAGCTTTACTTATAGAACTATGTAGCCTTCAAATGATAATGTGTGAGAAGTAGGGTTCTGCAAATATTTATCATTTCCACATCACCAATTAAAGTGTTTTGATTTGTTTTCACCTTATGAAAATCTTTATTTCCGTCACACTTCAGGATTGCAAAACCAAACAATGTGCTTGATTTGTGCTTCCCTTGTTGCTGATATGTTTTGAAACAAATGCACAGTTCATTTACAGGTATTTAAAGGTTGCTGTTGTGTTGTAAAAAACGACATCTTAGAGCCTTTTCTTTCGCTCACCAAGATCGTAAGATAGCTCACTCAGAAACTGGGTTGTTTGTTGGTTGATTGAGGTGTGATCCCTGGCCAAGCAATAGCCCCAGTCACATGCAGAGTGAACCTCAAAAAGTCACTAAATTAACCTGTGCTTAACCCTGGGTAGTTTGGCACAAAAGCAGTCAGGCTTAACCTACAGGCAATGTGTGAAGTACAGTCATAAAATGAAAAATACAACACAAAAAAATAGAGTATATTTTAACAATTATTGTACAACAAACATCTAATAAGTAGAACCAGATTTATGAATTTTTAAAGTTTTAAGTGAAATCTAGTGCTTGAAAGATCAAAGTGCCAACTGTGGATATCTAGAGGCTCGAGACACGGTCAAAGGCAAAAGGTAAGGCCCACCGCGATTCAGCATGGTTTGGATACAAGAAGTGGACTGGGCCCAGTCATCGCTTTCTTTCAGGCTTAGAAACATTCTTGAAATAAAATGCCTGAGAAGGTAGACGTTAAGCAGGACAAGGCTTCAAGAATGTCCAAGAAGAGAGCATCCTCATCAGATGGCTGTACAGCAAAGCTGTGGTGAAGATTTTTACCTTTGGACTTAGTCACTAAAATGAAAGTAAAAAATCCCTAGCTTGGCGAGGCAGAGGGCTGTAGCCAAAGACAGTTCCACGAGGTCGGACACCCCTTTGCTGAGAGATCGCTCATTTGTGTGATTGTCTGGGCAGAATTCACAAAGTCTAAGTGTCAACTATACCCAGTCATAGGACGCAAGACAGGCTGCTGGCTCAAAGGGCTATGGATAGTAAAAGGCCAACTTTCTAAATGTGCCATTTTCAAAACTGTAATAAAAATGCTGACTTTACCATTGAAAAGAGTTTATCATTACAATTTCATAGGTACCAAACATATCTGCCTCCTCTTTGTAGGAAAGTAGCCTCTTTCTAGCTTGGTTACCCCCACTTGTGGCCTGTTTGTCAGTGTGTTTGACTGTGTCTACTGGGAGCCTACTAATCAGGTCCCCAGTAGTTATGCTTGCTCCCTTAAATTATGGTTGCTGCATACTGGTAACCCAGTATTTCACCCACAATTGGCATGATGGTGCCCCCTAATAAGACCCTAGTATATGGTACTTAGGTACCCAGGGCATTGGGGTTCCAGGGGATCCCTATGGGCTGCAGCATATCTTTTGCCATCCATAGGCTGCCCATGCAAAGGCTTCTAAAGGACTGCCATGGCAGCTTGCGTGAAAAGGTGCGTGCACCCTTTCACTGCCATTTACACAGCACCAGGTCACTTATAAGTCACCCCTATAGCAGGCCCTCCAGCCCTGAGGGCATGGTGCAAAGTACCTGTGTGTGAGGGCACCACTGCACTAGCAGAGGTGCCCTCACGACCTCCAGGACCATTTTCCCAGACTTCGTGGGACACTATTTTGCTCATGTACTGGACATAGATCACCACCTATGTCCAGCTATATAATGGTAACTCCGAACATAGGCATGTTTGGTATCAAACATGTAGGAATCATACCCCCATGGTTTTGCAAGCATTGGTTGTTTGATCCCATGCACTCTTGGGGTTCCTTAGCCAACCCCCAGTACTGCGATTTCAGCCTTCTGAGGTTTTTCAGGGAGCCCAGCTGCTGCCATCTCTCAGACAGGTTTCTACTCAACTGTTGCACGAGCAGCTTGAGCCCAGGAAGGCAGCATAAAGCATTTCCTTTGGGAGAGGGGTGTAACACCCTCTCAGTTTGGAAATATGTGTTACAGGCTTGGGAGGGGTAGCGTCCCCCCACTGGAAATAGTTTGAAGGGCACAACTGGTGCCCTCCTTGCAAAATCCAGTCTACACCAGTTCAGCGACCCCCAGTCCCTGCTCTGGTGTGAAACTGGACAAAGGAAAGGGGACACTCCCCTGTCCATCACAACCCCAGTAGTGGTGCTCAGAGCTCCTCCAGAGGGTCCCTGGATTTTGCCATCTTGGATTCAATGTTGGCAGGGAACTCTTGGAGCATCTGAGTGGCCAGTGCCAGCAGGTGATGTCAGAGCCCTCCCCTAGTAGGTGCTTACCTGGTTAGGTGACCAATCCCCATTTTAGATCTTTTTACGGTCTCTCTTTTTGGTGGTTCCTCAGATTTGGATTGCAAGACTCCAGCAGGAATCCTCTGCATCCTCCACTTCAACTTCTCACTGAAGAAACTGCATCTGGACCCTCCAGGAACTCTACAAACTGCAACAAAGAAGCAAGGACAACTTCTGCAACATTGTATCTTCAGCTCCTGCCAGAAACTGAAACTGTTTCCTGGTTGTGCATCCTCAGAAGACAGCCTGTCTTCAGCCTGCACCAGAAGAGCAAAGGAATCTCCCTTGGGGTGAAGGAGTCACTTCCCTGCTTCTGCGGGCACCTACTGCAACGACGACCGGCTGTGTGGATCCCCTCTCCTGCTGAGCTGGATCCTGCATCACAAGTGGTGGACCGAAGTGGTCCTGATGGTCTTGACGTCCTACTGCCCAACTTAGGTGGAGGTAAGAGCTTGCCTCCCCAAGCAAGATAGTACCCTCGTGTGTTTTGCAGTTGCCAAGGCTTGTTGGCATCCTTCCATGAAGTTCTTCGTGTACCGTGCAGCTCCGGCCCCCAGCAATTTATCCTGTGAGGCACATCTTCCTGAGTGGTTCTCCAGTGGTGTGGGAGCCTTTGTCGTAGTGCTGTGTGGGCCTCCTTTCACACCTTCGTTTGCCTTATACTGTGGGACTCCTGTGCACACTGCCTGGTCTTCTGTGGACTATCTTAGTTCCTGAGAGCCCCCTCTGACTACCCCTCCTGAGTAGAGTTTCCCTGCTCCTTCCCGGACCCGGGCAGCGCCATTTTCTGCTAACCACGAGCATCGCGTGTGGCAAGGCTTGTTTGCAGACTCCAGCGACGCAAAACAGACTGCAGTCCTCCTTCCGGCATCAGACATCACTTGCACCAACCAGGAACCTGACGCTGTCTTCTTGGGTGTAAATACCTACTGTTCTTCTTCACCGGTGGTTCTTCTTTTGCACCTTCATCCAGGTAAGAAGGGGCTTCTGTTCTCCCTGAACTCTTCTGTGCTTCTTGGACTTGGTCCACTTCTTCCACAGGTCTTCTGATACAGGAATCCACTCTTGGTGTCTTGCAGTCTATTCTGGTTTGTGCATAATTTTCTTTCTCGTGTTTCTGTGTGTTCTGGGGCAGTTGCTATATTTACTCCTGCTTTCCTGGGCACTTGGATGAGTTCCAGCACTTACCTTTGGGGTTGTTTAGTGCTCCCAGCACCCCTCTACACACTACACTTGCCTAGGTGGGAAACCAACATTCACATTCCACTTACTTAGTATATGGTTTGTGTTCCCCTAGTCCCATTTCTAACTATTGTGATTTTCACTAATTGCACTGTTTTCCAACTAATGTTACACCTGTCTTGTGCATACTAGTGTATATAATTTGTGTAGTACTTACCTCCTAAGGGAGTATTGTCTCTATGGTATTTTTGGTATTTGTGTCACCAAAATAAAGTACCTTTATTTTTGTAACACTGAGTATTTTCTTTCATGTGTGTGAGTACTGTGTGACTACAGTGGTATTGCATGAGCTTTGCATGTCTCCCAAATAAGCCTTGGCTGCTCATCCACAGCTACCTCTAGAGAGCCTACTTCTCGACACTGCCTACATTTCACTAATAAGGGATAACTTGACCTTACATAATGTATAAGTGCCTTACGTACCCACTATAAACCAGGCCATCCTCCTACCCTCTTAATTAGGAATTACAGCTTAGTAAAGTAATAAGAAATTCTCAATGTTGTTCTATGAGAGAGGTAGGCCTCACAGTAGCGAAAAACGGTTTTAAGGAGTTTTTCACTACCGGGACACGTAAAACTTAAAGGTACATGCCCCACCTTTTAATATACACAGCACCCCACCCTATGTGCTATCTAGGGACTATCATGAGGGTAAATAATATATAATAAAAGGGGAGTTTAAGGCTTGACAAGGGGGTTTAAAGGCCAAGTCAACATGGCATTGGGACACTGCATTCAGACTGCAATGGCAGTCCTGGGACATGTTTTGGAGGGTTCCTTAAGTAAGTGGCACAATAAGTGCTGGAGGTCCACTGGGGGCATTTAATGTACAGGCCCTGTATATAAAATATACTACTCAACAAGGGACTTATAAGTAAATTAAATATGATAATTAGGTAAATGTCAACAAAAGCATGTTTATGGGAGTGTGCATAAGCACTGTAGCACTAGCTAGCCGTAAAGTCCTAAGGCCAACAAAAGCATAAATCCAGCACACATTCAAGGTAAATAGGCAAAATGTTTGGGGTAAGACCCTGCAGAGAGGGCCAGTTCCAACATAACCTCCCTCCAGCCTAAAGCCAGGGGAGACTAATCAATACCTTGATGGTCTTCCCTGGTTAGACAATATGACATCGACATTGGTCCTCTACTGCACAGCCCTGTGCCAGTTCTATGACCCTCAGAATTCAGTTGAATTCCTCTAGTTACACTCTCCTGAGCCATTGAACTGCCCCTTCTTCTCACCTGTGGAACTGACCTGTGCAGGATTTAACCGTACTTTGCTCAAAGATACATCCCAGTAGGCAGACAGTACCACCACACACAACAAAGTGGGCCATTAACAGGTTGAATCGGATTTACATCCCGAACTAAAGGAAAATTCTGCCCATAAGGACAGCAACCAACAAAGCCTACTGTAAGCTGTCAGTGTCAACACCCAGGCCCCAGGCCATCCAAGGGCCTCTGCCTTCTGTGGTTTTGAGATGGGGCAACAGCCTCAGGCATTAGGCACCTCTATTCCACTCTCCTTCGCACCAGTCCAGAGTGATAACTTGAGGCTGGCTACTCAGCCCAGGATCTCTACCCTGAGGTTGAATAGGAGTCAGTGCTGTTTCCTTTCTTCCCCTACCTCTCTAACTGGGACTCTGTACCCTCAATTAGGGAGTGGTATGCTCAGATGTCTGAACCTTTAGGGCACCCGGGCCACCCCTCCTATCTCTTCTCTGAAACAGTGTCTACTCATTCCCCAGAAAACAGTCAATGGTCATAAATGTATGTTTATGACCATGTTTATCTTTATGAATAGGGAGTGCAACCAAATGTGCAATATGTCAATGTTGGAACTAGATTACAACCTAACAGATATCACAATTTTGAAGAAGAGGGTAAGGGAATGATTCAATGGTTGGGGACAAGAATTTAGGGAACCGTTAATAAACTGCAATTGGTAATACATAAAGTAGTACTATAGTATTACTACTGACATACTAAAAATGAAATTCATTAACCCATGGTCAAAGTCTCCTCTTCCACCTCTCCTATGCTTTCTAAGGAGAGATCTGCACATATGCAAGTTTACTACTTTGTGGTAAATGTGGGAGAGACTGGGTGAGTGATGTGAAATTGGGGAATATCTTTGACTAAATGGGAGGGATTTAGGTAGGTATAAGGAGGGACCGATGGATGATTACAAGGTGATGAGAGAAGGACATGCTAGTGCAAATACCCACCCACAAAAGAATAAGACTATTTCAATTCACAAACCACACTAAAGTTACCACTATCCTTGAAGTGACAAAACAGTAGTAAATACACTCCAGCCCAGCCTTAAAGTTTAATCCCACACAAGGCCACTCACAGGTTGTGCAACAAGATTCCACATAACTAATGAAGCCAGGCATTTATAACACCTCAGAGGATATAGGTGGTCATTCTGACCCTGGCGGTCTTTGACCGCCAGGGCGGAGGACCGCGGGAGCACCGCCGACAGGCCGGCGGTGCTCCAATGGGGATTCCGACCGCGGCGGTAAAGCCGCGGTCGGACCGGCACCACTGGCGGGGTCCCGCCAGTGTACCGCGGCCCCATTGAATCCTCCGCGGCGGCGCAGCTTGCTGCACCGCCGCGGGGATTCCGACCCCCCCTACCGCCATCCAGATCCCGGCGGTCGGACCGCCGAGATCCGGATGGCGGTAGGGGGGGTCGCGGGGCCCCTGGGTGCCCCTGCAGTGCCCATGCCACTGGCATGGGCATTGCAGGGGCCCCCGTAAGAGGGCCCCTACATGTATTTCACTGTCTGCTGCGCAGACAGTGAAATACGCGACGGGTGCAACTGCACCCGTCGCACAGCTTCCACTCCGCCGGCTCGATTCCGAGCCGGCTTCATCGTGGAAGCCTCTTTCCCGCTGGGCTGGCTGGCGGTCTGAAGGCGACCGCCCGCCAGCCCAGCGGGAAAGTCAGAATTACCGCCGCGGTCTTTCGACCGCGGAACGGTAACCTGACGGCGGGACTTTGGCGGGCGGCCTCCGCCGCCCGCCAAGGTCAGAATGAGGGCCATAATGTTTAAATAACTTAATTATTTCAACCTTTAAAGTCTGTGTATATACATATAATTTTTTCTTAACATTATAAAGAATTAATAATCAAATATCTTATTTTGCTAAGAGTACCTATATTTCAAATATAATTTTTTTATCATTTTTTTATTAAAAGTTGACTGCAATTTAAATTATTTAAATACACTGTTTTATTAAGTTGACTAAATTTTAAGTAAGAATATAATCACTACATGGGGTGCTTTTATTTCGTTTTATGTAAAACATAATATTTATAAATTTGAATACGTAATTAGCTAATAAGTATTTATTCGTAGAGGTAATGTGCTGTAACATTTGATTTTATTAGTTCTAGGTTAAAAACGTATATTACATTTAGATTTATAAATTTTAAAAATGTTTTTAGAAAAATATTGAAACTTTCACATTTTTACTATTCCTTCCCGTAGGGAGGTCTCCACCAATGTGGCAGAGATCTCAACTATGATGGTGAAGATATCCACCACAGTGCTGGAGATCTTCACCAAAGAGGCAGAGATATTTGCCTATATGTGGCAAGTTACAGTTCTAAATTTAGATTTGACCCCTAGTTTCAATGGTGAATACACATAAAGTAGTAGATTTACTCTAAAGTGTAATAGTAAATTTACACAAGTAGATATACTCATGTCAATATTTACCTTTGTGAATAGGGCCCACAGTTTTTGTCCATTTTCAATGGCATTGAAAGAAGATAGCAACTACCACAATTCAAACATTATTTACCAGTCCATAGATTCCAAAGTTAATTACCTAGGATGAAGTGCAAAATCGGGAAGACACACACAGCACAAACCAGTTATAAGTAAATGTGAAACTCTATGAAAGCAGTGATATTATATTCTGACATTGTCTGTTGGGAGCATGTCTAACTCACAGGGAAGAAATGTCAAAAAGGCCACTTACATAAAAGAAGGCCTGCTGAAGGAAACAAGAAAATATTTGAGAGTTTGAGAGAAATGGTGTGTGTGAGGTCACAGAGCGAGGACCATAACATGGCATAAGTGGATAAACTATTACTATTTTCAGATAATTAGCTGTATGTTCCCTTAATTATTAGCTATCCAAACTTTAAAAAAGCAAGCTTAGCTATGAACAGCCAGCATTTTGTTCAATGTGCATTTGCCGCTTGCGCGAGTAGTGAGTATGATTATAAATAGAAACATTTCAGTCCATAGGTATGTACTTATATTGTCACTGAAGTAGATAGCCAGCAATGGGTTTTTCACCTAGCTGATGTGGATCAGATATGCTGATTTTCTTTTGTTCTGGTGAAGACAGCCTCTTTGTACAAGAAAAGGAAAATACACTGGAACTTCTCAGAAGACTCAGAAGAACCAGAGATGCTAATGTATTCAAGGAAAGCAGTGTGTTCGTTATGGGTCTCTTTTTCAAAGGAAGCCACACAAATAATCAATCTTCAGTGAAAGCTGAGCTTGGGGATGAAATGGTAGACATGGGTGACATTAGGTCTTTTGTTTGTTGTTCATTTCAAAGTGTGTGAGTGACTTTAAGGTTGAACTAATTGTGACCACTCACCAGGCCAAAATCATGCCTATGCCCTTGCTTATCTGTGTGTGCATTGCAGTATGAATACTATAGCCCATTTTTGTTCATTTACATCTCTTGACCTACCAGCTACAATGCAAATGTGTTCTGGTTTTTTTTAACAGCAGGCATTGTGAGGTTACTTTTTAGTGTTTAGTTGAATATGCACAGATCATCCTCATATTAAGGGACTACAACATTTGCCAAACCTGTGATAGCTCAGATATAATCATCATCCAATGTTATAACTTGTGGACCTATATAGTAGGTGTATGCAAAATGTAGGATATGCTGGCATCATTTTCATTCATTCAGCACTTTCATGTGTCACACTGTTACATGAAAATCCCAAAATTACACTATTACACCACTTTGTGTAGATAAGTTGCTAGTAAAGCTTTCTGTAAATGATGCAAATGCAATACAAATTAACAGTTAACACATAGAAATAGCAGATGTTGTTCAGTGTTCTCTGGTTTAATGAATTGTCAAGTCAGATATTGCTAACATATGCATTTTGCACTAACCTTTCGTGCTGAATGGAGGATTCACATTTTGTGTAATTATACATATGTTTACGTCATTTTTCAGTGTGTGCATAAATCTGTGATAACAGATTATGTAAATTTTGCACACCCCAAGTTTTAAGAGCTGAAATCCTTGATTATTTTGATAATCATGTCATTTACCACATTTTGAGGAGACATACTGGTTCTTCTGACACTGCCAATTGCATGGCTGTAATAAAAAACCGACTCAGAGTAGATTTTTTTTGCCAGTCTGCTGAGTTCTGGTCTTTGATCCATTTTCCCATGTCTTTGGCTACACAAGCACTCCTGTGACATCGCCTATTGTGATAGTTTACATTGTCTGCTCCTGAGTTTCTTGCAATCTGTGCATGTGATGTGAGTCATAGAACTCCTCAAAACAATCCAGTACAGATGATGTTTCTGGTGATGCTACTGGATTTGGTTTTGTAGCAGGACGTGTGAGTTACAATAGTGATTCTTTAACCAACACCTTTAACCTGCTGCTGAAGATATCACCATGCTCTCTAGAGGTTGGTGAAGATAGCAATTCGGTTGTTCTGTGCCCTTGAAGTTGCAATTTGTTTTCTTCAAGTTCATTCACTTTTTAGGCAAGATCCAATCTTTATAAATGGAGATATCAAGTGATGAAAAATTAAAAAAGTAGACAGCTTGTGTTTGTACTGATGATACAGTGAAGTGGCATAGATGTACTTTGGAGAACATGATCTCCATTGCAGCTTGATAATTACATATATACCAATGATTAAGCTGCTGACCAAACAAGTTGCTTTATCTTCTGCTCCGAAAAATTATCCTTGAACATTATTAAAATAGCATTCAGCATGGTAGAATCTTACATTCTGGCGTTCTGCATGAAAACCACAATAGGTGTAAGCATTTTGATCCATCGCCCTATGGCCTATTTGTCAACATCTATTGAAATCGCTTTACCAGAAGTATCTCTTCCCCTTTGTAGCACATAATCTTTTATACAAGTGTAATGCTCAAACAGACACTGCACCATCTATATATTGGAGTTTCAATGGGTTATGTGTTAGGGTGTTGATACATTCAAGATTGCACAAAGGATACCTCAACACATGAATAGTAAAGCTCAACATCCAGCGCAACAAGCTCACAGTGTTCAGAAGACAATGCCACATATACCACCCCTTTCCCCAAAGCGGCCAATTCTTTTGACTTTACCCAGAGTGATATTTGATAACCACCTTCTCTCAAATGTTGCACTCCTCAGCCTTTTCTTGAAAGTTTTGTTTTCTTTTTTGTTTTCCTTTGGGTCCACTCTTCTTTAGGGAATTTCTTAGTACTGTTATCTCCTAATTTCTTAAGACCCTTGGGGTCCATTTTCCTGTGACGCTAGTTAAAGACTATAATATGCAAGGGTTCTGCCACACATATATCTCTTACCACTTTTGTACACAAAAGCAGGCACACAAGAGGACAATAGATTGCCAACTTCTTTGTTATCTGTAAAGAGTTTTACCTTATTCACCTCCATTCTAGTAGGGTTTGCAGCTCTTTACGGCTCCATAGATAATGGTCCTATAACTTGGATGGTTCTTTAACTTTTTCTGGATTGTTAGTTAAAGCTGTCTTTATGTATTTGAAGAGGGAGATTTGTTTTGCTTGCTGCAAATTTGACAGAACTAGGTCCTGCAACATGTGTTGGAATATTGTCTTCATTAGAACAAGTATATACTGTATAACATAGATCAAGGGTTCCACTCACTTCAAGTAAACAGCATGGTGAGTCAGGATGATAACTATTTACATTGCTGGTTGTGTGACTAAATTCTACCTTATTTGATACAACATCTGCTTCAACCGCTGATGCAACCTCTGAAGATGCTTGCACAGATTGGGTTAATTGATGTAGCTGAGTAGTGGAAAATGACCTATCATTTTTACTCTCTTTACCCTCTGACAAAATCCCCTCCTCTACTCTAAGGCACTGGGAAGAGCACAAATGAGGCAATTTTACTATTAGTTCAGGAATTTCAGCTGTCCTGGGACCTTCACAAAATTCTTGTTGAGCCACCACATCTGAAATAAGATGTTGCTGCAAGGTTCTCTCCGACTCCCTCTGAGCATTTCTGCCTGATGGGTCAAGTGTAGCTTCCATTGATTCAACAAACTGCAGGTATCCTCCTGTTAGACCTGACACCCCATCTTTTTGCCTACCTCCTCCATTATTCTGACCTCAATTGTGCTAGTATTAGGACTGCTAACCAGTGATAAAGTGCTCTCTCCCTTAAACATGATAATGTTGGTTTATCCCCAATTGACATATTTACATTAACTTTTGAGACCATCGTAAAATGCACTACATGTGCCCAGGGCCTGTCAATTAAACACTAAGGGCCTGATTCTAACTTTGGAGGACGGTGTTAAACCGTCCCAAAAGTGGCGGATATACCACCTACCGTATTACGAGTCCATTATATCCTATGGAACTCGTAATACGGTAGGTGGTATATCCGCCACTTTTGGGACGGTTTAACACCGTCCTCCAAAGTTAGAATCAGGCCCTAAGTGTGGGCCTGCACCACTCATTGTGTCACCCATTTAAGGAGCCCTTTAACGAAGTCCCAGGCCTGCCATTGCAGTCTGTGATTGCAGTTTTACACTGCCATCTGGACCTGGCATAATAACCCTTTTACCAGGCCTAATCCTGCCTTTTTATATATATATACACATCACCCCTAGATTAGGCCCTGGACAACTCAGAGGGCAGGGTGCAATGTATTTAAAAGGCAGGACACGTACTTTCAGGTATTACATGTCCTGGTAGTGAAAAACTCTTTACGAAATTGTTCACTACAGCAAGGCCTATCTCTCAGCTAGGATAACATTGGGATCACCTTACTATATCTTATAAATGTAATTCACAATAGGGAAAAGAAAAACATTTGAAATTTGTCAGCTCTGGAATCACAATTTATGGTGAAGTCAGATTTTAAATTACAATTTTGAAAATGGCACTTTTAGAAAGTTGCATTTTTTTACTTTAGTCAATTGGTGCCTTCTGCGTGTCTCTGATCCCTTGTCTGGGGTGGGTGACAGCTGAGCATTGTGTATTCCTCATTGACATCCACACACAATGGGAGCTTAGGTGTGACTTGATGAGTCATCCTGGGAGATTAGGAGGGAGAAGCTGGACACAGTCTCACTTACATCTAAATAGGCTGTGTCCTATCCCCATACAAAGGGCTGCATAACCCCTTTTAGTGAGTCTAGAACCATGGTAGGACCTCTGCTCAATTTAAAGAGCTGTCTTTGAAGTCTCCCCCACTGCAAAGGCCCAACTGGGTATACAATCCCAACCTCTGACACCACCAACTCAGTACACTTCTGGACCTGTGAAGAATACCAGGAAGAGGAAATGCTGTGCTGCAGAAGGACTGCCACTCAGCTGGGCTGCTGCATTGCCGAACTCCTGCCTTGCTGTGTTTTCTTTGCTGACACTACCCCAGTCCTGAAACCTTGGTGTTAGACCTCATGTGTTTGCTCCAGGGGACTGGATACATCCTCTGCTGCAGGAGCAGAACTGATGCATTACCACTACTTTGTGGAACAGAACCAGTGAAACAGACTTGCATTACTGCATCTAGGGACTGGTGCATTGTCTTCAGAACTACCACTGCGTGATGCATTCCCTGGCACCAGCTCTGCACACTCCTTGGCGATGGCAGCCTCGATGACAACACTACAGCTCAGCATTGCAGCCTCTGCGCTCATCTGAACCAAAGCTTCGCCTCAGCTGCACAACCTATCCCTGACACCCACCTTCACATCTCAAGACCTGTCAACAGGATCCTTGATGATGACACAACAGGACCTTGCACTACAGCCTTGCACCATCTCAATACCAACACATCACCTCAACTGTATGACTCATCTTTGATTTGCATCCATGCAATGCTCTGCAACCAGGATTTAAGTTACTTTGGTTCAGCTGGCCTAATTGGGTCCTGGTAGCCGTCCCAGCCTCAATCGTGGTCGGCCTGAACTTTTGACTTTGTTCCTGTCTGGTGCAACAAGATATTCCTGGTTGGCGATTCTTGCTTCTGAGTACTATTTTACATTTTAGTCTTTAAAAAATCAGAACTCAAGTTCTTCTTGTTTGATTTTTGTCATTTTGGTCTTGTTGTATTTATTAAATTCAGATCTATTGTTCTAACCTGGTATGGAATATTTTCGTGTGGTGTTTTCACTAGTTTACTGTTTGAAGTGTTACACAAATACACTACACATTGCCTGTAAGTTAAGCCCAACTACCAAACCACCAGAGGTTGAGTACAGGTTAATTTAGGGTTTGCCTGACACTTACCTGACAAGGATTGTGGTTGCTGCTTGACCAGGGCTCATACCCCATTCAACCACCAACCCATTTTCTAACACCTCTCGTTTCCTTTAATCCTGACATGTTCTCATAAGGGGAGATACTGTTCAAAATCAAGGACTTTAGAGTATCCTGTCCCTGGGCTGATGCAACTTTCATTGGAGAATCCACCATGTGGACATTACGAGGTCTGGTATATTAAAATGTTTAGCAATAAAATCCCTTAATGTTGTTTAGGCTTTGAGACTGTGAAATCCCCAAGCATCTGAATGGGCAATCAACTTCTCCCGTGCCTTTCTTCAGCTCTGCACCTAAGGCAGAGTTGGAATTGGGCCCTATGTTATGACTTCCAAAACACAAGACTCTCACAGACCTTAGTACTTTGGAACTTCCTATCATGTATTTTCCTTTGCTATTTTGAATCTTTTGGTTACTTTATCAGTACAGCAACATTTGTATCCTTAAGACTTACTAAGCTCCAATTGTTCGGAGGAGGACAATGTGAGCTCCCGTCATGCTCAGTAATCGAGTCTACGGTTGAGGGAGCAGCAGCATGACGGCGCTGGACGTGCTGGAAAACAGCCCGGCAGCCAGGCAGCGGTGAAACAGTGAGGGGATTGGCATAACCAGCCCAAGGCTATTCTGACACGTGGTGAAAAGGGTCTATGGGCTGGTGCTGGTTCAGGGCTGGTGGACCACTGCAATGACCCCATTTTGCGGAACCACAATTGACCGGGAGGAGCAGGACTTTCAGCATCACTGCCCTGGACTCTGGAAATGGTGACACAGTGCGGGCGGATTACAGATACGGCACATGGTCCTTGGTGATCCTTTTTATAAGGCAAGGAGACAGGAAGGACTTCAGCAATGACTCTGCAATAAAGTCTGTAAGTGGTATTGTACGTGGCATTGAAGACTGACACGCAGACACCTGGCACGGAAACCTGGCATCAATCTGTAAATGGCATAATTTTCAGTGATGAGAGGCTGATCATGAGAGTGGAGGGAGCGCCGGAAAAGAATCAGATAGTTTTTCGGTCATCTTCATCAAGGATAAGTACAATACAAGTATAAACATTCATTTAATTTGATCTCCTAATTGCAATATGCTTGGTAGTGTTAAGTTACAGAGGATGAGAACAAGAAGGCCTGATTATATTAAATGTCATATTATACGAATAATAACTATATGGCATAGTACTGGACAGCAGCCCAGCCATCAGATGCACTAGTGGAAAAAAAAACATCATATTATGGTGCTAGCCCTTTCTGGCCACCAAAGGGAACTTTGTCTTAAAACTGTCCAGCTTAAGACGCAATTTGAATAATAGAGCATCTTGGCTGAGGCCCAAATCATCAGCTACTCCTTCTAACATAGGGAGATAGGATCTTTGTATTTCATGCCAAGCAGGAGCTCAGCATGACTTTAATTAAGGCAAATAGAACTACCAATAACAGGTCCTCAGCTGCTCCCCAGCCCCTTCTTTCTATCAAGCAATACAACCTGTCCATTATCCTTCACAGCACACATGAGAAGCCACGTAACACTACAACTCCAATAGCTCTGAAGCGCGAACCATCACACGTTGGACTGAACAGAAGTGGTTGAAGCACCCTGCAGGTAACAAATTAGTCCTCCATGCAGGGTGAGGAGACCCTGAGATGCTGCAGAAGTGGACTGCCTAGTGCAGGTGCAGCTTGCGGCTCTCCGGGGACTCATCGTGTGTCCCCCAGTGAGAGGGGGTGAGGCCAAATTAATTGAATCGCTTAACTCATAACAGAACTCCCAAACCACGCTTTATAAGTAAAGATTCGAAAAAACAGAAGCCGGAAATTGTCCGGCTCCTCCCAGGTAGTTGAGGCCTCTGCAAGGATGAGTGCCCATTTAGAAGATTCCCGTGGTGACCTGGATCATCCAGCAATGCTGGGAGCATGCCATGAAAGGAGGGCCCAGTTCAATCAGGGACAAGACCATGTAATCACTTACATCAGCACATACCTCAACCAACATCTGCTCCAGCGATACAGCAAACCAGCCCTCAAAAGACCTGACCTCTTTCTAGACTCTCACTCACTTGTGCTCTATCAACGCTTAGAAGGTACAGACATATCCCTTGGTCACAATGAGGTATCCCAAAAGCACAAAGCATGCAGGAGCAGCCCTCCCAACTGGGAGATCAGGGAGTAACTGTTTTTCAAATCCCCTTCTAGATCCCCCATCAGAATTGCAAAGTGTCACCTCTAAATCGTTGCCCATGGAATCTGCAGTGGAGACTGTGTCAGCCTCCGCACCTTTACCCAAACCGATGTCAGAGAAAACTACAGTAGAGATGAAATTGAACCAGATTCTTAAGGAACTTATAGAATTTAAAATTTCCCGGGAAGAGGCCCACAGGAAAATTAATGAGAAGCTAGGTGAAATAAGCACAAGCATTCAGCAGCTCTCTTCTCAGGTGACTCGGGCCGAGCAGAGGGACTCTGGTTGAGCAAAGTGTATCAGATTAGGAGGACTTACGGAACAGTCAAGAAACGTCTTTACCTAGACTCCAGTCCGAGCTAGAGTAGCTCCAGATTAAGATCGATGATGTAGAAAATAGATCTTGTCGCTCTAATTTGAGATTCGTGGGAACTCCTGAAGTTTTGGAAAGAGGAACTATAGTAACTCAAGTCATCTCAGACTTGGTTTTCCAACATATACTTCCAGAAAAAGCACCCCAAAATTGTGATTTAACAATCATCCACAGTCAGACACTCTAACACCAGATTTCCCCGTACCATGTTGGTGAATTTCAGGGACTTCATAATAAAGGAACAAATTCTCTCTCACGCCATTAAGGCAAATATGTACAATTGTTTGGAGAAAAACGTTTCCTTTCGTATATATTCAGACTTATCCATCACAGCAAGTCGCATCAGAAAGAGCTCCAGGGACTTATTGACGATTTTAAAAGCCAAGAGGCTCCAACTGGAATTGCCAAGCAATCAAAGCTTAAAGTAATTCATAAGGGGTGGGTATATATTTTTCACTCAGTGCCCCCAGTGAAGGTCTTTCGTCAGTCAGTTAAACACCACGTGGGGTCCACTATGCACTGAATCATTATAAGGATGGAAAAACCTTTCCCCCACCTTAGGTATCATTAGGCTGTTGAGTGAACCACTATAAAATTAGTAACTGTGTAAGAATTGAAGATATGGATTGAGTTATCTAGAAAGTAATGTGGGGGCATGGAGTATTTGGGGTGGACTGAAAATATTCCTTCCAGCCTCTCGTTCTTGATGACGGGGCCACCAATACAGCATCCTATGTCATGGGGGAGTCATTCACTAATGTTTAGCTAAGTGTATTACCAATGCCCGTTCCTTAGGACAGATGCGTTTATCTTCCAATGATCATCTGCTGCTTATCCCTCAGAAGTAGGCTCTGGGAGTCCCATGTCACCACACTCTATTTATCTTAAGGGGTTGGAGGGTGAGGTCACCTTGGGCGGTCATTTTTGGGGCAGACACTGCTATGGCCGGTGGGCCCTCATGACTGATGGGGGATCTAGGCGCCGGTGTTGAGGGAGGGCACTTGGGAGGGGGGTGGATTGGCACTTGGAGGGGTTGGGAGGTCAGTGAGGGGGCCATGGGATGGGCCAGGCATGAGCAGGGAGGAGATAAATTAGTCCAGGTCAAAAGTAGGAAACAGAAGCAAAGATGAAGGGTGAGACCCTAGAAAATGGGCCAGCTGTCAGATCCAGGTGGGCTAGAGAGGTGGCAGTAGAGCTTGCAACTAGAATTAGAAACAGGGGTCCAGAAATCCGATAACCAGGAGAATTACCTCATGACGGGGGAGGAAGCAGGCTCAATTTTAGAATCCTATAAAATAATAATTATGAGGAGGGTTACATTTGCTTTCTTCAATGTAAATGGACGCAACACCGGGTCAAGTGCCAGGCCATACTGCAATGATTACAAACATCGCAGATACAAGCAATCTTAATACAAGAAACACATTTTAAATTACAGTTATATCTCCCAGGCCTATTATGCCTCTGCAAGTGCTGCCATACAAGGGGTGGCGGTTCCTACAGGTGAGCCAGGTATACAGAGACAGGCAAGCCAGAAGGATCGTAGTTACCCTCTTAGTTCAGGCCAAAATACTCCAGGTAGATAGCTTTTATGGCCCCATAGAGGACCATCCCTCATCCCAAGAAGGTTTATATAGGCGTCTTATAATGCTAACAGGAGACTTTGTCATAGGGGCGATTTTAACATTATTCAGGATGTAAGGTTTGATACAACCTATATGAACAGATCCCAGAACAAGGCTAGTTCTTTTAATGCTTTAACTAGAATGATTCAGGATTTCACAATAATTGATCCGTGGAGATCAAATTACCCTGATAGTTTAGAATTTATGTATTTTTCAAGACAGTTCAATACAGAGTCCAGAATTGACTACTGTCTGATTTCTTATGTATGATCAAGGGAGAACTCTCATTTTCTAGCGAACCCCTTCTCTGAGCACTCTGTTCCTGTTATCCAACTATACATGCATACTAATCAGAGTAGCAGATCAAGGTGGGCATTAGATAAATCGTTGCTGACCAATCCGGGTAGCCATCCTCCAGGTGGGAGTCTCAGAGTTTCTAACCAGGAATAAGGGTACGCAGTGACCTTTTCTGACTGAGGGGATCTGTATGGCGTTTATAAGGGGAGACACCATTGCCTATCAGGCCCTGACTTTTCAAAAATAGGAGGGAAAAAGTCCAATTTCTGCAGAAAGAACTGAACTCGAAGACGTTGGCCTATGTAATGGAAGGCTCCCCTTCTTCAGAGGAGTGTCAAGAGACAGCCAAAACTAAGTTAAATTAGCATTTTACAACCAAGGAAATCTTGCAGCAGAACTCATGCTTTCAAGAATACTTTGAGGAGAGTGAACATGTTGGGCGGCATGGTCCATCAAGAAAAGGCACTATAGCCGTGATCTTTGACAAAGCCAACAATTTTGTGGTTAACTAACTGGCCGACATTAATAACGTTTTTCTGAACCACTATAACAACTTGTATACCTCCACTTCAGGGGTAGATCCCACCAGAATCGAGTCATATCTGATACCTGAGATCAGTTCCAGCTGCCCAAGGTCACTAATGATATAAGGGCACTAGTGGAGATGCCCATTACTTTGGTGAAAGTTACTAGTGTAATCTCTAACTCCCTGAATGGGAAAGCCTGTGAGGGCGATGGCTTACCAGCTGAGCGCTACAAGATTTTAGCTGACCAGTTGGGTGGGCTTCTGATTACACTGTTTAACAACATATTAAATGGCTCTGAGATACCAAGTGAGTTTGTTGAGTCAGTCATAGAGTTTTGAAAAAAGGATAAACCTGCTGACAGGCCGGGTTCCTACAGGCTTATTAGCCTTTTAAATAATGGCAATAAATTGTATGCTAGAATAATGGCCTTAAGGATTACTCCACCACCACAAACAATTGCTCACTTGGATAAATTTGGCTTTCTTCAAGGCAGGCATATCTCCACAAATACAAACTTTTTGTTAGAAGCAATTGGCTATTTTGAGAATAACAAGACCAAGGCTGCCATAATGATGCTTGATGCTGAGCAGGTATTTGATCTGGTCCAGTGGGAAGTTCTCTTCGCAATACTTCAACATTTTTGATTTCTAGAGAAATTTAGCAGGCTGTTACAGAGATTATGGCCCTCATTACAACCCTGGCGGTTGGTGTTAAAGCGGGGGCAATACCGCCAACAGGCCGGTGGTAAAAAAAATTGAATCACGACCATGGCGGAAACTGCCAACTCAGACAGCCACTTTAACACTCCGACCGCCACAGCGGTAGCAACAAACAACGTGGCGGTAACCGCCAAAAGACAGGTGGAAGACAATGTACAGCCCACCACTTTAAAACACCCCCATCCGCCAGATTTTCCAGGGCGGTACCAACATCATCAAAAGCACGGCGGAAATAGTACACGGAAGGGAAACCACTCATCTCTCGACACCCAAGAAAGAAGTAGGACACCATGGAGCCTGAACTACAGGTGTTACCCATGTTGGTGTATCTTCTCATCTACCAGGAGTACAAACAGCAGCGGCGACAACCACAGTAATTACTGCACCTAGCACACAGGGGAGGGGGGGAGGAAAAAGAGAGTGACACACACACGCAACACCCCCACCCCACCTTCACCCCCAACACCACACACACAAACACATGCATCAACATTACATATACACCCTGTAACCCTCTGGAAGAATGCAAGGACAAAAGGAATTGAGTGAAATGAGTGTCATATTAGAAATAGTCAGATATATGGGTTCAAATTCAAAAACAGTATTTACAATATGTACATAAGGTGGTACATTGTCCACTCAAAATGTCCATGGGCCACTGGGCCAAAACTCGTAGGCCAAGCCCACACTTGACTCCTGCCTCAATACAAAGAGAACACTGCAGGGGCATCAGGTTGAAAACACACAGGCACCTCAGGGGGATGGGAAAGGGAGGGACACCTCAGCCAGAAGATGGGACACCGCCACTGCTCCTGGAGGGGGCTCCATGCCCACAGCGATGTCCTGGGGAGTGCAAGGCCACAGTCTCTCAAGTCTGCCCACTGCCTGGTCCTGGGGAGTGCAAGGCCACAGTCTCCCAAGTCTCTCAAGTGGGTGGTTTACCCACTGCCTGCTCCTGGGTAGTGCAAAGCCACAGTCTCTCAAGTCTCTCAAGTGGGTGGTTTGCCAACTGCCTGCTCCTGGGGAGTGGAAAGCAACAGTCTCTCAAGTCTCTCAAGTGGGTGGTTTGCCCACTGCCTGCTCCTGGAGAGTGCAAAGCCACAGTCTGTCAATTCTCCCAAGTGGGTGGTTTGCCCACTGCTTTCTCCAGGGGAGTGCAAAGCCACAGTCTGTCAAGTGGATGCATTTCTCCACTGGTTCTGGAGGGGGCTTTGTGCCCAGTGTATTTCATCCTGCCAAGGATAGGGTGAGTAGATGCATATGTCCACTGGTTATGGAGGGGGCTTTGTGCCCAGTGTGCTTCATCCTGCCAAGGATAGGATGAGTGGTTGCATTTCTCCACTGGTCTGGAGGGGGCTTTGTGCCCAGTCTGCTTCATCCTGCCACGGATAGGGTGAGTGGATGCATATCTCCACTGGTTCTGGATGGGGCTTTGTGCCCAGTGTGCTTTATCCTGCCAAGGTTGGGGTGAGTGGATGCATATCTCCACTGGTTCTGGAAGGGGCTTTGAGCCCAGTGTGCTTCATTCTGCCAAGGATAGGGTGAGTGGATCCCTTCTTCCACTGGTTCTGGAGGGGGATTTGTGCCCATTGTGCTTCATCCTGCCAAAGATAGGGAGAGTGGATGCCTTCTTCCACTGGTTCTGGAGGGGGCTCTGTGCCCAGTGATGCAACACATTGGGTGTGGCATTTCACAGTCCCTCACCTGGGTGTCTGAGCCATGAGATTTGCAGTGACCAGGATGCATGATAGTTCATGGAAGCAGGGCTAGAGTCCATCCGGCCGTAGCTATGGCTGCACAGTGGTGGTAGTACTGGTGATGATGGGGGTGCTGCCAGTGGTGGAGGGAGGCTCCAGCCCCTCTGCTGCAGCCTCGGATGGCTGCCCACTGGGGCTGCTGCTGCTGGTAGAGGTGCTACTGTCAGCTAGGCAGGTGGCTGTGCTTGCGGCGGGGCTTGCGGCAGTGCAGGTGGCGGTGCTGGCCGCGGTGGGGGGAGGCTCCAGCCCTTCTCCTGCAGCCTCGGATGGGTGCCCACTGGGGCTGCTGCTGCTGACAGTAGCGGTGCTTGCGACGGTGCAGGTGGTGGTGCAGGTGGCAGTGCTTGCGGCGGTGCTAGCAGCGGGGCTGCTGGCATTGCTGGCTGCGGTGTAGGTGACGGTGCTGGCGGTTGTGCTGGTAGCCACCATGGCTGAAGTGCCTTGCCTGGTGTTTTGTGCCCCTTCCTCACCTTAGCAGATAGTGGTGTGACCCTGGGTCTGGCAGATGGAGTCTTTGAGGTGGCCTGCTGGGTGGTTGTGGCTCTTTCCCCTTGCTGGATGCTGTCCCCTTCTTCACCTTGCCAGGTGGCGGAATGGATTTTGCATTGGCAAGGGTTGGTGGCACACCGGCTGGGCTGACGGATGCCCCCTTTGAGCCTCTGACAGCTGCAGAAACCACAGCGGACGTGGACTTAGTGGCTGAGGTGCTGGGCTGGGTTTTGGCCATCCTGGCCTGAGGGGAAGGACAGGAGTAGGTGTAGGGAAGAGGTCAATGTTTGCCAGGAAAAGCTTCTTAGGGACACTGGGGCGGGAAGAGGGAGAAGGTCTAGGAGTGAAGGAAGAGGAAGTGGTTGTAGGAGGTATCTGTCTGCTGAGTTTGGGTGCAGGTGCATGGACTGGATGCTGTTGTGAGGTGGATGGCTGTTGGGTAGGTGGGTGCTTGCGTTTGTGTACTTTGGGAGGAGGGGTCAAAGACACAGTGGGAGAGGACACAGGGGACGTGTGCATGGATGTGGGGGTGGTGACTGCCAATGAGGGGTGTGTGGTGATGGGCGTGCTGGTGATGGAGGTAGTGGATGAGGATGTAGTACATGCAGGTGTGAGTGGAGATGCTACTGGGAGGGAGGTGGACGAGGAGGAGAAGGGGGACACAGTGGATGTTGGTGTGTCTGAATGGATATGGTGCTTGTGTGAGTGCCTGTGAGATGAAGTGTGGTGCTTGTGTTTGCCTGAGCCACTTCTGTGTGTTGATTTGGGTGAATGCTGATCTGAAGGTGTGCTTAGGATAAGCTGGGGTTGAGGGGATTGGGACTGGGTAGAGGAAGTTGGAGGGGGGAGGCTAGAGCCATGAAATGTTCTCTGTTGGGCAGTCACACCAGAGTGAATGCCCTCCAGGTATGCATTTGTTTGTTGCAATTGACTCTCAACACCCAGGATGGCACTCAGAATGGTTGACTGCCGAACAGTAAGGGATCTCAGGAGATCAATAGCCTCCTCACTGATGGCAGCAGGGCTGACTGGGGCAGGGACTGAGGTGCCTGGGGTGAGGGAGATGCCAACCCTCCTAGGTGAGAAGGCACTAGAAAAATGCTGAGGAGCTGCTGGGAGGGAGGTGCTGGTGGGGGGGTGGCAGCTGTACCTGTTGTTAGGGTGGGCACAGAGGTGTCCGCCACCGCCAGGGAGCTTCTATTGGAGGAGGAGTCGCTGTCTGTAGTGTCCCCTCCTGTCCCCGTCGTGGTGCTCCCCTCGCCCTCCGTCCCACTGGTGCCCTCACCGATGGTGGATACGGCCTCTAGGCCCATGTGGGATGCAGCTCCCTCCGTCGCCGGTGCCTCTGCTCCTCAGCCAGATGATGCTAATGCACACAAGGACAGGGTGCCAAAACAAAAAGGGGGGAGAGACAGAGGATACACTTGGTCAATGCCAGCAACAACACTACCGTTGGCGTACACAACATACAGGGAACAGCCCTATGCACTATTCCATGCACTACCAGTTACAACGCTAGTCACCAGCCCATGGGGTACAATGCCCAACACCATCAGCTGCACACCTGAAACAAACAGGGCCCTGCCCAGTAGTAGATGCCCTCTAACACTATTGGGGTTGGAGTGCTTCAGAGCCTTCCCAACAGGGGACCTACCCAGCCATGTTCGCCCTGGCTTAGGGGCACCCACAGTCCACATCCCCACCCAAGTAAAACTTTAAAGCGTGCAAAGTAATGAATCTGAATTTGTACTCACCCCCTTGTGGCTGCTGTGATGACCTCAAGCGCCCATCCAACATCAGATAGGCTACCGCCAGGATGCAGAACATCAGGGGGGGTCAGGGTACGACAGGCACCCCTTCCTCATTGGGAGGCCAGCCCCAGCTGGGCCTCCGCCGCCTTCCTTGCCCAGCGGCGCAGGTCCTCCCACCGTTTGCTGCAGTGGGTGCTCTGCCTGTCAAAGACCCCCAGGGTCCACACCTCCTTGGCGATGGCACGCTGAAATGCAGGAAAAAGATAGCAGAAAAGGGAATTAGTTAACCGTCTGGACCGTCACACTCATGGCCCACCATATCACTCCCATCTCCTGACGCACATACATTGACCACCATACATGCAGCACTCTGACCAGGGCGCCTCATCCCCCCCACAAGTGGCTTACACACAGCACTCCATCCAATCATGGCCCGCACATCCTGCACTCACCTGTTTGTCTGGAGGAACGTAGAGTAACGTGTACTCAGGTAGGACCCCATCCACCAGTCTCTCCAACTCCTACGCAGTGAGGGCAGGGGCCCTTTTCCGAGACGCATGAGCCATTGTCGCTTCCAGACACAGGTCACAGCAGCACTTGCAGTGTAGGTCCTCTCCTGTTGAAGCTCAGGTTGCAAGTGAGTGAATAGATAGAAAATGGCGGTCACATCTGCAGCATTGCATACCGTCACCGTCACTATTGGCGTACATCGCCATTGGCTCCTGGAACCCATAGGGCGCAATGATGACCAATGCGAAATTACCTCATTTCCACTTGTCCCTCCTCACAGGTCAGGCAGCCGCCATTTCAGGGGGGTACAGGTCATGGCACCAAACTGCGTCACAGCAGACATTGGAACAGCAACAGACTCTTGGATTCACTTACCGGTTCTGTAAATGTAGAAATGCATCATTATTGCAATAGATGTATGATTATGACCCTCTGCTCACCGTTTTCCTTCATAGGCTTCAACTGCTGAGGATGAATATGAGATGGAGACATCCTCCAGTGTATAGACCCCTGATGGACCTTGTGACAATGGAGGACAGACACAATATACTAACATACAGACTTGATCGGGCCACAATCCAAGAACTGTGTGCCCAATTGGAGCCAGACCTGATGTCAGCTATCCGCCAGCCCACAGGTATCCCCCCACAAGTGCAGGTCCTGTCAGTGCTCCATTTCCTGGCAAGTGGTTCCTTCCAAACAACAGTGGCCATGGCATCAGGGATGTCTCAGCTAATGTTCTCCAATGTGTTGACCAGAGTGTTGTCATCCCTGCTTAAACACATGCGCAGCTACACTGAATTCCCCCAGGTGGAAGATTTGGCCACAGTGAAAGCTGACTTTTATGCCCTGGGACATATCCCCAACATCATTGGTGCCATTGATGGTACGCATGTAGCATTCCCCCTTCCCCTCCCGGAGAAATAAACAAGTGTTCAGGAACAGAAAAAGCTATCACTCTATGAATATGCAGATGGTGTGTTTGGCGGACCAGTACATCTCCCATGTGAATGCCAAGTATCATGGCTCTGTGCATGACGCATTTATCTTGAGTAATAGCAGCATCCCATGTGTGATGGGCCAACTCCAGAGGCAACGGGTGTGGCTAATAGGTGAGCCCAAGGTCCCAACCCAGTATATGTTGGTGTCTGGGTATGGGGTTGTCCCTAAGGGTTAGTGTGTGTCTAACAGTTGTACCTCGATGTTTTCAGGTGACTCTGGTTACCCCAACCTCTCATGACTACCGACCCCAGTGAGGAATGCCATGGCAAGGGCAGAGGAACGTTACAATGATGCACATGGGCGAACAAGGAGGATTATTGAGCGGACCTTCGGCCTCTTGAAGGCCAGGTTCTGGTGCCTCCATCTGACAGGTGGATCCCTGTACTACTCACCCAAGAAGGTGTGCCAGATCATCGTTGCATGTTGCACAAACTGGCCTTGAGACGCCAGGTGCCTTTTCTGCAGGAGGATGAACCTGGAGATTGTTTTGTGGCAGCGGTGGAGCCTGTGGACCGTGAGGAAGAGGAAGAAGATGTGGACAACAGAAGTAATATCATACAGCAGTACTTCCAGTAACACACAGGTAAGACACTGTAACTTTACTTTACTTTTCAGTTTTCTGTTGGACACTGTATATGGCAGCCTGATTTCCCTATGTCTATGGCCACTTACTGCACCCTTTGGCACCTCTATTTTCAGATCGCTGTGGCCCACTCTGGCTCCTGGTATGTTTACTGCTGCCTGCCCACTAAAGGTCATACCACTGTATATATAATCGTACATACGACTTGCAATGTTTTCAGAATGTTGTACTAATACATATTTCAGTCATTTGACAGACTACAGATTTGTATTTGTTCCAAGGGTGTTTATTTAAGTGCTCATAAGTAGAGGGGGATGTGCAATGGACTGGGGGGATGGTGGAGGAATGTCCAGTTAGAGTCCAGTCTGTTTGTATCACAGGTGCATTGCCCAATGGGGCATAGAAAGGGGAGTAATGGCAGTTCAAGGTGGACAGGGTGACAGAGTGGGACACAAGGGTGACACTCAGGAGAGTCTTATTTCCTGGTGGGGTCTTGGCAATGTTCTCTGGCTTCTGCCTGGATCCAAGGACCATTTGTGGGGTGATTCTCCTTCTGTAGGGGGTGAGGTGCTGGTGGCCTGTTGTTCCTGTGGTAGGGCCTCCTGTCCACTAATGCCGGTGGAGGTGGAGGGCTGTTCTTCGGTGTGGCTAGTGTCAGGGGCCCGTTGGTGTGCCACTTCCTCCATCATGGTGTTGGCCATGTCAGGCAGCACCCCTGCAATGGTGACCAGGATGGTGTAGATGTGTTTGAGGTCCTCCCTGATCCCCAGGTACTGTCCCTCCTGCAGCCTCTGGGTCTCCTGCAACTTGGCCAGTATCTGGCCCATCGTCTCCTGGGAATAGTGGTTTGCTCTGAGGATGTTGGAGAGTGCCTCGTGGAGAGTGGGATCCCTGGGCATGTCCTCCCCCTGTCGCACAGCAGTCTTCCCAGCTTCCCTGTTGTCCAGTGCCTCTGTCCCCTGAACCGTGTACCCACTGTCACTGACCCCGGGTCCCTGATCATCCTGGGTTTGTGGGGTTGTCTGAGGTCCCTGTAGTGGTGGACACACTGCTGATTGACGTGTCCTGGGGACAGTGGCATTGGCCCGCTGGGTGGGTGCTGTGGTGGGGTTTCCTGAGGGCGGAAGCTCTGTGGTGGGTTGGGACTGTGGCAGGGTAACCGACTGTCCAGAGGTCCCTGATGGGCTAGGTTGGTCATCGTGATCCAGGTGTGCAGAGCTGCTATCATCACTATGGACTTCCTCTTGGGGGGGGCAGGATGTTGCTGGCAACTCCTCTCCGGTGACGTTGAGTAGGGGTCCTGTGGGGATGCAAATGCAGTGTTATTGTATCTGCGTGTGCCATCTTGTGCATAGGTGTGTTTCCCTGTATGGTTGTGATTGCCCTGGCAGCTTTGCCTTGTTTGCGTGTTGATTTTGTGGGCTAGGTGATTCTCTCTAATGGGCATGCTGTGGTGATAGGTGTCCATGCAGGTCTGTGATAGGGTTCCTAGGATTGTTGTGGCATGCAGGGCTTGGTATTGGGATGGTTGGGTTGTAATAGTGGGGTATGTGTGAGGTGGTGGGGTGATGGGGGTATGGGTAGGAGATTGTGATGGCATGCAGGTAGGGTGGGGGCGCCCGTCAGCACGGCGGTAGGCGGCATTTACCGCCAGGGTTGTAATGAGGGCCTATATGTTAAGGACCAAGCAAAAATTATAGTTTTTTCAGATATGAAAGGTAATATCATCATTAGTTGTGGAACTCACCAGGACTGCCCTATCTACCTTATCTCTCCGGGGCTGTTCGCGATATTTATTGAACCTCTGGCTGCAGCCCTATGGCAAGATCTCCATATTATGGCATCTCTGCCCGATGTACCCAAAATGAAACTTTTTGCAGATGACATGATTCTTTACTTAGCAGGCGAGGACCAAAATATCACTAAAGCATTAAAAAATGCAGCTTTTATTGATCTAGGTAGTTATAGGGCCAACCATGCAAAGTTGGAAGCACTTTTAGGGCCATATGTACGAACACATTTTCCCATTGACACACAATGGGAAAAACCCTTTGCTACATCTAGCCCTTATTCAATTGCTCACATGACGTTCTTCCAGCACAGATGCCGCCTAATTAAGGGTGCACTTGCTCAATTAGATATCTTGGAATTTTTGTCTTCTCTAAATTTTGCAACTTATTCCAACTGAACTATCTGCCAGTCTTAAATAAAGTCAAAACATTTCTGCAGAACTGGCAAACAGTCCCACTCTCAATCATAGGACGAGTCACTCTGGTGAAAATTATGATTCTTCCTCTATTTATTTTCATGCATTCATGTGTCATTATTAAGGTGCCCCAGAGCTTTTTTAAGGAGGCCGACCAGATAGTATCCCGTTTCCTCTGGTCCGGCAAGTAGCCTCGCAAAAGATGAATAACTTTGCTATTAGCTGTAGCCCTGCTCTTCCCCACTTAAAAAATACAGTTAGATAGCCTACCTTGACTGGCTCATTGGGGCATCCTTTCCCCTTTGGATGCATAATAATTTTTATATCAAGCTGATGCCTCAGGTAAGCAGCATCAGGCTCCCCCAGGCTCTAAAAACACACAGACTTCCCATGCTATGTTCAGGCAGCACCAGGAATCAATTCATTTCTCTAGCTTCCATCCTGCTATGTCACGGGATCAGTGTGAGATTTTGTGCTTAGAAGGAAGTATAGGGAGCAGGATAAGGCAAATTCAACTTAAGGAAAGACTGAACGCTTAAAGGGTGGGGTGCTATTGAAATATTAAGCTATTTGGGAAGGAGGACGTCCACTCTAGAGATAAATCAGGGAAGTGGGGAGGGGTAAAGGGGTCAGGAAGCATCAGGTATACTAATGGATCAGACATATGTATCCCTGTCCATGACTGTATGCATGAGATGTATTGATGAATACAACTAATAAAAATATTTTTTTAAAAGCTCCAATTGTTCACCTCATCAAAGGAGGTAATTTCTTATCAGACTTTTCTGTTGGCCCGCAAGCTCTGGACCACCAATGGACCGCTGCCTCTGTCTTAGCGGGTACCAAAAAGGGCCAGTTGCAATCCACTAATAGTAACCAGCTGTTCACAACAGGGCTCTCTCACCAGGTTTAAATATGTGATGTCCCTCTGGAGCACCATCACCCCAACACAACCATCAAGGCTTGGGCCTGCTCCCCAAAACCCCCAGGGCATAGGCAGTATGCAGGTTTGTCACTCCAGTGACCACATAGTCCCTAACTGGGGCATGAATACCCCTGCCTCTCCTACTTCTTGTCTGCTTCTACTTTTTCCACCTCAGCCTCTTGGTGACTGCATTCAAGAAGCAGTGGTTATTACAGCAGTAGACAAACTTGGTAGGCAGGAGCCGTAAAAGTCTGGTACAGTGAAATTTCACACAAGTTGCAGAAACACAGAAATGTGAGCTCTCTTGCCCTCTCAGAGTTCATAATACTGGAGGTATAAAAGCAGATTTTTTCTGGCACCTCCCAAGCTACCTGGGCCTAAATACTAGAGAGCTAAGCAGCGTCCAACAGCCAGTGGTTGTGTCAGCTGCCCCCTCAGCACACCAGTAATTATACCCGCTGTCTGACTCTTTAGATGCTCAGGTCCAGGTTTGGAATAGGTTGGGTGGTAAACTCCACTCCACTGACTGAGTTGTCAGAATTCGGGCACTTTGGGGGTCATTCCGACCCTGGCAGTCATGGACCGCCAGGGCCGGGGACCGCGGATGCACCGCCAACAGGCTGGCGGTGCATCCAGGCCAATTCTGACCGCAGCGGTAAAGCCGCAGTCAGAAAAGGGAAACCGGAGGTTTCCCGCCAGTTTTCCCCTGGCCTGAGGAATCCTCCATGGCGGCGCTGCAGGCAGCGCCGCCATGGGGATTCCGACCCCCTTACCGCCAGCCTGGTCCTGGCGGTTTTGACCGCCAGAACCTGGCTGGCGGTAACGGGTGTCTTGGGGCCCCCTAACAGGGGCACCCGTCGCACCCTTTCCACTCCGCCGGCTCCATTCGGAGCCGGCATCCTCGTGGAAGGGGGTTTCCCGCTGGGCGGGCGGGCGGCCTTCTGGCGGTCGCCCGCCCACCCAGCGGGAAACTCAGAATTACCGCGGTGGTCTTTCGACCGCGCAGCGGTATCCTGACGGCGGGACTTTGGCGGGGCGGGCGGCCTCCGCCGCCCGCCAAAGTCAAAATGACCCCCTTTGTGGTACTCAGAGTAGCATAGGGTTTTCAAATTCCACCATCCACCACGAAGCGGAGTTCTTTGTTTCTATTCACACGGGCAAAATTAGTTTTGATGCTTGCTTACGAGTGCCTTGACATTCTCAGGCCACTAGCAAGACAACATGAGGTTTTGGGTCTGCTCACACGGCTTCCGGCTGCGATAGCGCTAGGCTTACCTTGAGTAGGTTCTCTACTAGAGAAGCAGATAAATCCACTCAAAAAGACATTTTTTAGTGGATTTTCTTCTCCAACGGACTGGTCAAGTTGTTTTTGTTTGTGTGGGAAGCGTTTTTTTAAACTTTATTTTTCAACAGGAAGGAGGCGCCCCAGTGACTCCAACTTCCTGCTCCTCCCAGTGCTTTGTCCATCTCCTGGTCACTTTTCACTTGGATTTCGATGGTGGAAGGATCCCTCTCGGTCTACAAGATTTATACCTTTGGATTTAATGTCTTTGTTTTTGTGATATTACACAAGTAATTTCAGAAACTATTTTGTAAGTGTGGTATTTGTTTCATAGGGCATGCACCAGTGTTTCTTTGTACATTTTTTTTATTTTTCAAATTCATTGCGGTGGGTGGCCTGGATTTTCAACAGGGGCCTAGTTATTTTTGCATTTCATTTTTAACCTTTTGTAAAGGCAAAATGTTATGCGGTTCAGGAGCTTTTCTCCATGTTTGTTACATTTGCAATATTCATTTATTTTATTATGTCTCAATCTTGGGTTTTACTGTCTACTGTCTTGCTGTTTCAGTAAGTCTCAGTAGATCCTCAGTAGATCCTCTGGTCCTGGTCCAGGCTGGGGGGCGAGGACACCAGGTGTATAGTTCCTGGCAGGTGTGTGTCAAGGGGGTGGTAGGTGAAGGGGGGCAGTGGTGTGTCAAGGGGGTGGTAGGTGAAGGGGGGGGGGTCAAGGGGACCCCAGTATCTCTAGTAACCCCCCCACTGGGGTACCACATACTTCCTTACCCCCAGGACAGACTCAGTCAGCCCCCATCACCACCACCACTGCCACCTTACTTCAGCCACATCTGCCACAGCTGCCAGAAATACGTGGATGTGCCTTCAGTCTGCAGCCTCCCTGGCCACTCAATATCTTGGTGCTCCAAAGTCCACCTCTGACGCGCAGCGCCACGCCATGCCACGCACCTGCAGGCTTCAGAGGTCCGCACCACACCTCACTTCACTGCTGCTCTGCTCCCCATCTCCTTCACTGCAAATAGGCTTCAATGGTTGCGACACACAATGCCTGGTGCCGAGGGCCAGGGGGCCGGCCGGGGAAGCCTCAGGAGAGCCTCCGATCTCCGTTCACCTGCAGGCTTCAACGATGCAGTAGTGGTGTGGTAGTGGTGCGGTAGCAGCGATAGCAGTGAGAACACTTCGCCAGCACTGATGCTGCTCTGCGTCCCCATCTCCTTGTGTGCGCACAGGTTGTTTATCTCTCCTCTCCGTCCGTCCTCCATTATGTGATGTAGTCTTCCAATAGGCTATTTAACCAGCAGTCCCAGTACTAGTCATCAGTGAATGAAAGAAATGTTTCTGTGGTATATGTTTTTTAAAACATTATGGGGGTGATTCTGATGTTGGCGGGCGGCGGGAGCCGCCCGCCAAGCGGGAACCGCCAGAAGACCGTACCGCGGTCGAAAGACCACAGCGGTCATTCTGGGTTTCCCACTGGGCTGGCGGGCGACCGCCAAAAGGCCGCCCGCCAGCCCAGTGGGAAACAGCCTTCCCACAAGGACGCCGGCTCAGGATTGAGCCGGCGGAGTGGGAAGGTGCGATGGGTGCAGTGGCACCCGTCGCGTATTTCAGTGTCTGCAGAGCAGACACTGAAATACAAGGTGGGGCCCTCTTATGGGGGCCCCTGCAGTGCCCATGCATTGGCATGGGCACTGCAGGGGCCCCCAGGGGCCCCGCGGCACCCCCTACCGCCATCCTGTTCCTGGCGGGAGACCCGCCAGGAACAGGATGGTGGTAGGGGGTGTCAGAATCCCCATGGCGGCGGAGCGCGCTCCGCCGCCATGGAGGATTCTCAAGGGCAGCGTGTACCGCTGACTTTCCGTTTCTGGCCGCGGCTGAACCGCTGTGGTCAGAATGCCCAGCGGTGCACCGCCAGCCTGCTGGCGGTGCTACCGCGGTCATTCGCCCTGGCGGTTTTTACCGCCAGGGTTAGAATGACCACCTATGTAGGGTGTGGATGGCATTGGATTAAATTACAAATGTTGGCTATTGTTTGTGTTTCATGCTTTTTATCTGTAAAAAGTGTTTCTGTGGGGTAATATTAAATGCATTAGGAGGATGTGTGTTATAAAATTTTGAAAGCTCAATTTATTTTTGTGATTGGCATTGCTGAATTAATGATAGTGTTTTCTTCAGTGTTACCATGCCTCTTTTTTCTGGCCAGTGTGTGTGTGAGTGTGTTTGTCATCGGCCACCATTTATCTTTGATCTCCATACCATTTGGCTAAGGGCCATTTGTAAAGCCTGTGTCCATAGGCCTGAATACGTTCTTTGTTCTCCATGCCTACTTGCTCGCTGTTGTTGTTTGACCATGTGTCTGATGGCCATTTTTTGCACCCTGCCAGTGTGCTTTTGCTTTTGCCATAGACTTACATGTGCTCTTTGTTCCCAATGACTCCTTACTCCCTGGTGTTGTCTGACCATGTGGCTGGCAGCCAGTTTGTGAATCCATCCAGTGTGCTTTTGCTATAGGCTTGCATGTGTTCTTTGATCTCCATGCCTCCTTGCTTGCTGTAATTGTTTGACCATGTGGCTGGTGGCCATTTTGTGCACCTATCCAGTGCACCTTTGGAATAGGCTTACATGTATTCTTTGTTTTGTGGGCCTCCTTGCTCATGATTGTTGTTTGACCATGTCGCTGGTGGCCATTTTCTGCAGAAAGCCAGTGTGCTTTTGCCATAGACTTTCATGTGTTGTGCTCCCCATGCCCCCTTCCTCACTGTTGCTGTTTGACCATGTGGTTGCCAGCTATTTTGTACATCCAGTCAATGTTCTTTTGACATAAGCTTGCATAGGTGTAATATCAATTTAATTATAAGCTTGAAAAATCAATGTAGTATGTGTGCATTATGAATATGATGATGAACAGTGGTTTGTATTATATGCATATTTTTTCAATTTTCATTTGCACCTCATTGCCTCACAATAGGCGTCTCATGCTTTGATACAAACTCCAGCAATTATCATTTTTTAAATTTACATTTAACTTACATTTTTTTTTAATGTTTTATTTTAATTTAATTTTTTACATTTCTTTTTGTGAGTTATAGTTACCTTAGGGAGTGAGGTATAGTTACTAGAAACAACTGTAACTATAACTGCTGAATTTCGTTGGTTTTGTACGAGTAAATTCAGAACCTAACTATAATTCTCTGTAACCTTTTTTTTCTGTGAATTTCCACTTTTTTTTAACGTTAAGTACTTTTAATTACTATAAATGAATCAAACTACAGCAGCACACGGAATTCGGCTGTGTGTATTAGCGGTTGATTGCAGGGCCTGGCCGCAGGCCAGGCCCTGCTGCCAAACCCCTACAACAAGCCAACCCAGCACTGCGCATGGCATTCAGCCATGTGCAGCAAGAGTTGGCCACAAGCCAGGGCCAAGCAGCCACTCCACCAGTGGTGTGCACGTCCTTCGGCTGTGCGCAGCCGGGGTTGGCCGCAGGGCCTGCAGCCAACCCTCATAACCATCCAAACCCGCACCATGCACAGCCGAACAGTCTGTTTCTCTTCATGTGAGAATAGGTGTGAGAGGGTGTGTCTGGGTGTGAGAGTGTCTGTTTGGGTGTGAAAGTGAGTGCCTGAGGGTCTGAGTGGCTGGTGAGTGGGTGTGTGAGGGTTTAAGTGGGTCTGTGAGTGGGTTCATCAGTGTCTAAGTGGGTCTGTGAGTGAGTGCATCAGTGTCTGAGTGAGTCTGTGAGTGGGTGAATGAGCACATAAGTGGGTCTGTGAGTGGGTGCATGAGTGTCTGAGTCGGTCTGTGTGTAGGTGCGTGAGGGTCTGAATGGGTCTGTGAGTCGGTGCGTCAGTGCATGAGTGGATCTGTGACTTGGTGCATCAGTGTTTGAGTAGGTCTGTGAGTGGGTGCATGATGTTCTGAGTTGGTCTGTGGGTAGGTGCATGAGTGTCTGAGTAGGTCTGTAACTGGGTGTACGAGGGTCTGAGTGGGTATGTGAGTGGCTGTGTCAGTGTCTGAGTGGGTCTAGGAGTGGATGCCTCAGTGTCTGAGTGCATCTGTGAGTGGGTGCATGAGGGTCTGAGCAGGTTTGTGAGTGGGTGCATGAGTGTCTGAGTGGAACTGTGGGCGGGTCAGTGAGTGGATGTGTCAGTGTCTGAGTGGGTCTGTGAGTGGATGCATGAGTATCTGAGTACATGTATGAGTGAATTAGTGAATTAGTGTATGAATTAGTCTGTGAATTTTTCCTATATACATTTATATATATATATATATATGTATATATATAAATATATTCCATCCAATGTAACTCCAAAAGGGCCCGTTTCCTGGGGGAGGGGTGTAGCCTAATCCAGCAGAGCACTGAGGCAAGTAATATCCACAGCGCAAACAAAGGAAATACGCTCACTCAGGAAGAAAATGATATCAAGGTTTTTTACTCAAAATCCCATGTTTCGGCCGACTCTGCAGCCTTGATCACATGACCTGTGCACAAAATTCACTGTGTGATATACTAATACTAGACATAAACAACAGACAATAGTGAAAAACAAACATTGTCGTCATATTTGAATGGCAAGTACGATATTTGATGTTCATATGGAAATATGAGCATATTGAAAATTAAGGCTTATAAACAATTGGTATACATTGAAGTGATAACCTAATTGTGCATCGTATGCCAAATAGAGGAACAACAGCCACAAATTCATAACTATCCCTTCCCTGTGAATAGTTATGAATATACAAGATCAAGATAATAATTATCCCTCTCCTATGGACAGTTATGAATGTACAGTATTAAAACAACACAAGGATCCTCCAAAATAACCGTACTTGTTTTGAATGAAACAGAGTAAAGGCAAACTGGAGCATTTAAAACATAATCACAGGTTTGCTTGACAGCATGGTACAAATCTATTTTGACAATTACGGCTATAGTAGCCTAATACCATGGCCTCCGCTCCCAAGTATAATTAATGCAATGGGGCGGCTGACAAGCATGATACCTGCTGAATATATCCCAAATACATTTCATAGGCAAAATGTGAAACTGCCAGAAACACGGGCCCAGACGGCGTGACACAAATTGTCTAAAGGGTAGTACATACATAAAAAATAGAACAAATATAATAATAATAATTGTAACTGACCCCTGGGGAAAAGTCAATCAGCCAATCAAACCCAAGTGGGTGGGTCATTAGGAAAAAATATTGGATTCCCAAAAAAGGAGACCCATTCTTTCAATCATTCTATTGGTAACATCCACATAATGCCTTTGAGGCCGCACGTGTACTCCAGGGAAACCCGAGACAGTAGTAATCATATATATATTTATATATATATATATATATATATATATATATATATATATATATATATATATATACATATATATATATATATATATATATATATATATACACACACCATTGAGTCCATCATAGATTTGAACATGAACTAAATCATATTAGCAACATACCCATATCCCTCAATCAACATAACCAAATGTGTATGAATTTAAAACCACAAAGTGCTTATCTGCTGAAGAATGCTGAACTCTGAAAACAGTGAAGAAAGGGTAGGGAAACCCTATGGATCAAAGGTGGGGGGCCCTTCCTTTCCTCCTGTGAAAAAAAGAAAAAAGAGAAAACACAATATGTTAATACCTACCAAAGAGCCATTGTACATAAGAAACAAATTTAGGGCAACAGTCCACATAATATCACATATTATTAAACAAGGCAGAAAATTAGAGGAGAGGAAAAACACAATAATCCATGACTTGCTAAGCATATACAGTAGTCACATGCAAATTGCAAAAAGATGCCCACTCCAGAGAAACATGCTTCTATTGTTGCAAATGAATGCTTAATTTTTCGACCAAATTAATTCTCCCTGGTCGGAGGGTCTCGAGATCAATACTCAATTCAGATTCCCTTTGCCTTAACCTTAGAGTCCGGTTCCCTCCTTTCTTATTGTGTTCAATTTGTTCCACAGCAAATAAAAGATAGCTTGTTACAGTCACTGTTGTGTGTTTCTTGAAAGTGTCTGGCCACAGGATATCTCACATCCCCATGATCAATGGCTCTCAAATGTACTTGTACTCTCTTACTAACTCGATTGGCAAGGATATGTTAAGATGTAATTCCATATTGGGAGCTACATGTAAGGAATTGTCTGATCTCACATTTTCTGTCCCCAACCACCATGTGCTTGCTAGTCTTAGAGATATTCTTACAAGCCTTACAGTGACCACAGAGAAAGAAAACTCTGAGATCATGTACCCCAATATCTTTAGTCAATGTGATATTTGCATAATAAGGAATATCTATATGTACATCTTATCACATGGGCACATGAGACGGCATGTACAGTAAGCTGTACTGCATTTGTAATTGCCCTTAATGTAATATGTCCTAGTCATAGTGGGGATGTCCATACGCTGACACTTCAAGCTGTTTTTACAGGCCCTACATTGTAAGCAACTAAAGAAGGGTGATCTGAGGAGTATCGTAAAAATATTTATCAAGAAGTTTATCAGTCTTAGAAAGGTTGCCAATTCCTGGTGAATGTCGTCCTGATCTAATATGTCTGTCTAGAGAAAGTAGTGATGAATCTCACCTGATCCTGTTTTTCCATGGTGAACTTATTTTTAGGGTGAACTAAATCTGTTCCAGCAACTTTATCTACTTCCACACAGGCTTCCTTGATGATTTTCTGATTATACCTGCTTTCCTTGAATCTGGTTCACATAACATATTTCTCAATCTCAAATGCTTCTGGACTGCTACAATAATGTTTGGCATGTGTGAGCTCTCCATTGGGTATGAGGTAAACCAAGCAAGAAGGATGGAACTTCTGGGATTGAGGAGACTGTTGCCAGCAGTGGGTTTCTGATGTAATTTAGGGCCAGATGTATCATCTGTATATCATTTTTAAGAAATCGCTATTTCCTACTCGTAAAGTGCCACGTATCACATTTGCGAATCGGTAATAGTGATTTCTTAAAAATCGCAAATGCTATTACCGAATCGCAAATTGCGATACTGGCCCCATTCGCACCTATGGGCCTGTTGGCCCATATCTGCGAATTTTTTGCTTTTCCAAAATTGCGATTTCTGAGCCAGAAATCGCAATTTTGGAAATGCAAAACCCCAGGGTGCTGGGGGCCTAAGGCCCCCTCTGCTGCACCCCAAACATTTTTGGGGGGACATGTAAGGTGCACACATGCAAAAAGGGCATGTGTGCTTTACATGTACAATTTAAAAATGCATTTTAAATGCATTTTTAAATTTTGCACATGGTTACCACCAAGTTCAACTTGGTGGTAATTAGCGATACCTAAATGCCAAAATCACATTTAGGAATTGCTTCATACATGTGCTAAGGAATCGCAAATAAGGAATCTTTATTTGCGATTTCTAATTTAGAGAGTCGCAATTTGCGACTCTCTAAACAGGGTCGCAATTTTAAGGAATCACTATTTTAGCGATTCCTTAAAATTGCGTTCAGAATGTATTTCATACATTCTGAAATGGCGTTTTGCATTTGCACCGTTTGCGAATGCAAAATGCTTTCATACATCTGGCCCTTAGTGTGAAACTGCCCATTGCTGACCTGAACTTCTACATGCACAGAACTATACTAGTCTTGATCATTTGTGCTGTGAGTTGGATGTAAGTATTATTGTTAAGGGTAGAGTCAAAATCACCAGCCGATTCCTCAACACCTTTCCAAATGATTAAAATGTCATCAAAAAATCTAATCCACATGATCACTCATTCTTCAAAGTCTACAACCTGCGTGGACACCTGTTCGTCCCACCAGCCCATGAACAAGTTTGCGTAGCTGGGAATGAAACAGGTGTCCATCGTAGTCTCCTGCACTTGCTTGTAAATCCGAATATCAAAGATGAAAATGTTATTAGTAAGGCAGTACAAGATTATATCAAGTAACATTTCCGTATGCAAGAGCAATGAGATAGAGCGTGCTCTTAGAAAGTGTCTCTCAGTCTGATATCAACATCTTGCCTAAGACTGGTATATAGACTTCCCACATCCATGGTTAATAGCAAATAATCATCAACCCAGTGCACATCCTCAATCAAGGAAGGGAAATGTGTGCCCACCACGCCACCCCAGTTTGGACCCAGCCATATGCAAATCAGTCTTGACCCTTTTCCTACCGGGAACAGTCAAGCCCGAACTGTAAAGCCAGGTCCTCCCTGGACAGGAAACATGCATCCTAGGACCAGTTTCAGGGTATCACCCTTCATCAACTAGGCTAGCTTGAATCCAGTGGCACAGCAAGCACCCACATCAGGGCATACCCTTCCCACTTGGCGTGACAAATGCAAAAAGAACAGATGATGGACGGAATGTTAAACAATGCAAACATTCACCCCCAGTAAAACAATCTGGGTTTAATCCATCGTTTTTTGATGGGAGGGCCTGGTCTGCAGTTCAGGCTGGACTGTTCCCATGAGGAACAGGGTCAAGACTGATTTGCACATGGCTGGGTCCAAACTGGGGTGGCATGGTGACCAAAAGAACGATGGATTAAACCCAGATCTCTGACTGGTTTGATTGTTCAGCACTCCGTCCATCATCCTTTTGTGTAACTAAAGTAACATAGTCAAGGCCATTACAGATGATGGCTATTTCAGAGTCCTGTGATTGGGCCATTGCATCAACCTGGTTGTGAAAGTGTTTAAAAAATGAAGACATAGTCAGCATCATACTGACCACCTATAGAAGAATCAGCACTCATTTCAGCCATTCTTTTAAAGCCCAGAGCAGTGGTAAATTATTCACTGTGCTTATAGAGTACCAATTAAAGTCCTGATGCAGGAGGTGTCTACACATTGGAACTCAAACTATTACATGTTGCGCTGTCTGTTTGAGCAGTACAGGCAGATCAATGACTATGTCATTCAAAGAGAAGGGGATGCAAGTGGGAAAGCTATGACCATGGATGGGTATAAGTGGGGCCCAGTAAAATACCTGACGCACATACTACTCCCGTTTGAGGTTTTCACACAGAAAGTTAGCAAGAAGGACAGTAAAATGGGCCATGTTATCCTGTTGTTGCATCTGCTACAGGCCCAGCTAAAGAAGGTGTGTGAAAGGTTCACAATTGCAAGTGTTAAAAAAAATGCTGAAGTGCATTCCTTGATTGCGAGCCTAATCCTCTGCTTCTCTTGTAATCTAAGGCTAAAAAATGACATCACGTCATTCAAACGTACATCTGTGACACACTACTTGATAGATGGTACAACAAAAATTATGCCCACTTTAATTACTTTTTCTGAGTGCCTCCACACGGTTCTGGTGTGCTACCTTCAACTTCCAGAGAGGGCGGTCTTGTCTCACAGTAGCCAACACTGGCAATAAGAAGACCTGCAACAGCAGCAACAGAAGAATTGGACCCAACCTCTGCACTGGCGTGGATTCAAGTGGCAGGTCTTAAGTCCAGTACAGAGGCGAAGGAAAAAGAGGTTGAGCAAGTGTCAGGACCAATGACCATTCAGATGATGTTTCAGGAGTATGTGGATGACCCAAAAGGGATCAATGTGGATTAATCCCCATTTGTATATTGCTATGGGAAGATACTTCAATGGACAGAGCCCAGCAGGCTGGTAATAAAGTATCTGGCTTGTCCTGTAGCCAGTGAATCTGCTGAGCATGTGTTATTTGCAGCTGGCACCTTTGTCACTGTGAGAAAGCCAAGTCTCTCACTTCAAAACATGAAGAGATTGACCAGGATCAAAATGAATCAACATTTTATACCACATGAAACAACACAGGAGAAGGTTCCTGAAACAACACAGGAAGAAGAGCAGGATGATTTGTAAGCATCAAGTGTGTTAGTTGACCAACTACTGGGTGACCCACCTAAGTTTCAGGACAAACTCACCTTCTCTGACTGAGTATGCCAGTATGACCATACAACTTTTGAACTATTTACTGTTGAACGTATTTCTTTGTACAAAAAAGGAAGCTAGTGGAGCAATATATTTGTGTCTGATTTATGCCACCCCACCATTTTTTAGTCAAATGTATGGCCAGACCAGTGTGCAGTGAAGATGCCTCCACAATTCCTTTATGACATTGGAGACAAATACTGCCTCCCTCACATGCCTAATCTTTTTTTGCATCACTTAGCAAGGCTGCCCTAGAAGATCGTTGATTAAGACTGCCATTCGCAAATTCCAATGGTTTGCTTGCATTAAACCTACAATTGTTTACCTACTACCGTGCTTGGATTGGAAGAGGTAACTACAACTATTGCATCAATGAGTGAGTCATTGTGAGTGATGATGCATGATTTATATGGTGGCAGTGGGGGATGGTGTTCAACTAATAGTAACCTTGATATCGATGAATTGCAACGTTTGGGGCCTGATGGGTGATCATTTTTTTCTGAAGGTGATTGAACTATGCAAATGTACATAGTGAAAATTCACCTGCAACGTCCACTCCTTTTTTCTGGTTCTTCAGAGACCAGACTAGTCACGTTAGTACAAAATACTGCAATTCTGTTTCTTTACTTGTCCTTCAACAGCAGTGCACTACAGGTCTATCTCGCTTGGGTAAAGACTATAACGGAGTCAGGAGGAGGATGGAAGGACTCATGGCAGACTACCTCAACAACTAGAAGAGTAAAGTTATTGACTTCCAAGGCAAACCATGATGATGAGGACTCTGAGGCTTAGTACTTAGCTATGTGGAATGGTGGGAGGTGCGCTGATTTGAGAAATGCTACCGAGTGTGTGTGTGTTGCACTGGTCTCAAACATAAAACTCCTCTAGTTTTTGCTCTGTCTCTGAGACTTCTTGGTACACTCCTCATGAAGCTTACCTTCTTTTTACCCTTCTCATTGATTCTACAGTATAGCTTCTATTTTAAAATCCACAGGCCTTTTAATCTCCTGCAGAAACAAAAAGCGAACGCTGAGCTCAACACTCCAACATACCCACCGACCCAAGAGTGACGGACATTCCTGAGGAGAAGGCAGATGCATTCCCCAATTTGGCAATACAGCTTCATTTTTTTGTTAACATTTATAGTTTTTAGAACTGGGTGTGTTTAATTCACTTCTCCGTAATTAGATTTTTTTCAAACCTGGATGACAGAAAATTTAGATATCTAATAACTTGGGTCTCTGGGGTAGAAGGACTGTTTGCAATGCATTTAATTAAACTGATTCCTTTTTTTCCTTCCACAACAGATTGATGATGTCCTGCATTTAACTGAACTGATTCCTTCCTTTCCGTCCACAACAGATTGATGATATGCTGCTCATCATCTTGATGAATACTGTTCTTGTGTTGTGTTTGTCTTTGTCACACCTTTTCCCAAAATCCCTTTCTCATCGATTTATCAAACCCCTAACTCTTTTTCCCAGGCTGTGTGATCTTTTGAAGTATGTCTTAATTTACAACAAATAGATCACACACTTGGTGGGGCGGATGTGGTTAAATTCAACACCAACTCACTGCAGGCTCTTCTATTACCTGAGCAATAACCTACCCCAGACTCAGTTACCCAACTACTCATAACTAATGTCATCATTCAAGCCTTTGTTAAATAAATGATTAACCTTGTTAACTACAGAGTATAGACTTTGAGTACACGTTTCCTGACTTGAGGATTTCATAACTTTGGTTTTCATTAAATTCTATCCTCACCAGCGCCAAAATAATTTACTACAGCTAGTGTTTGTTACAATATGTGATACTCTTTGAAATGCCATGGTGGTAGTAGTCTCTCCTCAGTTTTTCTAAAGCTATATTATGAATGTATATCTCTGCTTTTCTTTCAATGTATTTGCCTGTGTTGGATAATCCAGTTTGAATAATCCACCAGTTGGTGATCTCCTAGACCGAGGTGGGAATTGTACCTCACTTGTTGCGACTCCTTCCCTGTTAGCAGACTACCATTACCATAAAGAAGGTACCATGGGAAACCCTCCAGTAAGGTGTTGGAAGACTGGCAAAGGGAGCAACCACTGGCCATCACTTCATCTATTCAGATAAGAGAACTATGGGGTGACGTGAACTACTTTAGTTAGTTTGTAACTTACTTCTACTGCAGATGAAAGAAGTAATTGTTCATCTAGGTTTCTGTAAGCAATATAGGGAATGACAGCATGCCCTCCTAACTGGAATACACTTTGAGAAGAATGTTATAAAAGACAGGCTCGGGGAAAAGCATCAGTACAAAGATAAAGTAAAACATAAAAACAATCTTTACACATAAAGCAGATTAAAGGTTTTCCCTTTACTACCATATAAAAATAAACCCACCCTCTCTCCCCATCTCCAACCAATGTCCATAATAAACATACATTTCCAAATGTCTGTAAAGACAAAATGCCCTGCTCAAAATTCAACCTTATCCACCCACAACAAAACCCCCTGCCAACAAAACAAAAAAATGCTAGCAGAGGGCATTCTTGATGAGGCTTCTCAGGTGTTGGATCTGAGCCTTGAGCCATTCCATCCTATGGCCCAGGTGTGCCAGCTCGAGCAGATCTCGGTGATGGTGCTGCCAGTCTGAAAGGGGGACAGCAATTGTGGTGCGGGGTCAGGGATAGGCAGCTCCAAGCTACCAGCAGCCTGACATGACCTGGAGGCTGGAGGTGCAGGTGGTTGGCTAGTGGAATTAGACCTATGAGCAGGGGCTCTTCCTGGCCCTCTTCATCTGCCTGCCACTGGTACTAGGCCCTGGTGGCCTCCAGCCTCTGCTATTGGAGAAAGGCCTCTATCAGTAGTAGTGGACCAGCAGGAGTAGCTATTTCAAGAAAGAAAAAAGAAAATTGTAAAGAGTGCTCTGTGCTTACACATGTTTTTTAAATTATATAGGGCCGGATGTATCAAACGATTTTGCATTCGCAAACGGTGTGAATCGCAGAATTCAGCCATTTGCGAATGCAAAAACGTGGTCTGCGATGCATGAAAGGCATTCACAGGCCAAAAACAAGGAATCACAATAATTGCGATTTTTTGCGAAGCAACATGGTTTTGAGTGTCACATTTTACGTCTCGCAATTTGCGACATGAAATACCGAATCGTTATTATCATCAGTCGGAATAGTGACTCGCAAATACAGAGTCGGTATTACACGTCGGAAATTGCGAGACGCTAAATGCGACAACCATTTGCATGTTGCAATTCGATGCATGAAAAATTCACAAATTGCAAATTTTCACAGACTCCTTTTGCACATGCAATTTACCACGGATTGAAACCATGTGGTAACCAGGTGCAACCTATGTAAAGAGGCCCAGAATGCCTCAGACTCTTTTCCACAATGGCTGCACTCTAAGTCATGGCGAGGAGAATGAGGATCTTGGCAGGTTTGAGGAGAGGGAAGAGGAGACAGGAACGCATTTTCAGAGTGCGCATTACCCTTTTTGACCGGACTGAGGAGGAAATATACGAGAAGTACAGGTTGAACTCAGCCATGATACTTGACCTGATAGCTGAGCTACAACCCATACCACAGCGCACAACACCCAGGACCAATAGCTTACCCACCCATGTGCAGGTATTGTGCTCCCTGCACCTACGTGCCTCAGGGAGCTATCAAGGGGTCATAGCAGCAGCTGGAGCGGTATCACAGAGTGCCTTCTCTAGATTTTTCAATGCATTTCTAAATGCCATGCTGAGTAGGATATACCAGTACATCAGATTCCCCCACTGGAAATACAGCAGACAAAAATAGATTTCTACCAGATAGCACAGTTGCCCCACGTCCTAGGTGCCATAGATAGGACACATGTTGCAATCTGTCCACCATCGGCCACAGATTATGTGTACCGCAACCGTAAATACCAACATTCCATGAACATACAGGTGATATGCAATGCCTCCTATATCATAACTGATCTCGTGGCCAGGTGCCCAGGGACCACACATGATTCGTACATCTTTCGCCACAGCGGGATTCACACAAGACTGCTAGCTGGGGAATTTGATGAAGGATGTCTACTAGGTATTTTCCCTCTTTACAATGGCGCATTGATGGCAGTGTGACGTCAGATGGCTCAGCTACTCATTATACCCTCTGTTCCTTCCAGGAGACAGTGCCTACGCAGTGTGCACCTACATGATGATGCCCTAACTAAATCCTGCAACACCAGCAGAGAGGAGATACAATTCAGCGTACAGGGCAACCCGCAATGTGGTGGAGCGCACCTTTGGCCTGCTGAAGAGTCGCTTCTGGTGCATCCACAAAAGTGGAGGGGCACTACAGTACAGCCCAGATATGACCTGTATAATAGTGGCCACATGTGCGATTTTGCACAATATAGCTACCACCAGGGGCATACCTGTTGAAATATCAGAGCCAGACTCAGATGATGATGATGATCCCATACCACCCCTACAGCCAGCAGACAGGACCAGTGCAGCAGAGGGCAGGCAAAGGCGTGCTGACATCACGCACAACCATTTCAGATGTAAGTCATGACAACATAACCTCACTGACATGTGTTTTGGTAGTTAGCACCTTTATTACCTTGACTTCAGGTAACATACGTGCCACTAGGACAAAGCAATACACGTGTCATAAATGAGCCATTTACAGTGTCACACTATTGTCTTCATAGTTTACTGTACTTCAACATGTGCAGTTAGTCCTCTGTGGCCATCAAAGTCACTTTTTGTGGCCACGCATTCCACTCGAGTGTGCAGTGGCCTCGCCGGCACCTCTTGTATCAGCCTCAGTGGCACTGCTGTGCCTGGCACTGTGACACCTAGGATCCATAATGGGTACTTCAAGGCTGCTGAGGCTAGATGACTCCTCAGTATCCCCAACTCCAAGTTCACTGGGTGTAGCACTGTGATTTGCCAGCATAGTATCCAGAAAGTTCGTAATCTTGACCAGTCCCTGGGCAACATCCCGACTGCTATGTGCTGCCTCCACCTGTGTGGCCACAGCACGCCGTAATATGAGGGCAGTAGATGTGGCTAGGCGATTGACTGATCGACAAAAGCCACTGAACATCCCCATGAATCGCCTTTCATGCCTGCGGTGGCTGACTCGCTCATGCCTGATCTCTGTACAGAGTTCCTTTACTGCATTGGTCAGTTCCCTAGTGTTCTCCACAGCTGAAAGGTGTCCCTCATGCAGCTTGCAAATGTTTGTATTAAGGCACTACAACTGCTTCTGCAGCCCCTCCATGGTGGCATTGTGTGCCTGCATCTGCCTGTGCATTGCCCTCATGTTTTTGTTTTGCAAGCGCTGCACTTTAAGTATTGATGATTCCAGGCCATCGAAGACTGATGGGCCCTCACCTACTTCCACGTGCTGTGTGCCTGCATCGTGAGGCCTCCTGCGGGGTGCTGAGTGACGCTGGGGCAAGGACTGCTGCCTTATGGTAGATCTGGCTTCTGGAGATAGGAGTGTGGCCGTCATCCCGCATGTCATCCGAGTCCAGGCTCAAATCGGGGAGAGGTAAAACCCTTGCCCTACGTCTGATTGGCGCAATACTCACTGACTCGCTGGTGTTGGAGTCTGATGGAGGCTGTGTTTCAGCATACCCCACAATAACACAATATGCTGCTGCTGGGCCTGGGCCATCTGCAATGACAGCAAGTAATTTATGTATGTATCACCAAATGTTGCACAATGGTAATAAACGTACACTTTCATCGTATCACTATGTAGTTGGTGTTGTGTTCTTCTGGGTGTCGCTCTACTTAATTACATTCTTTGTGCTGCTTTCAGCACTGGGTTGTGGACTACAACTCCGTTAAGGCATTGTTGTGCCACATCTAAGATGTGGAATGGAGTACTTATCACAATGGTTTACACTACTTGCTATTTCCAAGGGGAATTTGTACATACACATATGGGGTTACTTTCATTATTGGACTTACCTTTACTGGTGCTGGGTGTGCCGGACATGTCTATGTAAGTGACCCCACTGACAGCTTCTGGGAGGAGCGTCGACTCCACCAGGTCTTCCATGGGGGTGGAGGGTGTCTGGGTAGATGGTCCACCTCCTGTGCTCTTTGCTTCCTGTGGCCTGCTGGCCCCCCTCTCCTTGGCATGGGAATGCAGGTCGTACCACCTCTTTCTTATCTCCTCCAATGAGCGCTGCGCAACCCCCACTGCACAGGTTTTGGTTTGTATGTCAGCCCAGAGTTTGCGCTTCTCACTCTCTGGGACCTGGAGTGAGCTCTTCCCAAAAAGCCGGTCGTGGCTCCTCACCACCTCCTCAGTGAGTACCTCCAGTTCTTGCTCACTGAACTTCAGTTTTCTCTTCATCTCTCCATTCTCCTTCCCATTAGCAGCATTGGCCATGGTGTTGTAAAGTCCTGGCTTGCTGACAGACCTGCTCCCTGGGACTGGGCTGTGTCTCTCTCACTGCTCCTTTGGGTGTGGCTCCTGGAAACAGCCTGGGCTGACTCACTTCCTGCTTGTGATGTTATCAGGCTGTGCCAGGTGTCCGTTTTCGCAATTTGCGATTTTCAAATACCGAATCGCAAATATTTTTGTGATTCGGTATTTGGGCCTCACAAATTGCATTAGCGATTTTTAAGAAATCGCTATTTCCGAATCGCAATTTTGTTACATTGCATTTTGCGACTCAGAAATAGCGATTTCTTAAAAATCGCTATTTGCAATTCGCTAAGGTTTTTTTTCAGACATCTGGCCCATAGTGGCATAGTTCAAGTACATTGTTGGTCCCCTTGGATCATTAGAATTTTTTATGTGATTAGGAAAGTTGCAGGGACATGGTTTGACCAACACCTGCTTCACTAACTGTCTGACAGATTTTGTTTTGTAAAAAATTCCCTTAAAAAAGTAAACCACACATATACTTTGTGTGGAAAAAAGAAAACTAACTCTGATTAGTGAGTACAGCATCATTCACTATGGAGTACAAATATTCTATTCTTGTGCTAAAGGACTGGAGGCGTGCTCGCTGGTGCATCAGGTACAAAGTTTCTATTCTCTGCAGTCTACACCTGGGGCAGCTGCAATGGACAAAACATTATCTTTGATTCCAATGGCCCTACTCTTCTCTAAATGCTTTTCTAGTCTATCCTGACTCCAAAGTGGTAGATGATTAATATGTCACACATGCTATGTATAAAATGCAGATAATAGATTTACTGTCTTCTGTAAGTAACGGGTTGGAAAAACAATGGACTGCAGTACAGCAAAAGGAACGAGATACATAGATTTTATTTGCCATGTTCATCGCAAAGTATCTCATCCACAAAGCACGAAACCACAGGCACATTCAATCATTATTTTATTCAAACACAGGGAATGAAACTTGACTCCAGGCCTAAGACTTGGAGGAGTGGCCGCTTCCAGGTGCTGGCCTCTTCTCCCACCCTAGTAGGATGTTCCTGCCATGCTGGTGGTGGGAACATCGATGGCTGCAATGTTCTCAGCTTCTCACGGAGCCTAGGCCACTGCATCTGCACACAGGGTCCATGCAGCACCTATGGAATGCGCACTGTCTGCTCATGCAGACAATATCCATTTAATGGGTCCTGCATTGGGTCCCCTGCAATGCCCACGACATTGTTGTGGTCTGTGCAGGGGACTCTCAGTGGTCCCCTTTCTGCTTTTCTGCCAGCCTTTCCATGGCAGAAAACCAGCCATGGAAAATCTGGTAGAAAAGCAACTCCTAATCAGAACCGCAGTGCCACGGTTGGTTAGAAAAAGGACCGCACGGCCCTGGCAGCAGCTGGTGGATGTCGGACCGCCAGAGTCGTAATCAGGTCCTTAGTCTGCTACAGCACAGTAAGGTAAAGGTAAAGGGCCAGAAAGATATGGTGGAGGTTTCATCAATAAAGTAGTGGAGGCCGGGGGGGGTCAGTCATGATGTGGCTAAGCTTAGGCTTTGTCAGACACTGTAGTTGAAACTGAAAGTTGATGAATGTGAAAAGGGCAACATTTGAGCAGACCTAAAGCCATTATCAAAGCCATATGAACCACTTGTCCTGTAACATGTGACATGCCAAAAATGTTTTTGGTAGGATGGGACAGAATTTAGGAAGAATAAAAGAGTGAGGTAAGAGGAGACTGAGGGAGGGGAAAGACACCTTGTTTTAATTTCAGTTTGCTATACATTGAAAGCTTTGCAAACGCAGATTGCACAGACAATATTGCAGTGGTGAAATGAACCATGCTGCAGTTAGTGGGAGGCCTCAGTTAAAAGTCCATCTTCTGACTTAGGCCCTCATAATGAACACGGCGGTGGTTACCGCCGTGTTTACGCTGGCGGTCATTTAACTGACCGCCAGCCCCCCTGGGACTCCGCCGGATGTATAAAGAACATTCTTCTGGGCCGGGGGGGTGGAAACATTGTTTCCACCCGCCGGCCCAGCAGAATCCATGGCCGTGACATTGTGGAGCTGCCATCAGTAACTCTGTGAGGCGGGTGCAGCTGCACCCGTCTCGCAGATCACTGCCCGTAAATCAAGCAGTGACCTGAGCGATGGGGCACTGCACAGGGGCCCCGGAACACCCCTTCTGCCAGCCCTTTCCTGGCAGGGGAGCCCGCCAGGGATAGGCTTGTGGCAGTAGGGATCATTATCCGTGGGGCAGCAGCGTTGCCCTGTAGGATAATGATTCCCTCCACCATCAGGCTGCCTGTCGGAGGCAGCCTGGCAGTAGGGGGAGGGCCGCCTAAGGCTGCCGTCCATGTGTTCATTACATGGCAGTTCAGCCAGCCATGCCGGTGGTGGTCTTTTTACCTACCGCCAGCATGGCGGGCTGAACCGCCGGGGTTCATAATGACCCCCTTAGTCTTTTTAAAAAAAAGATTTTCTTAAGCAGGATGAAGTCACCAATCCGATCCAACCACCCTTTGGATACACGTCGCAGGAGACCTCAGTGAAGTATTCTACCTTCGCACTTAGATGATTTTTCAGGATGGTAATCTTTATCCGGGCCAAAGCTGAATCTTGATCTGACATCCCTGGAGTCATCTTCCGAAACGCTGCGCGGGAAGACCCTGTCAACTTTTTACACTCAGACTTTGTCACTTTTTTTTAGCTTTTTCTCTCTGACGTCGGACAACTCTCCACAGCAAGCCAATTTCGAGTTGACGTAGTGGGATTGCCTTTTCAGGAGTCCCCAGGGAAATCCTGGAAGTCTGGAGCTCCAGGGCTGATCACCAGGATGAACCTGCAAGTCAGGCTGGGTCGCGGTTGGTTACTTAATGGAACTTTTTTACCAAAGTTTCCCCAATCTTTTTCAAACTTCTGGATCTTCTTCCAGAAGGTCTTTGAAGGTCCTTTAGGAGTTCACAGCTCAAACCAAGGTTCCAGAAGCTCTTAGTTGCTCCTTGAGGTCTAGAACTTCAAATCCCAGAATGCACCTGGCTCAAACTCTAAAATGACTACTGGACAATAGTCAGCTATTCAGTTTCTTCTGGATATGATACAGGGGACTCTGGTTAACTATTTTACACATGTAGCAAGCAGGGAGTCCCTTCTTGAAGCAGTTGAAGCCAGGCAAATCATTTTTTAGTGGTGAAGTCCAAGTGTGCAGCGGGTGCAGTCCTTCAGAGTGCAGTGCCCAGGTGTAGGTTAGGGGTCCAGAAGGGCAGTCCTTCTTCTGATGATGTTGTTCCTTGTAGGGATCTGAGGTGTGGGTTCAGCTCTGCCATATTATCCTTGCATCTGAGGTAAAAAGCAGGGGGTAGGGGCGACTGTCCAATCAAAGGCAGTCCACTACCCCCTCGGATGCTCAATCCCAGGGAGCAACATTCTTTAAAAATCCAACATGGCTGAAACTGAATTTTGGAGGTTAGGGCTGGATGAGCCCACCCACTGGTGTGGCTAAAAATCCTTAACACACCCCTCTCCTGCCCTCTCCTAATCTAATCAAGAGGGTACCTGGTTGTCTGGGGTTTCAGGAAATTGGGGAGGTCCTTAGCTTCTCCAAATGTCCTCCCCTCCTTTGAAGACCAGTTTAGCTGCTCTCCCCATTCTGTTTCACCATCTGCTGAGGCAGATCTCCTCCCCAAGTCACCTCCTTTGTGTTCAACCCAGGCCACTTCACACCTCACCAAGGCAGCCTGGCCAATCAGAGAATGGCTCTACAGAGCTGAAGTTGGCAAGTTTCAGGGAGAGTTTTAAAACTGTTTCCCTGAACTAGTTACATCAAATCCAACAATGGCAAGTTGTGGGATTTAATACAACAAACAGTTTGATACCAAACTCAAAATATCTAGCTCCTTTTGGGACTCTATAAATTAAAGACTCCCCATTTTAGACTGTGAAGCACATTCACTACAGTGAGGAAAAACAAATGTGGCTATTTTACCTCACCAAGGCTCATAAAACAATTTTTATAAGGTCTTTGCTTATAGTTACATAGTACCCACCCCTAGGGGCACTTAGGGCACACGTTAGGGGTGACTTATATGTAAAAATAAGGTTGTTTAAGACTTTATTTAAGACTTTGAAAGTGCTTTTAATTCCAAAGTCGAATTTGGATATAACTTTAGTTTAAAAGCAAGGCAAGCCTGCCTTTAAATGACAGTGGGTACCTCAGCAGTGCACTCATGAGTGCACTACCTCTGCTGCGGTCCCTAAACCTACATGCCCTGCCATATACCAGGGACTCATAGGTAGGTTGATACTCCCAATTATAATTAGCCTAATTTGCATTTCCACTCTACACAGAGCACTGACCCTGGGACTGGTAGGCAGTACCCTGGGCACAGGCAAGAGTCAGCAACCACAACTATCTGTCCATAAAGTTTGGGGGTGATCAGGAGAAAAAGGTGGGCTTTCCTACAGCGAGCTACATAAAAAGAAAGGGTAGCTCACTGCTATTATATTGCACATGTGACATATTACTACCATTATTGTAATGACAGGAGGTCAGAGGAGTCAGTAGACTTCCTAGATAATGAGCCCAAGCAAGCAGCTACAGCAGTGGGCAGAACCAGGTAGCACCGAGCACCTGGCTGTCTCAAAATATATCAGATAATAATCGTAATGTGATGTGAACTGAACTTACCTCAGAGTGTGACCAGCATGCTATTTGAAAAGAAAATTTGCATTGTAGGACACAACAAAATTAGTAACAATATTACTCACCAACCCCACAACCTGGATGCCCAGTAGGTCAAGCACATCCCACTCCTGGTTGAGGGGATCGACCCAGTAGTGGATCAGCTCCTGCTGTGTGTGCCGAACCCCAGTACATCTATCAAAACAATGGTGCACCCTCCCCAAAGCATCCAAAGCTCCTTGAGTCTTTACCCATACCCAGGCCTGCCGCATCCTACCAGCATGAAGGGGAGGTAGTGCTGCACAAAAAAAAACAGGGTGGCCACATCCTCCTTGCTAAAAATGGCACAAGGCTGCACACCCTGCCTGCGCCATCCCACACAGGGTTTGCAGTTTGCTGCGCCTCATGCATTGCCGCTGCCTCTCCAACACTCTGCCAAGGCGAGGGGAGGGAATAAAAGAAGACAGAAGGAAAGAGAAGGAATAGAGAGAAAGAAATTAGGAAGTTAGAGGAAAACAAAAAAGGACAAAAAGTCACAGAAAACAAAAAAAGAGGAAAAACTTAAAATACACACTAATGAAATAATGCAAAACAGTGGAGGATAAGTAGAATGAACGAAGGATTGCAAAGATATAGGTAAGATTGAAAAGTGGGCCCAGCACAATGCACGAAATAGGAAAAACAAGATGGCCCAATGCGCAGTAGACTTTGTGGTGCAGTTCGCGCTCGCATTGCAACACGGAGTACGCTACTCACACCAATCAACTTAAACAGGCAGCCGAGCAGAACTCCATCCATTCGTGGAGTGAGACAGACTTTGTGGAGTTTTTTTGGTAGTCTGCAAAGACCACTGGCCCGGCCACACCGACAATGGCTGCCTCCACAACTTCTAACTCCAGCAACTGTATTGTTATTCGGCAGTTAGAGGTGATGCTGATGGGTACCTGATAAGGAGCTCTAATCTGAATCAAAGTTCAGCAACACAGCACCCTCTACACCTGGTCTAGTATTGGTTACTACATGGGACACAAACTAGGCCAGTCTGAGCTCCCAACACTCACATCCTCCTCAGCTTCCTCATCAGGATTCCTCCTCAGCTTGTCCATTTTATGCTCTAAGCATCCACTTGCCCGTGCTCCGCTCCCCCAGGTGCTCTGCACGCTAGGGCATCAAATGCCCTTGTGGCATCTAAAAAGCACAGCATGAAGCTTTTCAATTTAGTTGGTGCATGAGAGCAAACAGGGATCTGGAATTAAAAGCCCAATTTATGTATTGTCTGTAAGCATTTTCCATTGCAATGATGACGGAGTATCCTCACCGCCAATAAATAATGGCCCACCCATCAAATTTAAATGAGGCAGACCGTAGCTTGGCAACTACAGGAACTAACTCAGTCTCCACCATGGCCATACTTCTCCAATAGTCGGATGGAGTATGGGCCATCAGAGAATTGGCTATAGATATCTGCCTACGCAATTTACATTGATGGATATAGAGTTTTTTTTTTTTTTTTATGGAGGTAAGGGGCAATAAAAAACTATCAATGCCTCTGTCACCATGGGAGATGACTCCCATGGTGAGGGGGTGGCACTGTTTTTTTCAATTATTTTTTTTAAAAAAATATCCCACATTGGTGCTTATCTGAATGTGGTATTAGCGCTACAATGGATTTGGTTGTGTCTATCTGATCTATCCCAATTAGTCTTTATCACACCTTTCTTGTCTTCATCAAAGCCTCTTCCTTATGGTGTTCCTCAGGGGGCAGCCCTCAGTCCATGGCTTTTAAACATCTATATGACTCCACTGGTGGAAAATATCCAGACTTTTAGGGTCTAAGTGGTGTCCCATGCAGACAATACTCATCTCCCGTTGTCTTTTACTGAGGCAAATAGCAATCTTCAAAAGTCTTTAAAATCCTATCTGGTGAGAGTAGCAGAGTGGATGAAACAGATCTACTAAAAGCTGAATGTGTCTAAACCTGAGGTTATACTTTTCCGCTGTTGCCGCTCTCTGTGGTATAGTGATGGGTGGCCTACAGAAGTGGGCTCCTCTCCATCTCTGGTGGAGCAGGCCAGAAATCTGGGGGTAGCTTTGATAGTGACCTTTCGTTTGCCTCATATGTGAAGGCTGTTACTGGCACTTGTATTTTGATTTTAAAAAGCGTAAAAAATGGGATCCCCGGTTCATGAATGTGTAAGGAAAATTATCGTAGATGCTCTGATTACTTCTTGGCTTGATTATGCAAACATTCTTTATCTTGGTCTTTCAGAGTACCTGCTCTAGTGCCTCCAGATGGTTCACAGTGCTGCTGTGCAGCTGCTTTCTAACATTCGCTGGCATGACTCGATCTCAGGTTACTTAAGGTCTCTACATTAGTTTCCAGTTGGCAAGCATATCTCTTTTAAGTGTCTGCTGTTTATTTTTCGTGCCTTTTTACCACAAATGTCCTGTTTACATAGGGTAAAGAATTCAGCATTACGGGCAAGATGTATCATGCATTTTTGCGAATGTTTTGGTATATATGAAACCCAATTTGCGATTCAGTAACTACATACTGATTCGGTATTAGGAAGGGGCGGGTCAAGGGCATCAATTCCTTATACCGAAACACAAAGGTATGTTGGAATGTTTTGTGACCGAAATGCAGTCGCAAAACATTTGCATTTTACCATCTACTTCAAGTAGGTGGTAACCCATTCGCAAACCCTTCTTTTTTGTGAATGCATGCAAAAACATTTTTAAGAGCAGGCATTGGTCCCACAGACCACTGCCTGCTCTTAAAAAATTAAAAGAAAACTTTTCATTTTTCTTTTTTAAACGCATCCTGTTTTCCTTGAAGGAAAACTGGCTGCACTTAAAAAAAAAAGATTGCTTCATGTAAATGCAATCACGGACATGGTGGTCTGCTGAGCCCAGCAGGTCACCATCCCTGTGATTGTAGCCATTCACAATGGGTCGCAAATTGCAACCCACCTCGTGAATATCAATGAGGTACCTGAATCGAAGGGAACTAAATATCCCAGACTGCCTAGAGGCCCCAGGAGGCGGCCATCTTTGCATCACCTGCTCCCACTCTCATTCCAACGAGCGCTATAAAGTGCAGGGGGACAAACCGCAGCGCGGGACGCGCTTACCTGAATCGAAGGGGACTACATATCCCAGACTGCCTAGAGGCCCCAGGAGGCGGCCATCTTTGCATCACCTGCTCCCACTCTCATTCCAACTAGCGCTATAAAGCGCAGGGGGACAAACTGAGCCCGTCAGAGCCTGGAAGAGGCTGGGCTGGGCCATGTCTCTTTAATTTTTGATCTGGTATTCCAGATCGATCCAGATAGTTCCATCAGACAAGAGTCCAAGGCGCTAGGCTTCGAGAGAAATCCTGAGCAGGAAGGAAATCCCTTGCATTAGACCTAGTGGAGGAGGAGGATTAAATAGTTAGATAAACAGGCATGGGGAAACGTAAGGCATCAGAACCCCCACGGGGAAAGGAGAAAATTACAAAGAAACTTAGGAATGCAGGCGAAAATTGTACGATATCTGAAATTGATGATCTAATAGAGGAGGTAGAATCTTTACTAAGTAATAGATACAACCCTCGGGAGGGCTCTGATAAAAAGATAACTTCTTATTATACAAAGAAACCAGAATTAGGGAAAGGGAAATCAATTGATAGGAAAGAGAACAATGGCCAGTAAGAGGAAAACCTATCCCCTTATATTAGCTTAGTCAGACATAAAGATGATGCTATACAGGCCTCATGCAATTCCCCAACTCCAACAGGAAGTACTAGGAAGAAGGGCTATGCGCAGGGGAGTGATATTGTGTGTTCCTATAGATACGCAGCCCTGGCAGATCCCATTGTAAATAAGGTACAGAAGGACCGGGAGGGGAAACCCACGGGCAAGCACGACCAAACTACCCCCTTAGTATAGTCAGTCATAGAGAAGATACCACCGGCTAACCAAGATCCAGAAAACTGCCCAAAATGCAAAACTAGGAGTTTAACAGATCTTTATGATCTAATGGTTAGACTAATGCAGGAAGTCAGGGAGCTAAAATTTGAAGTAGGAACCCTATCAGCTCTTGTGGAAAAACGGGGCGGTATGGGAACCCGTAGAGACCAGCGTGCAGAAGGGGTCCCAACTGTATCACTGCATTTACAAGGAAGACCCATATCCCCCCAGAGGCCGCATGCCCAGCACAACTCTACTTTAACTAAAGCTAGTGCTCCCTGTGCACCGCGAGGGTGCGCAAAAGGGGACAATGATTGCAATATTGGGCTACGCAACATTCCAGCAGTTAAGGTAGGAGAGTTACGACAAGAATCTGGGAATTCTGTATGGGAGTGTCGCCCGATACCAAGGTCACAAGGAGAGAAGGCGGGACGTACACTTAAACCTTATACCTTATCATATAATGACAGCGTGCCCACTACTACATGGGGCAGACACCTTGAAGGAAATCTAAGGTCTCCTAGGGCCGATGTAATTTATTTGTTAAATGTCCCGAAACTGGCCCAAAATAGTATGGAGGATGAGGACTCCCTAAAGATACACTTATTTATTGAATCTGATACAAACGTCATTGCCTGTCCCTAATCTGCTCAGATATTATGAGGGTGGAAAAATTGTCGGGAGAGATTGTGAAGCAAGATGTTGTCGCTGTGACACTAAGGGATGTAAGATTAATCGAAGGCTTGATTACTGTAGAGCAGAGAGCCAGTGCTCCCCAAAAAAATGTCATGAGATTTAGTTTGGATCCGTTTTCCTGTAAGCTTATAGCTCAGAGGAGCAACCATAGAAATGGGGGAGTGCAAATGATAAAGGGAGATTCTGGTTATGAGTCAAGCAGCTGATTGACTAACTCAACCAGACCAATCATACTTGGGAATGATTAGAGATCCAATAGTAGTAGAGTCCCAGGAAAAAAATAACCAACAAGTTACAGGGGTAGGGAGTATTGAGGGGCACTTGCCTAGTAGTAAGGAGCCGAATATATCTCAGAGCCCTACTACTAATGCTATGACCTCAACAGGAAGGGGACCAGTTACCATGGTCTCCTGGAATGTAGCAGGCCTAAAAAGTAAGCTTATAGACCCTGACTGGCACGATTATATTGATCAATTCCATGTTTGTGTTTTCCAAGAGACCTGGTTAAAGGACCCACCATACAAACTGGGTTATAAAACTTTTTTTATTAGTGCCACCTCATTAGCAAGAGGGAGGCCGTCTGGGGGGATGGTTGCATGGGTGAAAATTTCCCTTAATATTGAGATAAACAAACATGATACAGGGTCTGCTGACATTTTGTGGATGGAACTAGGGGACAAAAACAAGGTGTTATTTCATTTATTCAATGTGTATATAGGGCCAAGAAGACCAAATCAGGAGTCATACAAAATAGAAATATTAGATGGCATGCTTAAGAAAATCCCGATAGGAGAACCAATTTTGATAGGGGGAGATTTTAATTGCAACTACGAACCTATAATTGGTCTTGAACACCTAGTAGAAGATGAAGATTTAGCAAGAGCAGTCCCGCTCCTATCTACTGAAGAGGCAGTCCCCGGTACGGTTGCTGCCCTGCAACTCATGGGCCTTACACTAAAGTATGGATTGAGGGCTGGTATTGGTAGAGTGGGACAATGTGGTCTTAATATGGACACTTTCCAGAGAGGTAATGCAGGTTCAGAACTGGATTATATCATGCAGAGCACGATTACATGGGAGAGAATAGTGACCTTTAAAATAGATAAGAGGAAAGAAAGTGATAATTTTCTGTTAGTAATTGAATTGAGGGGCTACCTCCTAGATCTAGAATGCATGAAAAAGGATAAGGTGGAGTTTTAACCTACCCTTAGTAATAATCGTAGGGCAGTAAAATGGCCAGCTATATTGGGCAATTTGGGTGTTATGACGAATATCTATAATATATACTCAGAATTGCTGGAACCCCATGCCCATAAAAATTGTATTGACATTGCCATTATAGATATTCATCAATCATTGAGCACTGCTTTGACACCCTATCTTACTAAACAGATACAACAAAAACACATGCAGGGCAGGGAGCAAACTATTTCATCTAATCCCTGGTATACCCCTGAATGTAGAGAGGGAAATACACTACTGGTAGAGGCTCCAAAACAGAAAAATCCAATAGCAGTGCAACAGGCAAGGGAAACTGGGAAGACCAAAAATGGCACGACCTCTTAGAGGCAGCCAAATGCAATGATGTAGTACCCTTTTGGAAGATAGTTACTCACGGTAGGAAAGAGGGGATATTTAACACCGAACATCATATAGATCCCTGTGTGTGGGTTAATCATTTTACGAACCTCTATTCAGATTCTTCCAAGCATGATTTACATCTTTCCCTGCATATAGAATTACCCTCTTGGGGCAATTTACCTCCAATACAATTTAGCCTGGAAGAAACGGTGACTGCCATAAAAGCAATTAAAATAGGCAAAGCCCCGGGTCTGGATAAAATCCCTGAGGATCTGTTTAAACATAATTTAGACGTATGGGCACCCTACGTAAATCTACTTAGCAATGCTATAGCAAGGGGAGAGCCAGTTCCTGAAACATGGGAAGGAGCGGAAATAATCCCAGTCTATAAAAAAGGATCTAAGGAGGACCCGGGGAATTACAGGCCAATCAGCCTAATTGATGTTATGCAAAAAATATACGCTATGCAGCTGCTGAATAGATTAGCTAGCTGGATAGAGGAAAATAAAATTTTGACAATATACCAGGCAGGTTTCAGGCAGAAGACAAGTACAATTGATCAGGCCTTCAGGCTATTATCCATAATGTGGAAATATTCAAAACTAAAGAAGCGTAATCTCTACATCGCATTTGTGGATTGGCGCACGGCCTTCAATTTGGTCCCAAGAGACACTCTATGGGCCGCGTTAGAGAAACAGGGTATGCTGGGGAATCTTTTGCACTAGATAAAGAGGCTGCACGAAAATACTAATGCAAATGGTCCGTGGGGCCCAAATGGATAGCTGACGGACCCAATACCCATTAAGAGGGGAGTAAGGCAGGGTTGTGTGCTTGCCCCAACCCTCTCCTCACTATACATCAATGATTTGGTTGAGTATCTTAAACAGAGCAAGCATGACTCACCAAGATTAAATGGAGACCCAGTTCCTGCTCTCCTTTTTGCAGATGACACCATCTTATTATCTCAAACTCCCATGGGCCTACAGGCCCTTTTGGGAATGTTTAGTAACTGTTGCATATTAAAGGGGCTAGAAATAAATACAAACAAGACAAAATATTTTATTGTTAAACCCCACAGAGCACTTAAAAGAAACATCCTGATCAATGGGCATGAATTGGAACGAGTTAAAAGTTTTATTTACCTAGCGATATTGCTGGATGCCAAGTTGTCCTGGATGCCGCATATTAACAAAGCTGTAACATCTCTGGTCCACAGCTCCACGGCGATAAGCAATAATTACAAAAACTCAAGAACTGAAATTGTCTCACCAGTGTTTGAGGTCTATAGATATATAGTGCAGGCTGCTGCTTTATATGGCGCCCAACTCTGGGGAATTGCAAACCTAACCTCACTAGCATCCCAAGAAAACAGTTTCATGAGGGGGGTACTGGGACTGCCACCATCTCCTCCATTGGTCCCTCTTTCTTACGACTTAAATATGAAGCATGGCAGTTTTGAGGCCATTGCTTTATTGGTGTAGGCATTGGTCAACTCCAGATTTGATCCACTATAGGCAAGCACTAATTGAGATAATGGATCTTGATAAATCAGTTTCCCTTCCTTGGCTTCACCATATAAGGTCCTGGTTTTATAACCTAGGGCTTAAATCCTTTTGGGACGAACCACATACCCTTACAACACAATCTAAGATTCGGTTAAAGCAAGTATTCTAAGATTATTCCTCGATTAGTCTTTTCCATAGTAAGGATCTGGGTAGATTGACCTAGAAATTTTTGGATATTAAGCCAACACCAAGATCTGAGGAATGGCTAGATACAATTCAGCCTAGGCGAGCAAAAGCACTATTCATGAAATTTCGATATGGAATCCTCCAGATCAAGGCGTTCACCACCAAATGGGGCCCCCAGAGCGAGAATATCCATGATTCTAAGTGCGGATTATGTAATATGGAGACTACTGAAACGGTGGAACATGTTCTATTAATTTGTAAAGCCTATGATAAGCCAAGGAGAAAATGGATTCGACCTATTTGTAGGAAATTAGGAATCAGAAATTATAATGAAGCAGCAAGACTATTAAGGTCTAGTACTACTCCATCTATTGTTTTTGGAATAAGCCGCTTTCTCCTAGCAACATCATATATTATGGACAGGGAGAGCCTGAGGTTCTAGTGAACCTAGATGTATTAAACACCCATAGACAAACTTAATGGTGTAACAAATGGCTAACAGGCTTCCCATCCTGTAAGCTAATAGATCACTGGTATTTAATTTGATTAGGATGTAATTTTGGAATTTTCTAATATAGGGAATGAATATAATTATTTCCCAAATTCAGGAATCTTATTCTATACCATGTAATTGACTTTATCAAAAGGCCAAATGGCCTTCTATCTTGAAAGTTAATAGAACAGTGGTATTCCATTGGGTTTGGACTTCATTTTAGAAATTTTTAACTTTTTAGTATAAGAAATGATTATAATTGATTACTTTTTATTGATTTTAGGAGTATTACTTGTTATTTATGTAACTGATTTTGGTATCTGTAAGATTATTTGTTATTTTATGATGTTTTGATTGTATTATCCTTTTATGGCTAATAGCCGAATAAAGGTTTGTTTGATGATGATGAAAAGAAAACTTTTCATTTTTCTTTTTTAAACGCATCCTGTTTTCCTTTAAGGAAAACGGGCTGCACTTAAAAAAAAAAGATTGCTTTATGTAAATGCAATCAGAGACATGGTGGTCTGCTGAGCCCAGCAGGTCACCATCCCTGTGATTGTAGCCATTCACAATGGGTCTCAAATTGCAACCCACCTCATGAATATTAATGAGGTAGGTAAATTTGCGAGCCGTTGGGAATCACTGAATGAAACTCCTGGACTTTCATACATTCAAAGAGCGATTACCTAACTGCCAGTCGCAAAAAATTGTAATTAGGTACTTGCTATTGGGAAAATTTATACATCTGGCCCTGTGTTCCTTCAAGATCTTTAGGGTTGTGCAAACAGCTCTTGCTTGTGGTTCCTCCAATATGGCGTGCCCATTTGGAAGGTCACTCCTTTTCCTATCTATCCCCCAAACTTTGGAATACTTTGCCATTATGTATTTGGGCTTCTCCTGACTAACCCTCACTTAAGAAAAAGCCTAAAATCTGAAAACTCCAGTCATTCTGAATCGCTTAGATAGCCACTCTCCCTCCTAGTCTGCTAGGAGCACTGAGACATCTCCTAACAGATGTGCACTTTATAAATGGCATACTCACTCATTCATTCTCTTTGGGGTTTTGCTTTTGAAAATAAAAAAAGGTTTTGCAACTTTTCGGTCTGGCTTTATCATATTTGACAGTCATAGGGCAAGTTTCCAATACATTAGCAGCCACCACCTTGATGATGGTTTCTTTCAATGTGTGTTAGACCTGCCAGTCTTAGGGTGATCTTCAGCCAACGTTTTTGTCTACTGTCCTCCTGTATGCTGAAAGCTTTTTCAGGACTCTACATTTTTCCACTGCTAATCAGTGCTAAAGTGCTCTTCCCTTAAACCTGATAAAACTTGCTTACACTCAATTGGCACATTTAATTTATGAATTAGTCCTTAATATACTGGTTCTACATGTGCACAGAGCCTGCAGCTTAAATGCTTCTAGTGGGCCTGCAGAACTTATTGTGCCATCCACTGAAATAGCCCATCAAACCATGTCTCAGGCCTGCCATTTCAGCCTGTGAGCAGTTTTAAACTGCCAGTTCGACTTGGCAAAATAATCCTCTTGCTAGGTTTAAACCTTCCTTTTTAATGTATATGTCACCCCCAGGGTATACCTAAGATTGCCCTGAGGGCAGAATACAGTTAATTTTAAAGTTGGATATGTACTCTTACTACATCGAGGTTGGACATTACTTTTGACTCTGCACCAGTCTTGGCGCTACTGGATACCTGCAGTTGGCACTTTGATAGTTTAGGAGTTCGTTTTTACTAAAAAATTACAAATATATAACTCTTGTTTGTCTAATTTGATATTTGTTATGTTGATATTAAATAATGTATTGAATGTTACTATATTTTTCTAAACTGGTATGGGATTTTTCTTGTGTTGTGTTTTCACTTTATTCTGATGTGTGCTGCATAAATACCTTTCACATTCACTGTAAGTTAAGCCTGACTGCTTTTGTGCCAAGCTATCAGAGGGTTAAGCACAGGTTCATTTAGCAACTTTTGTGATTTACCTAAACAGGAATTGTGGCATTTGTGAGAAAAATATAAGGGGCTTTCTCATGAGGACACTGCTGCTTGCACCACTCATTCCCCCTACCAGACTGCCAATGACACATGCCAACACAACTTCTAGCCACCACACTCCTGCAAATTTAGAAATTCAGACAATTCCACTCAAAGGTATAAAAATGGCACGAGCAGAAGATATTATTCATTTCTAGTGTATAATAAATGATCAACCAATTGTTGTTCTGCATATTACCAAATAAGACAAACAGCAGCACCTTGTGGCAGACAACCATAACATCCAATGTTGGGAATTAGGTGCTGGTGCTGAGCACTGGAAACTACTGAGTCAAATTAAGCTCTTTCTTCAACCAAAAACCGCGGGCCATATTTATACTTTTTGACGCAAAACTGCACTGACGCAGTTTTGCGCCCAAATTTTTACTGCCGGCTAACGCCATTTCTTTGCGCCGCTCGGGCGTCAAATTCATACTTTGACACACGGCAGCACAACCCACTGGTGTGAGTATTAGTAAATTTTTTTTACTCAAACCAATGCGTCACGTTGTAAAGAAAAATGACATTAACATGGCGAAAATGCCTGTGAGCCGGTTTACGATGCCGCAAACCGGATACGTGCCGTTTTTTGACACAATAGCATAAAAAAGCGGTGCAAACACTGCAAAATGTGCTAAGGAGAGACAAAATGAATCCCAGATGCTTGCGCAGACCCCAGGAAGATGACAACAGGCCAGAAACCAGCCAGGAGGACACACACAAGACCCAGGAGAGGGAGAAGAAGAAAGGAAAGTGTCGCTTCAGTGCAGAGGAGCAGGGAATTCTGGTGAAAGTGGTGACGGAACACCAGCTCCAGCTTTTTGTCACCTCAAAGTTGCCAATCAGTAGGAGAGAGGCAATATGGCAACACATTGTTGACAAGATAAACAGTGTGGCAAAAGTACGGAGAACAGTAATCGAGTTCAAGAAACGCTGGCATTACTGCAAGGGCAGGACCAAGGAAAAGATGGCCAGGAACAGGAAGGCAGCACTGCAGACTGGAGGTGGGAGTCCAGCACCGCAGGAGCCCTTGGACCACATGGAGAAGATGGTGGCAGCCGTCATTCCTGAGGAGATCGTCACAGGGATTCAGGGACAGGACAGCGCAGACGACCAGGATTCAACACAGATTCAGGGTAAGTCGCATGGGGAATTAAAATGCACAAATGTCAACTGCAAGTGGGGGGACATACCTACTACACAATGCATGGTTGCATGATATTCAGGGAGTGGAATGGGTAAAGGTGCACAGCATGGGGGCATGGGCTGTGCAGGGTAAACCTGGGGCACAGTGCTACACTACACCAACAACCTTTGCATGGGTATGCTGCCACGCCAAGGATTTTGGAAAGGTAACGCCAGTCCAGGATGGTAGGGTACAACGTAAAACTGGCCTGCTGTCACACGTCGCTGGGTTCACTTAACAGTCCCAGGCCATATCTGCAAGTGGAATTTAACATTTACAACAGTTGCTACTACCACCTCTGCTGTGTGTGCAGGTTAAGTAGCTAACTGCAGTTAACCATGGATCAAACACAGCCAAATTAGAGGGTTCAGACTGACAACTTTATCAATCCCCTGTAATCAAGACAAATGTTCCAATCCTGTCAAATGTGATTGTCCATAGTTGCTACAAACATTAGCCATTGCCAGAAACATTATGAGTTACACAGCACTAATTTCACACCCATGCTGCATATGTCAGGGTCCACCCTGTGCCTGGGTGACAATAGCTGCAATAACACAATGCAACATCCCAAATGTCATACTGCTCAGACATCAGCATTGAGGGGGAGGACATATGTCACGGCTAGTGAAATTCACCCTTACAGTCAGAAGAGGAAATGGAACATGGCTAGGACCATCAGTGCAATCCATTGTAGCACACATTCCCCAACATCAACATTACACACTACCAATGCTGACATATGCAGTGTGCCATGCCAATGCTGTACATAGTATATGCTAGGTCTCAGCAACATATAGCTTGATGTGAATTATCTGAGACTGGGGCAGTTCAAGATTGTTAAGTGTGGTGCTAGTGCCATCAGAACACCCACAGCCAGTGAAAGGCCTTGTCATGAGAATGGAAGTAGACGGAGGGTTGAGTAGGACAAGAAGGTGGCACTTCACAATTTGGCCAGAACCAATACCTAGAGGATGTGATGCTGACAAGTCCACAAACTGACCACAATACATGTGACATGCAGGTGGGGCATAGGCCATGGGAGAATGCTAATACGAAAGACAGGAGTAATGAACCAGAACCAAGATCACAATGTACAACAAATAGGAAGGCAGGCACGTTACATTACAAATCCCACAACACAGACACACTAATTGTACCATATCTCATTGCAGAGGACGATGGCTCTCCTGGGGATATGCCTGTCCTGGACTACCCTGTTGACATGGATAACGAGCTGACAAACATCAGCCAGCAGACCCTCCAAGATGTCCTTGGGACCCTCCAGACCCCACCTTCAGTCGCAAGGAGGAGCCCCGAAGTAGCAGCCATCACAGAGGAAAAAATCACCACCCAAATTGTATGACCTGCCAGCTCCAACCCAGCTGACGACTCTGATGACACTGACACCAGCTTTGAGAGGACTAGTTGGAGTACAGCGGGAGCTGGCCAAGGAGCACTTGTCCCTGCCACATGGCCACCTATAACCAAGGTCCTGTGCTTTGTAACATGCCAGTCTTGCAACAGCTGCTCACTAGCACTGTTCTCCAGCCCACTGTTTATCTTGTCACTCTGCCCTGTGATTGTCTCTCACTAACTCATTGGAAAATCCTGTCCCTCTGCACCATCTGACACTTCACTCCAGTATGTCCAATGACATGTCCTTTAGCACTTGTGTAGGATCACACTGGAAGGTGTCACACTAATGGACTCACAATCATGGACAATGGACAATGTACATATAGCACTATAGCACCTTCAAATAAATAGCACTTACACAACAACTTTGTCTCTGTTTAATGTGACATATCAACCGTGATGGCCATCAGTGATGTTTACCTCAGGTCAATGATAATAGATAGTCAATACAACTGACCCGAAAGAATGTTGGCTGATACCTATGCACTGTGGTCTGGATTGTACCATCATCTGCCCTTCTTGAGGGTTAATTCTGAGGGAAATAGAAACTAGACAGTATAATGCTGTGTTGGACAGAATAACGCTTCCTCAAGGGATGCCTAAGCCAAAAATTATTGCCTTCAACTTTTTCTTCAAGTCAAAATTTACGTACGTGACATTTGACCCAAATTTTACCTATCACACACCATACGGCATGAATGGATGTGTATGAGTGTACGTGCAAATATGTAACCTGGCTGAACAATGTAACAGATGATAGGTGTGAGTTATGTATACAATACTACATGAGATCATACTACCATTCACCTTATAAGGCTTTGCTTGGACATCAGGCTGCAGGCAGACTTAATACAGTGTCCTTAATGCCAATTCTAGTCCCAAAGTATGTGAGATTGAAAACACACATCAAAAATGAACAACACTTTGGGATACATAGTAACCTTGAGTGGTGGGTGCAATGGATGGCAGAATCTTAGCAAAGTAGCTCTGGTGTAACTGCCAATGTAACAGCTCAATTGGGATTTGGTTGCAGGATGGGACACAAATGCAAATACTAACGGGACACTGTTCACCCATGCCAAGGCCCTGATCCCCAAGCATGTGACGCATACTGTAAAGGGTTATCAAAATATTTATTTAACAGTAAAAACAGAAGCTAAAACCAGAGGAAACACCTTACCTAACCTAACCTATCCTAACTACACATTACCCACAAATGGCCCTAACTAACCTAAGCTAAACTTACTTATCACATTTAACGGAACGATCTAAACATCAACTCCCCAGCCCCCTTATAAGACGGGACACATGGAGGACAACATATACTGTACTGACCTAAACACATATGATCTTATACTAAACAAATATATATATTTTTTGTATTTTTATATATATATATTTTTAAAACACCAAAACACCAACATCATCCCCCACCCACCCACCCACACACATAATAGAAAACAGATATTAAAAGTATCATACCCCCACCCCCTACTACTAACTAAACTAACAGCCTATTCTAACCTATCACTAAGGGGGTCATTCTGACCTCGGCGGTAAAAGGTCCTTACCGCCGGTCAGAAGTCCGCCATTCTACCACCGCGGCCGCGGTAAACCGCCACGGTCATTCTGACCCACAACTGACAAACCTCCAAAAATCCGACATCCACAGCAGGCCGCCACATCAGCGGCCAGTGGTAAACTGGAGATGACCAAACCTCCACCGCCACGCCAACAGAAACACGCCCATGTCATTCTGACCCACAAATCCACGCGGCGGTCTTTCAACCGCGGTATTCCATTGGCGGTACACACCGCTGCGCTCAAAATACACACACAGCTCCAAAACACAGCCACATTGGACAATTTGAAATACACACACCTAATACACATACACACACCACTCCCACACACCCAACCCAATATAAAACACACACCCACATCACCCACAAACCCCTACGACCAAAGGTCAGAGACGAAGGAGAGAGAGACACATCACAGAATAGAGAGCTACATCACACAGAGGCACACTACACCATCACACACACCACATAGAAGCACAAAGCACCACACACCAACACACTCATCACCACATACACCACCCCACACCTCATCCACACCACCCCATGGCACCCCAAAGGCACCCACGCTTTTCGGACCAAGAACTCCGGGTCATGGTGGAGGAAATTATAAGAGTTGAACCCCAGCTCTTCGGCTCACAGGTGCAGCACACCACTATAGCCAGGAAGGCGGAGCTATGGCAGCAGATCGTGGACAGGGTCAACGCGGTGGGACAGCATCCCAGAAATCGGGACGACATCCGCAAACGCTGGAACGACCTACGGGGAAAGGTGCGCTCGATGGTCTCGCGACACAACATTGCAGTGCAGAAGACTGGCGGGGGACCCCCACCCGCTCCACCCGAATTCACAGCATGGGAGCAAGAGGTACTAAACATCCTGCATCCTGATGGCCTCACTGGAGTACACGGAGGAATGGACTCTGGTAAGTACAATCTCAACTACTTCACCCCCCCCAGCATGCTAACCCCCACCACCACCCTCACCCCCAACCCCCCATCACACATCCTCCCTGAGAATGTCTCTCCAGCACAACCCACCCAACACAAACCCCTGCATGCCACCACAAACTATGGACACCCATCACCTAAGCATGACCACTGCACATACCCCCCCCCCCAAAACACCCTCACAACACCTCCCCCAAGGGAATGGCAGCACTGGGGGACAAGGGCACCCAAAAATCGCACGCAATAGCACACACAGAAACAATAACCATACTCTCTTACCCCATGCAGGACCCGAACGCCAACACACCGGTCAGGAGGGTCCAGAAATGTCCATCCCACCCCCGGAAGAGGCCCCCAGTGATGACAGCAGCTCTGTCGACCTGGAACCTGATGACCAGCCCGGACCATCGGGGACCTCTGGACAGTGGGTTCCCTACACACAGACACAGGCCACACCAGACCCAACCCCCTCTGGGACCAACAGCACAGCTCCCACCCAGCGGGCCCATGCCTCTGTCTCTAGGACAGGTCAATCAGCGGTGTGTCTGCCACTACAGGGCACCCAGGCTAACCCACCACCCCAACAACAACAGGGACCTGGGGGCAGTGGTAGTGGGCACACCGTCCAGGGGACAGAGGCCGGGGGTAACTCGGAGGGCTGCTGTGCGACAGGGGGGGGAGGAGAGGCCCAGGGAACCCACTCTCCAAGAGGCCCTCACCACCATCATTGCAGCCTACCATCACTCCCAAGAGACGATGGCGACCGTACTGGCCAGGTTCCAGGAGATCCAGGCACAGCAGGAGGAACGCTACATGGGGTTCAGCAATCAACTCACCAACATCTCTACCGCTGTGGGGAGCATAGTCCAGGCCCTGAACCGTATAGAAGACACGTTGCGGGACCATGTGGCACCACACAGGGCCCCTGTCACTAGCCCGGACCAGGAACAGCCTACCACCTCCGCCGGCGCTAGTGGTCAGGAAGCCCCACCACAACGACAGGCCACCAGAACCCCACCTCCTGCTGAAGAACAACCACCCCGCAAGAGGAGCCTGAGATCAAAAAAATAGACAGAGTAGGATGTCAAGACCCCCGCCAGCCTGAGATACCCCCTGAAGTCATCCCACTGTCCCACATTGCCACCCTGTCCAACCTTGAACTGCCCCTGCTCCATCCTTCCACAGGCATATGGACAATTCACCTGTGAGACTGAGAACTGGACTCTGCCATGGACATTACTCCACCCCCAGCCATCACCGTGTTAATATCATGTACCATTATCTAGCACTACAAATAAATCACTCATTGCACTGAAATCTATCAGGAGTCAGCCTGTATTATTTACAAATGTATAACACATTACAGATCAATTATGTTCGGTTAACTTTGTGTTGAAAACATACCGAGGTCAATAAGCATTAGTCCATGGGCTAACCAACCAGAAGTCACGCAGTGGGTCATACAGCACTGAAAAGGGAAGGGAAAATCAAACATCAGTCTAAAAGAACTGGGGGGAAATAGACAAAGTTGAGATGCAGAAGTCTTCAAGTAAATGTAAAATGGCGTGGGTGATTCTTACCTATGTGCTACTGAAAATACTGTTGGATAACTCTGTCCCTGTTGTCTGTGTCGTCCTCTGAATCTTCCTCCTCTTCATTCTCCGCAGGCTCCACAGCTGCTTCAACACCACCATCTGGACCATCCTCCTGCAGGAAAGGCACCTGACGTCGCAATGCCAGATTGTGAAGCATACAGCAGGCCACGATGATCTGGCACACCTTCTTTGGTGAGTACATCAGGGATCCCCCTGTCATATGCAGGCACCTAAACCTGGCCTTCAGGAGGCCAAAGGTCCTTTCTATGATCCTCCTAGTCCGCCCATGGGCCTCATTGTACCGTTCCTCAGCCCTGGTCCGGGGATTCCTCACTGGGGTCAATAGCCAAGGCAGGTTGGGGTAACCAGAGTCACCTATTAGCCACACACATTGTCCCTGTAGCTGTTCCATCACATAAGGGATGCTGCTATTACGCATCACATACGCGTCATGCACTGAACCAGGGAACATGGCATTTACATGGGAGATGTACTGGTCAGCCAAACAGACCACCTGGACGTTCATAGAATGATAACTTTTCCTGTTTCTGTACACCTGCTCATCGTCTTTTGGGGGTACTAAGGCCACATGGGTCCCATCAATGACACCAATTATGTTGGGGATATGTCCAAGGGCATAAAAATCACCCTTCACAGTGGCCAAATCAACCTCCTCAGGGAATAGAATGTAACTCCGCATGTGTTTCGTCAGGGCAGACAACACTCTAGACAAAACTTTTGAAAACATGGGCTAAGACATTCCAGATGACATGGCCACTGTCGTCTGGAATGAGCCACTTGCAAGAAAATGGAGGACTGACAGAACCTGCACCAGAGGGGGAATTCCTGTGGGTTGGCGGATGGGGGACATCAGGGCTGGCTCCAGCTGGGCACACAGTTCATGGATAGTGGCACGGTCAAGTCGGTATCGTAGTATGATGTGGCGTTCTTCCATTGTCGACAGGTCCACCAGCGGTCGGTACACGCGAGGATTCATCCTTCTCCTTGCAAGTCCCAGCGGACGGTTCCTAGGAAGGACAACATGGAGCACAGAGTCAAGCAACTCACAGGTACGTTCACCACAGCTTGCATAGCACACGGTTATCTATGTATTGAAAGGCGTGTATGTGTGGCAATGCAAGGCCTAGGCCTGTGTGACGCAGTACAAATTATGCCATGTGGGCCCTTGAAATGGCGGCTGCCTGACCTGTGAAGTGGGACAATGGGATGTGAGGTCAATGCGCTGGCGTGGCGCACCGTGGCGGTAGGCGGTCGAAGACCGCTAAAAGAAGCCGCATTGGTTAACATTGAAGCCTATGGGTTTCAGGAGCCAATGACGAGGTGCGCTGGCGGTCGCGGTACGCACCGCCGCGGTACGCACCGCCGCGGGCGTGACCGCCATTTTCTATCTGCTTAATCACTCGAGACCTGATCATCCACAGGAGAGGACCTATACTGCAAGTGCTGCTGTGACCTCGGTCTGGAAGTGACAATGGCTGCTGCGACTGGGGAAAGGGCCCCTGCCTTCACGTCTGAAGAGTTGGAGAAGCTCGTGGATGGGGTCCTCCCCCAGTATGCGTTACTCTACGGTCCTCCAGACCAACAGGTAAGTACACTGTGTGCACATGGAATGGGCGATGCCTGTGTGGAGTGGGGTGGATGTAAGTTGGTGGGGTGGGGGGCGAATGAGGAGTGCAACGCACAACAGATGAGAGCATGTGCCATTTGGCAAAGTTGGTGAGGGGGGGCCAATCACATCTAACATGCAGTTCATTGATGAATGTTTCCTTCCCACCCTGTACATGTCAAATAGGTCAGCGCCCATCAGAAAGTCGACATTTGGCGTGCCATTGCCAAGGAAGTCCGGACCCTGGGGGTCCACAACAGACGGGGCACCCACTGCCGCAAGAGGTGGGAGGACATCCGCTGCGGGACCAGGAAGACCGCCGAGTCACTGCTGGGGATGGCCTCCCAACCTAGGAGGGGTGCCAGTCGTACCATGACCCCCCTGATGTCCCGGATCCTGGCGATGGCCTACCCTGATTTGGATGGGCGCTTGAGGACATCACAGCAGACACAAGGGGGTGAGTATCAGCACATTCTCCTATCTTTCTGCGCAGTGGAGGCGTCTGGGTGGGGGAGGAGGGCTGTGGGTGACATTAGGCCAGGGTGCTTTCTGTAGGCTAGTCCCCTCCCTTAGGCATGGCCCTGTGCTCCCGGCCCCCACCTCTGTAGGGTGACAAGTACAGCTATTGATGGTCCAGCATCACACATGTGCGCGTTTGTCGTCTCTAGACCTGTTGTCCTAGTCAGGAGTACTGAGTAGTGTACCCCGAATGCGCGGCGTAGTGCATGAGGCTCCTCTGTCTGTCCTCTCCGCCAACGGTGTTGACATTGCATGCACTCAACCTGGTCTTCGTTTTTCTCCCCACACCCTTCTTCTTCATCTTCTTGTGCATGTGTGCATTAGCATCATCAGGCGGAGGAGATTTGGCATCGGAGCACGAGGGAGCTGCCAGTCACAAGGCCCCGGTGGCCCCAGGAACAGACACCGAGGGCACCAGTGATCCGGAGGGCGAGGGGAGCACCACAACGGGGACCGGTGGTGAGACCAGCGACACAGACACGTCCTCGGATGGGTGCTCCCTAGTGGTGGCGGCAACATCCGTGCCCCCCGCCTCTACAGGTACAGCCGCCACCCAGCGCACCAGCCCCGCCCTCCCAGCAGCCCCTCAGCCTACGCTCCGTGCCCGCTCACCCAGGAAGGCGGGCGTCTCCTTCGCCCCAGGCACCTCAGCCCCTGCCCCTGTCACCCCTGCTGCCCTCAGTGCGGAGCTCAGTGACCTCCTGAGGACGCTCATTGTTGGGTAGACTACCCTTTTGAATGCCATCCAGGGGGTAGAAAGGGAGGTGCATCGGAGCAATGCCTACCTGAAGGGCATTCATTCGGGTCAGGCTGCCCATCCACGATCGTTCAATGCTCTGGCCTCAGCACTGACGGCAGCCATTGTCCCTGTTTCCAGCCTCCCTCTTCTGACTGCCTCCACCCTGTCTCTGTCTCCTGTTCCTCAGCCTATCCCATCCACACCATCTGACCAGCCTGCACACACCTCAACACCCAAGGGCAGCTCATCCAGACACAAGCACCACAGATCCCACAAACACTCACCCAAGCAACACCCAGATGCAGACATTCCAACAGTCACTACCACCTCTGTGTCCCCCTCCTCCTCGTCTCCCTCCTCCCTCCCTGTGACGTCTACACTCACACCTGCATGCACACCAACATCAGCCAGTGCTTCCATCACCACCACACCCTCCAGTACAGTCCGCACGTGTGCAGTCACCACCCCCACTGCCATTTACACGTCCCCTGTGTCCTCTCCCACTGTGTCTGTCACCCCCCTTCCAAGACACACAAACGCAGGCAGCCACCCACCCAACAGCCATCCACCTCACGACAGCCTACAGCACCAGCACCTTCACCCAATGACAGAACACCTGACTCTCCTACAACCACATCCTCTTCCTCCACTCCCATCACCACTTCTCCTACCCTTTACCTTGGTCCTAAAAAACTTTTCCTCGCTAATCTTGACCTCTTTCCCTCCGATAACCCACCCCCTCCATCTGCAAAGAGTCCCAAGAGCACCTCAGCCACCACCAGCCCAGCTACGAGTGTCACTGTTGTGCATGGGTTCTGGAGTCCACCCTTTGCCAGCAGTGACACTTCAATCAGCAGCAAGGACACATCCAGCCCCCCCCCAGGGAAGAGGACCAGGAAACAAAAGGGCCGCCGTGAGAGGACTGACACGGCTGCCCCCAAGGAGCAAAGTTCGCCCACTTCACCTGCCACAACATCTAGGGGAGGCAAGGGCCCGAGAGCCACATCTAAGGAGCGAAAGGGCAGCAGGGCGGAGAAGTCAGGCAGCAGGAGCGCGGAGCAGGTGGGCCCCACATGCCACGTCCCAGCTGTAAGGGAGGACACTCATGGGCCCAGGACTCCGTCACCGAAGGGTCCAGAAACATCACGGTCGGAGGGGGACTGAGCAGGGAGTCCAGCCCAGGTCTGGCTCCCTTGACTTACTGGATGAGCACCGCTGAACAGGGCCCCGCCGTGTAGATAGGCACCGCTGAACAGGGCCCGCCGTGCAGAAGAGCACCGCTGAACAGGGCCCCGCCGTGTAGATAGGCACCGCTGAACAGGGCCCGCCGTGCAGAAGAGCACCGCTGAACTGGGCCCCGCCGTGAAGATAGGCACCGCTGAACAGGGCCCGCCGTGCAGAAGAGCACCGCTGAACAGGGCCCCGCCGTGTAGATAGGCACCGCTGAACAGGGCCCGCAGTGCAGAAGAGCACCGCTGAACAGGGCCCCGCCGTGTAGATAGGCACCGCTGAACAGGGCCCGCCGTGCAGAAGAGCACCGCTGAACAGGGCCCCGCCGTGAAGATAGGCACCGCTGAACAGGGCCCGCCGTGCAGAAGAGCACCGCTGAACAGGGCCCCGCCGTGAAGATAGGCACCGCTGAACAGGGCCCGCCGTGCAGAAGAGCACCGCTGAACAGGGCCCCGCCGTGTAGATAGGCACCGCTGAACAGGGCCCGCCGTGCAGAAGAGCACCGCTGAACAGGGCCCGCCGTGCAGAAGAGCACCGCCGAACAGGGCCCCGCCGTGAAGATAGGCACCGCTGAACAGGGACCGCCGTGAAGATAGGCACCGCTGAACAGGGACCCGCCATCTCAAGCACCGCTCCGCTGGGCCCTTCCTGTCAAGCACCGCTCTGCTGGGCCCCGCCATCTCAAGCACCGCTCCGCTGGGCCCTTCCTGTCAAGCACCGCTCCAATGGGCCCCGCCGTCTCAAGCACCGCTCTGCTGGGCCCTTCCTGTCAAGCACCGCTCTGCTGGGCCCCGCCGTCTCAAGCACCACTCCGCTGGGCCCCGCCGTCTCAAGCACCGCTCCGCTGGGCCCTTCCTGTCAAGCACCGCTCCGCTGGGCCCCGCCGTCTCAAGCACCGCTCCGCTGGGCCCTTCCTGTCAAGCAATGTTAACGGTTCACTGTGCCCACCATGCCTCCTCCTTGACCAGTGGAGACTGTAATCCACCTGATAGACTGTGGCTTTGCACTCCCCAGGATGGCACAGTGGGCAATCCACCCACTGTAGAGACTTGTGAGACTGTGGCTTTGCACTCCCCAGGATGGCACAGTGGGCAATCCACCCACTGTAGAGACTTGTGAGACTGTGGCTTTGCACTCCCCAGGATGGCACAGTGGGCAATCCACCCACTGTCGAGATTTGTGAGACTGTGGCTTTGCACTCCCCAGGATGGCACAGTGGGCAATCCACCCACTGTCGAGACTTGTGAGACTGTGGCTTTGCACTCCCCAGGATGGCACAGTGGGCAATCCACCCACTGTCGAGACTTGTGAGACTGTGGCTTTGCACTCCCCAGGATGGCACAGTGGGCATGGTGGCCCCTTCGTGGATCTGGCGTCGTGGACTCATGTGGCTGTGGTGCCCCCCCTTCCCTTCCCCCTGAGGTGCCTGTAGTTTTTTCATCAGATGCCCCTGCAGTGTTCTCTCCAAAGGACTCAGGTCTCCTGTGTGGGCTTTGCCCTTGTGTTGTTACACTTTGGCCCACGGACACTTCAATTTACTTTTGATGTACGGAACTAATTGCCTCGGTTATCCATTGCAGTGTATATAGTATTATTTTGGTATGAATAGTTTGCATAGTTGACCTATATTTGTCAGAGCCTATTTATTACATAAATTTTTCTTCACGATTTAATTATGTCTTTGCATTTTTCAGGGGGGTTTGTGTGGTGTCACTGTGACTTGTTGCTCTGCATTGGTGTGTACATAGTTTGGGGGGGTGGGGGTCGCATATGTGTGTGCCCGTAACCTTTCCTCCTCCCCCCTCCCGTGTGTCGTAGGTGCAGTACTCACTGTTGTCGTCTGCGCCGGCGTTCGTACTCGTGGTAGATGAGCAGGTAGACAAGAGCAGGTAGGATGTTTAATTCGGGTTCCATGCTGTCCTCCGTACTCGTGGAGTGTGTTTCGGTGAGCGTTTTCCCGTTCGTGGTCTGTTTCCGCCGTGTTTTTATCGCGGTGCTCCCGCCCCGGAAGAGGTGGCGGATTGGTGAGTTATGATAGTGTGGGCGGTACATTGTCTGCCGCCTGCCTGTTGGCAGTGACCGCCGCGCTGTTTGTCTGTACCGCCGTGGCGGTCGGAGTGTTAATGTGGCGGTCTCTGTTGGCGGTTCCCGCCAGGGTCAGAATTCCATTTCTTGGACCGCCGGCCTGTTGGCGTGTTGGCCGCCGCTTTATCACCGACCGCCAGGGTTAGAATCACCCCCTAAGCCCCCTAAAACCATTAATGAAAAGAACCAGGAAAGAGGAGGGAGGGGAGGGAATCATGGCTAAGGGTAAAATGTTTAGAAGTTCGCCCTCCGCAGGGTCTTCTTTATGGCACACACCCTCCTATTCACTTGTGCCACCTCCTGCTGCAGCCTGTTAATTTTCCTCAACATACGGTCAATGTCAAGTTGCATTGGCTGAAAATCTGCTGGGTTAAAGACTGCAGCAGGGGTGGTCTGGGTGCCAGTTGAAGATGTATGTCCCATTGTCAGTGCCATGCGGGTAGGAGGAGGTGCAGGTGGTGCTGTGATAGGTACCGGAGCAGTGGAGGTTGACGGTCCAGCAGTGCTGCCTGCTATGGTTGGTGCCACTTGGGTGGTAGTGGTGGTGCTGATGGTGGTGGCTGTGCTGGACACGGAAGGGCCCCCTTGGGCAAATGGCCTCCACAGTCCAGAGGCTCTTTCATGGCGATAATGCCTTGCCATGTTGCGGAACCCAGACTCCACATCCAGAATGTGGCGGTAACTCATCTCCCGGTGCTGAAACTCCCGAATCTGGATGGGACTCATATTGGCAGCTGTTAAAAAAAATATTCAACCAAACATTAGGTACTTCATTGTGTGATATGGCTCCAGAAGTAAATCAGACAATGCATCTAAAATACCAGAAACAGGCCATATCATCATACAGATCACTGACTGTCCCTGAGGAAGTACATGCCAATGCAGCCTACACATGTCCTATCAAACAGCACAGCAATGCTCTAAAAGATGTGTAACAACTTAATTGACTAATGCATCATTGTTCAGCCATTTGTCACGTAAACAATGCTGCTAGTCCTCCACATATGACAGGCCAACTAATGACAGACTTCTGGATGGCAATCAAGGGCCACAAGATCTGTGAGTTGTAAATGGAATTGCCAGGATAGAATGCAGTTGCTAATCATGAGTAGTTATCCCAGTTTTGGAAAAGTGATTTACAGATTTACATGTCTGTGTACTAAACTTCGATCATCAGTCCTAGGTACACATTTCATAATCCTACGCCAGTGCCTGAGGGGGGGGATGGACAAGCAACAAATATTTTCAGACATCAAGGACACCCAGGAAGCTTTGGACAGCTGTACCTGGGTTTGGGCAGTCCACCACAGGTAAGGAGGATGTCCAACTAGAATTCACCCAAACCTTGGACAATCCCATCCACATTTATGTTTGGAAATGCAGACAACTATCAACATCATTTCATACCAGTAACACATGACTTACAACAAGCAGATAGATGGAAGCACACATCTGGCCATGAGCTGCAAGCACACCTCGGCTATTTTACTCAAGTGCCTCATACAGTGTAGCACAACATGTGGAGCTTCATGCTGCTAGGAAGTCAAACATAGAGTCAAACATGTTCATTAGTGAATAGGGATGTTCAAGTCTGTGGGTAAGACTTTGGCTTCCCTATTCTGTGAGATGCAGGGTCTGACTTGCTGACTAAATCATAAATATGATCCTCTGCTAAATGTTTTAAATAAAAGTTTTATCCACAAAAGTCACCCTATTCACATGGCCGTGCCTACAGTGCTGGACTACAATCCAAAATATGACTATACGCCAGTGCTTTAAATGGGCCGGTACTCTCCGGTACTGAGTACCGGCACTTTTTTATTTTGAGAGGGAGAGTACCGGCATATCTCAGGAAAAACGTAATACTTTTAATTGGAGAGTACCGGCACTTCTCAGAAACAAGCAGGTACTCTATGACAGAGTACCTGCACTTCTATTTTTCCATTTAAAGCACTGCTATACGCTAATGATTGCCCAACTCAAAGATGGAAAAAAATGATACTCCATTCAAGGTACATATCCGATCATTTACTAGTGCAGCATACCTTGCTATGTGTCCAACACACAGGAGTCATTCACACAACAGCATCATTCACAACACAGAACAGAAATATCAACACTTACTGGAGATGTCTGGGTCCGCAAATCAAGCCACCTCTCCGATAGTGTAGGGGGCAAGTCCACCTGTAAAGTATGGAAGGGAGACATGTGCTCAATGTCTATGCACTGTACAACACTTCAAAATACAATTACTGTGTGTAAGATTAAATCAGAAATTCAAGCCTCTCAAGCATGATGATACTGCAACCGACATACCACTGCAAACATGTACAGACCCAGGCACTCCAGTGAGTGATACACACATATCTGCACACATGCAGTGGCCCTAACTATCATGTAGTGCCAAACATGCTCCGTCATTTGTTTGCAGACTCAGTTATGGAGTGTATTCCTCTCATCATGTGTATCAATGAGAGACATGCAAAGCCACTTTCCTGGAGGGCTGCAATACCAGTCACTCAGGTATTGTGGCTTGGGCATCAAAGGACAATCCTTTACTGTGTGACACACCTGTGGGTTGAATTAAGGGCATGATTAATCATGCTTTCTATGGTCCCTTACATGTAGGGTCTGTGTTGTGTCTAGGTTACATATGCTACATTAAAAGGCTACCCTGAGCCACATTTCCCCCCCATTACACCATAATGGCAGGGATCCTGTGCATTATTTGGTGACAGTTTGAGGCTAGCCATGGATTGAGTAGTTTTCATATTTGGATACAACAAGGAGATATATGTTGACAGTGTATACTGGATTCATCCATGGCAGACTGCATGGACACATGTGTAGTCATTGCACCTGAAATCTGTCTCTCATTGCCCTGTTTACCCAATATGGGTTTTGGAAATCACAGATGAGCCACATTCATCATCTTACATTTGCCAATTTGGTTGATCAGCGGATCTATAGCAAACTGACACCGTGATATCATTAATACATGGTTTAGCAAATGTACCAGTGTGTCAATCATGCTGATGTAGTTTTCAAATTGTATGTACCTTTGGAATGAGAGCAGTCACAGGAATGCTGGTCTACTGATCTTAGCATACACCCATGTCAGTGATAGCCTCCATACTGGGAGGTTAGTTATTAAACACATGCTGCTCTTGATCAGCATGGGTGTGCCAAGCTAAACTAGCTAAGTATTAGTCAACTTTATATGTATGATGGAATTGGTCAGTGGTTCCTTGCATGACATCATGCACTTAATCCATTGGCCAGTCGAGATGCATTCCCCAAAGTCACGTATATCACATGATGATCCCCTAACTTATGAGAAATACATGGCAATAGAGTAACACAGATGGCAAAAGCATTAGCTAGGGCCAGCTATAGTGAATAAGACCAATGTAAAACACACAGGTACAATGTACAGAGGGCCATGGATAGTTGTTACCCCTCAGTTTGCATCATTTGCTTTATTTTATTTGCCACAGCTACGGTAAATTGCACCAAACATTTTTATATGAACGCGTGTGCATTACTTTTGGCATCCAACCCTAATTTAATTGTGGCACAACCAAGTCCAAATATCAGTCTAAGATGTTACCTGAGGGCAGATATAACTTGTTACGTATGTGTCAGAATCCAGTTCAGACATGTATCAGAAATAATTGAAGGACACATTATTTCTTGAAAATATCTGGATTCAAAACATGTCTTTCCTGGTGCACTCACAGACCATGCATAAAACATATGTTAGAGCTATATTTGCATCATCTATTGACGTGAAGGCAGCACTAATTTACAGGCTCCTGTTGTGTTTTGTAAGTTAGTGCAGCTGTTGCGTCAACAAATGATGGTAATGTGTAGGAATTATTGTATAACTCACAGCAACTGTATGTTTAACATGCATTCCACATGTCCAAAAACATTGCCTGCAGCATATGAATAAATCTGCTACTGTCACTACAGAGTATTTAAATATGCACATTACTCTGAATTCTACTCACCAACAGTGCCACCAATCACAATCCCCCAGTGGTCCAGCAGGTCTTTCTCCCTGGCAACCAGGTCAATCCAACGGTGCTTCAGCTGATGGTCGTTGCGCGGTGTGTTGTAGATTCCTTTTAGATGTTACAGGACCTTTGCCCACCGGATCCTCCTTACCTCTTTGTGATACCCCTGTATCACACGCCCACCTGCTTCAATCATTAATGGTAGGAAGTGGCACACCAGCCAAATAAATCCCCCCAGCTCCTCCTCTCCCATCCTACCAAGGACCTCTTAAGTGTGTTTGCCCCATTTTAACGCCTGCCCTGACCCAGGTGTTATTTTTTTATGCAAATCGGGTTGTGCGTTATTTTCCGACTCCACCTTCCGGCCGTTCAGGATTTTTGCATGGTAGCATAAACATGGCGCACTGGTGTTTAAGTCATTTTTTGTCCGGGAACGCCTAACTTGCATGTCATTAACGCAAGGTGGTTTCCTGCATCCAGAAAATGACACACACGGAGGACTTTTGGCATTCGCGGGCTCGGGTGTCATAGTATAAATATGGTGCACCGTTTGCGCCGAATGTGCATCAAGATTTTAATGCACATTAGGCACAAACAGAGTATAAATATGGGCCCTGGTACTCTATACCTCAAAATTTGGTAGGTGAATACCCCAGCAGGGAAAGGGAATAACTTACTTTGTTACCTCGATAGAGTAGAATCTATCTCCCAAATTCAATATCAGCCCCTATGAGGGAAATATCTGCTTTGGATGAACCCCCCTGATCCATAAGGGTGAGATTTGGGAATAATAGCAATAGCCGATTAGCAAGTTATTTGGCAAGAATATTGTCATACAGAAATATTACAGAGAGTGAACGGTATGAAGTGCATAACAAGGGAGGCTTGCCCAGGGTAAGTAGAGTTATGAGAGTAGCCTCACTGGACGAAGGAGGTAGGAAGACATCTGCCAATACCCCATTAGCCTGCAACATATGCAGGGTTAGCACTGGAGAGTAGGCCTTACAAAATATGGCTGGAAACTCATCACTCTAGGGGTGCCCAGAGAATGCTGAAGTGATCTGTTCCAGAGTGATGGATGTACCTCCAGTCATGGCAACATGATATTCTTGAGATATGTGAAGCAATACACAGGGGAATTATCTAGGTAAGACGTGCACAGTAGTAACTCACAAATTCCTGCAGCAACTAGTTAGAATCATAAAGAATGTCACCATCCTCCAGTCCAACTGGACAATATTTTGTGAGATGTCCGGATGCTGCAATAGTGCGGTGAGGGTACTGCTTGGTCTGTCAGCCTTCTATACACCCTGGCCCTTGCATGCCTTTGCAAAACCTTTACTTCTTGTTCAGCTGCTTTAGTGAATTCCCTCAATTTGGCTTGTAGGAGAGTATCTGAGAGGGATGTCTGGATTGCTGCTTCTGCTACGGTGACTCAGGGCCTAATTATGAGTGTGGTATTCCGAGGACCACCACACTCACATTGACGGTCAGAGCGCCGCATTCCGGACAAATACAAACTTAGCAGGTGGACTCGGCAGGGGGCTGATGTTCCATCTAGGAACATTGTTTCTGACAGGCTGATGGCGGTCTTGTATGTAATCAGCCACAGCAGTGCTGAACTCAGCACCGCCATGCTGATTACAATGTTTTTCTCCACCAGCCTTTTTATGACGGTTTCCCCACCATGAAAAGGCCGGTGGAGAACCAGTGCAGGGGGGTCCCTGCATTGGCCAAGTCCATAGAGCCCACAGAGTCTGCTGTGCAGACAGAGTGCATTTCAAGGGTGCTGGTGCACCCTGTGTGCAGCAGCATTGCCGCTGGCTCTATTATGAGCTGGAAACAATGCATCTGCACCTTTACCACTGAGTTGACCAGGAGGAGCCTTGGTTCCTGTCACTCAGCCCAGTGGGAAAGCCGTAATAGGCCTGGTGAGATGACCTCCATGTCCCCGGCTGTCTTCAAGCCAGTCTTGTAATGAGGCCCTTGATTTCCACCTCAAGAGCATTGAGACTTGCCCGCAAGGGTTTTTAGACCATGTGCTGTTTGGCAAAACATATATTATGAATAAAGACTTTGAATGAGTACCAGACAAAGGCATAGGAATCAACCAAGCCCTCACTATCATTAAAGTAATTCAGTATTCCAGTGTTAGCCTCTTCCCTAAATGTGTTATCAAGGCGGTCGGACAGAGAGAGTCGCCATGTGAACACCATATTCCTGGATGCAGGTGTTTCAATCAACAGTTAGTCCAGGCACTGATATACCTGGTGCAAATCCAGTAATCAAGTGATGCCTAGGAATTGTGCACTGAGGAGTCATGTGTGCCTTTTTTTGTCAGGGGTGTCTGTTGGCAGTAGTACTTTGTCAGTTAGTGCTGATGTAGCCACATGGTGAGTGTGACTGGTGCTGTTAGAACACTCCATGCACTATTGAGAACAGAGATGAAGTTCCCCTCAAAAGTGTTGTCTGAGATGTTAACATGACACATTTGTATTAGACTTGTCGAATGAACTATCAATCATCTGTGTTAGCACTATAAGTGTTTAAGAGTGTAATATTTTTGCCATGAACATAGATGGTATGATATTTTAATGGCCTTGGAAATCATTCAATTTTCTAAAAGGTCAGAAGAGCATGCCACCATTCACCAGACAGCTAAGCCTCTGGCACATGTGGAGATTGTTGCCAATGCCTTATAGCCACACAATCTGACAGTGAAGCAGGGACCCATGGTCATGCCAATTTGTGTCTCCCAAAGGAAAGCTATATCAATTTCATGCCTATTTAGATGTGCAAGGATTTGTTTAGTCTTATGCAGGTCATTGAGCCCGCAAATGTTCCATGTCAAAAAGAGAAGGGATATGGTTCAGCCAGAACCTATGTGAATGTGGTTTCTAAGTCTTCCTGACAGTAACATTGTCTAAAGGAGCACTATGTGATTCACATGTGTGTATTGAGAAAGAAAGTCACAAAATAGCACATGCCATAATGTGTAAAGTGTAAAGTGTAGTGAATTCTGTGTGTAAGATAAAAAACCCTCATAAGTGACCATCCTTCACATCCACTACCAACCCCAACAACCCAGTGGCCACAATCCCAAAAGCAAACCTAAGGTGTAAAACATGGTATGAAAATAATTGCTACACAACACATTAAACTACCACAAGAGGATGACCCCGTACGGGTGACCAGAGTGACGGCCAATAATGAATCTGCAGGAGAGATGTTGCCAGGTGAAGATGGTATGGTGAGCAGCTATGGGACCACAATTGCTGGGTTACAATCCATAGGCTGAAACAGCTCAGGAGTCAACAATACTGTGTTGGTACCAACCAGCAGGTCACTAATGAATCACTTTAATTTCTGCAGGTGTCTGATGGGCCGCTGTGACCCAGAGATCTGACAATGTCTTACCAAGTCCTGTCAGTCCCACAACATGATACCCTGCCTAACACATTCAGCCCAAGCTGAATTGATTACAGTACTAGTGCACATGAAATGTGTACCTACAGTTACTTCATATCACTGAATCTATTGACTGGAACCTTTGAAGTCCTCGAGGAGTCAGCACAGGACACAGAAACCAGAGTTTAACTGTGTGGTGAACCATTGATCCTTATGGGCCACCCCGAGTACAGTATCTCACTTTCTGTGGTTGAAACATTGAGTAAAAATGGAGTGCAGCAGGGACTAGGTCCCAGCAACAGGAGAGCACACTCCACTGCAATGGATTAGAGAAACTTTCTGTCCCAAAGAGAGATTTGAGAAAGGTTTTGACATAGTCAGTCATGTTATCAGTATTGGTTGATTCAAGGATACCGACCAGTCGCAGATTGTTGCATCACGATCTGGCCTTCAGGTCTTCATTTCTTCACTTTTATTACCTCCAGAACTTTAGCCATATCTGAGTTTTTTGCTGCAGTCTTTAGTGTCACCTTGAGAGTAGAAACTCAGGTTTTCATAGCCATGAGCCTCTTTACATGTTTGTCGAGGTACCCTCGCCATGAGTGTATCCAGTTTCTCAACTATGAAGTTCATGTTTTTCTGCATCTGCATGATCCTCTGCCCCACAGGAGGTCAACATTAGGGTGTCCAACCTGCCCAGAGAGGATGCCCTACTGGTGCGTTTCCTTTCAAAATTGAGTAATGAGCCTCAATGGAAGTGTTATAATCAACCTGAGTGTTCAAGTCGCTTGGCAGGCCATGTCCCTTACCATCCCCAGGGACTAGGGAGACAAAACATGTAAACAAATTATCCTCAGGAATCCTTAGGCTGCTGGCCCCCCACAGTTAAACTTCTGTCAATCATAGCTCTCCGAAGTTTGAACAGTGGAAATTAATATGTAAAAAGCTTTCTGGAGAGCAGCAATAAATTACACTCAATTTGTTCAAAATGAAAATATTTTGTTTGTGCATTATCCCTTGAAGAAAAAAAACCTGCCTTACCCACAAAAAATATAGCAAATAGTGAATTTGCCCACAGAAGCTAGTGAACAGCTAGGTTCAATTTTCCTCAATAAATGGCATTAAGCCTCAGAAAAAGTATATGCATGACCTGTTTCATCGTATTTTTGAGCTGAGCGAAATGAGTGTCAATTACATGTTAATTTCCATAGCCATTGGGACATAATGAGGCTGCAAGCCTTTGTAGCTAGAGCTCCTCTTCATGATTTACATTGTATGCAAAATTACTACATTAGACACAGAATAATAGCTCACCTTCCATGTGATGATACATGTTCAAGATGTCTTGTTATGTTTTAGGGTTCAACGTTTCTAAGATTCTCTTTGGAAACCTTCAGAAAATGAATGGGCCAGGGGAGCAATGCAATGATGTGCCTGAAGATGGACAAACCGAGATAGCAGCTGAGCAGTGCTATCGAGAGGTACACAAATGAGTTATAAACATGTTCAAACTCTGCTTTGGTATGCAAAGCATATGTTATTGATGCTTCCTTTCCCTCTGGCACATAATAAAGGTATATGCTTAGCTTGTGGTGAAAATTTTCAGTTTTGCTTTTTAGTTCATTGATGTTCTGAATCTTCCTTTTCCTTCCTTATTTAAAATTCACATTTTATTATGCTGTTCTTTGTTCTTAGAAATATTTTTTAAACTCAATCCAAAATGATGATGGTCACAAAAAATTAATATTTGCATTGTGGGAAGCCATTGCTAGTGCACTCTTAGGCCAGTTCACCTAATGCCTCCGTCTAAAGTGGCAAAACGTCCTATTATAGTAAGCAACTGTGACCTTTGAGTAAATTCAGGTGAGTAGAAGGAGAAGTTGAAGTGAATTTCAAAATTAACTCTCATCACAGACTCCTGAATTTGTTCTGCTAGATTAAACTTATTACACTGTGAGGAGGTTTGTACACAAGGCCATACCTATCAAATTATTTTCTTTAAAAAGTTACCTTTTATAGTAAACATGCAATATGCTCTGAACTGCTCTGCATGCATTACCATTTTCACTTGTATTTGCCTTTTGTAATCACTAAAGGCACTTTCTTTGGTTTAGAATTAAATGCATGGATGCAAAAGCAGTTGATTCTAGATCTTCATTGTGCCTTTATTGTTGATAAAATACCATTACTGGGGCTCATAAATCCTTAAGCTATGGAAAAGTCTTGACGGTGTTAAACCCGCCTGAGTAAGCTAGAAAGGTATTATGAAAAGTTATTACAATCTGTAGATGTTTGGGCAAAATATTGACTGAAAACTTTTGTGTCACAAAAATAGTGTGTCAAGAATATCATAGTGTCATAAATATCGTCGAAAGAAATATCATTTTAAGTGTTGTAAAACATATTTTTTTAAATATTGTAAAAACATTGAGTTATATGTTAATTTTTGTGCTAATAATTTGTATATAATTTGTTTTGTGTAATTTGGAAATAATAGACATATAGGGTGACAAGCTGGGTGTGCCACTATTGCCGCCAGTGCTGGCGGTATGTCTGGCTCCCTAATATGACTTATTCCGCTTGGCCAGAGGACGGAAACAGATTTTCCGTCCACTGGCCCAGCGCAAAAGTCACATCAACATTGCAGCCGGCTCATAATAGAGCCGGAGGCAATGTTGATGTTCAGCAGGTGCAGGGTGTAGCTGCACCCATCGCGCATTTCACTGTCCGAAATCCGGGCAGTGAAATCCGCAATGGGGCAGTGCCTGGGGGACCCTGCACTGCGCATGCCAAGTGCATGGGCAGTGCAGGGGCCCCCAGGGGCACCCCGAGTCCCCCTTACCTCCAGCCTTTCCATAGTGGTGTTTACCGCCATGGACAGGCTGGTGGTTGGGAACTCATATGAGCGCCTGGCGGTATGTTGGAGGGGCCGGCAGCATGGCCGTGGCTAATACACCACGGTCATAATAGCTGGCGGTACACTGCCGCCTGTTGGTGGTATTACCGCCGGCCGCCAGAGTCGTAATGAGGCCCATAGTATCATTTAAACTAATTATTTGAATTTTACAGATTATATTATATTATATTATTTTATATTATATTCAATTATATCATATTAGAGGGATTTAAGAGTAGGGTAGAAGAGATTTTTAAATTGTATTAAGTTGTGTATAAATTTCTGATTACATAAGAAAATATGCTTGTATATTGTGCATTTAAAAAAATGTTACATTACTTTGTCAATAATTTGTAATATTTAAATAATTGTTTTGATACATTTTAAATATGTACTATCAAACATTTACAAAATCATGTTTTTATATTCACTGACTTAATTTTTAATGCATATATTTTTAACTTTTTTTCTTGTTTTTGTTTCATTAGAAAATTGTTTAAAATATAATTTATTTTTGTACATAATCTATTCAATAAAATAATTTAAACCTATAGGTTTTAGCTGTTCAATATAGGATAAATGCATGATAAATTAATTTATAATGTATAGTATTTAAATATTATAAACGTTTTGATTAGACATTATTTATAATTTATTATTAATTATATTACTCTATTTGTTTACTTGATTGATTTTGTATCTAATTATGTTGTTGAAAACGAAATTTTGTTTCAACTTTTCAGAAATAATATAGAGAACCTAATTTCGAGTTTGGCGGACAAGAAAGACCATCCGCCAAACTCTCAACAGGGTAGCTGCCGTCTACATGTCGACCTCCCCGTCGGAGTCCTTATGAGTTTTCCACTTGGTCAGTGGATAACAGGCTACAGCATTGTCTCCAGCCTGTAATCGAGCCAGCGGTAATGCTGTAGCCAGGCAGACAGTCAACATTGCAATGGTGCTGGGCATGAAAAGACTTGCAGAGAATGAGGTCGTAATCCGCAGGGCAGTGTTGCTTGCAGCACTGCCCTGGCGGATTACAATCTCCACCACTGCCAGGCCTCCAGGTCCATGATCCTGGCAGAGCAGGTAGTTCCCTGGCAGTCTAATTGTCAGGGTTGTAATATGGTGGTCCTAAGACTGCCACACTCATAATGACCCCCAGAGTATTATTTTTTTATCAGGGTTAATTATTATTAATATTTTTTTTAAACATGGTGTTTCATAATTGTTTTGAATTTAATTTGTTGCATAATGTTTGTATATTTAGTTATTTTTGTTTTTTTATTTAATTAATTTTCCATGTACGTGAAGCAAAATGATTGTAAATTATTTATGTATATTAACTTACTAAATGTTTACATGTTATGTTTTAAATTAGTATTAATGTGTGTTGTTTAGTATTTATTGATGATTATTTAATTATATTATTGCATACATGGCATAATATTTATTAATATTTGTGTTGTTAATCATATTAATATCTAATTCATATTAAAAATATATTTTTACATTTCATATTTGCAAGTTGGGTACTGTTTAGGGTTAAAGATTGGATCAGGAATAGTAGATGACACACTTTTAGTGCTCAACACCTTCACGTAAATGGCATACATTGGAGTGGGAATAGTAAATGCCACCCCTTTAGTGTTCAAAACTTTCCTCATATTTTTTATATTGGAGTTGGAATAATGTCCAACATATCCCCTTAAATGTCTTATATTGGAGCATGAATAGTAATTTCACCCTGTTAGTGTCCTACACATTTGCTTAACTAGATTAGATTGGAGTTGAAATAGTAATGGTCACTGTTTTAGTGTCTAATACCTCCCCCTAAATGGCTTAGATTGAAATGGTATCAGTAAATATCACATATTTTGTGACCAACACCTTCCCCTACCTGGCTATCATTTTTTAGCGAATAACAAAAAATATTTTCAATAGAACTGGAAGTAGTCAATGTAATTGCTTTAGTATACATTTCTTTTGTAACATGTTTGATTAATGCATAAGAATTAGATGTAAAAGTTTAAGGGCCTGAAATTGAGTTTGGCAGTTCATGGACCCCCATGGTGACGGCTTGACTGCCATAGGCTTGGTGGCCAGGCCATCATACTATGATGCATGCGGTTCCATTGAAGAAAAACTGCTGCCATCCCACTGGCACTGCTAGGCAGTGCAGACTGCTGCGGTGGCGAGACAGGCAATCAGTCTGACTGAGCCAGTATTTTCACCGGGCCTATTACGATTACAACCACCACATTCCAGCAGGTGGGAATGGAGACTATAAAAGAAGGAACTCGCCTCCAGTCAGTGCCACACGCCCTCTGCTGCCATATAGCTGATCAGACACATGCTGCCGCTGCTGCTGCTCATGGATGGAGCTCAAAATCATTGCAGCTGTGGATGCAGCTGACTGTCAGAACACAAACCTACCTGTGTCATTAAGCTCAACAGCAGATCTTTGCACCATCATCCACATGTCTTAGGGGTCACATTCCTTAGACAAAGTACAATTGTCACTGTGTCCTGGGTCAGATTCATTCACAAGAAATGACATATTCACAGCCATAAAATGCCTACTTTGGGCAGGTCCCTGACACTGCACTGCCACACGCCACAAAAACACATGTCTTCTCATCTTAGGCTAAGGGACAGTGAAGTATTCAGAATATTGTGTCACACAACTGAAACACCACATCAACATCACATCTGCCAATACAACTGACACCCTCACATTGCTCACATGCCATGGACTGTCATTAACTACAATACACATATGTATGAATGTGTCATGTAACACAAATACCAATCCCATGAAAAAACTCTGTAATGAACCCAGACATATCACCCACATTGCATCACAATGGAAGGTCAATGGGATGCACAACATTTTGTGAGACAACTATCCAAAGCTCACAGTGCAAACAATAACTGCACAGTAAGGATAGGGGCATTAGGGGCACTCCTGGAAGGATGCTTCCCTGGGACACATTTCAGTTTGCACATGCCCTAAAACACCATTTACACAGGAACTGGGCCTACATGTATCTCAGGGACAAACATTTGTAGAGTAAAGTTACATGCCAATCTGCCAAATGTGTAATTGCAAGTCAATGAAGCAAATACGACAGCAACAGCATGGGCCATACATGTAGATGAAGTAGTTGCAAGCTACCCACATCAAAATGGACACATGGTCAGTCAAATGTAAAGGAAGGTAGCACAGTTGAACACCCTCCATGTGTGGACAAAAACTCTAGCTCCCACACATGAGACTGTCGCGTAGGCTCTCATTATTCTAATGAGACTACTGGATTTCGAGCGGCAGAATCGCCTGCTGTGTGGAAGACTAAGTCTAACCCACTGCGGGTGACACCTGTTGCTCCAATCCTGCTTTTGCTCTGGCTAACTAGCAGTGCCTCATCTCTACCCAAGGATAGGGATGACTGGGCAGCCAAGCACATGACATACTTGGTTTCTCAGGGAAGCCGTGGTCACTCAGGTCTCATCTGTTTCTATCAGTTACCTTAGTCTCATATATAAATGACAAACAGAGGCAGGTTAGGTTTTAATAATGACTTTAATAAAACGACTGCATCTTAGATAGCAAAGCGTGGGCTGCAATAATTTGGACGACACAGCATGACAGTATTAAAATTGTGACAAGGAGAGTGAAGCATAAAAATAACACTCTCATACTATCACTATAGTCAATAGACTAACTCCTACCTAGACTATGATAGAGCACAGAATGTTAAGCTCTAATTCTGCCCTTCAGGTTCTTCTGGGAAGACATTATCTCCCACTCCTGAGCAAAGGCCTGTGGTCTGCGTTAACATTTGTAGCGAAGCATTCAGCAATCAGCATACAGTCGTGGTTCTCTGGCCGGAATCTCCCTCTAATGTGTAAGGGACAGGGAAGTGTTTTATAACAACACAGCTGATGTTCTGAGAAAATGTCCCTATGTAAGGATGTGTGTTTTCTACGACTATTGGAATATTGGAGACTAAACTTCTACCACGTTCACCGGCAATGTCCTATGCTGTAGCCTTGGAAGAAGCACAGAGTGAGCAAGAATGTCGTGTTTGAGATCAGAGTGCTGGCCTAGGCAAAAACAGTTAGACCATAATACCAATGTTACAGTAATAAAATAAAGCAGAATAAAATATATCTAGGTTAAGGTGCACAGCTGCATGGCCTAGTGTGTTAAAATAACGTGCATGGAGCTATAGCTAAAATGGCTACACAACAAGACGAATGTCCAATCCATATCAGGGGGACCTTTCTAACACCATACATGCTGACGTTGGTCAATGCAAGATGAAATACTTAGCATAGCAATCATAACACAAGGCAATGAAGCCATGTGGATTGCCACCCACATATCCATACAGTGAACATCTACCCTTGCCCTGGGTGACACCATCTCTGCCCACAAAGGCAGATCTTGACAATCACAGCAAATGGATCAGCACTCTGTGTGAAAAACACACAACTGTAAGCATACAAGACAAATTACTCAGGAATAACAACAAAAAGGTAGAAAAGTAATGGCAGGACAAATGTGTACCCAAACAAACATCAAATTGGGTTTATTGCATGCAAATGAATGCATTCAAAGACTATTGGCCAGTCCATATTAGTCCGTGCACAGTACTGTGCCCAAGCTTGACTCCAGTCACTGCTAGGGAACCTCTGTAGGAAGGGGCATCAAGTGGGCTGGCAGGCACCTCAGGCATAATGCTTAGGTGGGGTGGGGTTGGAATTGAAATGGATGGTTTGGGGACTGCTTCTTTGGAGGGGTGGGCTTATTCTTTGGAGAGCGGTATGGGTGCTTTCAGGGGGTAGGTGTGATGGGGAGGACTTGGATGTGGAAGGGATGTGTTGGAATGTGGATTGGGCCTTTTGGGTTTGGGAGGGGGTGGAGGTAACAAGGGAATGGGTAAGGTCAAAAAGGAATTTTCTTTTGGAAAATGGATAGGGTCATCAGAAGGGACTGGGGATTTGGAGGTTGGGGAAGTGGCAGTCTTGTCACCCTCCGGGCACTGGAGGTAGACTTCCTGTTTCCTCCGTGGCACTCCCGTCACCCTCCGGGCCATTGGGTCCCTCCATGTCGGTGGTGTCATGACTGGAGGTACTGTGGCCAGATGCTCCCCCACTTGGTTCCGCCTGTCTCCATCACTTGCCTGGGATGATGCTGCAAATATAAAGAAAAATAAGGACACTACATGTTCCCGATCACACTTGAATGACAGCTGTTATTAGCAAGCATTATCATGATGTCAAGTATACCCCAGCAACAAATTTCATCAAAGTGGCTCCTACATTTACCACACCATGTACATGCATGCCACATGAACTGTCAACAGTTGCCCACAGGAAAAACAGAATCTCACACAACTCTAATTGCATGGGTGAAATTGTGCAATACAGTAAGCAATGAGCAAGTAGTAGACCTCATCACCTTCAATGGTTTGCCTCATGGAGCATACCTCAGTTACCTAGTAAGCCAATGGCAAGTTCATTCCCACAGATCCCACACACCAAGTCATGCAGACATCTATTTGTCACATACACAAAACCACAATATCAAGAAATGATGTTCCAAAATTCTGTCATGTTGCTCACAGAAGTACAGTAGCCTGAAGAAGGTGAGATGGAAATACCCCTGTCACACTACAAAGAAATCAAAAACGTTCACTTCACCATGCATAAATTGTCCTAATGGAGTCATGAAGGTTGTACTTAAGTTGCTCTGATATACTACTCATCTAGCATGGAAATGTATTCTGTAGACAAAATTTGCAAATTGTCAGGGAGATATGTCTCCAGAATCCACAACACAATGAATCAGCTAGCCACAGGGAAATTACCTCTCTTGTATGGCACCCATTACAAGGCCATACTCTGATTACATCAGTGGAAGCGAATAGTCCTTTGAATGTTAAAGAGGCTCTGGTATTCTCAAGTATGTGTAGAAGACCCTCAACATGTTGCCCAATAGGAAGCTACAGCACTGCCTTCATGTTGACCATGTCAACCCAATGCCCATGGATGAGTGGTTGTATCCAACCACATATGATTCTTACATAACTGAAAGACACCCCATTATGCATGCCAACAGTCAGGTAATAGACCTTGCCCATTTCACTGGTGCAGAGCACTTTGGTACATGATGCCACATCAATGGTATGGAAATGTACATTGTGGGTAAAAACTGTAGTCCTACCTGTTGTGTCTTTCATTGCTATTACAGATGTACATGCCAAATGACATTCAATGATAGAATACAGATTCAAGACCTGGTCCCTCCCAGGTGAGTAAAGTTTAATTGAGAGTTAGCAAACAAGGGTATTTGTACAAGTGCACACTGTGCTGGTGGGTAGAATAACTGAAACAGGGCCTCCTGGGAGTTGCAGTCAGGCCACTCTCTCTACTACACACACTATACAAATGGTATCCTCCCAGGTGAGTATACTTCAATTGAGAAGTAGCAAACAAGGGAATTTGGAAAAGTGCCTACTGTGCTGGTGGTTGGAGTAACTGAAACAGGGCCTTCTGGGAGTTGCTGTCTGGTCACTCTCTCTATGACACACGCTATATAAATGGTATTCTCCCAGGTGAGTACACTTCAATTGAGATTTGGCAAGGGTATTTGGGCTAGTCTCCACTGTGCTGGTAGTTGTAATAACTGAAAGAAGACGTCCTGGGAGTTGCAGTCCGGGCACTCTCTTTAATACACACACTATACAGATGGTATCCTCCCAGGTGAATACACTTCAATTGAGTTAAGACACAGGGGTAATTAGGCAAGTGCAAGCTGGGCTGGTGGTTGGAGTTACAGAAACAGGGCATCCTGAGAGCTGCGGTCAGGTCACTCTCTCTACTACACACTCTATACGGATCCTTTCAAGTGAGTATACCCATAGGGGTAATTGGGCACCGACTTGGTGGTTGAAGTTACAGAAAAAGGGATGAAAGAGACTCCCACTCTCCTGGGTGAGCGGACACGGGCAACTGGGTGGGGGGCTACTGGGAGGGCAGTGCTGGTACAGGGGAGGTGGAAGATGACGTAGCTGGGGTGGTCCGAGAGGGGTCCGCCACCACCAGGAAGCTTCCATTGCAGGAGGAATCAGATGTTTCAGCTCCTGTCTCCCCAAGGTGCTCATCTCGCCCTCAAACCCATTGGTCCCCTTGGTGTGGATGGTCTCTGCCTCCTGGGCCTCCTGGGCTGCAACTCCCTCACTCGCTGGTGCCCCTGCTCCTTCACAAGATGATGCTAATGTTCAAATGGACAGGATGACAAAAGGAGAGAGGGTGGGGGAGAAAGAAAGGGAGCACAGGGTCAATCACAGCACCAACAGCACAGATGGCATACACAACACATTTACTCCCTGGTACTTAGATTACGCAGAATGGACCACAGGGACACACCAGTGCCTAGGTACTACAGCAGTAAGAAACCCAAACACTACCATCTGCACACATACTGGGATCAACTAAGCTCTTTCTGACATGGCATGCTAGCCACCTAGCAATACCAAAAATGGATACCACCCTACATAGCGAAGCAGAACCATGTAGGAATGGCCAAACTGGCATATTGGGGCATCCACTGACTAGACCCTTACACCCAGATCCCAGGTAAGGCAACAAAAAATGAATACCACACCCACTGTACTCACTCCCTTGTGGCTGCTGTGCTGCCCTCAAGCGCCCATCCAACTCAGGATTGGCCACCGCCAGTATGCAGACTGTTAGGGGGGTCAGGCTCCGACGGGCACGCCTCCCTCAGTGGGAGGCCGTCCCCAGCTGGGTCTCCGTGGCCCAGCATCTCAGGTCTTCCCACTGTTTCCTGCAGTGGGTGCTCTGCCGGCTATGGACCCCCAGGGTCCGCTCGTCCTTGGCAATGGAACACCACATCCCTTCTTCTGATGGGCACTGACCTACAGAGGAAACACAGACAGAAGGACACCATGAACCATACAATCCAGCCTGTCACACAAATGGCCTACATACTGCATTTGCCCCTCATCAAGCACACACATGACCCGTACCTCTGCATTCACATTGGCTGCAGCCATACCCCCCCTAAATGACACACTCCTAGAACACACATACATCTACATGCAGCCATGTCACATGCAACATACCCATGATGTACTCACCTGTTGGACTGGAGGCCCATACAACTGCCCATACAGGGGTAGGACCCCATCCACGAGCCTTCCAACTCTTCCAACATGAAGGCTGGGGCCCGGTGCCCTGTAGCACGGGCCATGGCAGTTCCAGACACAGTTCACAGCAGCACATGCAGTGGAGATGTGGTTTAGTGGAAAGTCAGGAATCAAGTGAAGTAGTAGAAAGGAAATGATGGGCATGTCCACAGCGGTGAACATCGTCACTGCTGGCGTTGGTCATCATGGGTTCCTGTACTCCATAGAGCCAATGAGAAATTGCACGGTGGTGTAGACCATCTTCTGCCACGACGCCTAACGCGGGTGGAGTGAGGTCACTTCCACCTGTCCCTGCATACAGGACAGGCAGTTGCCATTTCCTACTGCTAGTACTCATGTATTGAATTAATATGTGCGTCATTGGTGTCGACTGTACACACCTAGACAGTTCTAGTGTCCTACATACATACATACTCTGTGTACTCTGATGTGTGTCCATAGGTCTTGTTGTCACACCCATTTTACTTTTAGCGCACTTAGATACCAACCACTGTGGAGAAATAGGAGGAAGAGGCAAGCACCCGTGTACAGACCTCTTGTGTTCTTGGCTACACTGGAGGACCGGCAAAACATACTCCCCTATCCTCTGGACAGGGCCACAATCACAGAGCTGTGGGCACAATTGGAGCCTGATCTGCTACCTGTTAACTGTTGCACAACAGTAATTCCCCCCTCTTGTGCAGGTACTGTCAGTGCTCCATTTCCTGACAACCGGTTCTTTCCAGGTGACTGTGGGCTTGGCTGCAGGAATGTCACAGCCAGTGCTCTTGATTGTGCTTGGAAGGGTTTTGGCTGCCTTGCTCAAACACATGTGCAGCTACATCACATTCCGTAGGGCTGATGATTTGCCCACTGTGAAGGCTGTATTCTAATCAATGGGTCGCATACCACATGTGATCAGGGCCATTGACGGGACCCATATTGCCTTAGTCCCTCCCAGGGCAGTACATCTCCCACGTCACTGCCAAGTATCCTGGATCTGTGCATGATGCCTTTGTCTTGAGGAATAGCAGTGTCCTACAGGTGATGGCATGACTACAGAGGCACAGAGTGTGACTTGTAGGTGAGCTTGAGTCCCCACCCAATGCATGTCAGTGTATGCATACTGGAGTCATACCCCATGCCATTGTGCACGGTTAATGTGTGTCCCTCACTTCTTAGAGGTGACTCCAGTTACCGAAACCTGTCCTGGTTGTTGATCCCTGTTAGGAATCCGATAACAGGGGCGGAAAATCGGTCCAATGATGCTCATGGGCATACCAGGAGGATTGTGGAACGCACCTTTGGCCTCCTGAAAGCTAGGTTCAGGTGCCTCCATTTGACAGGTGGATCCCTATGCTACTTCCCTGAGGTCTGCCAGATTGTGGTGGTCTGTTGCATGCTGCACAATTTGGCCCTCAGATGCCATGTGCCCTATCTGCAGGAGGCAGGTGATGGCACGACTACAGAGGCACGGAGTGTGACTTATAGGTGAGCTTGAGTCCCCACCCAATGTATGTCAGTGTATGCCTACTGGAGTCATACCCCATACCATTGTGCATGGCTAATGTGTGTCCCTCACTTCTTCCAGGTGATTCCGGCTACCTAAGCCTGTCCTGGCTGTTGACCCCTGTTAGGAATCTGAGGAATTCCACAGGGACTGAAAATCAGTACAATGATGCTCATAGGCGTACCAGGAGGATCGCAAAACGCACCTTTGGGCTCCTGAAAGCCAGGTTCAGGTGCCTTCATTTGACAGGTGGATCCTTATGCTTCTCCCCTGAGAAGGTCTGCCAGATTGTGGTGGTCTGCTGCATGCTGCACAATTTGGCCCTCAATGCCATGTACCCTATCTGCAGGAAGAGGGGGGTGACAATGCACCTGCGGCAGCAGTGGACACTGAGGGCAGTGAGGAGGAGGAAGAGGAGGAGGATTTGGATAACAGGACAGATATCATTCAGCACTATTTCTAATTACACTCAGGTAAGACTGTTGATCCATACATGTCTCCATTTTAGTAAAGTGCTGTGTGGCTGTAGTGTTGTGCCAGTCACTACCTTTGCATCACAACTAATTGTCACCTATGCCTTCCCTTTCTGCAGATGTTGGTGTGGTTACAACAGTGTTCTGATGTGATAGCTGCAGACTGCTGATACACATTTGTTGGATGGATTCACATATTACCGGTCATTTGCACAGGATCATGCAGTTCAATACAGTTCAATACGGTATTTGATAAAGCACTATTACTCAAGTTGTGTTCAAGGGTGTTTATTATAAAATAAGATATGCAATGGAAAGTGCAATAGAGTGGGGTGATGGTTGGGACACAGGTCCAGTGTCCAAGGGGCCATAGGAAGAGGAACAATGGCAGTCGTAAGTGAACAAGGTTTCTCAGTGGAACACAAGGGGGACATTCTGGAGGGGCTAATTTCCTGGCGGTGGTCTTGGTCTTGGCAACTGTCTCTGGTGTCTATCTGGGTCGCAGGGAATGTTTGTGGGGTGTTTCACCTCCTGGGGGGTAGGGGTGCTGGTGGCCTGTGAGTCCTGTGGCAGGGCCTCCTGTCCACTAGCTGCAGCAGATGTGGAGGGCTGGTCAGTACACTGGCTAGTGGTAGGGGCCTGCTGGTGGGCTGTGTACTCCCGCACAATGTTGTGTCACTCAGCCCCCCAGCAATGGACGCCATGGTGGTATTCAAGGCCTGCAATTGTTGCATGACCTCCTGGTGGTGCTCCCCCTGCAACCGCTGGTTCTCCTGCACAATGTTGAACACCTGACCTATCCTGTCCTGGGATTGTTGGTATGCCCCCAGAATGGGCAGTCGGTTCTCTGGGCCTGGCCTCCCCCTGGCGCATAGTTGTCCTCGGACCATCCCTGGCCCCCTGTGCCTGTGTCCCCTGAACGGTGTACCGACTCCCACTGACACCAGGACCTTCATCATCTTGCCTGTGTGGTGTCGACTCGGTCCCTGTACAGGTGGGCACACTACTGATTTACGTGTCCCGTGGACAGAGGTTTGGGGGCGTTGGCTGGCTGCTGTGGTGTTTGAGTCTGAAGGGGGGAGGCTATGGTGGTGAGGCTGTGGGATGTGGTAGCTGATTGACCAGTGGTCCCAGATGGGCCAAAGAGTTCATCCAGATCAAGACCTCCAGAGTTGCTGTCATCACTGAGGGCATCTTCTGGTGAGAGGCTGGGTTACCGTGACACCTCCTTGTGGTTATCTTTAGGATTGGCCTGGGAAGGTGTAGCGGTCTTCTTGTGTTTGTACAGGTTTGTGGGTGATATGGTGGTGTGTTTTATAGTGCTATTGGTGGGTGTTTGGAGTGTGTGTATTTGGGTCAGGTGTGGGTTTTTTGTTATGGCCAATATTGTCTTGTTTTGTTTTCTTTTTGTTTGGAATTTCCGCCTTGGTTTAACTTGGTGTGTACCGCCAATAGTTTACCACCATTGAAAGGCCGCTGTGGTGATTCGTTGGTCATTATTTAGAGGGCGTTATTTTGGTGGCATAACGGTATGGGTCCTACTTCCAATAGTTTAGCATGTTTGTTGGGTCTGGCGGATTTGGTGGATTTGTGGTTGTGGCTGGTTTCTGTCAGTTTTGTGTGTGTATGTTATAATCTGGTGGACGGGTGTTCACCTCCGTGGTGGTATGTTGGCAGCCGTCACTGCGGTGGTATTCAGAAGTTACTGCCAATGTCATAATGTGGGCCATAATGTTTTAGTATCAATCTTTTATCTATATGTTGTTTTGACTGATATACAAAAATTATTGTTTAGTATTTATTTTAAAATATTTTAATTATGGTGTATGTACCTTTGTCAAAGTTTGTTGTTTACTCTATAGGTAGTTTTGTATTTTGAATTAGGGACTTTGCTATTGATTCTAAGTAGTGTGCATTTTTGTTGTTAATAAAGATTCTAACTTAGGCTACATGCACTCTGCGATATGGGAGTAGTGGTTAAAGGAGTGGAAGTATGGGAAGTATTCATAGAAAAGTTGGAAGAGAAAGATGACACCCGCCCCCCCCTGAACTGCACACACACACCAAATTGAACGGCATGATTGTTACCCAATAAGATCAATAGCACAACCATACCGATACAGAGACCTACCCAGACATGGAAAACACACAAAAACATGGACAAATAACTCAGCTGCAACACACAGAGCCTCACAGACCCCTCATACTCCATACTATTTCCCTCTGCTGGAATATAAGTTCAATGATCAAACAGCTCACTACCTTCCAGCATGCCCCTCTCCCTGTCCTGCCTGGCACTCCAACGTCTAAAAGAACTCCACACATCTCTTCAAGGTGACTTTTTCTTTTCTTTCTTTATTCTCCCCTTTAATCGTTAATACAATACAGAGCGAAATATTAATTCGCACTCATTTGAAATTTGACAAGGCAATGAATCTATCAACGTAATAAGATGTACACAGGAACGACTAAAGCCAATAATGTAGCCTAATGCATTGTCATGATCATGCTTGTAACCATTGCCTTATACATAACAAAGTTAGTAAACAGATTAAAAAAATTAAAAAAAAGATTCTAACTTTACATTGCAGCATGTAGTACATTCTACTGTTTATTTAACTCATTTTAGGTTTAATTTGTTACTGATTGCTCGAGTCTTAGTTTTTGGTAGCTTTGTTCTTTTGCAGGGCTTCTATGAATTTGTAAAGTGTCGGTTAGGTTCTCCCTAATGTGGCTTGAAAGGCACTGTACAATACTCTTACTGCATTGTTGTTTTTTACTTCTTGAGCTGTGGTGCTATTGTTGACATTCTACCTTGGTATTTGGAAATTAGATTTGCGGCTGTATCCAAAGCAGTTAAGCCTCCAAGAGCTGATGGTGGGATGCAGATCAGTGAAATAGACAGGTATTGAGGTCCTTCCTGAACTGAGCCAGCGAAGGGGACTGCCTGAGGTGAAGTGGCAGCGTGTTCCAGGTCTGTAGGGCGAGGTAGGAGAAGGATTTTCCTCCAGCCATGTTCTTCCAGAGCTGAGTTGCCTGAGGGATGCGTAGAAGGAGAGGCGGTGATTGAGGTAGGCAGGTCCAATGTTGTGTAGGGCCTTGTAAAAGTGTGTCAGGAGTTCGAACGTGATGCGTTCGTTAATGGGGAGCCAGAGTAGTTCGCTCAGGTAAGAGGCGATGTGGCTGTGGTGGGGGATGTCCAGGATGAGTCTGGCCACAGCGTACTGTATTTTCTGGAGTCTTATTTGGAGTTTCTTGTTAATACCAGCATAGAGCGCATTTCCATAGTCAAGTTTACTGATGACGATTGCATGGGTGACTGTTCTTCTTAAGTCGATGGGAATCTACTTGAAAATCTTCCAAAGCAGGCAGAGTGAGTGGAAGCACGAGAATGAGATGACGTTGACTTGGTGGACCATAGACAGAGAGGAGTCGAGGATGATGCCAAGGTTGTGTGCATGGTCGGCGGGAGATGGGGCAGTTCCGAGGGCAGTGGGCCATCAGGAGTCGTCCTAGGCGGTGGGGGTGGGGCTCAGGATGAGGATCTTCATCTTTTCCAAGTTGAGCCTGAGGCAGCTGTGTTTCATCCAGTCAGTGAATGCCTTCATTCCATTGTGAAAGTTGCTTTTGGCTGTTGATGGCTCATCAGCGAGGGAGAGCATTAGATCTGTGTTGTCGGCGTATGAGGTGATGCTGAGCTCGTGGTGTCTGATGATCTTGGCGAGCAGGGTCATGTAGACATTGAAGAGGTTGAGGTGCAGAGAGAAGCTCTGGGATACTCTGCAGGTGGTTTCTGTCAGTTTCCAGATGAAAGGTGGATCCTGACTCTCTGGGCTTGGCCGATGAGGAAGAACCAGATCCACTCCAGGGCTTTGCAGTGATTTCCGGCGTTGTGTAGTCTGATGCACAATGTGGTGTGGGAGGTGGTGTTGAATGTGGCGGAGACGCCGAGGAGGATGAAGACAGATGTTTTGCCATGGTCCAGTAGGGTGCAGCTGTCATCCGTGGCTGCTAGGAGTGTGGTTTTGCTGCTGTGGTTGCTCCTTAATCCAGATTTGGAGGGATCTAGGATGTGGTTTGTCTTGATGAACTCAGTGAGCTGTGTGTTGATCACTTGTTTGATTACCTTGGCTAGAAAAGGAAGCAGTGAGATTGATCTGAAGTTTTTCAGCTTCAACTAGTCTGCGGTTGGCTTCTTCAGTAGGGGGTCTATCTCTGCGTGTTTCTAGTCATCCAGGGAAGTGTCAGTCTTGATGAAGTGGTTGATAGTACGGCATAGTTCTGGGGCAATGGTGGCACCAGCTTAATTGAAGATGTGGTGGGGCAATGGTCTGGGACTGCCCCAGAGTGGATGGAACTCATGAGCTTCAGACTGTCTTCCGGAGTGAGGAGGATCCAGTGGTTCAGGGTCGGCGGGGTGGTTAGAGTCCATGGTTCTTGGCTTGCGAATCCTTTATAGATGTCCTGGATTTTTCAGTGAAAGAAGGTGGTGAGGTCGTCTGTGGTGTCCACGTTGGATTTTTTTACTATGGTGAAAAGTTCCTTGCTGTTGTGTGCATTGGCATTATTGCTCTCCTGAATGGCTAATTTTCTAGCTGATCTGATGAGCCGGTGGTGCGATGTGATGGAATCTTTGAAGGCTTTGTGGTCTGTCTTGCACTTGCTTCTCCTCCACTTTCTCTCAAGTCATCTGCAGGCCCTCTTTGATTCTTTGAGGTTGTGTGAGAACCAGCTGGGTTTCCTGTGGTGTTGATTGCTAGTGGGTTTCCTAAGGGGGGCTTGAGTGATGGCGCAGTTAAGGAGGTGGTGGTGGTGGTGGAGGTTGCAGTCTGAGGCATTGACATCCATGGTGTCCATTGAAGGGGAGTGGTGAAGAGTGGTGATGAGCTGGGCTTTGGTGACCTTGCTCCAGTTTCTACACTGGGGCGGTGAGCATGGCCTGCCCATCCAAGTGTCCTTAAAGTAGGCCAGTGGGGGACTAGGACCTGATTATGAGTTTGGCGGTTGGACTGCCAGACCACCAAAGCCTCAGTACCAAAAAGACTGCTGCTTCGGCGGTCTCCAGACCACCGGATTGTGATTTATGTTGGCTGAACTGTCGACCGCCAAAACAAATCACTGGCTGCCAGTTGAGTGGTGACCTGTAATCTGGGTGTTGCACACTTCAACACTGTCATGGTCGTGTGGAACCACCAAGCCAATTAAAAAAACACAGATGACGTGGTGGTCTCCTTGCAGCGGTCAGCTGGTGCCGGTCGGCCGCCGCTGTATGCATTCAGCAAAGAAAAAGACAAGTGCCCATTGGATGGATTAAAAAAACACAGCTGACATATATTGACCCAGTGGACACACCTGCAAAACACACCACTTTTCAGACCATGATCCTTTGCCTCTCCACTGCAAGAAAGATACCAGAGCCCACTGTTTTTCACATTCTTGACAGATAAGGCACCCCTTTTGTGACCTTCCCATGCAACACTTTTGTCCATTTACTCCTTATATCACTTTTTTCAATAAGTCCTAGCCACCCACTTAATTTTACACCATTGTCACGTTATAAAAATCCCTGTTTTTCCGACGATGAGTTGAGAGTTATGGTGGATGAAATCATAAGAGCAGAGCCACAATTATTTGGAGACGAAGTCCAGAATACTCCTCTAAGTAGGAAAATGTAAATGTGGCAAAGGATTGTCGACAGAGTGAATGCTGTAGGCACCACCCTGCGTAAAAAGGAGGACATTAGGAATTGGTGGAACAACATTGGGGGAAGGTGCGTTCCCTGGCCTCCAGGCAACCCATGGAGGCCAATAAGACTGGTGGTGGTCCTCCCAATGCCCCACTACAACTTTTTCCCTGCATCCTGAGGGTTTGAAAGGAATAGCTGGGGGAGTGGAGTCTGGTGTGTTATAACACACACACTCTCACAAATCTTCAATGTCCTGCATGCTCACATCTCACCTTTTGCCACTGTATTGTTCATTTACTTTCCCAACATGCAATACACAGGGTTGCAGAGATGTATGCTTGTCAATGTGTATTGTTGTACAAAACATCACATGCATTAATCCCCATCACATGCCATATGTTGGAATGGGGTCTGTGAGTGTTTCAACATCAAAAGATCATCCCAGTATCCATGGTATGTGCTAACATGTAAATGTACGGTCAAACTAACAGCAGAGTGGCAACAGATATGTAAGACTAAACATTTTCCAAGTGTTGGGCAGTACAGAGAGTGGCATGACTGCAACTACTAGGAGGCCTTTTTCTGTACCTCTAACCAACAGGGCTTCCTGTGCTTGTCTAAATACACCTGTGTCATCTCTCAAATGATTAACCTTCCCCTGGGAGTTTAACATGTGTGTAGTGTGCGGAGGAAGCAAATAAAATTACTACAACTACCAGGAGGCCCTGTTTCTGTACCGCCAACCAACAGGCCTTCCTGCACTTGTCCAAATACACCAGTGTCCCATCTCTCAAATGATATACCGTCCCCTGGGAGTAAGCAAACCACACATCATGCTCAACTACATATCATGGTCAATGGCACCTTACCAAGTTTGTACATCAAGTATTCCTGAGGCATTAAACAGCTTAATCAGATTGATGGTTGCAGTTAACACATTGACTCACCACTGCTCATATGATGGTTACAGCTACATATACCACAGAGTTGTGTGTTTGCCCGTATCTCAAACAGCTAGGCCTTGGAATGGTCAAATACACGTCTCATATTTACTGTGTTGGCCTAACTGTTTCTAAGATGTCATGTTCATTCCCTCATCTAAAGTGCAACTGATCACTGCCGCTAATGAGCTGCTTGAGTCTAAAGGTTTCTGCAAGCTTTCCACATGTCATGTCAACAACTTTAATACTATGGTAATATAGCACAATCAGCAGACCTACCAGTTAAGAGTGTCCAGGTTCTCTACCGCCATTCCCACAAAACCCTGGGATGTATATGCCATTCTTCAACCAATAAGCTAGTACCCTATTTCTTAACTGGTCGAGCTGGCATAGCACTTGGAAAGACGTCATCCACCAACCAGACTCTAATCCCACCTCTGAATGAAGCCCTCAGTGATGACAACGCTTCTGGACATGTGAACATGGATGATGGTCCTGGTCCATCTGGGCAGCCTGATCAGATGGCAAAGGTGAGCCTCACTGTGCCCACAACAACACCTGCCACCCATGTTGCTTCAACATCACAGACAACAACCTGCCCCCAACCTGTGTACCTAGCACCATCTTGTCCCCCCCGTCCTGGTTTCTGAGATGAAAATCAGCAATCCTGACAATGAGGGACCAGGACCCACTAAGAGAGGGCACCCTGTGCCAAGGGCACAGGATCATGGGGCTAGGGTCCATGGGAGGGATGCTGATGGCTGCCAGAGTGAGACCACTTAGGCCACTCACAACCAGGATACCATCTGCTAAGTCTTGGGGGTCTATCTCTCAGCAGGCGTTAACAGTGCCGGAAAACAATGAAACAAAGAAATCTGATAGATTTCTTTGCGTCATTTTTTTGCTCCCACTAATGGGGGGTGCCCCCTTTGCATACATTATGCCTGGCGCAGGCATAATGAAGTGCAAAGGGTTACAAAGTGGCACAATGCATGCATTGCGCATCTTTGTAAATATGGTGCGACGTTTTTGCCCATCTAACGCCACATTAGTGTAAAAAAATGACATTAATGTGGTGTTAGAATGGCACTAGGGGCTCTGAAATATGCCCCCATGGCAGTGCTTAATTTGTGCTTGTTGTTTCCGGTGCAGAGCTCCGGCATTTATTTTGACGGTCAGCGCTTATTTTTCTGACTCAAGCATTTACTACGAGAAAAAGACACATATGGGAAAGACTGAGGAAGAGAAAAATGAAAAAGCGTCACAATGGGAAAAAGCAGAAATCCGCTAGAGTGATCTGAAGGGTCGGGGAGTGCCTGTAAATGGATTGAAGAGTCCTGAGATGGCTTCAGGATTACGCTGCCTCTGTATTCCGTGTTCTCACATTTAATTGCAGCCACTGTGTGTTTAAGAGGAGGGCTTTGGGCACCGTCACCTTTTTATTTACAAATTAAGCACTGCCCTGTGTTGCATATTTGAAAAAAGTGGCGCTGCACACAGTGCTCCACCACTTTTCTTGCACCCCTAGTGCTCCCCTAATGCCACCATGTTGCGCTGTATTTAAAATATGGCGCAACATGGCAGTAGTTAGGGGACTAGTGTCAAAAATGTTTACACTAGTCGGGCGCTTTGCAGGATTAGCGTAAAAAATGTTGATGCTAGTCCTGCAAAGCACCCAGAGGCCCATTGTAACCAACAGAAGCCTCCTTTCAATGCCTGCTCTGAGCAGACGTTAAAAGTGCCAGAAAAAAATGACGCAAAGAAATCTGTCAGATTTCTTGCAACATTTTGTTTGCCCCCTTTTACGGGGGAATGCCACCTTTGCATACATTATGCCTGGCGCAGGCATATTGTTGTGCAAAGGAATACAAAGTGGCACAATGCATGCATTGCACCACTTTGTAAATATGTAACAGCTTTTTTGGCCCTCTAATGCCAAATTAGCATAACAAAATGACGTAAATGTGGCGTTAGAATGGCGCTAGAGGCTGTTCCATATGCCCTTATATTTTATGTGGCTAGATGAGTGGATTACAGAAGCCAGTCTTTACAAGTGCTTTAAAACGCATGAATGTATGTGAAATGGGAGCGATGGAGAGATGAGGGGCAGATTTGCCGGGTTGTAGTGAGTGAAATTGAGTAGTTCATGGGATGAGGGGTGCCACAATAAACTGTCGCACAGGGCGCCACCAATCCTAAAGCCAGCCCTGCACACACCAGTACCAACAACACCCAAACCCACATCTGACACAGGCACCTCCTCAACCTGCCAACCCTCATTCCCTCCTGTACAACCTCTGCATTTTCCCAAAGAAAGTTTTATGTTTGCCCATGCTCTTACTCCTGTGGAACCCAGCCTCTCTCCCAAAGCAAAAATGATCCTCAACCACACCCGGACCCATCCCTTCCATATCCAAGTCCTCCCCAGTGGCACCTGGTCTCTTCCCCCCCCAGAACCCTCCAAACCCCACCCATACCCAAGAAGAAGCCTACCCAACCCAAAGTGAAGCCCACCTACCTCTCCCAAGACCAAGCCCAACCATCCAAAACCCAACTCCACCCTACCCAAGGGTGATCATCGAGGTGCCTGGAAGGCCCACTAATTACCCCTTACTGTGGAGGTTTCTGTGGTACTGATCTGTGAAGCAAGTTGTAGGGCACAGCAGTGTGCTCAGCACACCTTTTACCAAGGACTGGCCATTGGCCTCTTCTCCATTTTTTGGAGGTGTGTAAATAAAGTTCAGTTGTTTGCTTTGCTATACATTTTTCCTGTCATTACTTTTCTACCTTTTTAATGTTTATGAATAGTATGAGAGGTGTGACTGCAGTTGTGTCTGTTTCACCCTGATTGATGATCCATGTGCTGAGGTTGGTAATATCTGTCTTTGGAACCAGTGCTAGGGTCACTCAGGACAAGGGGAAATGTTTTATTGATGGATGTGTGGGATGTAATCCAATTGTGGTAGCACTGTATTGGGTGCTGTTTCATATGGTAAGCATTTCTTATTGGCTTGGCCATTGTGAACATCTATTGAGTTACATTTCTCCATATGATGTGGAGAGGTTTGTTTGTCCACACATGGAGGACGTTCAATTGTGGTATCATCCTATGCAATAGAATGGGCATGTGCCAGTTTTAATATATGTACCTTACACCTACTTTATCTAAATGTGTGACCCATGCTGGTACTAGTGTATTTGATTTCTAGACTTGTAGTTACACATTTCCCACATGGGCATGGCACTTGGTTATGCTAATGTTTGTCCCTGATGTTCATCAGGCCACAGTTCCTATACAAATAGTGTTTTTGAGGCACGTACACAGTGAAATGTGTCCCAGAGCAGCAGCCTTCCTTGGATATCCCTGATGCCACCATACCAGTTCTGCAGGGACCGTTTACATGGTGGGCTTTGGATGTTTGTCACACAAATTATTCTGCACCCCATTTACCTTACATTCTTTTGCAATGTGGGTGATATGTGTGAGCCTCTTATAATGATTTTACAGGGACGGTCTGTTTGGGTTCAATGACACATCCATACAGTTGTATGTGTTCTGTCACGACAGGCCATGGCATGTGTACAATGTTTTTAACGTATTCATAAAATTATTTCTCTCCCCAGCTAACCAGCTATACTAATATTCTGAAACAAAGCAAAGAGGTAGCACTCCCATCACCAAAGGGACAGGGTTAAAAATCCATACACATGTGTACAATGTGTCACTTCAATTTGCATGTGTGATATTGATGTGGATTTGCTGTTATGTGACACAATGTTATGCAAACATCAGTATCTATGAGACTTGGGTGTGCACACATATCAAATTTTGTAGAGTGGGGAAGTGCAGTGACCTAGCCAAAGGGGGCACCATGGGGCTGTGTTGGGACATATGTTGTGTAAAACTCTGAACTGGGGCACACATAATATATTTGGGGCACAGAGCAAAGCCCACATACCAGGTCAATGGCGGCCCGTCGAGTTGCAATGGAGTTGGAGGAAACAGGTAGGTGTTTGAGTTACCACTGGTTACGTCCATGATGGCATCAATTTTGTGTGCCATCGAGCAGCACAAGCAGTGGCAGGCCATGTAGGATCCACTCCATGGTGGCACCAGATGTGTGAGGCTGCCTACAGGTGAGTTTCAGCATTATATTTTTCCATTTCCACCAGCTGAAATGTGGTAGTTGAACCACCGTGGTCATGTTAGCGGGAAGCAAAATTGTGATTGGGATGGCAGCTGTACTGGTAGTACTCCCTCCGATAGACATATTGGCCTATCTCGCCAGCACTGCGGTCTAGATTTGTTGGCAGTGTGGGGGGGACCGTGGTGGTCTTTTGTCTATGTATTCAGTTGTATCGTAATACGATGGTCGGACCATCAGCACTGCGGTGGTCGGACCTCTGCTGACGATTTAGCGGTCCCTTGTTTTGTTTTTAGAATGGACTTTCTATGAGTAATTCCTAGTGCTTAGCTAACTCTAGTTTAGTGTCATAGGCCAGTGCAAACATGTTTTTACTTTAAAAGCAAATTTGCTGTTTGGTGCATATTCTACACTTAGGGGGTCATTCTGACCCCGGCGGTCTTAGACCACCGGGGCCAGGGTCGGCGGGAGCACCGCCGACAGGCCGGCGGTGCCCCGCAGGGCATTCTGACCGCGGCAGTAAAGCCGCGGTCAGACCGGCAACACTGGCGGTCTCCCGCCAGTGTACCGCCGCCCTTTTGAATCCTCCAAGGCGGCGCAGCTAGCTGCGCCGCCGAGGGGATTCCGACCCCCCCTACCGCCATCCAGTTCCCGGCGGTCCGCCCGCCGGGAACCGGATGGCGGTAGGGGGGGTCGCGGGGCCCCTGGGGGCCCCTGCAGTGCCCATGCCACTGGCATGGGCACTGCAGGGGCCCCCGTAAGAGGGCCCCTACGAGTATTTCACTGTCTGCTTGGCAGACAGTGAAATACACGACGGGTGCAACAGCACCCGTCGCACCTTCCCACTCCGCCGGCTCGATTACGAGCCGGCATCCTCGTGGGAAGGGAGTTTTTCCCTGGACTGGCGGGCGGTCTTTTGGCGACCGCCCGCCAGCCCAGGGAAAAACTTAGAATACCCTCTGCGGTCTTTTGACCGCGGAGCGGTATTTCGGAGGGGGGAACTCTGGCGGGCGGCCTCCGCCGCCCGTCAGGGTCAGAATGACCCCCTTAGTGCACAATGTTGCAGATGTCCCCAAATGCTCTAGTTAAAATGGTAGTAACAGCCTTGTATGGCTGTTTGTTGGTATAGTTTAGATGTTTGTATTATGGCTTGTTCAAAGTTAATTATTATTTTAAGTAGGGGGTAGTTTATTTTAATTTTAGTTTGATTCAGTAGTTCATAGTAAGTATTCCTTTGTTTATTAGGCAGCAAGATGTACATGAGGGGTATATTAGTGTTTTAATTTTCACTTTGTACGGTGCATATCTGATTGTAAAGTTCAAGGCACATTTGAAATGGCCCATTCATCATCTATGTTTGACACTGGTTTAGCCCTAATAAGTACTCTGCTGTAGCAAAAATAATAACATGTTTATCATTATTAAGGTTGTCACATAGGAGGAAGGGTTCCGCATTATGTGTGGTGGTTAATGTGTTGAGGATTTTGGATTCTTTGCATCGTCTAGGGTCAGGAGGAAGTATTACTGGGGACTTTGTTTAGATTGTGCTACTAAGTGTTTCAAAGTGGGGATAGCTGGTAGCTGACCTGTGATGGGTTCAGGTACTTTAGGGAGTATTTCTTAGAATTTTAATAGTGGGCTCTTTGGGACTAGCACTTGCTTCTTTTAGCTCTTGTTATAAATGCCTTACTTTGAGTTTCGTGACTTTGGGGGCAGGGGTGGATGTGTTTGCTTACAATAATAACTCCAACAAGCATTAGTGTAATATTTTGTACGTTTCTAATTGACATTTTTGGTGTTTGTGCTTTCTTGACTGTAAGTGTAGCCCCTGTGCAAGAGTAACTGTTTGCCTTTCTGTGATGTGATGCATCTTGCTCGTTCTGTAATTATGTCTGAAAATATTTAAATAATAAAATTAAATATAATTGAGTTGTTGGCTGACTGGGGTGTGAGCCCTGGTCAAGCAACAGCCACAGTCCGTCGTAGGGTGAACCGCAGAAAGTCAGTAAATTAACCTGTGCTTTACCCTGGAACTATTGGCAAAAAGAGTCATCAGGGTTCATTTAGAGGCAGTCTGTGAAGTAGTTATGTAAGCAAGTTAAAACACAACAGAAGAAAGAGCACAAGCCAATTTAAAAAATAGAACACATTTTAATAAATTACTTGACACCAAAATGACGCACATCCAATCAGCCAATCAGCAGAACTGGAGTTATGATTTTTTAAAGTTTCAAATGAAATCTTACACCCAAAGGTCAAAGTGCCAACCATGGATATCTAGTCATGCGAGACCAGTCAAAGTTGAAAGTTAAGGTTGACCGTGATAGAGCGCTGTTGGGATACAAGAAGTGGATTGGGCTCTATAAGGGATTTGCTACAGTGGAGAAGAATGCAGCAGGACATGCCACAAAGTCAATCCAACAGGCAATTTACCTTGGGCGGATGGGTGAGCAAGTTGGCCCCAGACTTCTCCTGGTTCTCAGAGCACTTTTCGGCCAAGTTTTGTCTAAGTTCTCTGTTTTGGAAAAGGCCAACCGGGTACCTTTAGTGCTGCAACCAAGGGTTCAGAACAAGTGGGACACCTCTTGGGAGTTCCGGACTCACTCTGGCAGGGCCAAGGCTCAGATTTAAGATGGTAGGGGTACGTTATGTCCCTTTGGCTCTTAACAGGAGGCCAGCACACTAACCCCTGGAGACACTTCTGATAGCTCTGGGTACAGATGAAGGGTTCAACAGTAGGGTTGGCCTCTGAATCTTCAGGGCACTCTCCAGTAAGCAAAGCAGTCCTTCCAGATACAGCAGCAGTCTGGAAGAGTGCACAGCAGGTCACATCAGCAGGCAGACCTCTGAGAGTCCTTCTGCAGGTCCAGTAGGGAACTCAAGTGGTAGTGTCTGAGGTCTTCTTTTATACACTGGTATCCTGGCTATGAAAGGTGGGAGAAGCTTCTTGACAGTGTCTTTGAAGTACATGGAATTTCCTGCCTTCCCTGTACTGTCACCAAGCTGGCTGAAATGACAATGCAGGGTTGTTAAGCCCTTTGTGTGGAGACAGGACACAGCCTATTCAGGTGTAAATGAGGCTGGGCATAGCTCCTCCCTCCCATCCTGCCAGTGATGGCCCACCCAGTCACACTCCAGATGTGTGTCGCTGTCTAGGGGGAATGCACAAAGTCAAACTGTCAACTAGACCCAGTCATGTGACCAGAGACAGACTATAGTTACCAAACTGCTAAGGCAAGAAAGTGCCAACCTTCTAAAAGTGGCATTTTCAGAACTGCAATTTAAAATCCAACTTCACCATAAGTTAGGGTTTTACAGTGTGATTACAGAAACACCAAACTTCAATGGGTTATTGCTTTCCATTCGGAAATTATACTTATAAAATGTAATAAGGTGACTCCAATGCTATCCTATCAGAGAGATAGGCCTTGCGGTAGTGAACATCAAATCTAGGAGTTTTACAATACCAGGACAAGTAAAACTTAAGAGTACATGTTCTACCTTTATATTACACTGCACCCTGCCCTCTGGGCTCTGCAGGGCCTACCCTAGGAGTGGCATATTTGTAAAAAGGGATGGTTTCAGCCCGGCAAAAGTTTTATTTTGCCCGGTCGACATGGCTGTTTGAAACTGCACATACAATATCCGTAATGGCAGGCCTGAGGGCTGCTTAATTGGGTGGCAAAATTAGTAATGCAGGCACACTAGTGGCATTTAATTTACACACATATAGTATTATTTTAGTAGAAACGTGTAAGTACATTAAGTATGCCAAGTGGGTATAAGCCATTGTTACCATGGTACAAGCTGAGAACACAAGCACTGGTTAGGAGTGGTAAACTGAATTAAGGACACCAAACAAAGATTGAGCAGAAATAGGAGGAAAGTAGCAAAATGTTTAGGGATGACCCTTCAGAATGTGCCATTTCCAATAAATGTGATACGTTTACTTTAGATTTGATGTGTACACCAACATTTATGAGCATCGTTTTGCCTTTTATACTTGATATCTGTTCTTGATTGCAATTGCAGTTCTTTTTTCCCCGTTGAAGATGGTTCACATTGGCTCACGAGGCTTATTTTCTGTTAAGGGAAAATATTTGTTTCAGTTTGTTTGTTGTAGTTGAGGGCTTTTAGTTTCATTTATTTACATTTAAGGTTTAGTTGATATTTTGAAGTGCTAAATGTACTTACTTTTTATATGATTTTCTCCAGGTATTTGATTGCTGAATGTAATTGCTTGATTTGTAATTTGTCGATGGTGCTATCCTTTTTCTGTAGTTTCTAAAGTTTGGTACATGAATAAAAATGAGTGTTTTCTGGTTATTTGTGCCCTTACATTTTTTTAAATAAGTTATTTTGAGTATGTTTAAATTAATGTTTTCCTTACTTCTGAAGGTACTTGTGTGTTTTCTACCACATTTATTTTCTAGTTTTCTTTAGTTAGTCTGGCAAAGTCTCATTGTTTTGCAGCTTTAGTATTTGTGGTGTGGTGTTAATATTTAGTGTTTCCCTTATATTGTTTAATAATTAGCTATATTTTATTGGTTATGTTGTTTTATTGTTCTTTTTATTGGTTAGTGTTCATTTATTTTGATCACTTATTGTCTTTTATGGTGGACACTAATCAGTATTTTTGTTTTAATGTTAAATACATATTCATATTTTTATTGTTATTTGGGGTGTATAGTTTATGTCTATATTTTCATGTATTGTAGTTTAATGTTTATATTATATTAAATGTAACAAGTATTTTTAATTTCTTATTTATTTTGTTGAAATGTATATTTATTTTTTCTATGTTTAAAGTTTATTTTAGTTTTGTAAATTCATATAATGTTGTTAGGTTGTTTGTTAATGTTATCAGACCATAATTTTGTTTATTTTTTTATAGAGCTAATACAGTATTATATAATATTTGACATAGTTTATTGCTTAAATAACATAGTTGGTATTTTGCATTTAGAATTATTTTACATATTTATTTAAAGATAATAATATTTTAATTTTGGACATTTTGGTTATTGATATAAGTAGAAATAGGAATTGTTACTGCCAATATTATAGTTATTGATATTTATGTTTTTTTTAGCTAAGTATAGGAAGGCAATATTTTTATAAACAATATTTAGTTTCCGATATTTTTGTGAATCAGTATTGTTTTACTTGATATTACGTCATTGATACCAATCTGTAGCCGAGTCATAAGCTCAAGTTCTGTTACCTCCATTGAGAAACAGTGTAACAAGTGTGAAGTTGCATTAATAGAGAATTAAAACATCCCAAAAGGGAGGTATTATACATTTCTGACTTTTGGAGACACTGGTTATTTTCGATAATGTCCGATTTCCTATATGTGGATGTTAGCCCATGCTAGTGCTGATTAATCTTGGTGGTGTACATGTGCATTCACAGTGTGAGTGCAGTTACTAGTACAATGTGAACCTAGTGAAGAGCAACAAAATGCTGTAGAAGGCCAGCAGGCAGAATTATTGCCACATTTGTTTTCAAAGTGAAGGGGGAGAAGGTACTTTAATCATTAAAGCAAAACTACATTATTAGCACTATTGTAGATATCTGCCACTATGTAAACACTAAAACAAACTCGCACACTAATTGGATGATGAAATGAGTGATGTCATCAATGATGTCATTCGAGATATCATGATTTATGTCACAAATTATGTCATAAAACATGTAATGAGTGATGTCATATGTGAGGTCATAAGCAGTGCATGGTCGGGGGTGCAAGTTATAATTAGTGCTGCTGACTATAACTAGAGAATCTCTGTGTTTTTGAGATCAAAACATTAAAGTTGTCCCTGAGAAGTTCACTTGATCTATAATGTAACTATAACGTAACTTTAACCTTTGTGAATTTCTAAGTTTTTTTTTATTGAAAACAAACATTTTTACTATAACTAACTATAAGGTTATGTTAACCTTTTTTTTCAGTGAATATCGTGGATTTTTAAAAAATAAAAATATATTTATAAATACATAGAAAGTAATTACTCAAACAATGTTTGTACTGAGTGTATTCAACTTCTTAGTAACTAACATATTCATAAATTCAGAGTGTTCGCAGTCTTTGTATCTAGCTTTCAAAAAACATCATAATTATATTTAAAGAAGACACTGAGCAGTGTTTCCTGTACGGTAAACTATGGGGCATATTTACAAGAAACTAGTGCATAAGGGCTGATGCACCAGTTTTCTTACATCGCACCTGCCCCATCAAACGACACCCCGGGTGTGCCTTACTTACAATACAGTACACCATAGCGCAGGTTAGGCTGATAGCGTAAAATGTTTGATGCTCTTGTGGCACTTTGCTCCAACAGCATCAAACATTTTGACCGTAGTGCAGCAAAGTGCAAGGAGGGCCATTGATTAAAATGTGTGTGTCACTTTCATGCCTGCTTTGAGCAGTTGTTAAAAATTATACCAAAAATGGCACAATGAAATATTGTAAATTTCACTGCGGCATGTTTGCAGGCCTCTTAACGCCAAAACGCCCCCTTGCACACATTATGTCTGACACAGGGATTGCAGGTGGTGCAATGCAAGCATTGCACTACTTTATAAATGTGGCACAGCGAAAATTGCCTCCTTGAGCCACAGTAGCATAAAAAAATGACTCTAGTGTGGCGCAAGGAGGCGCTAGGGCAGTGAAAATCTGGCTGTATGTGTTTTCACTATGTTCATCCATTTTTAAGGTATATGATAGCTCCTGCAGGAGGCTCGCGGGTGGCTTGTGGGAGATTTGCAAGATCTTAGAGTTCTACATTTTGTTCTAATCTGTTGTACAGAGTTTTTTTTCTATCTTTAATAATAAATTCAGTACTTCTGTTGTATTAATTATTTTGTTTGGAAGCTTACGGTACTCGCAAGATGATTGCAGCAGCTGAGTACACAATCCTCTGCGTGGACTATGATAGGGTTGTACTTCCTGTCCAGCTCTGGCAATTAGCTAGCAAGACCCTACATTTGGAATTAGGATCAGAACAGTGTATATTTGTAATTCTGAAGAAAGTAAGACTTGAGAAGTGTTGTTTAAAGTAGAAGAACAGTTCATGTATTCTTGCATTTCAGCTACAAAAAAGTTCTCTGTTTTTATGCTCTCACAAGAGTCTCATAAGGCACCTGGGAGACATCCAGGAGAGGAAAGACATACCAAGGAAGAATTGTGATTGGTTCATATGGGTGTCTTTATTTAGTAAGGAAAGACTCATATGGGTGTCTTTATTTAGTAAGGAAAGATTTCTTGTTGCTCTCTTTGTCTATTGGATTTTGCTGTGGGTAGACCTTTTTGGCTAGCTCTCTGCCATTGCTGACATTCTGTCACCAGAATGTCATCCTCCAATTCAGATCAGAACCTTACTCCTGTTCATGCAACTCAGCCACCTCAGCCACCCAACAAATCCTTGGTGTGGCAATTTGGTGAAATGAGGCTTGGTTGGAAAAAGTGTCTGCCAAATATGTAATTTGTAAAATATGCAAAAAGGAGTTCAATAGGAGCAGCCAAACATGTAATACAGCATGAGTACTACTGGGATTTGGTGGCATGAAGGCTATGCACCCTCGACTCCTGAGTTAGCTCATGTTGCAGAGCTTTATAATTCAGTACTCACCACTCAAGCATATAATAACCCAGCTTATCTGAACAAAGCCCTGTCTTGCTGCTTATGAAGGCAGATTAGTTTCTCTTCTAAGAAAAGCAAGGCTAAAGAGGACAGGTAGGATCATAAATGTCCACCTTGACAGTAGTTTTTTTTAACATGTTTTTCCTGTTTTATTTTGCCTCTTTGTTTTGACGGAGCTGCTGTTGTTAGTTTGCTCCCAGTTCCTTGTTTCACTTCTTCCCTTTTTTGATCAAAAATGCAAAAAAGTTAAAAATGTTAAAGACCACAAAAAATACAGTTGTTAAAAAATATTAATTAAAAATAATATTTTTAGAGCTACTCTATACTTTTATTAGGAATGTTGTTTGTACTGTTACCCCTTTTTTTCATAATTACTTTTATGGGACACTCTCAAGAGCCATGAGGCTCTTATACATAACGTGGTTGACTCTCGCAAGCCTCTTTTGAGAGCATGGCACACAGTCCTTTGTATCTACTGTAATAGTGAGAACATGCTTTTACAATGGAATTTGCATTTTCACTGAACATATCCAGGTTATAATAGGCATAATTTGTATGCACCAGATTTTCGCTACCCCTTTTTATATGATCCCACAAGTGCCTCACAAGATCATAAAAATACTTTAAAGGTAGGTGTGTGTGAAGAATTTCACTCTGCTGGCGGAGTTCATAGAGTTTTGCACACTCCACACTGAGTTCCAAAAAACAAATCAAAGCAGAGTTTTTTTCTCTTTCGCGGCTCACCAACATTAGGTTGGTCAGAGCAAGCAAGAGAAATTGCTATGTTGGCAAGCGGGAGCGAGATTTCTGAATGTGAGCGGTCGCGGCAGGTCGCTACCGCCTGCATTGAGAAAGCTGCCACTCGTGTTGAGGAAGCTGCCACTCGAGTAGAAAATCTAATTGAGCAGCAGAAAGGAGTTAGCACCCTCTGGCACACCACGTGATGTTTTTTGTGTTGATTTTACAGTGTAGGAGAAACTCCTGGTGCTGAAAAGCAGTGCAAATAGCTCGACTTACCCAAACTCCACCACTTGCTGAACTCCACGTAGCGCAGCTGAGTTTTTTTGGCACTTCATGGAGTTCCGTGTAGCAGAACTCCGCAAACTCCTCCCAGGCTTATTTAAAGGAATAATTTACATTTTCCTTCTTTGCAATTCTTACCCCTTACAATCCACACCACTAGACTATGGGGAGAGACTGACCTCTCCATTAAGAATTTGCATGAAGATAACTAATGTATTGAGTAGGGTATAGACAGACACTGCAGATCTTACTAAAAGGCAAGATTGGCAAATAGACATTCCTATAGCTGCTCCCGCACAATTCTATGAGCTCCATCACCCTGAAGATGCAACACCACATCAGTGGTCCTCTGCACCTTATGGAGAGTGCATCTGGTGAAACTTAGAGCACCCGAGTTGATTGGCCCAACCGCATCCCTGACAATATGGGCAGCTACTTTTTTGATCCAGGGATGGCATGGCCAATCGGGGTTGGAGTGGGGCATTCCTGGAGCCCTTCTTAAGCAACATACACCTCGGTGAGGTGAAACACTAGGTGACTCTGGCATTGCGGGGCCAGGGACATGCGCCTGGGATCCACCTATTACAGTGGCTGCCTCAGCCCCGCAGCACGCTCTTAGGAAGGTGGTTGCATGGTATGGACTTGCACGAAAGCAGTATGCAAAAACATCTCTGGACGCCACCGCTGAGAGATTGCCAGCAGCATTCACAGAGCAGAAACTGCAAGCTCAGGCCGGGAGGTGCAGGCTATATTTTGCCACCTTTTGAAGCGAGGCACCTTTGGGGGAGCACCCCAGAGGTGGGGAATAGTGCTGCTGCTCTGGTGAAAAAAAAAAAGGTTAAGGCCGCCGCGGGTGGGATGACCAGGACCCAAGAGGGATTCTAGGACTCCAAAGACCTTTGTTTATTCCCAACCCCCAAATTGTGGGCTCATCCTGGCTGTGAACTCCTCATGAGACAAAGTGTGAGAGACAAATAAACGCTGCCTGGATCTGGGTGCCATTGTGATCCTGTGGCTGCCGCTGCCCTGTGATGGACTCTGACTCCGTGGAGACATACAGTGTCCAGATATCCGGGGAGGAGATCTGACCAGTGGAGTTGGGGCTCCCAGCCTGGGTGGAACCCAGTTACTATGCAGGAGAGACACATTCTGTGTTCTGCAGAGGGATAGTGATTAACCAGAGCCCTTGAACTCCACTGAGACCACAAAAAACAAGACTGGCATAACTTGGCTCGCCCTCATAAGGGGATCGGGTGGGGAGTCATTGCTCCTCTGGACCATTGTTGCTCCTAGATACACCACTGAGGACCCTTGAGTGCCTTTGAACCATAAACTGTACGTCTCACTGTGGAGAACTATGACAATTGACAGGCTGTGCTACACTAGCCCACATCCTACAACCCCCATCACTACAAATTGACCCTTACTGGCCCCACAGGATAACCCTCAAGGATGCCTTATTGTGACATCGCAAAAGAATATCTAACTAGGTGCAATGGATTGGGATAACCTCTAAAGTTTCTACTATGGTGAAAATCAAGAATAACCAACCCAACTGAACTAGATTCTTAACTATACACCCTCTCCAAAGGAACAGGGGCACAGAGAAAGGGAATTAAACCATCCTTTTTCTGGCAGATCTCATGGCGGTGATCATGAACTCCTCTGATGACTGGCCTATAAGTTTGACTCTTTTGCCATAGATGTTAACTTACTCCATGCAGATTTGTGCGAAGGGACCGAGCGCATGACAACGTGGAACAGAACATGAGCACCCTACAACAGGAGGTCAACATGCTCAGGGACCCTGTGATCCACCTATAGCAACAAACGATTCGCTTGGATGATAAAATCGAGGAATCAGAGGAGAGGTCCTGCAGGAATAACTTGTGTTACAAAGGCTTCCTGGAAAGAGCAGAGTGATAGTCTACTGAGCTTTTCCTGGAGAATTGCATCAGCATTTTTCTGATGCCCAAATGACTTTCGAACTTTTTCACGATTAAACGAGCACACAGGGCACTCTCTCCTCTATGCCAAACTGGGGCTTCCCGAAGGGAGATCATTGCTCGCTTGCTCAATTTCTGTGACAAGAGACACTATCCTCCAGACTACTTGCATCAGAGGTCCCCTGCTGTTTGAGAGTCATTCAATCTTCATCTACTCAACTACACACAAAGGGTGCAGGAGCAGAGGACAACATTTCTATCTATTAAGAAACAGCTTCGTGAACTAAACCTGAAATATAGCCTCATATTCCTGGTGCGGGTCCAATATGAGGAAAAGGCTCTCTTCTTCTTCCTGGCTGCAGAGACCAGAGACTGGTTCAACTCAGGGTGATTTTACTCAAGACAAGCCACAAACAGCATCTTCCAGGCGGACCATGCAAAGCCAGATGCTATACCCCCAAAAGAGACACGGGCTTTGGAAACGTTTAGAGGATGGAGAGCAAACAAGGAAACATCTGGCTCACCCTGTTACTAACTTGAGGGCTGTGGAGCTGGTTCACTCCATGAAACTTTCACAGGATCTGTGGGGCAAGCAAAATACAGATTGGGTTGGCTCATCCTGAGACCCTCCCAGTTGGTTTTGAAACCTTCTGTACATCCAGGGAAGAGATTGTGGTCTTGGGCCTCACTGTTCCACCTTTGCTACAGCCCTCACAGACTTGGACCAGTGAGGGAACCACAGGGACTGTGGTGAGATGAGATAGTGAAGCTGGCCCGAGAGTTACTGTGTGCTAATTGACATTGGATGTGCTGTTGTTGGGTGATGTGCTCTTTTCAAGATATCTGTCCTTGTTCCTTTTCCATGGTTCTCATTGTGCTGGCAGGGATGCCACCCCTCAGAATTGAGTAGGCATAAGGAGGAGCCTTGAGAGCAACAGCCTCACACCCTCACCAATGACCTACCTCTTGCAAAGCACAGGTTTCACTGGGTGGTTGTTGTGGGATATTGTTTCAGAATGTTTCCACATATTTGACATTTACCATTGGTGATATGGGACGGAGATTGTTGACTTTCAACTAGTTTGTTTTGCAAGGGAGTCGGTTAGCAAAACTGCCCGTGGGGTGAGTTGGAAATATATGTTGACTTTTTCATTGAATTGTTGTTTGGGAAACTGCCTATGCTGTTGTGTGACAAATGTGGGGAGTGTGATTGGGGATGACTGTGGAGGATGAGGGGGGGAGGGGCGATGCATCTACTTGTTTCAGACTGTGACCAAATTTATTATCTGGAATTTCAGGCAGGTCTTCCATTATGCAAAGTGTAGACTTGTGCATGCGTACCTAAAACGGTACAAGAACGCCTTTGCATTCTTACAAGAGACTCATGTATGGGCTGTATTCCTAGCTTATGTAAACGATGGAGAGGCCAAATCTTTGCCACCTTTTATGCAGGATATGGCAGTGGGACATTTATTGGGGGGGCCTTAGCAGTGCCATTTCAACAACAATACCACTTTGTAGACCAGAAGGGTCAACACTAAGGGCCAGATGTATCAAAAAATTTTGCATTTGCAAACGGTGCGAATCGCAAAATTTGGCCGTTTGCGAATGCAAAAACGTGGTCTGCGATGCATGAAAAATAAGAAATCGCAAAAATTTTGATTTTTTCCGTTGCAACCTGGTTTTGCGAGTCGCATTTTGCGATTCGGAATTTCAAGTAGGAAATTGCAAGGCGCAAAATGCGAATCGTAAAACCCAAGTCACAATTCGATGCATCAAAAAATCGCAAATTGCGATTTTTCGCAGAATGGCATTTTGCACATGCAAAATACCACTAAGTGAAAACCAGATGGTAACCAGGTGCAACCTATATAAAGTGGCCCAGAATGCCTCAGACTCTTTCCACAATGGCTGCACTCTACGTCATGGCGAGGAGGATGAGGATCTTGGCAGGTTTGAGGAGAGGGAGGCAGGCGCACAGTTTCAGAGTACGCATTACACTTTTTGACCAGACAGAGGAGGAAATATTTGAGAGGTATAGGTTGAGCTCTGCCATGATACTCGATCTGATGACTGAGCTACAACCCATACTGCAGCGCAGAACACATAGGACTCATAGCATACCCACCCATGTGCAGGTATTATGCTCCCTCCACCTACTCACCTCAGGGAGCTATCAAGGGGTCATAGCAGCAGCTGGAGGGGTCTCACAGAGTACCCTCTCTAGATTTTTCAATGCATTTATTAACGCCATGCTGAGCAGAATACACCAGTACATCGGATTCCCCAACACCCGATAGGAAATACAGCAGACAATTTTTTTTTTTTACCAGATAGCACAGTTCCCCCACATCCTAGGTGCCATAGATGGGACACATGTTGAAATCTGTCCATCATCAGCCACAGAGTATGTGTACCGCAACTGTAAATACCAACATTCAATGAATATATAGATGATATGCAATGCCTCATACATCATAACTGATCTCGTGGCCAGGTACCCAGGGAGCACCCATGAATCATACATCTTTCGCCACAGTGGCATTCACACAAGATTGCTAGCTGGGGAGTTTGGTGAAGGATGTCTACTAGGTATTGTCCCTCTGTACACTGGCGTGCTGATGTCAGATGGCTCAGTTACTCAATATACCCTCTGTCCCTTCCAGGAGACAGTGCCTACGCAGTGCGCACCTACATGATGACGCCCTACCTAAATCCTGCAACACCAGCAGAACGGAGATACAATGCAGCACACAGGGCAACCCACAACTGGGTGGAGTGCACTTTTGGCCTGCTGAAGAGTCGCTTCTGGTGCCTCCACAAAAGTGGAGGGGCTCTACAGTACAGCCCAGAGACAACATGTAGAATAGTGGCTACTTGTGCAATCTTGTACAATATAGCTACCACCAGGGGCATACCTGTGTAAATATCTGATTCTGAATCAGATGAGGATGATGATCCCATACCAACCCTACAGCCAGCAGACAGGGCCAGAGCAGCAGAGGGAAGGCAAAGGCGTGCTGACATCACACACAACCATTTCAGATGTAAGTATGAAAACACAAATCCACTGACAAATGTACCTGTAGTGAGTACATTTATTACCTTAATCTAAGGTAATATAAGTTCAACTAGTACTAACAAAAGTAATTGTGAAAAAAAAAATAGCAGTTCACAGTAAAGCACTATTCCTTCATAGTGTTCTCATTCCAGAAATATATACAGTCCCCTGTGGCCACTACAGTCACTTCTTTCAGCCACACACGCCTCTCGAGTGTGCAGTTGCCTCACTGGCACCTCGAGTGTCTGCCTCTGTGGCAGTGCTGTGCCTGGCACTGCGATGTCTGGTGTCCAGTGCGGGCACAGCTGGGCTGCTGAGGCTGGATGTGTCCTCCGTGTCCACCAGTCCAAGTTCACTAGGTGTGGCTGACCGGTTTCCCATCACATTAGTGATCTGTATAAGTCCTTGGGCCACATTCCTGCTGCTGTGTGCTGCCTCAATCTGTGCAGCCACAGCACGATGTGATATTAGGGAGGTAGAATTAGCCAGCCTAGTCACAGAGTGGCAAAAACATCCAAACATACTCATGAAGCGTTGCTCCTGCCTGTGGTGGCTTACCCTGTCATGGCGCAGCTCCTGACATAGTTCCCTCACAGCAGTAGTCAGCTCCCTTCTATCCTGCGATGCCTGGACCTGTCCCTCATGCAGCTGTTCAATGTTGGCATTCAGGCACTCCAGCTGGCAATGCAGCCCCCCCCCATGTTTGCATTATGTTGCTGCATCTGCCTTTGTTATGCGGTGATTTTTTTATTTTGCAGGCGCTGCTGCTGTAACATAGCCAATTTCAGGCCACCAAATAAGGATGTTCCCTCACCTGCCTCATAAGTCTGTGCACATGCATATGTAGGCATCCTGCGGGGTGCTGTGGTCTGCTGCGAACAGGGCTCCTGCATCTGGGTGCATTTGCCAGTTGGGGACGGTGTTTGTGAGTCTTCCTGCTGCTCATCAGAGTCCTGACTCAGACCTAGCCCTGCGTCGGAGTGGCGCATTGTTCTGAGACTCACTCGTATTGGAGTCTGAAGCAGGATGGGTGTCTGTCTCCCCTGCACTGGCACATGCTGTGGCTGCTGGACCTGGCCCACCTGAAATGACAATATGCAGCATGTCAGTTATGTTTGTTACAATTAAGGTCACACAATGGTAATAAAGGTACAGTTACTTCTCTTCACTGTGTTGTGGGTGTTGGTTTCTTCTGTGTGTCGCTCTGCCTCTTACATTGTATGTGCTACTTTCAGCTCTGGGTTGTGAACTACCACTCCCATAAGGCATTGTTGTACTGCTTCTAAGATGTGGAATGGACTACTTCTCACAATGTTTTACATTACTTGCTAATTCCTACGGGGCTGTTGTGCATACCCATATGGGGTTACATTTCAATATTGCACTTACCTTTACTGGTACTTGGTGTGTCCCAGATGTGTCATTGTCAGTGACCCCACTGACTGTTTCCGGGAAGAGTGTGGACTCCACTAGGTCTTCTATCGGGGTGGAGGATGTCTAAGTGGGTGGTCCGCCTCCTGTGCTCCTGGACTCCTGCAGTCATCTTGCCACCCTCTCCTTGGCACGGGACCGCAGGTCGTACCTCCTCTTCTTGATTTCTTCAACAGAGCGCTGTGCCACTCCAACAGCGCAGATCTTTGTCTGGATATCTGCCCAGAGTCTGTGTTTTTCACTCTCAGGCACCTGGAGTGAGCTTTTGCCGAACAACCGGTCATGGCTCCTGACCACCTCCAGCTCTTGCTCACTAAACTTCAGCTTCTGCTTCCTTTCTCCCTTCTCCTTTCCCTGGGCAGAGGTGTCCATGTTTGTTCTGCTGTGCTGCCTTCTTCAGAGACTTGCTCAGTGTGGCTGGGCTGACTCTCTCTGAGTGCTGGTTTGGTGTGGCACCTGCAAACTGCCTGGGATGACTCACTTCCTGCTTGTGATGTCATCAGGCTCCTCCAGGTGTGCGTTCTCGCAATTTGCGATTTTCAATTACCTAATCGCAATTTGCGAAAATGCAAATTGCGATTCGGTATTTGGGCCTCGCAAACCACAAATAGCGAATTTTAAGAAATCGCTAATTCCGAATCGCAATTATGATACATGGCCAATTGAGACTCGGAAATATTGATTTCTTAAAAATCGCTATTTGCGATTCGCAAGGCCATTTCATGAGACATCTGGCCCTTAATCCTTCAGGGCACCCTTGAGGGCCACAAGATTTGTTTAATTAATGTCTACCCCACCCCATACTTAGATTGTCAGACTTCTTCCCAGGGTTGATGGCTGACAGGGGGACATCTTTAGGCACTGCCGTACTATCGGTCAGAGACGGCAACTGCACTTTAAATGGGTTGATCGACCATGATCCACCTAACCTTCACACTATCCTTTGACTTAAAGCAAACCTTGGAGATATCTCTGCAACGTGTGGCTTGCACAACATCCTGAACAAAAACTATACTCATGTTATACACTGGTGACAGGCATATTTAGGCAATTAGACTATTGCTTCATTTCCACCTAACTGGTGTCACACGTTGTTGATGTGTCCTATTTCATGTGCTACTTCCTGATCATTCCCTGGTCCTGTTGAATCAGATTCCCCTAGGGCGCCTTAGGGTCGAAGCGCTAGCTGACCCACCATTTGCAAAGATGGTCCAGGATGCATTGACACACCTTTTTGTGGATAACTGGGGAAGAGCGAGTTAAAGGGCCCTGGACTGGGAAACTGTGAAGGTGGTCCTACAGGGGATCTGTAGCATAATGACTTATAGGGTCTGTCACCAGCTACAGCATGACATTAGAACCTGAGAGAGAGAACTAGGAAGGCTAGATGAGACCCCCCTCACTCATCCAAGTAAATTGACTGCCTGGTGTGCTGTGAGAACTGAGCTGTTCAAAGATTGGCGTAGACTTGAGAAACATGACCACACAACATCTTGACAGAAATTACACAGACAGGTGATAGGACTGGGGAACTTGTAGCCCCATTAGAACGATGGGAATCTCCCAAGACGACTATCTTCTTCAATGCTCAAAACCACAGTTGCCACGATGTACATTCAGCAGGCGATCAATGAGGTGTTTTACGAGCACCTCCATGATGTGTATAATAAGCAGCTGTGCCCAGCCTCAGAGGATCTGGAGGGGTTCCTGGCAGAGGTGGCGCTCCTGAGCTTTTGGCCCAGAATCCGGGGAGTCACTGGATGCCCAACTTTCTAAAGAGGAATTTCTGGCTTCCGTTAGGCATCTGAAACCTGCAAAGACCCTGGGCAGTGGTGGACGTCTGGCAGAATTCTACCACCGGTATGTAGGAGACCTAGCTGATCAGCTACTGGAAGCATATGGTACAGCCCTACATATCGGCTCTTTGCCAACCTCCATGCAGGAAGTGATGATAGTCATGATACTGAAACCGGGCAGGTATTCAGAGTCAGCTACGGCCTGCAATCCAATATTACTTCTAAACATAGATGTGAAAATCCTCAGCAGCATGTTGGTGGCTAGTTTGCACCCGTGTATGGCTACCCTGATACACACAGACTAGTCAGGCGTTATCCAGAGGTGCAGTACCCTCCATAACTAACCTGCACTGCCTGGCTCATGTATTGAATGCCCAACAGCTCCTAGCAAGTGAATATATGGTGGAGTTCTTGACATTGAGCAGGCCTGCAAATCCCTTAACTGGACATACTTGTGGTGTGTATTGCGGAAGGGGAATCTGGGCCCCAGATTTTTCTGTTGGATCCACCTCCTTTGTACCGACCTGTGCGTCTGCATGCGCTCTAGGAAATTGCTATCAAAGCCCTTTTGGCTGAGCAGAGGCTTGTGGCCGGGCTGCCCCATGTTGATGCTTCCTTTTGCCATCGCCACAGAGCCCTCGGCAGAAATGGTAAGACAGGTGGTGGGACCGTGGGGCATAGTGTTAGAAGAGACCAATCATGTGGTCTTCCACTACGTTGATGATGGGTTTGTGTACTTGGGTCAGCCAACTTATTTTGAAGATGATCATGTTGCCTTGATGCCTGTATTTCGTGCAACAGATTTTGCACGAGATCCCTTGCCATTATTTTCAAATCCTAGACAAGCTAACAACTGATTTGTTATCGGGGGTGGGCACAGACAGTGTTAGGCTTACTGCGCCTCAGCATCGGGGTGGACTGAAAGTTTCATGTTTGGAACTTTACTACAATCTGTGGTCCACTGACTTGACATGAACAAGTGGTACAAATGGAGAGACCCTTGCAGGTCCTCCTGATGTCTGGACCCCGGACTCCCCCGGAGACTCCTTACGTTATCGGCCTGGTGGCAGGATTGTGGGAGGGAGTGGTTTGTTGTGCCCTGTACCATGCTTTATACGCCCTTGACATGCCCTTAAGGGTGGTGCAGCCTTTTCTGCACATTGCCGACTCCATGTCAATGCAAAAATGGAAGGATGGGGATGCAAACTCATGGGTGATCTCTATCCCGAGCAATGCTTTATTACCAGGGAGGAAGCCACGGATGCTTTTTTTCTGTAAAGGGGCTGCATTTTCAATATATGAAGATTTCCAGCACCGCTCGTGAAATATGCCCCTCCTTTCCAGATGAGCCAATCAAATCCACCACACTGACCACTATACTGGAGATGGCTCAGGGCCGTCAATTGATTGCTCACCTGTACTGAGCCCTTACGGATGACTTACCGCACACAATGCTACCTGTACAGACTAAAAGGGAGATGATCATGGAGCAGCCCACGTCACCCCAGGACTGGGAGAGGGAACATGAGGGGGTCTGGAAGGTCAGTTCCAACCCGCGTTTCAAACTCCTCCAGTGTAATATTGTTCATCATACTTGTCTCACCCCCAAACATTGCACATGATTTACGAGACCTAATTGTCGGGGTGTATATACTGTAAAACCCCAAAACGTGTTTTGGACCTGTCACTCTCTATCCTCCTTTTCACCCACGATTCTTGACAGTCTAAACAGAGCATTGGGATGGGATATCCAAATGGAAATCCATCTGATACTTCTGGGTTTGCTCCCCACACTAACAAAGAAACACCTCAGCTGGGGTTTTATTCTTCTGGGGCTTGTTCTGGATAAGAGTTGTATTGTCATGGTATGGCTAAAGCCAACTCCCCCATGCACTACAGCCTTTCTGAGGAGTGTTCTAGAATGGGCAAGTGCATAGGAGGTACAGATGTGTCACACTCAAACATTAGAAAAATGTCTAATTGCATGGGCAGCTATGCTCTCTGATTTGCAAGGTGTGGTGGGGATGGAAGGGGTGATGCCTGTCCCAGAGGAGGAACTCAGAGGGATTAGTGATGAACCAGACTCCAGACCAAGGGAATATGAAATTCTCCTGCACTAACCACATGCTCCCTCACTGGATAAAGAGGATAGTCCACACACACAAGCAGACATAGAGTGGGGGAGCTCCATTGTTCAAAGTGGGATTCGTTTTTAGAGAATGTATGGGCGAAGTGTTTCTAGTAGGGTTGGAGAGAAATGTGCCTCTCTACTCATTTTGCTTCTTATGCTGACAGTTATGCATAACAGACTGTGCAGAGAAACTGACACAAGTCTCTTTCATGATAACTCTGCATAGTAGTGTAGGGGGGAGACTGGCCTCTCTCATGTGATGTGTCTCTGGAACAGTGCTTGTGCAAATTAGGATGTGAAAAGTGACTTATCTTTCTGGTCACACTTCTCCCCAGTATGGCAGAAGTACAAATAAAGTGTAGAGTTTAAATGACCTTTATGCTCAAAACTATATCTTGCATAACATCTATAGAGACTATAATATGAAAACCCAATTCCCTACAGAATTGCATGCACAAAGTAGGCTGTGAGCGGAATGTGTTTCCTCTGTACATACCTCTTTTCATACTGATGAATGGCCATAGTAGAGTATAAAATAAAGTTTCCTTGCTGTTCAGATCCATGTCTTGGATAACATGTGTCCATGTTTCATTGTGGAGATATACTTACCTGTGTTTCAATTATCTCCCAATGGCAACACCAATAATAAGGTATTGTTAGAAATGGGGTTTGTGGCTGGCTAGGGTATGCACCTCAGCCAGGCAGAACCTACCCACTCTAGTCAGGGCTTGGGAGTTACACGTCCAAGATAACCCCTGCTCACCCCCTTGGTAGCTTGGCACGAGCAGTCAGGCTTAACCTGGAGGCAATGTGTAAAGCGTCCGCACAACACACAACACATGTGACGCATAATGTACACCACAAATTAAACACAACACTGAACTATGTAAAAATAATCTGTATTGCACTAAAACATAATTAGACCAACATTATACGTAAGTAATACCCTGCTACCTTAGCAGTTGTCAGAAGGTTACACAAGTTACTAATACTCCGCAAGAAGTTGCAGTTGTCACATTAGGACATGTAAGTATTCAGGATTCTGCAACATAAGCAGTAGTCAGAAATAATAATAAGAGGTATATGCACTTGTCATGAACAATTCCCAAATACCCATAAAAGGAACTTTAGAGAATATACCACAAGTCATATAAATACATATTAGCCAGAAATGCCTAAAAAAAAGGAACATTAGCACATATATGTATCACCACTATACAGGTAGGAAGTAGCAAACCTCTACAAGTCTGTGTTAGGCTCCTAGAGTCTAAGTTTCCTAAAGAGTACCTGAATTATGGTGTAGGAAGACACTTCCAGTGCCTGAGATGATCACGGGGGCCCCCGGCGCTCCTATGCGCCGAACGGGGGGGCCTCCCTCGTGGTGGGGGCCTGCCTCGGCCTCCTCACACCCTGTCCGTGGGGTGGGGGCCGGGCTTGGCCCAGCAACAAGTTGTGACCCAAAAACCGGGAAGGGACCTCCGACGAGGTCTCCCTTTCCCGAGCACGGGCTGGCGAGGAAAGAGCTGCCCAAATACCGGAGCGTTCCGCTCCTGGGGCAGAGACTGGAGAAGGGGCGCTCCTCGCGCCTTCTCCGGGTCCTGCGAGAAGTCCGGTGAGCCTGGCTCCCTCTGGGGCCGGCAGACGCACTCGCGTGCACCGGGATCGGTGCGCAAGTGTTCGGGAGTTGTTCCCAACCGCCGGGGTGCTCCCAGATGGAGAGGAGGCGGCTGGTGCCCCGGGGGCGCTCCTAGGAGCAGACCGTGCCCCGGGGGCGCCGCTAGGAGCACGCCGGCTCCATGGAGATCTCTTTCGTGCCCCGGGGGCACTTGGTCGAGCGCGTACCTCGTGCTAGTAATAGCCCAGGGTCCCGGGCTGCGGCGGTGATTCGGAGGGTCAAAATAAAGCGCTTTTCACAAGATGTAAGCCCTGGGCTGCGGCGGTGATTTTTAGGGTCAAAATAAAGCGCTTTTCACAGCGCTGAGGCAAATCTGCAGCCTGGGCTGCGGCGGTGATTCTTCCTTAGGATCCAGGGAGTGCCCCTTTGAAGAAGCGCTCTGAACCAGTGGGAGAAGGATTAGCAGGGGTGTGGGGCCACCACATCCCACCCCTGGGAGCACCCAGAATTAGGAGAAGCACAGGGCTGGTGGAACCAGCTACAGGCCAGCACAAGGGGAGCAGATGGTGGCAGTTCCTCCTAGTGACCAGGCAGGTCACAGGTCAGCACAACAGCGGCAGTCCAAGGTGGTTTCCTGGTGAGTCCATTCATCAGCGTTCCGTGTCCAGTTTCAAGTTCCAAGAATGTTCAAATTGTGGAGAAAATTCCCCTGTACTTATAGTCCGTTTTTACAGTTTTTCACAATGGTAGGGAGAGGAGGTTCCAGCCAGTTACAACTGGTTCTGTGAGTGCCCCCTCTCTCCTTTCAGTACAGGCTCCAAACAACAGTGGGGGGTTATCGACCCTATTGTGTGAGGCCAGGGCACAGTCTTTGCAAATGCAGGTGTGCCCTGCCTCTCCCTTCTCTCAGCCCAGGAAGGCTTTACAATATGTAGATGCACCTCTGTGTCACCTCCACCCTCCCTGTGTTCAGGCTGTCTGAGAAGTATGCACAAAGCCCCAACTGTCAATCTGCCCAGACGTTGATTGGAGACAAGCTGAAAAACACTAAAGTTATAAGTACAGATAAATGCACACTTTTTAGAAGTGGCATTTCTGTGATAGTAATAAAAAATACACCTACACCAGGAAGTAGCATTTCTTACCACGGTCACAACCATACCAAACATGCCTATGCTACCCCTCATAAATCAGACAATACCCCTTACACATAAGGCAGGGCATTTCCAATGCAATCCTATGAGAGGGCAGCACTCACCGTAGTGAGACACCAAGTTAGGCTGTTTGTCACTACCAGGACAGGCCACACACCTGGCACATGTCCGGCCTTCTACATACATGGCACCCTGCCCAGAGGGCTAGCTAGGGCGTACCTTAGGGGTGACTTACATGTAGTAAAAGGGGAGATCGGGGCCTGGCAAGTAAATTTAGATGCCAGGTCCCTGTGGCAGGAAACTGTGCACACAGGCTCTGCGCTAGCAGGTCCTAAATAGGTTTGACAGGCTACTTCAGTGGGTGGCGCAAGCAGCGCTGCAGGCCCACTAGTAGCATTTAATTTACAGGCCCTGGGTATAGAGATACCACTTTACAAGGGACTTATAGGTAAATTAAATATGCCAATCAGGTATAATCCAATCATACCAAATTTGTAAGAGAGAGCACATGCACTTTAGCACTGGTTAGCAGTGAAAAAGTGCTCAGAGTCAAAAACGTCGGCCAACAAAGGTCAGAAAAATAAGGAGGCAAAAAGCAAAAAGTCTGGGGAATGACCCTGTAAAAGGGCCAGGTCCAACATGACCCCCTACCAGCCCAAAGCCAGGGGAGAACAATCAATACCTCGATGGACTTCCCTGATTAGGGCGATAGAACCAGGACCCTGGCCCGCGACTGCAGGGACATGATCCAGTTCTACGCCAATCTGAACCCAGTTGAGTTCCTCTGTCTATGCTCCCAAGACAATCTAAGCCAACCCAGAGAGGCGTCCTAGTTGTCTGTGGCCAGAGCCAGGTCCCAGGCAAGCCCAGGGCCAATGGCCTCTGAAACCTTTCAGCATAGCATCCTGTTTCCACTCTCCTTCCCACCAGTTCAGGAGTTACCCCCTGCCACTGGTCTTCTAGCCTAGGGACTGGTCCCATAGCCTGAAGAGGGCACAGGGGAGAATCTCTTCTCCTGCCCCTCCTTCTAGGGTTCCACCTCCTCCGAGAAGGAGTTGTACTCCCAGAATCCAGAACTGCCAGGGTGCTTGTTACAGTCGTCCTGGTCAGCGCACCCACCAGTTCAGAGGATCCCCCCTGTAACTGGTCTCCCAACCCAGGGTCCTTCCCCTCTGGCTGAGCTGGTGTCAGGGAAGAGCCTTTCCTCCTCCTGCCCCTTCTTCTAGAGTTCCGCACCCTCCCATCAGGAGTGATACCTCCAGAAGTAACGGTAGAGAGACTGGGGACAGCCTTCTCCACCTCCAGGTCAAGGGAGCTACCCTGGACCTGGTTTTCCAACCTAGGGACAGTACCCTTGGGCTGGTTCTCCAACCTAGGGACGATACCCTTTTGCTGGACATGAGTTAGGGGAGTGTCCTCCCTCAAACTCTCCCTTACAGGAACTGAATCCCTATGCCATGCATTATCCAACCTAGGGACGTTACCCTTTTGCTGGACAGGAGTCAGGGAAGTGTCTTCCCGTGAATCCCCTCTTGCAGGAACTGAATCCCTAGAAAATGCATCAATAGAGAGGCTGGTTACAGCAGTCTCTATTTTCAGATCTAGGGGGTTGCCCATGATCTGGTTTTCCAACCTAGGGACGATACCCTTTTGCTGGACAGGAGTCAGGGGAGTGTCCTCCCTCAAACCCTCAAAAAGAAGCACCGCCACCCCCCTCTGCAGGATGGTGCTGCTGATCTCCAGAGTTGGAGCAACCCTGTTCCCAGGTGTCCCCCCTTCTCCTTCAGACTTTAGAACATCCTTTTTACAGGATTGGTCTTTGATAACGACTACCCTCCCGCCTTGGGGTCCCTCCCGGGTACCTTCCAAGACCTGCGGAGGAGGACAGGTCCCTGTGGATCCTGCACCCTCCCCGCTCAGAACGTTGTCGGGGTTGGTTAAATTCTCACCTCGGTGTACCGATAAGGAGCCCTCTAAGGCATACGTAAGAGGATAGATCCTTAACAATCCTATTTCCTCCCCGCTGAAATCTTTACCTGGAACAGTTAAATTCCAGCCTTGGGGCCCCTCCCGGGTGCCTTCCAAGACTTGCGTAAGAGGACAGGTCCCTCTGGATCCTGTACCTTCCCCGCTCAGAATTTGGCCTGAATTACCCAGAACCTTCCCCACCCCTTCCAGGGGTGAACCTAAGACAGCCCTTGGTGTCTGACCAGCTCCTCTGGCACTAAGCCAGAGGTCAGCCTCCTTTGCAAGCTCCCTGGGGTCAGAGAACTTAAAGTAAGACAAGTGTTGGCGTAGCTCTGAAAAACAGCAACGGAACATGTGTTCTCTTAGAATGAGACTAAACAGCCCTTCATAAGTGGTTACTCTACTACCCTCCACCCATCCTGTTAGTGCTTTGCTACAAGTCCCCATAAAATCCTCCCAAGACTGATAAGACCGCTTCCTGCTGCCTCTGAACCTCAACCTGTAGTCTTCAGGGGTGAGACCATATTGTTCTATCAGGGCCTTTCTGATGTTGGGGTACCCCTGCCTGTCACTCCCTTCTGGGGCCAGTAGGACATCCCTTTCCACCTCAGGAATATAGCTCTCTAGGACAGTTACCCAATCTGTCTCAGGAATCCTGCGCGCAACTAGAGCTTCTTCATACCCCTTAAGCCACTGACGTATGTCATCTCCCTCCTTGAACCCAGGTATCAAATCTGTGGGTAGGTCAGGATTGTGCCTAACACTAAAAATGCTGCCACCACTGGACTCCACCTGCATTACTGGTGAGTCCAGATTTGTAAGACTGCTCTCTAGAGCGAGTTTTTCTCTGGTAAAGGCCCTTTCAGCCTCTGCCATCCTCTCCTGGGCTAAGGTTTTTTCAACCTCAGCCTGTCTCTCTTCTACAGCCAGCCTAGCTAGCTGTAGCTTCAGGTCCCTCTCTTCCCGCCTATCTCTGAGCTCCTCAGGTGACAGGGAATGGGAGGTGGCGCTGCTGCTACGCAAGGACCCAGTAAGGGACTCCCTATCTATGGGGTCCTTTCTCTCTACTGGCGCCCCTGGCCAGTCATCTTCTCCCTCAGTGTCTAACTCCTCGGGGTCACTATCCCCCTGGGATGTGGACTGGGAACCATCTTCCTCAGAGTCCTCACTACTCTTGAGGGTCTCTCTAAGGTTTCTCTCATAATCGTCTCTCCTTTTGGCCTCTTTCTGTGCTATAAAGTCATCCTCATTAAAACTGAGCAGGGCTCTCCTGAGGGTCCCTTTACGAGCGTCACCCTTTCTAAAAGGTATACTCCTCTCCCTGCAGAATCCCTCTAACTCTGCTATCGTGTAAAACGATATGCAATTCGGGTCAAAGGTAACCCCCATTTTATAAAGAGCATGACACTAGCGTAAACAACAAGAGTCCAAAGTGCGAGTATACAACACAGGAGTAAAAACAAAATGACTAGCCTGAGAGAACAGGAGAACAATTTAAGAAAGGGAATTAAAACATGTAACGGTCTAAGTGCAATTTTGCGGTGCAAAAATGAGTCACCAGGTACTGTGCAAGCGCAAGTCCTATCCTTACCGCTGACAACCAATGTTAGAAATGGGGTTTCTGGCTGGCTAGGGTATGCACCTCAGCCAGGCAGAACCTACCCACTCTAGTCAGGGCTTGGGAGTTACACGTCCAAGATAACCCCTGCTCACCCCCTTGGTAGCTTGGCACGAGCAGTCAGGCTTAACCTGGAGGCAATGTGTAAAGCGTCCGCACAACACACAACACACGTGACGCATAATGTACACCACAAAGTAAACACAACACTGAACTATGTAAAAATAATCTGTATTGCACTAAAACATCATTAGACCAACATTATACGTAAGTAATACCCTGCTACCTTAGCAGCTGTCAGAAGGTTACACAAGTTACTAATACTCCGCAAGAAGTTGCAGTTGTCACATTAGGACATGTAAGTATTCAGGATTCTGCAACATAAGCAGTAGTCAGAAATATTAATAAGAGGTATATGCACTTGTCATGAACAATTCCCAAATACCCATAAAAGGAACTTTAGAGAATATACCACAAGTCATATAAATACATATTAGCCAGACATGCCTAAAAAAAAGGAACATTAGCACATATATGTATCACCACTATACAGGTAGGAAGTAGCAAACCTCTACAAGTCTGTGTTAGGCTCCTAGAGTCTAAGTTTCCTAAAGAGTACCTGAATTATGGTGTAGGAAGGCACTTCCAGTGCCTGAGATGATCACGGGGGCCCCCGGCGCTCCTATGCGCCGAACGGGGAGGCCTCCCTCGTGGTGGGGGCCTGCCTCGGCCTCCTCACACCCTGTCTGTGGGGTGGGGGCCGGGCGTGGCCCAGCAACAAGTTGTGACCCAAAAACCGGGAAGGGACCTCCGACGAGGTCTCCCTTTCCCGAGCACGGGCTGGCGAGGAAAGAGCTGCCCAAATACCGGAGCGTTCTGCTCCTGGGGCAGAGACTGGAGAAGGGGCGCTCCTCGCGCCTTCTCCGGGTCCTGCGAGAAGTCCGGTGAGCCTGGCTCCCCCTGGGGCCGGCAGACGCACTCGCGTGCACCGGGATCGGTGCGCGAGTGTTCGGGAACTGTTCCCAACCGCCGGAGCGCTCCCAGATGGAGAGGAGGCGCCTGGTGCCCCGGGAGCGCTCCTAGGAGCAGACCGTGCCCCGGGGGCGCCGCTAGGAGCACGCCGGCTCCATGGAGATCTCTTTCGTGCCCCGGGGGCACTTGGTCGAGCGCGTACCTCGCGCTAGTAATAGCCCAGGGTCCCGGGCTGCGGCGGTGATTCGGAGGGTCAAAATAAAGTGCTTTTCACAAGATGTAAGCCCTGGGCTACGGCGGTGATTTTTAGGGTCAAAATAAAGCGCTTTTCACAGCGCTGAGGCAAATCTGCAGCCTGGGCTGCGGCGGTGATTCTTCCTTAGGATCCAGGGAGTGCCCCTTTGAAGAAGCGCTCTGAACCGGTGGGAGAAGGATTAGCAGGGGTGTGGGGCCACCACATCCCACCCCTGGGAGCACCCAGAATTAGGAGAAGCACAGGGCTGGTGGAACCAGCTACAGGCCAGCACAAGGGGAGCAGATGGTGGCAGTTCCTCCTAGTGACCAGGCAGGTCACAGGTCAGCACAACAGCGGCAGTCCAAGGTGGTTTCCTGGTGAGTCCATTCATCAGCGTTCCGTGTCCAGTTTCAAGTTCCAAGAATGTTCAAATTGTGGGGAAAATTCCCCTGTACTTATAGTCCGTTTTTACAGTGTTTCACAATGGTAGGGAGAGGAGGTTCCAGCCAGTTACAACTGGTTCTGTGAGTGCCCCCTCTCTCCTTTCAGTACAGGCTCCAAACATCAGTGGGGGGTTAACGACCCTATTGTGTGAGGCCAGGGCACAGTCTTTGCAATTGCAGGTGTGCCCCGCCTCTCCCTTCTCTCAGCCCAGGAAGGCTTTACAATATGTAGATGCACCTCTGTGTCACCTCCACCCTCCCTGTGTTCAGGCTGTCTGAGAAGTATGCACAAAGCCCCAACTGTCAGTCTGCCCAGACGTTGATTGGAGACAAGCTGAAAAACACTAAAGTTATAAGTACAGATAAATGCGCACTTTTTAGAAGTGGCATTTCTGTGATAGTAATAAAAAATACACCTACACCAGGAAGTAGCATTTCTTACCACGGTCACAACCATACCAAACATGCCTATGCTACCCCTCATAAATCAGACAATATCCCTTACACATAAGGCAGGGCATTTCCAATGCAATCCTATGAGAGGGCAGCACTCCCCGTAGTGAGACACCAAGTTAGGCTGTTTGTCACTACCAGGACAGGCCACACACCTGGCACATGTCCGGCCTTCTACATACATGGCACCCTGCCCAGAGGGCTAGCTAGGGCGTACCTTACAGGTGACTTACATGTAGTAAAAGGGGAGATCGGGGCCTTACAAGTAAATTTAGATGCCAGGTCCCTGTGGCAGGAAACTGCGCACACAGGCTCTGCGCTAGCAGGTCCTAAATAGGTTTGACAGGCTACTTCAGTGGGTGGCGCAAGCAGCGCTGCAGGCCCACTAGTAGCATTTAATTTACAGGCCCTGGGTATAGAGATACCACTTTACAAGGGACTTATAGGTAAATTAAATATGCCAATCAGGTATAATCCAATCATACCAAATTTGTAAGAGAGAGCACATGCACTTTAGCACTGGTTAGCAGTGAAAAAGTGCTCAGAGTCAAAAACGTCAGCCAACAAAGGTCGGAAAAATAAGGAGGCAAAAAGCAAAAAGTCTGGGGAATGACCCTGTAAAAGGGCCAGGTCCAACAGGTATGAACTGTAGCTAATAGTGTGTATTATTAGAGTATAAACATGCACTTACCTCTGTGCGAAGAATTGTCTCTTGCATTACAGTTATCTACAGTACAGTGTCTAACTTCTCACTGTTGCATGTCAAGTAACCGTACCAGCATTACAAAATAATTAGCTTCTCTTTAACCAACACTCTGTAGGATAAAAGATGTGCGTAGTATCATTGACATACTTATACAGTCCTTCAATAAGGCACTACCAGTGTTATTGAATTTTGCAATATCATAATAAGCTTGACATTTATAAAACGTATTAAGGAACTAATTATTACAACATAGCAACTTATCAACAATACAAAACTACATCAACTACATTAACAAACAATATAAACAACCATAACATGAAAAAACAACTTTAAAATACATAATAGTTTTTCTGGTGCTCATAAGCACCTTCTAAAACAACACCCCCCCTTTTCATTTTATTTGCCTACTGGATTGTGATGTAGGTAGCACTTTTTTCAGTCTTTTAGCCATCTTGGCTTGGCAAAGAGTTTTTAGATTCATGATGTGTTATGGCAGGTTAGATGGCAATAATGTCTCAGCAAAGCAGCAGATTAATATGTAGACCTCACAAACCCTATCTCATCTAGAGTTAGCTCATGATGCTGAAGTACTCATCTGTTCAGAGAACTCCATATCCTTCCAACTGAAATATACTATGCCTAAAGAGGTAGGTTTTGCTGAACAGAATAATAATCCTGCTTCTCTTAGCAAACCTCTTTTTGATATTTATGTAAGCAGATAATTATCTTCAGAGACCAGTTTCCATTTTCCTATGATATGGCAGGCAGGTGGCAATAAAGTCTCAGCAAAGATTCATATCTATAGCAGAGTTCACAAAACCTAACTGGTCTAAAGTTAGCTTGTGCTGCTGAAGTACTCAACTGTTCAGGCAACTCCACACCCTTCTAGCTGGAATATAGTCTGCCTAAAGAGGTAGTTTTGGCTGAACAGCATAATAATCGTGCTTCTCTTCACAAAGCTTTTCTTTGCTGTTTATGTAAGAGGATAAATATCTTCAAAGACAAGTTTCCATTTTTCCTTCTAAAAAAGTCAAAATAACCTAAAAGTTAACATATGTCAATAATTGATGACAGTGATACATCAGTATATTTTCTAAACATTTCTAAATTTTTCTCCCTCAATCAAATATTTACATCTAATGCACCAGTAACTTGTTTTTCCTTTCTCTCGAAAAATCCCACGCTCTCACCCAGTGCACCTTTATCACAAATAAATTATACCAGACCATCAAACCTAATTTCATAAAAGTTTATAAAGTAACACATTCCTCGTGTGACACTTTTGTCTTTTACCTTAGAGGTGCCATCTACAAAACCTTGACATGGTTGCTGACTGTTTTTTACTATTCTGCACCACCAGACACAGATCTGGACTCCTCGGGTGAGAGGCTCTGCTATCTGGAGCCAGAACATAAAGCCTTTCCTGGGTGGAGGTGTTATACCTCCTCCCCCAGGCAGACACCCAGGCCCAGTGGTCAGCTTCAAAGCTTTACCACCTTTAAAATCTGACCTCTGACTCTGGTGGTAGCAGCAGATGGCCAGCCAATGTTTCTTCCCCCACTTTGAGTGGGTAAACCATCTGGAAACAATAATTAGAATAGGAGGAGTGGCCCGCCTCAGCCTGCAGCACCCCGAGGTGTGGCAGGTGAGGTGACCACTCCATTTCATTTTCATCCAATTAGGATGGCAGGAATCTAGCCAATCAGGGTTAGGGATGTGGCATTTTCCCACAGGTAGTGGTCACATAGTGGGTATAACCAACCTCAGGTACGTGGCTCATTGGACACTACCAGGTACTCCCCTAAAACGCCCACTAAATGCAGTATTTAGTGGGCATCCCTAGAACTGCAGATCAGATTCGATTGACACAAGAAGACCAGTGACAAAGAAGACCCAAGGTTAGAGAACAGAAGTCCTGCTGCAAGAAGAAAAAGGCACCAAACCCTGCCTGCTGCACCCAGGACTGGACAATCACTGCTGAGTGGTTGATTGGATATCAGACAGTCTCTAGGAATCCCCAGAGAACCTTCAACTTTCTAAAAATTGCCAAGAACCTCCCTCCAGAATGAAGGCATCAGTCCCTGCACCCGACAGGTAAGAACCAGTAAAGTTCAGTTTTCTGACCGGCCATTGACCAATGAATCAGACAGAGCAGCCAGACCAAATTTAACTGATAGACCCAGAGGACAAACCCTATCAGTGTGCCATGTTTGGTGACACTTCAGTTTCCAGTGTCTGAGATGTATCATAGCCTGCAGTACTGGACCCACAACGTTGGACACCCAGAAGAAAAGTCAATTCTGGACTCTCCAAGTACCCGAAGCAAACCCCAGTTGAGTGACTTCAGGACACCTAAGAACCACCCCCAGAGTGGCCCTGTAGACTTGCAATCCACCTTCAAAGTGACCTTCACCTGGCTCCAAAGGCTCCTTGACACATAGCCCTTGGGTCACCTATCTGCACTGCACTCGGCCTCCCTGGCCCCTGCATCAGAAAACCAGATGTTCCCTAGTGATCCCTAACCCCTTGGAACCTCCACACGCCAACAGGACCCAGCAGACTTATCTTTAAGCCCACCTGTGCACTGTGTTTCCAAGAAGTCCCCTTCCCCATTCTACACTAGCTCCAAGACTTTCAGCTGCTGCTCCTGCTTGAACTGGTAGCCTCCCGAACTTCTCCAGCTGGCCCACAGGACATCTCGATGACCTCAACCTAAAAATAGATGGTGACACTTGTGACCTTCACCTGGCTCCAAAGCCTCCTTGACACTCAGCCTTGGCTGACTTATCTGCACTGCACCAGGCCTCCCTGGCCCCTGCATCAAAAACAAATGCAATGCTCTAGGAGTACCTAACCCCTAGCAACCTCTACACTCCAAGGGGACCCAGCTGGCTTACCTTCTAAGTTCACCTGTGTAGTGTATTTTCAAGTGGTCCCCTTCCCCTTTCTGCACCAGCGATTTTAGCCGCTACTCCTGCTTGAACCGGGAACTGGCCAAACTTCTCGAGCTGGCCCAAAGGACATCTTGATGACCTCGACCTAAAAACAGAAGGTGATTGATTTCTAAAATGTACTCCCATTGATTCCTATGGTGCATGATTACGGACTAAAAGACTATTTTTTCAACACTCTGAAAAATCGTAACTTAAAAAGAAATTACCTGATTTTGAAGATCTTCATCTTAAAAAAATTGTAAGTATCTGAAGTATTTTTGTAAATTGGTCTTGACTTCTTCTGTTGAGTGAGTGTCCACATTTATTGATGTTCAAAGTGCAACAAATGCTTAGCACATCTCCAAGATAAGCCTAACTGCTCACCCACACTACCACCAAAACTGAGTATTCGGTGGTCAGCTTTTTACCTCAGGTGGGGTTGCTTGGACTCTGCACAGTGCACATCTTTTTCGTACACTCTATAGAGAGCCAGCCTCCTACTGGGTGGTAAAGTCCTTGCCAATTGGGTTTACAAAATCACAGCACAATTTAAGGAAAAGAGCACTAAAGTTCGATAAGAAGGCCCCAGTGCATTTTCAGATCAAAAACGACAGCATAATTCAGCAAAAAGTGGGAGGCGACCATCCAATAAAGGAACTTCACAACAGTGGGTCTGTGAGTAGGTATGTGAGTGGTTGTGTGAGTCTGTGAGTGGGTATATGAGTAGTTATGTGAGACTGTGAGTGGGTGTGTGAGTGGTTTTGTGAGTCTGTGAGTGGGTGTGTGAGTGGTTGTGTGGGTCAGTGAGTGGGTGTGTGTGTCTGTGAGGGTTTGCGAGAGAGTGTGTGTGTTTGTGCAGTTCTGTGAGTGCGTGTGTGAGTGTCTCTGTGGGTCTGTGAGTGGGTGTGTGAGTGGGTGTGTGAGTGGGTCTGTGAGTGGGTCTGTGAGTTGGTGTGTATCTGTGAGGGTTTGTGAGTGGGCCGGAGGGTGTTTATGCAAGTCTGTGAGTGGGTGTGTGAGTGTCTGCATGGGACTGATAATGGGTGTGTGAGTGCCTGAGTGAGTCTGTGAGTAGTGGTGTGAGTGTCTGAGTGGGTCTGAGAGTGGGTCTGTAAGTATCTTTCAGGGTTTGTGAGCAGGTGTGTGAGTGTTAGTCCAGGTCAGTGAGTGGGTGTGTGAGTGTCTGTGTGGGTCTGTGAGTGGGTGTGTGAGCATATGAGTCAGTCTGTGAGTGGTGGTGTAAGTGTCTGAATGGGTCTGTGAGTGGGTATGGGAGTGGGTGTGTGAGTGTCTGAGTGGGTCTGTGAGTGGGTGTGTGAGTGTCTGTGAATGGGTGTGAGAATTGGTGTGTGAGTGTCTGCGTGGATATGTGAGTGGGTGTGTAAGTTGCTGTGTGGGTCTGTGAGTGGACGCGTCACTTTCTCACTGGATCTCTGAGTTGGTGGGTGAGAGTCTGAATGGGTCTGAGAGTGTGTGTGTGAGTGTCTGTGTTGGTCTGTGAGTGGGTGTGTAAGTGTTTGTGTGGGTCTGTGAGTGGGTGTGTAAGTGTCTGTGTGGGTCTGTGAGTGGGTGTGTGAGTGTCTCAGTGGGTATGTGAGTGGATGTGTAAGAGTGTGTGTGACTGTGTACATGGGTCTGTGAGTTGTGAATGGGTGTCTGAGTGGATCTCTGAGTGCATGTGTGATTGCATGTGTGAGTAGGTATGTGAGTGTCTGAGTGGGGCTTTGAGTGGGTGCCTGGGTAACTGTGTGGGTCTGTGAGTGGATATGCCAGTGTCTGAGTGAGTCTGTGAGTGGGTGTCAGAGTGAAGTAGCACAGAGTCCCCAAGCTCTGCCATCCGGCACAAAGTGGAGTATGTTGTTTCCGTTTGTGCACACACGATTTCTTTCAATCACTCGCACTGCCAGCACCCATAATTGTGAGGCCCCAGCTGAGACCTGCACCAACCGCTACCTCAGTAGAAGCACGCAATACAGAAAGTCTCCAATTCTTCTAACGGCATTGGCAGTGGCCCACAAAGAAAGTACTACTTCTCAGTATGGGACTTTTACACTGCCACACAAGTGTTTGTCGAGGTAAGCCTGGTTCACATTATTGTACTGGAGGCCAAATGAAAAACACCACACAATCCAGCTGGAGGAGTGCCTTAAAAAACTGCTAAATGTGGTTGTGGATGTGAATGTGAGAAGAGCCGGGAAACATTAGCTACAAGTCCAATCACAGTGGGATGTGATGATGAGAAAGAAGAGGGTGAGATCCTTACCTAAAGCAGCCCTGTCCCCAGCAGTGCACCAAAATTGCCCTTCTCAGTGACCTCAGAATGGCACAAGAAGACTCAGAGTCAGATCTCTACTTCACTTAGTACGTAACTAACTTCTAATACAGGTGAGATAAGTAATTGTTTATCTATATTTATGTCAGCTATATAGGGAATGGCAACATACTCTCAAGACTGACACACACTTTGAGAAATAGTTTTAAAAAACAGGCTATGTGAAAAGGCAGCAGTGCAAATTTTCAGTAACATACTAAAAGACACTCAGACATAAAGTGGATTATAATTATTCCCCATTACTAACATATAAATTATAAAAATAAACCACCCACAACAGGCCCAGCCCTCTTCCACTTTTTTCTCTATCCTTCACCAATATAAGAAATAAATACAAATGTCCATAAATAATTAAAAATGTCTTTCTCAAATTCCCACCCTCTCCACTCACAACAACTCACTCCCACCAAAGCAAAACATTAAAGAAAGGGCTAGTAGAGGGCACTATCTATGAGGGTATCCAGGTGTTGAATCCGGACCTTGAAGTATGCAATCCTTTTGCCCAAATGCACCTGCTCCTGCAGCACACAGCGATGGTGGAGCCAGTTCGAAATGGGGTGGCACAGGAATTTATAGCTCCAAGCTGCCAGCGATACTGATGTGACCTGGAGGCTTACTGCGGAGCCTGTTCCTGGTGGAACAGGGCCCAGGAGCAAGGGCATGTGGCAGGCCCTCCTCGTTTACCAGTCACTGGTAGTGTGCCCTGGTGGTTTCCAGCGTCTGCCACCAGAGCTGGGCCACAATTTCCTGCGGATCAGTGGTGGTAGTGGACCAGCAGGAGTAGTCATATCAAGAAAGAAAAAAAGAAAAAAGACAAATTGCTCTGTGCAAATGCCTGTTTTTTTCAATTGGAAAGTGGCACAGTATAAGTACATTGCTGGTCCCTTACGACCATTGGAAATGTTGATGTGATTAGGGAAGTCAGTCACAGGTTCATGATTTTAACAACACATGCCTCACTCAAAAGCACTGACTGGTTGAAAGGAGGCAGCAGGGTTTTTTTTTCTTGTGAGGAATTTTCTAAAAAAATTAAACCACTCAGATACTATGGGCCTCATCATGAGTTTGGAGGTCTTTTGGCAAGCCCGTAGTGGCGGTGGACGCCAAACGACTGCCATGTTGGCATTAATCTAACCACTGTATTAAAAGTCACAATGTAAACACTTCCAAATAACAAATGCCCAAAACTACAAGGACTCTGGAGGATGTAAAAGAGGCAGTCCCAGCACCAGCAGCCTGATAACAATCCTCCCATCAGATTACGATCCACAAATCATGACAGCTGTTCTTTCATGGCAAAAACCCATTGGCACTGTGAACCGTGGCAGACTCAAATCACATCATACTGAACACGACACCTCATTAGATAGTTTGAATACCCCACACCTGACACACATCCACATACCTGACACACCTACACACTGCACTTTATAACACACCCCTGCACAACCCACAATCCATTGCCAACAGAACATCACACACAGCCACAGACAAGCAAAATATTTTACAGATATAGAAAAACCAACAATAGGTATCCATACACATTTCACCACGCTTACATCCCACACCTGCACAACATACACAACACACCTTTTACTACCACACACAATCCACAACAACTGTCACCCACTCACATCACAGCACCTACACCTTACCAGTTCCGTTTTTCTGCAGCCTTTTTCTCTGAACACTACCACACCGTCTTCACCACCACTACCGTGTCCCCACAAAAACACCCACGGATGATGAGTTGAGGGTCATGGTGGATGAAATTGTCAGGGTAGAGCCACACCTATTCAGAGCACAAGTTCAGCAAACATCATGTGTCAGGAAAATGGAGTTGTGGCAAAGAATAGTCAACATGGTCCATGCTGTAGGCACCTATCCATGCACATGGGAGGGCATCAGGAAGAGGTGGAATGACCTCAGGGGGAAGGTGCGTTCCATGGCATCCAGGCTCCAGCTACGGTAATGAAGACTAGCGGTGGGTCCCGACCTCCTCCCCTTACTCTCCCATCTTTTGAGGAGAAGGTCTTGGACATCCTGAGGGCCTGACAGGAATACCTGGGGAAGTGGAGTTGGGTAAGTCTCCACAAAATCCATGTCACCCAATTGTTATGTCCTGCATGCTCCCTCACCACCTTACCTCATCCCAATTGACACACCACCCACCACACCTCTGTCCAAATGTCCTAATACCCACCTCTGACATGCCACATGTCCACTAAACTCACCTGGCTCCAAAGCCCTTGGAAATGACATGTGAAGTACCAGCAACTCATAGCACTACAACTTCCAGAATGCAACATTCCACCATTGTCAAAACCTGAACAGTGCACCAAATTTGAGATGTCATGCATGTGAAACTAACTACCAATCTAAACCATCTTGAATGTTCAAGTGCGAAACAGTTTATGGTAATGATAGCAATGCAATGGCCCACTCCCGCTATCATCACAAACAAAACACAGCTATAGCTGAGTGCCCAATCCTAATGTCCATAAAATAAAGATTCCTAATATTGAAATGTACTCAGCTGGGGTGGAAATCTGGATGCTAAAGTGAATGCACATGCAGTGCATCCAGATACAGGTCAATGTCTATTGTTTACTCCCATGCTGTGTCCCTACTCTGACACTAATGCGCATTGTACAGCTCTTCTTTGTGCTATTTATTATGTCAGACACTTCACTAGGCAACAAAGGTGAACACCCATGTCAATAATCAGACAACATAAGATGGGATCCGCAGTCCATTCACTATCAACATAGTACAACAGCTTTAAGCACGGTGTATGGTATTGAATTTACAGATTCACATGTTGTACTAAGTAAGATTGTTAAGCAGTTGTCATTGTCATTTCGGGGGATCTTTCGGGGGATCTTGTTAAAACACTGTCTGCATCTCACACACATCAATATTATAAATGTAACATAAGTTGCAGTATCACTTACAGCAACTCTGTGTTCCACTTCTCCCACAGGAAACCGTGCCATTGTCACCATGGACAGGATACCAGAGACTGTCACTACCCCCCAGGATGAAGGCCCCAGTGAGGAAAACACCCCTGGATGTGTTGACACTGAGGAAGAAGCTGGTCCATAAGGGACACCTGGTCAGTCAACAACTCTCAGCCTGACCTGCCCATATCGACTCCTCCCAGCCCTGTTGCATTTACATCAGAGGCAACCATTCACCCCCAAACCTGTGTCCCAAGGGCTGTGTCATCCATCGTGTGCCCCACAGTACAGGTACCCGAGTCTCCTCTTGTCACCAATGACAATGATGGTCCTGCAAAAAATTGAATGGGTGATTACCTGTCCAATCATGCCTTGGGAATTTGTGTAGGCTCCCAAGACTTGGGAGATGGTTTCATGGTCAGTATTTTCCCTTTGAGCCCCCATCCTAAGTCTTGGGAGTCTACCAAACTTCCCAAGACATGATGGGCCAGGTAATCACCATGATGGGGGAAATCCAAAAACTGCAGAGGGTCATGCAGCAGTGGCAGATACAAAATGCCATCTTTGCTTCATTGCTGGGGTGCTGAGGGACGTAAACGCTGCCCTGACTAGGTCTGCCACACAACATCAGACCTCTTACACAAGAAATGAGTCATCAGGCCCTTCAACATCTGTGGCTGCTAGTGGAAATGAGTCCCTGCCAGGGGATGTACATGCCTCAGACACCCCACCCTCTGTAGCAGAGGAATCCCCCGCAAACATGGACGTCCACCCAGACATCCAAAAGGTGCAGATGCCAAGACCAAGACCACTGCCAGGAAGTGAACCTCTCCTGATGGATCCCCTTGTATGTGACTTATACACAGTGTTGACTGTTCTGACACCTAACTCCATTTTCCTATGGAGCAAGGACACTGGACTTGTGTTTCCAAATGGTATAGCAGTTACCCTGATGATTTTAACCACCATGACTGAACCCTTCTCCATTTACTTTGTGTTTGTTTTAGTTACTAATCACACATATTGTTTTACTGTCCACAATAAATTACACATAAACACAGGTCCTGTGTATATGTCATTTATCAACCATGTATAACTGTTATGCATACCAACTCTGGTATCAATATGTCCCTCTGTATTGTACAACCTTTGTTATGGACATTACAAGTGGATTGTATCAGCGGGAGACTCATTACATTGGGATTGTAATATGGACAGAATCCAAAACAGATGTAAACTACATCTACAAACATGTATTGCTAGATATGCAAACAGTAAATAGAGTAGTACTGAACATCAGAATGTCTGCTTAGGTGTCATACACTACTAGACCACAGGATACAGACGTTAGGGACATTTCAGTCTTCCTACAAGCCAGGAGGTATACAGATTGGCCCTTTGTATCACCAGGTAAAGCCTTATCACATACACATACCTTAGCTTCCTAATAATCATATCCTATGATACAGACAGAGATCAATACTGATGTCCCCAGTCCAGGGATCTTTCTCTTACATTGGTCACATACTTGTAGGCTTCCCACTCAGTCAGTCCACAGAGACATGCACATTGGTCTGCAAAGTAGGTACACACTGGCACCTATGTACAAGGGAGGTCACATACAACAGAAACTATTGTGATGGTAGAGGCTATGGTTTAACATTTTCACATTTGTCAGATCAAACACATATGGACACACACACATGACACCAGTTGACCACCTCCAGTACCAAACAGGCTATCTTGATGGGAAAACATACCTGCACTCCAGTCTGGCCATGTTAAATACACCCCACATATTCATGGCAATAGTACCTGGTATCAGCCAGGTCCACTTTGAATGTCTGCCTGCAGTTCCCATCTGCCTCTGACACTGTCTGTGACTTGTCAAGGATGAACAGCTAAACAGAAACTCTGCAAATCTGTGACTGACAGAGATAAGGGCTAGGACATAGCAGAAAACTTTAAACAAATCTGACAAGTCCCGTTCACAAGTGTGACTTTGCATATGCATTAACAAATCATGACACTGTAGTCTACTCTGTTCTGTACACGATACCAAATTACAATCCGCATGCACAACTCACTCATTGGCATTGGAGCCACCTAAGACATCATAGATGATGGTAAAAAGGAGGTGACAGGCTACCCATCAAATCTAGGTTACAAAATTAAATCTCACCATTAAGAAGACATCACATACCTTGAGTCAGTTGAAGTACTGATTGATGAGATCTGCACTGCGGTCTCCAGCTTCATCTTTATCTGGCTCATCATCACTTTGCAAATCAGCATTTCCACCCACAGGTACTGTTGCCTCCCCCTCATTTGGTATGAATGCTATCTGATGTCTCATGGCAAGGCTGTGGAACATGCAGAAGGTAACAATTATTTGACATACCTTGTTGGGTGAGTAGACGAGGGCTTCTTTCTGATATGTCCAGGCAGTGAAATCTTGCCTTCAGGAGCCCAAAAGTACACTCAACGACACGCCTTGTCCTTTCGAAGGCCTCATTGTAGCAGACGCCCCCTGGCGTGGTTGGGGTACCTCATTGGTGTCAACAACCAAGGATGGTTTGGTCAGCCAGAGACCCTGTAAGGAACAGGTAGAACAGCAACACAAAGATATATCAAGGACGTTCACATTTGTGATAGCAGGAGATAAAGTTTGCAAACAAATATGTAAAATCTGACTTACAAACCAGCCAGGCCCTCTCTGTGTTGAGTCGTGTCATCAGCAGTGGGATATTTCTGTTCCAACTGATGAAGGAATCATGGACTGATCCTGGATACTTTGCACTGACTTGTGAAATGTACTGGTCTGCCAAACACACCACTTGGGCGTTGATGAGTGGTAGTTTTTCCTGTCCCTGTATACCTGTTCATCGGCACCGGGAGAAAGCAAGACTACATGGATGCCATCTATGGCTCCAACCACATGTGGAATGTGTCCCATAGCATAAACCTCTGCTTTTACATAGGCCAAATCCGCACGTTGTGGAAACCTGATGTAGCTGTCCAGGTGTTTTCATGTGTTTCAACAGTCCACACAGTACATCCTTCAATACCAGACTGAACATGGATTGAGGCACCTGTGCTGTTAGGGCCACTGTATTCGAAAAGGACCTAGTGGCCAGGTATCGGGATTGCGAATGGCAGGCATCAGATCTGGCTGAAACTGATCACAGAGATCCATGACTGTATGCCTATTCAGGAGATATGTCTGTCTAATAAGTCTTTTCTCCATGGTGTGCAGGTCTACTAGTGATCGGTACACTGGAGGTTGTCTTCCTCTCCTCATGCCAGGGTAACTAAGTGGAAACATAAAAATATTGCATGTGACACGAACAATGCACGCATAATTAATATGTCCATATACAAGTCACACATATCTGCAGTCGAGGTCAGTTACAACATCTGACATCTAAAGTACAGCATATTGCTAGGCATCCTATGACACACCCCTCTGAGCACATTCCCTTAATCCTCTCAATTACTATATATGCATATTTATGTGTGACTGTTAGTGTTTGATAGCCCAACCTATTTTAAATGTGAAACATATTTGTTGCAACTATTCTACATTACCGACACACATAGGATGTTGAGAATAGGTGTACATTTCTGTCACCACAAATCCCTCTGTTACACAGGTTTAACTACTTACATGCACAAATAGATTTCTAGACATGAAGGTAGTACTGACTGATATTTTGCACAATATAGGGAATCGTTAATGACGCAGATTCCAAAACCTTTCCATTCATGAAATTGGCTCAAAATTACATAGACATGTGGAAGTGACCTAACTCCTCTGGCGCATGTTGTCATGGCGGCAAGCGGTTACCACCGCGCTGGAAATTGCCATTGGAACACAGTGCTGTCTTTGGAAGTCTTGGGCCAATGGCAATGTTCGCCTGCGATTATGGTCCTGTACATGGTGGACGTGACCGTTATCTTCTGCAGTATTGCTCACTTGACTCCTGATACTGCTGCCAGCAAGACCTCCACTACCTGAGCTGCTGTGTACTGCCTCAGAGAGCTATTATGCCATGTTCTGCAGGTGATAGGGCCCCAACCTTCATCCCAGGCCAGCTGTGCAAGCTTGTGGAGGCGGTTCTACCACTGTATGAACAGCTATATGGTGAGTCAAATACAATAACAAAGGTGGGGTGTATGATGGTGTACCTGAAATGTAAAGTAGTGAAGGTTTTGCCACTCATGTCTGGTTGTATGTAAATGTGCACATGTGCATAGGCAGACACAAAATGGTGTCACAGGGTAGATAGTGTTTAATCTAACTTCCTTCATACACAGCTTACACAGCAGTTTTGACAACAATGATGGTGTGAGAGATGGTTTTTGTTGACATTCCATGTTGTAGACAATCATGTGGCCTGGCCATATGTGTGTAGCCAATACAAGTACGGATCATGCATGTTGTATGGGACACTCCACTTCACACATGGGATGCCTGCAGATGCTAAATTGTGCATGAATGTGAACTGGGAGGATGGGAATGCATGCCTACTGGCTGTGATTGAAGTGTTCTGTCCACTTGTGTTGGTATGGTGCATGTGGACATACTTTTCTCCTTTGGTCTGTGTCATCCATGCAGGTCAATGCTCATCAAAAAAAGGGATTTTGGCGTACCATCGCCAAGCAAGTGTGGACCCTAGAAGTACACAGCCGGCACAGCACCCACTGTAGGAAGTGGTGGGTGGACCTGAGACTCTAGGCCCGGGAGACGGCAAACACAGCTGGGGATGTCCTCCAAGGAGGGAGGGGTGCCCATCGGACCTTGAACCCCCCAATGGCCAGCATTTTGGTGGTGGCCTACGCTAAGGTGGATGGGCATTTCTGGTAGCACAGCACCCACAAGGGGATAAGTACTGACTACACACATGTACATGCCTCTGCCAATTAATTGTATGATGTCTAAGTATCTCAGCTGTGACAATGTGGTAAGTGCTACAGGTAAAGGGTCTCCTTGGAATACATACTACTACAGTTGCCATTATTGATACACAGATGTGGACATTGTATTGTGTATTGGGACATATGACTCACCTAAGTTAACCAAATTGCATAACGGCATGTGGTGATGCACAAGTGACTGTGTCACATTTGTACTTCTACACTGCTTTACATATGTATAACCTGCTTTGTCATCCTTCCCACCTACTGATCCACAGTCCATATACCCAATTGGCAAGATTTCTGGCTCTTTGGTCTCTGACCATTCCTATTCCACTGGATCTAGCTCTATATGCAACATAGGGTCTGACAGATAAGTAACTGGGGCAAATATTCCTGTGTTCCGAAATTGATGGTAACCTCATGTGAAGGCGTTATCCTAATCAGAAAATTGACATGGCATACTTACTACATTCTCTCTGAGGTTTGAGGAGGTGCCCCCATTATTATGTCTAACCTATACATTGTCAAATGTGATATTTGATCAGGGTGGACATCCTTCATGATGGAAAGCACGGTGGTCATAATGCATTCTCAGTATAAGACATATCACTGACGTGTGTTCAGATACTGTACCACGTACATAGTATTGGGAAGGTAAGTGGCTAGCCTGCTGATCCCTTAATCCATGTATTTTGTCCACGCTACATAGGGCAGGAAAGTACCTATATGTGTGCAACTTACACAGTGTTTTGCCTACATCATGTGTCAATTGGTACTTCCTGCCTTTTTTATGTTGAGGAATCTACTTTACCACACTTACCTGTGCTAATCTGAGTCTGTTTCAACAGATTTTGTAGTGGATCAGCTCATTTCAGCCTGACTTTATTGGAATGGGATACGTTGTCAGTCAATTAGCTGGACTGTAGGTGTCTGTGTCAATCAATGTTACATTGGAAATTGTTTATGTCAGTGTAATTTTATTCCTATGATGTTAGGTTACACGTCTGGACAGTTGCTAGTGATATAGGTGTGTTGATGTTGTCATGTAGAGGTTTCTACTCTGCATGAATAGTGGTAGAGTATGTGGCCTTTATGCACATAATAAGTGTCCATTTTACTGAAGGACTAGTATGCTCCCTTTGGTTATCTGTGGGTGTATCCTGTGTGCTAGGTACGCCCCTATGGCTGGATATAACGTTATTGCCTATGTGTCAATGTGCAAGATAGGTGGGTCCAGAAACTGTCTAAACCTTTGCTAAACACTTTTGATAGATGTTTTGCTGACATTGCATATAAATGTATGAGCCTCACAATTTGGTTATGCCAGATGTGGTGATTTCATCTTAGGTATTTAACATTGTGATTGTTATGGACAGTGTCACATGTTAGGTATGTTATTGCAAAGCAACATGCTGTGTTGTATTTGAAATGTGCTGAGTTTACTTTCATGGAGCATGATTACTGGTGATGGGCAAGTGTGGATTAGGGGTAGGCATAATATTGTGATGTCAGTTAACACCATTTGCTAAGGATGATTTATTGATACACAGTGATGTTGTACAGGGAGATACTTTGTATATTGACAAATCATATAGTGCATGATTAGTTAGTGTTACAGCAGAATTGATAGGATGGTGTCAGTTGTGACGTGATTTAGGCTCTAAATGGTTCTTACCTGTGGCTTTCTTAGACATAGATGTGATTTTATTGTTTTGTGTGTGTGTGTAAAAAATGTGATGACCCTACCTCTCTCTCTCTGTTTCTCAGCATCAGCATCAGCATCAGCAGGCAAAGTAGACGGGGCACAGCCGAGTGGCAAAGCTGCTGGCCAGTGGACCTCCACTCATGACACCACAGACACCGAGGGACCCAGAGGCTTGGAGGGTGAGGGGAGTGCCATGGGGGAGAAAGGATCCAGTTCATTATCATCAGAATCCTCCTCCAGTTGACACTCCCTGGTGGTGGCGGACCCATCTGGGACCACCCCAGCACAATTTAAGTCCACCACCACCCTTACCATCACCGCCCTCCCTGTAGCTCCCCACCCAGTTGGCCGTGCCCGCTCATCCAAGAAGATGGGCGTCTCCTTTGCCGCATGCACCTCTGCCATCAGTGAGGAGGCTATTGACTTTCTGAGGTCCATCTGTGGGGGTCAGTCAACCATTGTGAATGCCATCCAGGGACTTGAACTCAGGCAACTCATATCCAACAGGATAATGTGTTCCTGGAGGGCATTCATGGTGCACTGGCTGGCCTACCAAGATCCTTTCAGGCTCTGGCCTCCAAACAGAAGGCAGCTAGCCATACTTTGGGTCCCGTCCCGCCCACCTTTCATCTTCCCAATCTCAAACCCCTGTTCCCCGACCCAGCCAAAGCACACAGACAGACAAGCATGCATCCACCGTAACATTCAAGGGTAGCTCAGACAAACATAAGCACCACAAGACACACCACCAGCATGCACACAAGCAACATACACCTGCACACATAGCAATAGTCGCAACCTATCCTGACACCCCACCACCTCCTGCATCACTGACAGCACACCTAACACACCTGCAGACACTACACCAATATTCACTGATCCAGCCACCACACCAATCCTGCACACATACAGCACTACAGCAGACTCTCATACATTTACCCCAGTCACCATACCCACAGACACCACAACCATAGACATGCCTTGATCAGTATAGGGAAAGGTGCGGAAGACATTGTGACGCAAAGGGTTAATTAGCTTGAACAGTGTAGATGAGCGTGATGCGTGCTGAAGCCAGAGCAAAGTGGAAAAAATCACGATGTTCGCTTTCAAGCTTGTTTTTTCTTTTGACATTCTGTAGATAAACTTATTCGCAGCTGCATGTGTGAGAAACAGGTTGTGAAGGAGATTCAGTCTCAACCTTGAGGACAAGACCACAGTAAAAGATGGAATGAAAACAATGGCCAAGGAATAGCAAGGCAGCCAAGAGACATGTGCTGATAACATAGCTACAAAATACTGGAAGGGGGTAGAATCCAAGCTTCAGGTTACTTGAACACTGAAAGGCGGGTGAGGGAATTGAATCTCGCAGATGGAGTTGTGAAAACTGTCATCTTCAGACCCAGAGCTGCCTCCCTGTTGTGCTGTTCAGAGACTGTGACGCTCGAGGGGTAAGAGGTCCAAGCGGGCGGTAGAGGGCTTCCCAGCATTTCGTGGACTACGTCAAGTTACACCCAGGGATGAAAGGCCTTTGTTTCTCTGCTCTATTATTATGGTAGATTATTATGCTTGCACTCTGTTTATAATCTGAAGTATTCAGCTTGTTTATATTTTGCTTTCTAAACATCGGAGTGTGAGCCTGCTACAGTAATTGAAACATACATTTTGGTATACAGTTAAGCAAAGCTAATCTGAAGAATTCAGCTTGTTTATATTTTGCTTACTGAACATCGTAGTGTGAACCCGTTGCAGTAATTGAAACATGCATTTGGGGGTGCAGTAAATCAAAGCTTATCTGAAATATTCAACTTGTTTATATTTTGCTTCCTGAACATCGTAGTGTAACACATTTTGGTATACAGTTATTCCAAGCTTATATCTGTCAATGAACTCTTTGATCATATGTATACATAGATGCTTTTTGTAGTGTACTTATATATAAATAGATGTTTTTCATTGCTATTCTTATTCTGTCAATGAACTCTTTGCTCATACGTATACATAGATGCGCTTTGTAGTGTACTTATATTTAAATATATGCTTTTCATTGCTATTCTTATTCCACTATTGTTAATGTGCTAAATGCCTACATTTTCCTGAAATTCTAGTAAAGCTAAATTGTATTCATAATTGGCGTGTGGTCCTTCATTGAGCGTCCTTATTGACTTATACCGAACAGGTGTCAACCGGTCACCTGGATAACACATGCCTACATGCAGCAGATCCACCATAACTGCAGTCACTGCCGCAACAGACAGTCACCCATCCACCATGGCATCGCCCAGCACCTCCATCCCCACACCTCCATCATCTACTATAGGGTACAACTATTCCATTCTTGTTGTGCTAAATGACTGGAAGTGTGCTAGCTAGAGGATCGGGTACAAATTTGTTACTCTCTACAGCCTGCAGCTGAGGCAACTTCAAAAATATCTTCAATTCCAGTGGACCTACTCTTCTCCAAATGCCTTTCAATTCTACCCTGACTCCAAAGAGGCAGATGATTAATATGTCACATATGTCATGTATGACATGCAGATAACAGATATCCTGTGTGCCGTAAGTAGACGGTGGGAAAAACAGTGCACTGCAGTCCAGGGAAAGTAATAGGATGTATAGTATTTATTGGGCATGTCCATCACAGACTACCCCATCCGCAGAACACTAAAGTACAGACACTTAATCCTACTTTACTTCCTGGCCTCACCCTCAAACACAAATTATTTAAAGCAAATACATTTCCTTGGTAGTAAAGGAAGGAAACTTGATTAAGGGACGTATTTAGACTAGAGTTTGGAGGAGGGGTTAATCCTTCAAAAAAGTGATAAATATCCTACCCGCCATGTTACAGTTTGTAATATGCCAGACGGGATAGCTGTCACATTAGTGACGGAGTAACGCCCTCCACCAATCTCTAAATGAGGCCTTTAGTCTGCTGCAGCAACGTAAGGTACAAGGAAAAGGCAGGTAGGTTCAGTAGATGTTTTGCTGTAGAATTATTGTGAGGGGGTAGTTCACTGATGATGTAGCTTAGGCTTAGTCAGTCATTGAAGTTGTAACTGAAAGCCAATGAATGTCAAATGTGAACAGGCGAACATCCATTATCGAAGGCTTATGAATCACTTGTCCCATATCATGTGGCACAGGCCATATATGTTTTTTAAATGTTTTTGGTAGGCTGGTGTAGAATGTAGGAATGAATAACCTAAAGCAGTGTAGTACTACAAGGTGAGCAATGGGCACCGGGAGGGAAGAGAAAGATATCTTGTTTTTGTTTTGGTTTGCAATCCATTGAAAGCTTTGTAAATGCTACATTACTAGTAGCAGACACATATTGCATAGCCAACACTGCAGTACCAGATTGAACCATGCTGCAGTTAGGTGAGTTCATAGCCTATGGGTCACAAATTGCCATAGGAAGGGAGGTCATGGATGATGTTCGGTGGGCTCTGCCTCACTTAGCAAATACAATGGGTATACTAATAATTGTCAATAATCAGGCAATAGGACTTACCATTGCCCATCCCTGCCACTGCAGAGACTCCCCCTTCATCTGCTGCATTATCTAGCACACTACTTCCGGCCCTAGCACTGGTGGACTGTGTGGCTAGAAAAAGCATTACAATTTTTGATGACACAAACAACCCCCCTTTTTATATTTTTTTAACAAAATACAGCCGCAACCGATGACTACAGTTCAGTTTGCAGTATCACCTCTCCCATCTAAAATATCACTTTCTGCATTTTGCTGGTTGACAATGTTAGAACAGCTAGTAGTGAAGCCAACCGTAATGGAGCGGCAGAGATATGATGATGACTATGAGTCATTTGAAGCACAATGCAGGGGTAAAATAAATTGGTCAATGAAGGACAGATTGTTTTGGTTGGCAAATGCAATGAGACCGTGCTCTTACCACTTTCCTGCCATGCTGCAATGTCATTGAACCTGCTTGGATACTGAATAATAATACATACAACACAGCATTGGTAGGGTCACCATAATGATGGTCTCTCTTACTCATCATTTGAGCATGAGCAAGAAAGCCTTCTCAACAAACAAGCATAGAGGAGCTTGCTTTGATCTGCATACTGTGCAGTCTTCACAGTAGACTTACTAATCTTTTGTCTTAGTCTTACAGTACCGTTTCACAGGGTATAAACAAATTAGCGGAGGGACAGCTCAATAACCAAGCAGAAGAAAGCTTAAGCTACAGATTAGTACAGGAGGTAGTCAGCAACAGAAGCAAGAAATATAAAAAATGCATAATGCAGGTAGGGATAACAAGAATACAAATTAAATGGAACAAACAGCATTTGGAAAAAAGTCCCAGTATGAGAGAGAAGGAAAAAATAATCTAACTGGGAAGGGTAAAAGTTAGAGAAATAAAGAATATTATTAATGAGAACTTACTAGGCCAGCAGAGCCATCTGCCATTGTGCTTGTGGTGTTAGTAGGAGTTTCCACCTGCCACAGTATTGGTGGGAGCAATCCTCGTCAACCCTGCCCTCTGATGCCCTCTTCTTGGGTACTAATGTAAGAAATGAAGAAGATAACAAAAGTAGATTATTGCTACAGTTAATGTCCTAGAAAATATTTTGGCCAGCAAACACAGTAACATATTGACATTGTACTTTTCTAAATCAAATTGCCTATATTATTGAGTTGACCTATTCCTAAATTCTGAAACCTTACCTAATCCCTATTCTGAATTTTCTAAATGCTAATGCATTGCAACAAATGATCTTTGCTTTACAAATCGCACCTCCATTAATGGGCCAACTCAGTCAATTTCCCTTTTTAATGCATAGATACATTTGTAAACTACTTCACAGGAAGATTGCTTGTGACTGCACAAGATACATAAAAATAAAGAACCAGAGAATGTCAACTCACTGACATTATAGTACTACTACTACCAGAGTACCACTATCTTAGTGACAGGAGAACAGAGGAGTCAGCATAACTTCTTAAATAACCAGCCCAAGCAAGCACCCAGAGCAATGAGCAGAACTAGGTAGCACCTTACACCTGACTCACTCAAATTGGATCACGTAAAATTTGTAACATTACATTAACTTAATTTACCTCTGAGTGTGGGCAGCATGCTATTTAAAAAAAGAAATTAGCATTATAGGAAAGGATAACAAAATTAGTATCAATTAATTAGTAGTCATTACCAAGCCCTACAACCTGGATGCCCAGGTGTTTGAGAAGGTTACTCTCCCAGTCCACGATATCAGCCCAGGGGTACATGAGCTGCTGCTGGGTGCGCCACACCCCAGTTTATCGGTTAACATAATGGCACAGCCTACCCCACGGAAGCTAATTCTCCTGCACGCCGTATCTGGTCCCGGGCCTGCTACCTGCTAATAGCATGAAGGGGAAGTGGTGCTGAACAAAGAAGCAAGTGCGGCCTCTCAAAAAATGGTGCAAGTCTGCACCCCCTGGTGCCACCAGTGCCCACAGGGTGTGCAGTTCACTGCTCCTCGTGCACTGGCTCTGCCTTCACCACACTCTGCCATGGCACTGAGTGGAAATACAAAAAAGACAAGAGGAAGAGAAGGAATAAAGAGTGAGAAATTAAGAAGTTACGGTAAAATTCATAAAGGGACAAAAAAGGCACAGAAAAAAAGAGGAATAATGTAAAATATACCAACCCAAACACACAGGGGAGGATAAGTAGGATAAAGTAAGGATGGCTAAGATATAGTAGAGATTGAAATGTAGGTCCTGCACCATGCACAGAATAGGAAAAACAAGATGACTGTGTGCACAGGTATGTATGGTGCTGGGCGTGCTTGCTTTGCAATGCAGAGCATGCTATTCACAGACATCAGTGCAAGTGGGCAGCCAAGCACAGCTCCGCCTGTTCGTGCAGAGCTAGACAGGGTTTGCTGAGTCTTTTCTTTCCACTCCATGAACTCCACCCACCCCTGCCTTTGAGGTGGTATGTGAGTGGCTGTGTGGGTCCATGAGTGAGTGTGTGAGTAGCTGTGTGGGCATTTCAGTACGTGTCTATATATTTGTCATGCCAATATCTGAGGAACCTTCATGGATTCACATGTCCTGTGGTGGATCTGCGGAACTGTAAATCTTGCACATCTTAAAAAAAAGTGTTTTTAGGCATTTTCTTGCCCATCATACATTTTTTTGCCACATCTGTAACAGAAACATTTCATGGAACCTCTACCATGACTCCTTCATGTAATTTAAATGCTATCTTTCAGCCCCTGGGACCATTTGCCGATACATAAAATGGCAGCTACAACTTTTCATTCAGGTTACGGGCAGCCAATCAGGTCCTTGGTTTATCACGCGGATCTGTGGATCCCCCACAGGTGGACTCGCAGAGGATCTGCATCCCAAGATATACAAATTTCTTTTTACTTTAATATCTGAAAATCTACTGGATGGATTTACGACAACTGCCAAACAGCATGTGTACAGGACCAAGAGCTAGCCATCTGTCAAACTTGGTATAATTCTGTCCAGTGGAGTAGGCTGCAGTCTGTCTAACAATTACTATGGAAATTACATGGGGAAAACACATTTGGGACTCCCTTTTTCTCTGCCTCTGCTTCACGAATCACCCCATAACTTTTCAATACACCAGCTAAAGTGCATGGTGTACTAGTTTTGAAACTTTTGTGAAGATCCATCAAACAGTGCCAAACTTGTGGACAAAACGAAAACACTTTCCTATGGAAGCTAGGTCCTAACTATAACTACCTACTGGCAACTGCAGTAGGTAATATATACATGTATATTACATATTGGCGGCATCAGTAGGTAGGTATTGTCTGGACCCAGTTTCCATAGAATACGCATATTTTTTTTGGCCTATAAGTTTGCCACTGTTTGAAAAATCTTTAAGAAAGTTTCAAATCTGGTTTGCCTCTCACTTCAGGTGCTGTTCTGAAAGTTTCAGAGTGATTTGTAAAGCAGAGGTCCCAAGATACTTTTTCCCTCTGCAGTTTCTAATGAGGGTTTATAACATGACTCCATCCCGAAATGTAGGATGCAAAATTTGACAGAAAGTTGGCTTTTGGTCCAGAAAGCAAGTTTTTTTGATTTGGTGTATATCGGTTCAATAGCTTTTGAGATATTAAAGGAAAAATACATTTGTATATCTGGGCAGAACCTAAGCACAGGTCTCATGGTGAGATCTGATTGTCTGTCAGCAATTCAATCAGGAAGTATGGGCAGCCATATTAGGGCCAATATACATGGTAGCATCCCACTGAAGTGCACTGTAGTGAATAGCTAGTCTTGAGGTAACAAAAAGGAGAACACATAAAGGGTGATAACATATTTTAGATACAATATAACCATTTGTTGGTGGTGCCATATTCATTTTAGGAATTGTGGTGTGTTCTAAGCTGAGTTTGCCCTGTGAAAAAAGCCTTCTGCTGGGCTCCTATAAATCATATTTGAAAGAAAAGAGTTTTCCAATGATTTTGCCATAGAGGTTAAGAAATGTGCTCCAGAAGGTAAAATGAGAGCTTATTTTCTGTAAGTTCACACCATCTTTCTCAGCCATATGAGAGTGAAGTCTGACATTCTCAGTAAAACATGTACTTCCAACAGGAGCAGGCTGAGAGTTGATTCCCCTGTGTCCTACTGCAGCCTCCCATAGTGTTCTGAAGAACAAATAGAGCACTATTAATTTTACTTATGACAAAAGCGTGACACACCTAAAGCCTTCTTGATTGAATCAAACTGGCAAAATATAAAGCATTTGATTTAGAAAGGAACAAAATGAGGGGGTTCTTCTTGTCATAGATATTATAGTTAGTCCTATAGAAAGAAACACTAGGGCAAGTTTTAAGTGAGTTCCCACATATCTTCCTCTCTATTTCATTAAACCATTCTGACATGCAGACTGACAGATGCACTTTCAACACCAGCATCAGGCTGTCAGTTAACTCCCTGGTGACCAGCAGCTTTACTAGAGTATTCTAATGGACAACTAAAGTGCCAACATTCTGGATTTATGCAAAAGTGTGGCACATATGAACACCATATTGATGGAATTGAAGTGGAAAACTGAAAGCATTTTGTACTGAGGATACTGAGGCAAATGAGGAAATTAGGGCAGATAAGCAAATAAGTCCCCCAAGATGGCAACCAGAGAAAAAGGGACCAAAATGTAGCACGAATATCACTTAAATCTAGCCCAATGACAGAAGAGTACAAAATAACTAATCCTTTATTTTTTTTTTTGCATTTCTATATAGGGCAGACTTGACTCACAGATATTAGAGTGCTTTCTATTAGCATCAGTTACACTACACAAGGAAGCGTTCATTTTGGTTTTAGACATGGGAAGACCTTTGGAGGGTGTTAGGGGGGTCAAGGGTGTTGGGGGTGGAGTCCTGGGAGGGGGAGAGGTGAGAGGGAGACCCCTATCAGTGCCAGGGAATGAATTCCCTGGCACTGATAGTGCCTATTGCATTGGTTTTTGTAGAGGTTCAAAATCCACAAAATCCATGGTGGCATGCGGGGTCATGATCCCGCAGGTGGACTAGTGTAGGCCGCCGGGCTGGAGACCGTTGTCTGTTTGCGGTCCTACCGCCAACATTACACCGTCCGCCAGCGTTCTAATGAGTGCCTAAATGATTTGCCCAGAATCACAAGATGTTGAGCAGACACCGAAACTGGAACCTGGTTCCCTAATTGCAAAGTCTGTAGCTCTGGCCGTAAAGCCACATCCTCTCCTTTGATTGTAACAAGTAATAAAGTGATCAACTAGATTAAAAAAACATAAATATAGCACATAGTTAGAAAAGTGCTTTTTCGCTTTTTGAGAATATAGAAAATATGTCCTCATTTTAGATTTCTAAAGCACTAACCATAATTTCTATGGGACTAAGACCCTTTCATTTTTACAATTTTTAAAGGAAATGCTTTAGGAATTACAGATGACATCAGGCATGCCAGACTTTTGTAATAAATATAGAATGTTAGCAAACTAATTGATCATTAGAATACCGTGGGGACGCAGAGTGTAGGGGCAGCAACTCGGATAATTTAGTGCAGGGAGAAGGGTGGAGGGTGCAGAGGCAACAAGTTGACCACACTGGGCAGGTGGGAGGGTCAGAGGCAGCAGAACGGACTCTGGAGGGCAAGGGAAAGAGGGGCAAGGGCAAGTAACCAACCATGCAGGTTAGGCAAAAGAGACTATGGCAATATTACGCACAATTGAGGGGAGAAGAAACAGGCAATGACAGTAGAACCATACATGCCAACAGACCTGGTTCAAGCAGCAGACACCTGATGATTTAAGCCCAAAAGGTCTTTATTTTATCTGTCTCCTGCCAAAGATTTCTTGTTTTTCAGTGTAAGGCAATGGGGAAAATCAATTTCTCAGGTTTCTTTGTTCAAAATCTCCCTTTTACCAAATCTGAAATGTTGGCAAGTATGGTCCATTAGGCCATGGAGGGCAGGAGGAATGGTGTAGGTTCATAGACTCGGATAACATAGGACAGGAGGGCATCAGGGTTTGCAGCAGCGCAACACTCCACACAGGGCAAGCGGGACAGCCATGCAGAAAAACAGACCATAGAAAGCAATAGCGCGGGTATAGGACCATGCACATGGGCAACAGAGAGCAGAGGGGAAAGATGCAAGGGCAGCAACCTGACCATCGCGGACAGACAGGAGGGATAGTTGCAGCATAACACACCATGAAGGGCAGGAGAGAGGGGCAGGGGCAGGGTCATGACAATAGACTAGACAAGGCAGGAGGAAGGGGATGGGGCCTGCAAATAGAAAATGTAGCGTGGGGGTAAGTGGGACAGGGCAGGAGCAGCAAGATGACCATAGAAGGCAGGAAGGATGGGCACTGGAAGCACAACACACCATGGAGGGCAACAGTGAGACTATAATGGCATAAACACAGACAACAGAGAGAAGGTGGGAGGTGGTCAGGGACTGCAAGCCAACCATAGAGGGCATGTGGGAGAGGCTATGGCAGCACAGAAGAGAATGCATGGCAAGCTGGAGGGTTAATGGTAGCACAACGGCCATGATAGGTAAGAGAGGGGAAACAGGGACATGCACAAAGTACCATGGGGGAAAGAAGGGCGGGAGGGCCTGGACACAGACAAGAGAGCAGAGGAAGGGGCTTCGCAACAGACCATGCAGAGCAGGCAAGAGGAGCATTTGCAGCACAACACAGCATGGAGGGCAGAAGAGAGTGGCAGAAAAATTGGCCACGGAGGACAGGAAGGAGTGGATAGGAGCATGGAACTCAGACATGCAGGCTGGTGATAGCAGGGACAGGTTGCAACCAACTGACCATGCTAGGCAAGTGGGAAGGGCACTGGAAACTCTATGGAATACTCAGAGTAGATAGGAGGAGATATAGCATGCCCATGGAACATGTTGGGAAAAATGGAGGGAGAAGAGGCATACACACAGACATGGGAGGGCAGGAGGAAGGAGGTTAGGGGCAGCAAGCAGGAGGGCAAAGATGGGGCATAGAATTGGGCAACAGAGGGTAAGAGTAGTGGGTAGGGACGTCAAGCTAAATGGAGGGCAGTGGCAGCAGATTGAAAAATGCAGGGCAGAAGGGAGCGGGCTCGTGTATGAACTTGGACAACCAAGGGTGGGGAGGAGGTGAATGGGACAGCAAGCTAACTGTTCAGGGCAGGCAGGGTGGGCAGTGGAAGAATGAGCGCCATACAGGGCTGTAATGAAGGTGATTGGGCATCGGCTTGGACAATGGAAGGCAAGGAGAAGAGGGCAAGAGCAGCAAGCTTGGATGGGGCGACACAATGCCAGGCTAGGCCCTGCTTCCAACCCCACCTCCCCCACCGTGCATTGCCATGGGCATCTTATTTAATGTTAAAAAAAAAAACTACAAATTCACTGAAAGCTTCAAAGGTTACATTGATGTTATAGTTCAGATTTTACATGAACAAAAGAATAGAAATTCAGCTGTTATAGTTAGAATTATTTCCAGTAACTATAAATCATGCTCTAAGGTAACCACAACTTGAGCTCTCGCTGTGCACTGCTAATTACCCCAGATATTATATCACTCATGACATCTTCTGTGACATCATTGACATTATTACTATAACATTTGCAGTAAAATTATTGAGGAGAAAACTATGCATGACGAGGTGCGAGTTTGAGTTACATTAGCATTCTTTAAAGTACACCAAATATCCTTAAATAGATTCATCATCTAATAAATATATGTATATATACATATAAACACTTAAAAAAACAAAGGTTACAGAGACATTTTAGTTAGGCTTACATTTTAAATGGATCAATAAGTAAAGGGGTTTTACTTGTTGATCTAAATTGTACAGCAGCCTGCTGTGGGATATTACACATTCTGTTTAGTCCCTTATTATGGATTATTTCCAGGGACTTAGCTTTGATGATGACATTGTGTCTGCAATCCTGCAGACCCCCTCCATCCTGGTCAACGATGGTGCAGGACCTTCAGGTCAGACTAAAGAAGAGTGGGATAAATTGTCCTCACTAAAACGTGACCGTATTAAGACGTCCTCCATGGTACTATCGTGACTGAATACCTGACAGCCAACATAGCCCCTAACGGGCTCCTAGTGTCCAATATGCCGCGGATATTTATGCAGGACCTGGCTTTCAGGAAGGATTGGGCCCTGATCGCTTGGAAGTGTACCAGGGACTGGCTTGTCCTTATCATCAACACTTCCAAGCGGCTAGAAGAATCCATTACTATTCAGATCAACTTGCTGGAAGGATCACTAAAAACAACAGTTTTCTTGACCACTTTTAAGAGCCAATTGGTGGAGATCAATTCCGATCTTAACGAAACAAAGGAATTGCTTACTCAGCAAAAAATCCCAAATTACAGAAAGATATCACCAAGTTAAGCAGAGAGAAGGTCTATCCTTATATCAAAGAAGACTTTACCGCTGGTACTCAATCCCTCTCTTCAGAGGATTCTTCCTCCTCTGTTAAGAAGCCCCGTAAATTTAGCAACAGCTCCTCTTCTGATGGATGGGGTACTGATGATGATAGATCTTAACCCTACTTCCACTTCCGTCAGTACCCTCATGGCCAGCCGACTAGCATGGCAACCCCCATTTCCCTTCTAACAGCCACGCCCCATGGGACCTTATGTGCCTTTTTTAGGCCATGGCCGGGGCAGAGGCAGAGGCAGAAGGAGAGGAAGAGGCAGAAGGGTTCATTGGGCACCAGAGGAACCACAGATGGTGACTCGGAGCCAAGGGAAGAACCAGCCCAATCAGACTTAGTAGTGAACTTGTCCTCTAGAAATCTATCCACAGATGAGAGCAGGGTCTTGAACAAGGGATTGGGCTTTGTCCCGACCCCTAATGAGGATTTCTTTTGCCTCCATTGTGAGCTCTCCCAATTTTTCAGAAAAATCAGACTTCAGGTCTTCTTCCAAGATAGACCCATTGACAATCGGCCGTAGGATTCGGGTCTCAAAAAACCATCAACATTTATGCCCCCGCAGCGTCTTTACCATGTGAAGTTTTGGCATTTGAGAAGGCAGTCATGAATGACCTCCAGAGCCTTCACCCCAGACGGAATTATGTCAACCTACCTCACACAGATCAGAGTGCTCTTAGGACCCTGGCATCCAACACTAGTACAGTGATCAAACCTGCAGATAAGGGAGGCGCAAGTACCCCCGAAAGTACTACAAGGTGGCATATTTCGACTGGGCTGTTAGAGCAGCTAAATCCCATAAACTCGACAGTAACTATTATTTCAAACAGATGCTGTGGGATGATAATGTTCAGCTTCCTCATTTCCTTAAAGTCCCAAGGCTTCCGAGTCACATGAGGTACATGCTTCACCAAATAGTATGGTCTATAAGTGTCCAGCTCAAAGAGGAGTACTATTTTTCTCGGTTTCACTCCTCTATGTTGCTACACGAACTCCAGTATTACCCAAGCATTCTATGTAATGGGCCAAACAGGGGTGGGAAATTAATACTAAATACTGCAGCAACAACTTTACAAAAAAAATGAGGGATCCACACCTCTGAAAGCAGTATAGCGAATCTTCCCACAAAGCCGTAAGGGAGGACAATTTCAAAAGGATGGCTTTTTTTTGTGAAATGAATGCTTGATTAAACATCCTCACGTGTGAAGAAAATGTTTCCTTTTGCTTCGGGAAATGCTTTAGTTGGAGTCACATTTAGGGAGATTGTCTACATGTGTGTTTCACCTATCCTGTCCTAGTAGAGGTCTGGGGCAAAGTGTTTCAGTGACTTAACCTCAAAGTACAGGTGCCTTTAGTTCCGGACCCCTTAGGGACTCTTTTCGGAATCCCCAGCTGTCCAAATATCTCTATCCAAGAAAAACAGATCTTTTTCATTGTATCTTTAATAGCAAAGTCACTAATACTACAACAATAGAGAACAGTAACACCCTATCATACAAACTTTGGGTACCCAAGATGAAAGCAGTCCAGTAAAAAGAAAAACTATATGCTCAGAGAATAGGGGCAATTTAGAAGCATGGAAGCATTTTGGGGGATAGTTGAGTCTTTAAAGTCCCTTAGAGATAATTGGAATAAACTGGAGCATGTATCTATATGCATGTATGTGCATATATAACCTTTTATGATCAATCATAATGACATTGCATATGTTCTGTTATTATGGAACCTTGCTACCTCCCCTACCTGCATAATATATTAAGTAAAATATTGTTTTCAAAAATAAAAAAAGTCCACCACCTCACCGGGGCTCTTTAAGTTGGAGGGGTGCGGCATGATCACCTTCGAGGAGCTCCCCTCGAGCACCCACAGACGGCATTGCCCCAGGGCCCAGGGCTGACTCCTGCTATGTTCCATGGTGCCCACCCCAGCAACTTTGCCCTGACTTGGCAGGAGCTTTGACAGCTCCTCCCTAGTCACAGCAAACACTCCTGTTCCAATGGGCGGCTAGGACTGCCGGGACCTTCAGACTTCCCCTTCAATCTCCAATGGTGGTGACTGGGTGCCTTGAGGGAGCACCCAGGTGACATCGCTGGGCCCCCGGGAATAGGGTCCCCAGGGCCAGATCAGCCCGGGGTGGGTCTGCGTTGCCCCCACCAAAAATAAATGTTTAGGCCAGGGGATAGGGTCCCCAGGGCTGTAATTGGCCAGGAGAAGGGGGCCGCCTCCTCCCCCAAAAATAAACATTTGAGAAGGCTGGGCCCTGGGGAGCGGGGTCATGCATAAAGTGGGGTTGGGTGGTTAGGGGGTTTAGCCCTAACCTGCGGCCAACCTCACAATGCGCGGCCAAAAGCGGTGGTTGGATTAACGTATAGTAATGAATATTACTTTACCAAAAAAAAGAACATAGAAATTCACTGTAAAAAACAAATGTAAGTTGTAGTTAGAAAATAGAATTAAAAAACATTAGCAATTCACTTAAAAAAACAAAGGTTACAGGGACGTTATAGTTAGTCTCACAAAACCTTAGAAATTAATCACCTAATATAGTTAGAGTTATCTCAAATTACTATAACATGTACCCTACGTTAGCTATAACTTACACCCTCGCCATGCACTGCTAATTATCCTACAAAATTCGTCACTCATGACATCTTTGATAACATCATTGATAATATCAATGTAATTTTTGCAGTAAACATTTTGACAAAAATGCTTTGCATGGCAGGGGCGTGAGTTATAGTTATTTGAGATAACTCTAACATGTGAATTTCTATTGCTTTGAACATTTGAAATGTGGGCCTGACTATAACGCAGCTGTACTCATTGTTTTTTTAAGTGAATATATATATATATATATATATATATATATATATATATATATATATATATTTATTTTGTTTTTGAAAAAAGGTTGCTAAAAATCCTCTCATTACAGCCGGCAGACCAGGACTGAGTAGCAAACCCCTATTAATTCACACAAAATTCTCTTACTCGATAACGATAAAATATCCGCCTCGTGAACAAGGGAAGTGATTTACCGAAACGTGTTGAGTGGTATGTGTGCCATTAAAACCAACTGCAACAAGCAACAATGTGACTAGGACTTTCTTTTGTCAACCGGCGGATATTTTATAGTTGGGAGTAAGAGAATTTTGTGTGATTATATATATATATATATATATATATATATATATATATAGGGTGGGTAGTGGCAAAGAAAGTTAGGAATACATTTGAAAAAAAGGGGGTTCCCCTTCAAAAATAATATATAGGTGTTCAACTTACATTAATTAGACTTACCATGCAAGGTAGAGGCATCTGCCTGGTAAAGGCTGCATGCTAATGAGTACAGTACCTTTTAAAATACTGTGACTTTTACTGTTTTTAGTATATTTTGGGTCTGTTAGAGCCCGCCTTCTCCAGTCTTCAGACTCCAAAGTTAGCGTTTCTGCTACCTTGGGTCCTGTGTTCCGAGTTCCGGGGTTTCCATAACCCGGCACCTATTTATTTCCTTGTCTAAGGCAAGCCCATCTGTGCCCGTCTGCTCCCGACCAAACCTCGGGTCCAGTAATTATGCCCCTCAGCAGCCTTCTCCTGATCGCATCTCATATTCGTCCATTACCCTGCACTCCCTTGCAGGTAGGCCTTGCCTACATAAGATGCCATGGGATACTGTTACAGAGTGGACCTGTAAACTATGCAAGTGGACTCCTCAGTCCCTTAATGAGATGAAAATCTCTGGTAGCCGCTGGCCTTTGATAAAAAGTAAGCACGTAAAAAGCAGATCCTCTGCGGGAAACACATTAACTTATGCATTGATAAACACCCGCTCTTTAATTAAGCATAAAACAAATTGCTGACTTAATTGATCTTCATAAACTTGATTGATTATTTGTTACGGACCCCTGGGAAAAAATGACCCTAACCCAAATTTTATTGAAGCTACACCAGAAAGATATGCTCACTATAGACAGGATAGAGCAGCAGGAAGGGGAGGAGGACCAGCTATTAACTGTAAGTCTTATTTTACTTGTGAATGGAATGGAGTCACTCCCATGTCTGAGACGTGCAATGGAATATATTTTAAAATATGGCAAAACAGTGCTCTCTTACTTGAAGGACTTTTGGTTTATCAACCACCTGGTCCATATCTGAACTTTACTCAACATTGGCATGGTTTAATGGAACCTTTCACTATGACATTTAGGGGGTCATTCTGACCCCGGCGGTCATGGACCGCCGGGGCCAGGGTTGGAGGGAGCACCGCCAACAGGCTGGCGGTGCTCCACAGGGTATTCTGACCGCGGCGGTTCAGCCGCGGCCAGAAAGGGAAAACCGGCGGTCTCCCGCTGGTTTTCCGCTGCCCTGTAGAATCCTACATGGCGGCGCAGCTTGCTGCGCCGCCATGGGGATTCTGACACCCCATACAGCAGACACTGAAATACGCGACGGGTGCCACTGCACCCGTCGCACCTTCCCACTCAATTCTGAGCCGGCGTCCTCGTGGGAAGGCCGTTTTGCACTGGGCTGGCGGGCGGCCTTTTGGCGGTCGCCCGCCAGCCCAGTGCAAAACCCAAAATACCCTCAGCGGTCTTTCGACCGCGGAGCGGTATTTTGGAGGGGGGAACTCTGGCGGGCGGCCTCCGCCGCCCACCAGGGTGAGAATCACCCCCTTAGAGCCATATATTTAGGTGATTTCAACTTACATTTTGACGACACTGAGAGTTCTCACATTGGAGAATTTCTAAGTTTTATGACCGCCTTAGATTGGGAGCTGAAAGTTAGTTCACCCACTCATATAGCTGGCCATCTGTTGGATGGAATTTTTACTCGCACTGGAGACCAGTTACAACTTACCAATACCCCTTTGAGTTGGACAGATCAGTTTTTACTTGTGTTTAATTTTCTTAAGACTCAGGCATATCATCAAGCGGGCCTTAAAAGAAAACAGATTAGACAATGGAATAGCATTAAGAAAGAACAGCTAAAACCTGCTCTGGAAGAAGGCTGGATAGTTACCAAAAATCTATCCTTGTCAGCTATAGATAGCTTTAATCAGGGGATTAGCATTGCCATGGATCAATTAGCTCCCCTTACGCCCTCCGTCCCACGTGCTATTAAAAAACAGAGTCATCATTAGTTTTCTAAAGATCTTAAGATGCTTCAGAGGAAATATTGCAAACAAGAATGGCTTTGGAAGCTTAATCCCAATCTTGTTGAGAGAGATATTTTAAGAGATGTTTTAAAAACCTATAAAGAAGCAAGTTTTAAAGCCAAATCTGAATACTTTAATCAAATGATTAAAGAGGCTCCCAACACCCCTAGAGAACTATTTAAGGTAGTCAATACTCTGACCAATCCAATCCCATCCCTCCATCGGAACTAGAAAATTCCCAAGAGTTTTGTAATAAGGTTGTGATGTTTAAAAAATATATATATATTACATATTCATTCCAGTTTTAAGTCTTTGGAAGCAATGGACTATCCTCTTGTGATGGAGGATAGTAGTTCAAATACAGACCGTGTTTTGTTAACTAATTTTCAGCCTCTTACCCTTGTTAGAGATTAAATCAGGCTCCCCTAGGGATCCATGTCCTCTGCATGTCTTACAATTGATGCCGGATTTGGTTATGACAGCTCTTACCCCAATTTTTCAAGAGGTACTTACCTCTGGCATCTTTCCCTCTGTTTGGAAGGAGGCTACAGTGATTCCACTAAAGAAGAAATTGGAGGGAGCTAAACACGACCTGAATAATTTACGTCCCATCTCCCTTCTCCCCTTTCAGACTAATATCTTCGAGAAACATATTAATCAAGAACTTGCCAACTTTCTTATTACCTCAGGAGAATTAGATCCCTCCCAACATGGCTTCAGGCAGGCACATAGCACCGAATCGGCGCGTATCACCACCTCTGACAGGATCCGTCGTATGGTGGATGAGGGACATGGTACTATATTAGTTTTACTAGATTTATATGCGGCCTTTGATACCATCTCACCTCGGATTTTGATATCCCGCCTCTATCAGGCTGGAATCAGAGATGTGGCTTTAAACACCCTTGAATCCTTTCTAAAAGATAGATTGATTAGAGTAATTTGTGGGGACTTCATTTCTCCAGCGCATCAACTATCTTGTGGTGTCCCCCAGGGCTCCTCACTTAGTCTCACATTTTTTAACTTGTATGTTGCACCCTTAGCCAAACTAATTAGGACCTTTGGTTTTATGCCTACTTCCTACGCGGATGATACACAATTGACCATCCCTATATCTAAGAATTGGGAGGAAGTGGCTGATCACTTTAGGAAATGCATGCAAGACGTCAATAGATGGATGGATTTAAACTGGCTTAAATTAAATAGCGATAAAACGGAAATCCTTTGCTTTGCATCAGCCAAAGGACTGTGGAACACCTGTTGGTGGCCCTCAGAATGTGGAACGTTATCAGCCCCTACTGATACCACTAGAAATCTGGGAGTGCTTTTTGATAATACTCTCTCCTTTAAGATGCATGTCAATCAAGTGGTTAGAACTTGTTTCTGGACACTGAAAATTTTGAAAAAGATTCTCCCTTACCTTCAAAGGGAATGGAGAGTCACAGTTATGTTAGCATTGGTAATGACAAAACTGGATTACTGCAACGTTTTAATGCTTAACTTGGACAACACATCACTTAAGAAGCTTCAGCTTATCCAGAATACAGCTGCCTGCCTTATACTTGATCTTCTGCGTTTAGCTTCGGCTAGTGACAGTCTGAAATTATTGCACTGGTTACCAGTAGTGAATCGAATTAGATTGGGTGGGAGACGTGTGAAAGGCAGCTTGCAGGTGTAGAAGGACGAGGGCTGCTGTTTCGCCATGGTCTAGGAGGGACCTGATGTAGCTGATGACTGTGATCAGGGCTGTCTTGGAGCAGTGGTTAGCTGTCAACATAAGGGCAGTGCGCACTCTACGGGCGACTGGAATGCAAAACCCCAGTACTGTCGTAGTTTGGACTCTTGCTCTGAGCAAGACTGCTGGTTCCAGGATGACAGTACTTTCGTTTGTAGGTGACTAAGGGGGTCATTCCGACCCTGGCGGTCCGGGGACCGCGGATGCACCGCCAACAGGCTGGCGGTGCATCCATGGGCATTCTGACCGCGGCGGTACAGCCGCGGTCAGAAACGGAAAACCGGCGGTGTCCCGCCGGTTTTACACTGCCCCAGTGAATCCTCCACGGCGGCGCTGCTTGCAGCGCCGCCATGGGGATTCCGACCCCCTTACCGCCAGCCTGGTTCTGGCGGTTTTGACCGCCAGAACTTGACTGGCGGTAACGGGTGTCGTGGGGCCCCTGGGGGCCCCTGCAGTGCCCATGCCACTGGCATGGGCACTGCAGGGGCTCCCTAACAGGGCCCCACAAAGATTTTCAGTGTCTGCCAAGCAGACACTGAAAATCGCGACGGGTGCAACTGCACCCGTCGCACCCTTTCCACTCCGCCGGCTCCATTCGGAGCCGGCATCCTCGTGGAAGGGGGTTTCCCGCTGGGCGGGCGGGTGGCCTTCTGGCGGTCGCCCGCCCAGCGGGAAACTCAGAATCACCGCGGCGGTCTTTTGACCGCGCAGCGGTGTTCTGGCGGGGGAACTTTGGCGGGCGGCCTCCGCCGCCCGCCAAAGTTAGAATGACCCCCTAAGTTTCTTCCTACAACTAGTTGTAACTGTTGTCCAAACCTTACCGGCTTACTAGCAGTACCTCACCAGAAACACAATAGTAAAAGGTGATTTGTAGCAGTCGCTTACGCATGGACTCAAAGTAAGATCTCTCAGGGATGTCGTGGTTAAACGGAAATTACCCTTTTCTCACAGATTTATATGTCTCATACAAACAAAGGCAATAACACAGATGCAGTGAAGTTATAATAGTTTTTATTCAACATAACTGCAATTTGCGATAAGTTGCATGAACTGCAATGATTAGGATAATGAATATACCAAGCAACAGTATTGTGAAGAAGAGGGTCATTGTTATAAAGACCCCCACCATTGTGCGATATATGAGAGAAATATATGTATATGTATAAGATGGAATAAGCCCTAATACCCTAAGGAGAATAGGTCTAACCTCCTACCTCAAAGGAGAGCTGGGTTTGTTAAACCTAATCTGCCAAAGCCGTGTCCATGAGAGGAGCCCCCAACCCTCGTTACCTTGGAATGAGGTCTCTATCTCAGACTCCGCAGGGACACAAAGACTGGGTCAGCCTCAAGATGACTGCAGCATCGGTATCAGCGATGGTGGCGATGCCCTCTGGTCGGAATCCCTCTGATTATCTGTCTAAAAGTGTGTTGTATTTATACAGATCTACAAGGTCCCCTGACATAAGTGTTATTCATAACAATAGATAACAGGCATGCTTGGGACGGCAATTAATATCAACAATCCCTCGAAAGTATAGAGAGGGAAAATCCCTAAGTGTGAATGCCTATTGTATGTTTGTCTTTCGTGCTTGATCTTGACGCCTTGGCGCAGTGACACTGATAATAGAACCCATAACAAGTGGCCTAACTATAAACAAGGCCGCCATCTTAACGGAAATAAATAATTAAATGGACTAAGACAGAGCAAGCTAAGTAGGTTAAAAGTCACTGGGTGACGGGGGCACGAGTTTACAAGCCTATGGCTAAGCTAACTCCTGTTATCCCATTAAAACAAACTAGGATTCACTACAGCACTTATGAGATAACGTAATTCATGCACTATGTTGATATGCTATTGTTTAACCTTTTACATTGCAGAGTTTAATCCTAAAGACTTATATTCAAGGTGCTTGTAAATAATGTTCATTTGCAATGTATTGCTGCAGGCTTTCAGAGTGTGTCAGGGTGTGGTCCCTTTCCAGGGCTTTCTAGAAGCTTTCTCTGCAGCATGACTGGGTGTGGTTTGTGGGCTGGGCCAGACTCTATATAAAGGGAGCCAGACCAGCTCCACGTGCTCACTATTCAGAGGTCCCGGTGCAGAGCAGCAGCAACTTCCTGAGCTCCTGTTCCGGAGGCCTACTTTGATCTTACAGGCCTTGCCCTTCATTGTATTGGTGATCCTTGATCAGGGAGGTACGACGGAGGTCGGGCTGGGCCCCCGATCCCGTTTTCAAAGGCATTCGAGTTCATGGGCCTAATTTTCATGTTGAGAGATTTTACCTTGTGCTTGTGAATGTGCTCTTGGTTTTTCCTGGCATTTACATTTTGATATTGGAATCGGCAAGACGCGCAAATCATTCCTCATGTTTAACTCTTGATATTCATTGTGTGCTACTATTTCTTGGCAGTTACATGGTGGAATTCGAATCGGCAAGACGCACAAGTAATTCCTTGTGTTTAACCCTTGATACTCATTGTGCGCAACCATTTCTTGGCATGTACATGGTGGCGTTCGAATCGGCAAGACGCGCAATTCATTTCCTTGCATTTAACTCTTGATACACATTATGCGCAAGCATTTCTTGGCATTTACATGGTGGCATTTGAATCAGCAAGATGCACAATTCATTTCTTGTGTTTAACCCTTGATATTCATTGTGCGCAACCATTTCTTGGCATTTGCATGGTGACATTCGAATCAGCAAGATGCGCAATTCATTCCGTGCATTTAACTATTGATATTCATTGTGCGCAACCATTTCTTGGCACTTGCATGGCGACATTCGTATCGGCAAGACGCGCAATTCATTCCGTGCATTTAACTCTTGATATTCATTGTGCGCATCCATTTCTTGGCAATTGCATGGTGACATTCGAATCGGCAAGACGTGCAATTCATTTTCCCGCATTTAAACCTTGATGTACAGATCGCTTACAGTGTGCCCAATCATTTCATGGCATTAGCATGTACTTGTGAGAATCAGCAGTGTACGCAATTCTTTTCCCGCATTTAAAACTTGATGTTCAGATCGCTTACAATGTGCGCGATCATTTTATGGCAATCAAAACTTTGATGTGTAGTTTTTCCTGAAGTGCACACAATTATCCAGGGCCCTTGAATTTTCTGCAGAGGTGTTAAATTCAAGATGTCACATTCTATGTGCATGTTAAGTTTTTAGTACAATTCCTATTGTTTTCCAGTGAATGTTTGGATTGCCTTTTGTCCTCATGTAATGCGGCAGTGTTTGTTCTGGGACATTGTTCTAGAAGGTTCTTGTATTCCTAGACAGTATGTTACACCTCATGAAAAGTCCATATGAAACATTGTACTAACCATTCTTGATTCTTTTCCAGGTACCTAGATTTCTTGAGGCCCAATTAGAGTCTAGTCCTAGGCCATTCATGTTTCCTCAGTCTAAGTGTTATTTCATGTTCCGATTATCTCTGAACTCTAGACTCAACAGAGTGTTATTTCAAGTTCCGAGTAGCACTGAACTCTAGACTCAACAGAATGTTATTTTATGTTCAGAGTATCACTGAACTCTAAACTCAACAGAGTGTTATTTCATATTCCGAGTATCATTGAACTCTAGACTCAACAGAGTGTTATTTCATGTTCCGAGTAGCACTGAACTCTAGACTCAACAGAGTGTTATTTCATGTTCTGAGTATCACTGAACTCTAGACTCAACAGTGTTATTTCATGTTCCGAGTATCACTGAACTCTAGACTCAACAGGGTGTTATTTCATGTTCTGAGTATCATTGAACTCTAGATTTTTTATGAACCTAAATGTGATTTTATTCTGATGTTGTGTTGTTTAACCTTTTGCTTCCGATAGGTCTCCTTCCCAGCCGTTCCCTACCTAATCCCTTTTCCCCACTTGGACTCTCTTAGACTCTGCCATTAATTGCCTTTTTGAGAACCTTCGCTGGAAAGGGGAGCAGGGAGATGGGACGGTAGTTCTTCAGACCTCCTGTGTCAGTGGATGGCTTCTTCAGGAGGGGCCTCACTCAGCATGTTTCCAGTCCTTTGGGAAGGAGGACGTGGTGAGGACTTTTTTGAGCTCATTGCCAATCATTTTGCTAACATAGGTCCGTGGGTATCCCCAAGTACACAGAGTTCATGATAGAGATTGTGGCTTGAGTTGGGAGAGCGTCCCAGTGGGTGAGCAAGTGTTCGGGGTTTGTGTTTGTGAGTGTGAGTAGGCTGATGATGTTGCCGGTGGGGGGGTTTGAAGTTCTTGTAAATGGCTGAGATCTTGTTGTGGAAGAAGTCTATGGGAGTGTTACATAGTTCTAGGGAGGGGGTGATACCCTTCATGATGGCAAAAAGCTTTCTGCTGTGGTTTGTGCTGGCTTCTGTGCAGTCTGCTAGAGCGTTTTTCTGTGTTTCTCAAAGGAGGTGGTGGTACTGGTTGAGTGCTGTTTTGAAGGTGGTATGGTCTTCTGTCTTTTTACTAGTACTCTTCTGGCCGTTTCTTTGAGTTTACTGGCTTGGCAGATGCTATTGTGTCTGTGCATTCCATGATCCACAGGGAGAAGTTCTTCCCAGCCTGTCCTGGGTCAGTTGATGTGTTTGGGAGGTGGGAGTTAAGAGCGTTGCTCTACTGGTCTTCTGATACCTTTTTTTCAGTTCCTGCGTGTGGAGCTGGGGGGTGTGGTGCCAGCGTTGGTAGATTCTGAGATGGTGAAGTGGACGCTGTAGTGGTCATCCAGGTGAGCTGTGAAACGTGGTTGTATTTGACTCCATTGTTGGATGTAAAAATGGGGTTGAGTGTGTGACTTGCAATGTGGTTTGGGTCAGTGGCAAGGTGTAGGAGGCCGATGTTGCTCATGCTTTCCAAGAGGTTGGGTTTTTTGGTGTCATCAAGGGGGAAGATGTAGTGCTTGGACGTCAATGGTGATCGGGGCGATGAGCTCAGTGTTGGAGTTGCTGAAACTGGGGAATGGTCCCAGTGGTGTTTTTGCAAGGGTTCCTCTGATGGTGCCTTTCCCTCTGTGTGAAGTTGAAAATTAAGATGCTCCATTATCATGGCTGGGTCATTTGAGGATGTTGTATAGTGGATGGTGTCCCTCCATGTTTGTTGATTAGGCCCCGGTGTATTATCTTGTAGCCTTCAGGAGTGGCGATGACAATATCTGGTGTGAAGGCACGATTCAGCCAGGACTATGTGAGGAAGATGACGTCCGAGGCTAGGGTGATCATGTTCCAGATTTCTGTGGTATGTTTGCGAGTGATCATGTGTTGAATAAAATGCACTGGAGTTCTGCTGTGGTGGTCTCGGTCAGCATGGTGGTGCTGGGGTGCCTCTGACTTTAGTTGCTCTGGTGTTGTAGGTGAAGTGGCTGTGCTGGCAGGAGAACGGTTCTCTGGTAGTGCGTGGAGATGTGCAGCAGCAGTTTTGTTGTTGATTTGTCCGGGGTTTGGAGGTTTGCAGCAGCGTTGCTGCACCAGTAGGAAGAACCAGGGTTCCTTGCACTGGACGTGGTCCCTGTGCAGACTGGAACAGACAGCCTTGCCTTTTGTGCACTCTTGGCCCACCCGCCTCATAGCTGCACCGCAGCCTCAATTAAGTAGGTCCTGGGAAGAGCGAGGGGAGCTTGGAGGCAAGAAATGAGCTGCAGGTGGGAGCTGCAAGGAGGGAAGAAGCAATTAGAAGCAGTAAAAGCAGGGGGAAAGCAAGGAACAAGCAGTGAAAAACGAGGGAAAAGTAGGGGGAAGCACTCAGAAAATGGGGACAAAGGAACAAGAAAGCTGTGAAAATGAGGAGAAAAGAAGGGCAACACACTCAGAAAATGGAGAAAGGAAGGAGAAAATAGTGGACAATAAGGAAAAAGCAATGGAAAGCACTCAGAAAACAGGGAAAATGAAGGTGAAAGCAGTGAAAAAACAAGGGAAGACCAGGACAAAGCACTCAGAAAACAAGGCGGAAGCAAGAGCGATGCAGCAGCAAGGGGAGAGCTGGGCTTGGGACATGTTGACATGATTTCAATTCACTTAAGTGCATTACAAAAGTGCAGATTCAGAGAGAACCGCAGTGATGCTGTCTGACACAACCCTCTCCTCATGCTCCGATATGACTCAGTTTCACTTTTTTCCAACTGAAGAAGTGTTGGTTGATCTGGCCTTGTTATACATGTGTTAATATTTCCTTTGGAACATTAGAATGTGTCGGTTAGGTAATCTTTATAGTCTCTTACAAATGTTCTCTGTTTTCTTCAAGTGATTTCCTCCTCTTTTGCATCCAATTTGGTTCGAAGATTTTTTGTAAACTTTTAAAAATCCTAATTTGGTACTCTGTTGCAGAGTTCTTGAGTTACCTTCTCAATAAAGCATATTTGCAACATTGAGATTAAACATTGCTTCAAATTGTTGGCCCACTCCTCTAGCATCTGTGGGTCTGGATTGTCAGAGGTGGGGATGGTGAATATTCCTAGACTTCTTTGTACCCCTTCCACTTCAATGTACTTTTGAAATAATTCCATCTCCCACGATTTGCCTGTTTTTTTGTGCAGTTTTTCCAAATACTCAAATTTCAGTTCTATGTCAATGCCTACATTAGTGTCTGCGGCAGTGATGGCTGCCTCTAAATTGCATGTGAAAATTATATGAACAAATTTCAACACAAATATAAAGGCAGGTCCACTCCAAAAATGCTTCTGCAGTCAACAAGTAACAGTCAATGAATAACGTATAGGCAGGACATGCAAAAATGAAATAAAGGGGAAGAGTCACCCACCAACAGCAGTGTCAAACTTCAGATACAAGCCCTCCAGCTTGGCCGTGATCCTCTGCTGAGGTGGTTGTGGCTCCAAATAGATCAAGCTCCAGTCACCAAGTCCCAGACACTGAATAAGTATCATTTGCTGATACTGTCCAAAAACATTCAGGGGCATATTTATACTCTGGTTGCGCCAAATGTGCATCAAACTTTTTGACACACATACGGCGCCAACCGTCCACCATATTTAAACTTTGACGCCCGAGCCTGCGGACGTCAGAATTCCTCCATGCGAGTCATTTTTTGGATGCGGGAAACTGCCTTGCGTTAATGATATGCAAGGTAGGCGTTCCTGCCCAAAAAATTACTTTAAGGCCTGTGCGCCTTCTTTATACTCCCACGTCATTTTGACGCACAGGAGGGGGCGGGCCTTAAAAAACGGCGCACAGCCTGATGTGCGCTGTTTTTTAACGCCTGGGTCAGGGAAGGCGTTAAGGGACCTGTGGGCTCACTTCCATGGTCTCTGACCATGGAAAGAGTCCAGAGGTGCCCTTCCCTGCCCCCAGGGACACCCCCTGCCACCCTCGCCCACTCCTGGAGGGCACCCATGGATGGGGAAACCCATCCCAGATAAGTACAGGTTTTTTGAGGTAAGTATTTTTTTTTATTTTTTAAAAGTGGCATGGGGGGCTAATTTAGCCCCCGACATGCCACTGTGCCCAATGACCATGCCAAGGGGACAGAAGGGCAAGGGGGCATGACTCCTGTCTTTGCTAAGACAGATCTAATTTCAATGGGGGTTGTGCGTCAAAAAATGGTGCAAGTCCGGTTTGAGGCATGATTTTTGCCTCAAACCTGACTTGCACCAATTTTTGACGCACAATCCCCATTTTCCCCTATTCCGGTGCTGCCTGGTTTGAGTAATTTTTTTTTACTCTCACCAGTCCGCAGCGCCAGCTAACGTCATTCCCTAAATAAGGCGCCTGCAAGGCGCGTAGAAATGGCGTTAACCAGCGGTAAAAATGTTTACGCAAACCAGCGCTGGTTTGCGTAAAAAAATATAAATATGTTCCTCAGTGAAGGGGTAATGTGCACAAACAAATGATGACAGCATTGATGTGTTCATCAAGCACTAGTGGGAGCAACCCAAGGTAGTCTGTTGAGTGGGTAATGCATTTGGATGAAGTTGACGTTGATATAACATATCAGCATAAAGCGAGGAAAGGGAGGTGTGTGCACGCACATGAAGGACACTAGTCGAGTGGCTGCTGCAGTCTCTAACGCATTACATGCAATGAAGGACAGACAGTATACACTTGGGAAGATCATGTCACCCACTTCCCAATTCTACTTCTTGAGTGTAATGCCACCATGTACATTTCTGCCAGTCAGCGTCAGACAGTTGATCGGCATGCTGAAAAGTCACTAGGTCCTATGGCCAACCCTGCACCGCACACAGACATGGCTGTGCACAGCATAGGACTTGATGCATGGAGGGGTAGGCAACAGGGATTGGCTGCAGGCCAGGCTCTGTGGCCAATCCCCACTGTGCTTGGACAATGGCTGTGTGCAGCATGGGATTGGTAGCATGTGGGGAATTAGGCGCATGGCCTGACCACAGGGCAGGCCCTGAAATATACCCCATGTATGGTGTGTGGCTGGATTCATGGCCCTGCAAATAAATACAGTGTTTGAAATACCATAGAAAGTCACTGTAAAAATGAAAGGTTACAGGGATGTTATAGTTGGAATTAGCATTTCAAAACTGTAGAAATTAACTGGAAATAAACTTGTGCCTTGCTATACACAGCTAATTACCCCATATATTTACATCATTCATGCTGTTTTCTATGGCATCATTGATATTATCACTGCAACATTTGAAATAAATTTATTGATGAGAAAACTGTGCATGGCGAGGGCACGAGTTATAGTTACCTTAGGGCTCAAGTTATAGTTATTTGAAATCGATAACAGCTGAATTTCTTTGGTTTTGTGCGTTTAATTCAGAACGTAACTATTACGTCCCTGTTACCTATATATATATATATATATATATATATATATATATATATACATATAGTATGTAAACAAATCTCCAACATTAGTGTCTTTCTTGGTTAAAAAAAAATGGAAATTCACTAGGAAAAAAAGATTAAATTACAGTTAAAGGTAAAAATGTAGGTTATTTTGAGATAAAATCCTCCAGTTAGTATGAGAGTGTGCCATACACTTCTGATACTAAGATGTATTTAGTAAGCTACATGTAGTGCAGCATTTCTCCAGATTCTGCACTGCTAATGACTGTGTTTGAAACATGCTTTGCTTTGGTTGCACGTGTAGAGGGTTTAGACTGTCCATGAAGAGTTGTCCATAGGAGAAAGACTGTGCCAAGTAGAGATTTGGCAACCCAATGGGACTTTGATGCCTGGATAGAGTGTTTTCTATGTTAACCCCTTCGCTGCCAGGCCTTTTCCTCCTCCTGTGCCGAGCCTTTTTTTGGCTATTTGTGGCAGTTCGCGCTTAGGCCCTCATAACTTTTTGTTCACATAAGCTACCCACGCCAAATTTGCGTCCTTTTTTTCCAACATCCTAGGGATTCTAGCGGTACCCAGACTTTGTGGGTTCCCCAGAAGGAGGCCAAGAAATTAGCCAAAATACAGTGAAAATTTCGTTTTTTTTCCAAAAAACGGGGAAAAGGGGCTTCAGAAGAAGGCTTGTGTTTTTTTCCCTGAAAATGGCATCAACAAAGGGTTTGCGGTGCTAAAATCACCAGCTTCCCAGCTTTCAGGAACAGGCAGACATTAATCAGAATACCCAATTTTTCAACACAATTTTGGCATTTTACTGGGACATACCCCATTTTTTACTATTTTTTGTGCTTTCAGCCTCCTTCCAGTCAGTGACAGAAATGGGCATGAAACCAATGCTGGATCCCAGAAACTGCAACATTTCCGAAAAGTAGACACAATTCTGAATTCAGCAAGGGGTAATTTGTGTAGATCCTACAAGGGTTTCCTACAGAAAATAACAACTGAAAAAGAAAAATATTGAAATTGAGGTGAAAAAAACATAACTTTTTCTCTACGTTTTACTCTGTAACTTTTTCCTGCAATGTCAGATTTTCAAAAGCAATATACCGTTACATCTGCTGGACTCCTCTGGTTGTGGGGATATATAGGGCTTGTAGGTTCATCAAGAACCCTAGGTACCCGGAGCCAATAAATGAGCTGCACCCTCCAGTGCGTTTTCATTCTATACCGGGTATACAGCAATTCATTTGCTGAAATAAAAAGAGTGGAAAATAGCTATCAAGAAAACCTTTATATTTCCAAAAAGGAAAGACAAGGTGTTGAGGAGCAGTGGTTATTTGCACATCTCTGAATACCGGGGTGCCCATACTAGCATGTGAATTACAGGGCATTTCTCAAATAGATGTCTTTTTTACACACTCTCTTACTGTACATTTGGAAGGAAAAAATATAGAGAAAGACAAGGGGCAATAACACTTGTTTTGCTAATCTATGTTCCCCCAAGTCTCCCAATAAAAATGATACCTCACTTGTGTGGGTAGGCCTAGCGCCCGTGACAGGAAACGCCCCAAAACGCAACGTGGACACATCACATTTTTTAAAAGAAAACAGAGGTGTTTTTTGCAAAGTGCTTACCTGTAGATTTTGGCCTCAGCTCAGCCGGCACCTAGGGAAACCTACCAAACCTGAGCATTTTTTAAAAAGAGACCTAGGGGAATCCAAGATGGGGTGACTTGTGGGGCTCTGACCAGGTTCTGTTACCCAGAATCCTTTGCAAACCTCAAAATTTGGCTAAAAAAACACGTTTTCCTCACATTTCGGTGACAGAAAGTTCTGGAATCTGAGAGGAGCCACAAATTTCCTTCCACCCAGCGTTCCCCCAAGTCTCCCGATAAAAATGATACCTGACTTGTGTGGGTAGGCCTAGCGCCCGTGATAGGAAACGCCCCATAACACAACGTGGACACATCACATTTTTTGAAAGAAAACAGAGGTGTTTTTTGCAAAGTGCCTACCTGTAGATTTTGGCCTCTAGCTCAGCCGGCACCTAGGGAAACCTACCAAACATGTGCATTTTTTAAAACTAGAGACCTAGGGAAATTCAAGATGGGGTGACTTGTGGGGCTCTGACCAGGTTCTGTTACCCAGAATCCTTTGCAAACCTCAAAATGTGGCCAAAAAAACACGTTTTCCTCACATTAGGTGACAGAAAGTTCTGGAATCTGAGAGGAGCCACAAATTTCCTTCCACCCAGCGTTCCCCAAACTCTCCCAATAAAAATGATACCCCACTTGTGTGGGTAGGCCTAGCACACGTGACAGGAAATGCCCCAAAACACAACGTGGACACATCACATTTTTTGAAAGAAAACAGAGGTGTTTTTTGCAAAGTGCCTACCTGTAGATTTTGGCCTCTAGCTCAGCCGGCACCTAGGGAAACCTACCAAACCTGTGCATTTTTCAAAACTAGAGACCTACGGGAATCCAAGATGGGGTGACTTGTGGTGCTGCTCTGACCAGGTTCTGCTACCCAGAATCCTTTGCAAACCTCAAAATTTGGCTAAAAAAACACGTTTTCCTCACATTTCGTGACAGAAAGTTCTGGAATCTGAGAGGAGCCACAAATTTCCTTCCACCCAGCGTACCCCCAAGTCTCCCGATAAAAATTATACCTCACTTGTGCCTACCTGTGGATTTTGGCCTCTAGCTCAGCCGGCCCCAGGGGGGGCAGAAATGGCCCAAAATAAATTTGTCCCCAACCCCAGACCACCCCCCCCGGGAGCGACCCTTGCCAACGGGGTCACTCCCCCTGCGTGACATTGGCGCCAAAAAAAAATCCCCGGTGCCTAGTAGTTTCTGCCCCCTGGGGGGCAGATTGACCTAAAATCGGCCGATCTGCCCCCAAAGCGGGCAGAAATGGCCTAAATACAATTTGCCCCTCCAGGGGAGCGACCCTTGCATTTTCCATTATAATTCCCATTTGGATTTTAGACCTGACTGCTGCCCGAACAGCTGGAGGGAATTACACCAGATTTGACGGAAAGGAAGCTCTTGGTCCAGAAAGAGTGATTTTGTTAGTTGGTGTACATCCGTTCAGTACTTCTTGAAATATTAAAAGAAAACTAAATATAAATATCTAGAGGCGCCATGGGTTCGCAAATAATAATGAGCTTGCTCAAAAAAATATTTAAAAAAAGAAAAGGGACAGGGTAGGGTCACTCTGACCCCTTTTCTCTGGTGTTGGAGTCCCAGAGGGACGCCACCCCTCTAGGGCAAAAAAGCATTTTTTTAAAAATGTTACCACAAATTTGTGGTAGATCTCTGAATTTATGGCAACATTGTTTTTTTAAAACAAGCTTGGGCTCCCACACTTTAAAAAGTCTCTGAGTGGGCCAGGTACCGTAGGCATTTTTAAATTAAGGAAAAGGCGCATGGGCCCCCTACTAGGGCATTTTGATGCCCCGAGGACTGCAACCTCCCAGGGCTTATTTATAATGAATGTGGCCTGGGGACCACCACCCCCAGGGGTTTCAATTAAATGTAATGAGTAAGGGTCACCCAGTCCCGCCCTAGCCCCGGGGACCACCACCTCCCTGGGGCTCTAGTCATATGTAATGTGAGAAGTCATCTGCCCCCTCTGCAGTTCCATGGACTGCCACCTCCCAGGAGATTATTTATAATGAATGCAGCCCCGGGGAACACCAACTCCCTGGGGCTCCAACCAAATCTAATGCAGGAGGGCCACCTGCCCCACCCTCCACTGCCCCAGAGAAAGATCCAAATAAATGTAATGAGTGGGCCAACCAGCCTCTTTGCTGCCCTAGGGACCGCCAGCTCCCTGGGGCTTCAATACAATGTAAGGTGGAGGGCCAGGCCCTGTGGATCACCACCTCCCCGGGGCTCTAATCAAATGTAATTTGAGGGACCCAGGGCCCCCCACAGTCCCAGGGACTACCACCTTCCAAGGGCTCCAAAAAATGTTATGTTATGTTATGTTAAAGGAGTTTATAGAACATATGGTTATTTTGATCCGGAGTGTCCCCACGCTAATGTTCACTTACTTAAAATAAGCTAATGCTAAGCCAATGGATAGTGATGAGGGCCTGGCCCACTGAAGACATTTTCAGGGAGTTAAGTAGCAGGTGAGCATGGCATTCTGAATGCTTTGGAGCTTTTAAAGTCTACCCCTGGTGGCTCCTAGGTAAAGTACGTTACAATAATCCAGCCTTGAAGTGATCAGAGCTTGAAGCACAGTTTTCCTGGCAGCTACAGACAATTTTAGGATGGCAAAATAGGTGCCCGCCAGTATGGAAATCTGTTTTTCAAAGCTAAAGTTGGCATCAAACCAGATGCCAAGGCTTTTCACTGATTTCTTTGGAACTGGCACTGATCCCAGAGCGTCAGGCCACCAAGCTGAGGACCAGATCAAAGGCTGTTTCCCTACCACCACTACTTCAGTTTTCTAGGCGTTCAATTTGAGACAGCTCTGTTCCATCCACCTGGTTAAACTAGCCAGGCATGATCTAAGGTGCTCAGTGGATGAACCCTGGTCCTGGGTGAGGATGACGATCAGTTGGGTATCATCCATATAAGGCACAATTTTAAACCGGAACGCTAATTCACCTCAGCCAGAGGACGCACATATAGATTAAACAATGTGGAACTCAAGGTAGAGCCCTAAGGCACCCCTTGTTTCAGCTTGGAATATCGAAGACAAGCAAAACTGTTGAACTACCTGGAAGGTATGGTTCTGAAGAATGGAGGCTAACCACCTCAGAGCAGATACACAAATACCACAGGACCACAGTTGTTCCAACAGTAAGCCATGAGACAAGTAATCAAAAGCTGTGCTAAGATCCAATATTATCAGAGCAGCAGTGCTGCCTTCATCAACAATGTGTCTAAAGGACTCGGAGGCTAGCAATAGAGCAGATTAAATGCTGTATTGAGGGTGGAAGCCCGATTGGGTCTTGTGCAGCAAATCTTTAGACTAGATGAAATGCACCAGCTGCTGATTTACATAGTTTCCGTGTACTTTGGTCACAAAGGAAAGTAGAGAGATGGGTCTGTAATGCAGATGGCCACGTGCCCCCCAGGAGACCGCCACCTCCCTTTGGCTGAACTAAAAGATTGAAGAGGGTCTGTTGCAGACCCCCAGCCCTAGGGACCACCACCTCCCTGGGGCTATTTTAGATTGGAGGGGGGGCACAGAAGCACCTGGTGACTGCCAACCCGCATGGTGGACTCCTGCTATGTCACCTATACAAGTGATACAGCTACTTGCTCTGACGTGGTGGGAACTTTGACACCCAAGTTAGAGCAAACACTTCACTTTCACTGTCAAACAGTTTACCCTGCATGCAAATATGCGTGCAGGGAAATAGATGTAAACATCACTTCCTCTAGAAGAGACCTGCTATTTAAGGCAGCTCCCTGCTTGTAGGAACAATACTAGCTCCCGCAGAACTGGGCTAGGACTGAGGGGGCCTTGAGGCTCCCTCGGCGGACCTGTCACTCTCTGTCTCCCTCTTCCATTCCATACATAATGGGATGGAAGAGAAAGAGAAGGATTGTCATTGCAATTGTCTCTCCATACAACAGCCCTCATTATGAGTTTGGCAGTCAGTGTACCGCCCGGGTGGGGTTGGTGGCCACACCGCTGCGAGCCCAGGGGTTGAAGACTGACACATTACAATTCCCGGAAAGGTTCCTGCAGAACACAGGCAAGTTACTGTCGGGGCCACCACAGCAGAAGTGCTGGCTCACCAGGCAGGAGCTATCTCCGGCCTGGCAGTCAGGCAGCATCCCACGACCATATTACGAGGTTGTACACTGTCAGGATTTCCAGAGGGGAACCACAGCCACCAAACCCTGCTGGAAATGAACAAGATAAAGGGAACACCTACCTTCAGGAACACAGGCACGTCCATAGGCACCATGGCACGCGAAATGCAACTCCTTCCAGTCCTCTACTTGGCCCTGCAACTCCCGAATCAGCGACGACGACCACAACACCAACCGTAAATACACCAGCCTAGCACACACTGGAGGGAACTATGCTAGTACACACACAACACACACACACAACACAGGAAGCCAAGAGCACACACATGAACATGTGGCTTGGCCTGGGAAGAGGAGGGAGTGGGCTTGGGGTTGGCAGCAGGAGCAGTGGACATCACAGGGGCGGAAGTGGCAGGTGGGGGACGGGCAGGGGCAGTGACAGGCTGGGATGTGAAACGCATGGCCAGTGGAAGGGTAGCAGGACATTTGGGGGGAAAGGGACTGGGTCAATGGTAGGGAACAGGGAAAAACCGTGCAAGAAATGTTTTTTGGGAACACATAGGAGGTCACTGGAAAGAGGTTTGGGAGTGGAGGGAGTGGGTATGGTTGTGAGGTGTGTACATGGGTGCGCCATGGGTGCAGGCATGTGGTGGATGAAATGTGTGTGCTGGGGGACTGTTGGGTGGGTGAGTGTGAGGGTTTAAATCTACTCAGAGGAGGTGGGGAGGATATGCAGGGAGATGGCAGGGGGGCAGTGTGAGTGTATGTTGGGGTGGTGTCTGCAGGTAGGTTGGATGTGCTGCATGAGGGAGCGTTGATAGTTGTGGTGTCTGTGCCAGTGGTGTATGGAGTGCATGAATGGGGGTAAAAAGATGTGGTGATGGTAGCAGTGATGGCACATATGGCAGGAACAGTGACTGATGTGATGCTGGCTGCAAGTGTGAGTGTAGTGTCGACTGTAAGGGGGGAGGTAGTTGGGAAGTCAGTGCAGGGTGTGGATGTTGACATGTCTGCTTGGGTGTGTTGAGTGTGTGCATGGTGGTGGTGGCGTCTGTGGTGCCTATGTTTGCCCTTGCGTACCATGTCTGTTGATGTGGATGCATCTGTCAGTAGGTGTGCCTTGGGTGGGTGAAGGAAGAGGAATGTGGAATTGGTAACAGGAAGCTGGAGGGGCGATGGAAAAAGAAGGGACACTGGCTGCCATCAATGAGTAGGCCAGAGCCTGAAATGATCTCTGAATGCGAGACAAGGCACCGTGAATGCCTTCCAGGAACGCATTATTCTGTTGCATCTGGGATGCCAGTCCCTGGATGGCTTCACAACAGTTGTCTGCCACATAGAGATGGACTTCAGGAGGTCAATAGCCTCCTCATTGAAGGCAGCAGGGCTGACTCGAGCAGGTGCAGAGGTGCCTCTGGTGAAGGAGATGCCCACCCTCTTGGGTGAGTGGGCACAGAGCACTGGGTGGGGAGCTACAGGGAAGGAAGTGCTGGTATGAGGGTCGGCAGACAAGGATGGTGCTGGAGTGGTCCCAGATGGGTCCGCCAGGGCGCCGCCATCGGAGGAGGAATCAGAAGATATAGTGATTGATCTGGTCTCCCCCGTGCACTCCCCTCACCCTCTGTCTCACTGGTCCCCTCGGCTCCTCTGGGGTCTGCCTCCTGGGTCCCGTGGGCTGCAGCTTCCCCACTCTCTGGTGCCCCTTGTCCTTTGCTAGATGATGCTTATACACACAAAGATAGAGGAGGCCAGGGAGGGAGAAAGAGAGAGAGAGAAAGAGTACAATCGCTCAATGCCAGCACAACAGTCACACAGGGTAGTACATATGCATTAGATGCCATGCAATGCCATGATACATTTTGCCCACCTCTGATCACTACTTGATGACACCATGGGGGAAAGGGCAACAATGCACATGTTAACCCCTGATGGTCTAACTGAGGCATCACTTCGACATAAGGAGTGTCATACCTACCACACCTGTCCAATACCTGCCCACTAACCATAGCTCTCATGACACGCATGCAAAGGACTGGACACCCAGAAGGATCCTGCACGATTAGTTAGGTGGCCCCCCTTGGCTAATGTCAAGAAGCACTGCCACCACTTGGTGCACTCACCATACATGTAGTGCCTGCCAGCTGATTGAGGTCATGGATAAATGCCTGGCACAGTGATTGGCCAGGACCTATCACAATGCCCTGATACCCCCCTCTGAAGATCCAGTTGCCATGTTCTGGAAGGCAGATCCATCAAGTAGGTAGCCACACAGTGCTTCATTGAGGAGTCTGCCCTGCTACCATTGACTGCATGGCATTACTCACACCTGTGATGTCAGTCCTGCCCGGATGGACTCAACCCATGGTGGAGATCAGTGTACCAAGCATCCATGCTACAGCTACCCAAAGGTGCCCACCCAAAGCCATCATATCAACACATATCACAAGTGATGTGAGTACTCACCCCTATGTGGCTGCTGTGCTGCCCTCAAGCGCCCATTCACCTCAGGATAGGTCACCACCAATATGCGGGCCATTAGGGGGTCAGGGTCAGACGGGCACCTCTCCCTCGTTGGGAGGACATCCCCAGCTGGGCCACAGTGGTCTTCTGGGCTCAGCATCTCAGGTCCTCCCACCGCTTTCTGCAGTGGGTGCTCAGCCAGGCATGGACCCACAGGGACAGAAGAACACAGTAATATGGGATGGCATACCTGGGACAGTAGTGGATAGCATACATCACACATCCACACCCACATGTTGTCTGCCAACCTAGTCCTCTGCTCCTCACCAATGTCCATGCTCCATTCGCACTGCCACCTACCAAGGGGCAGGACCCCGTCCACAAGCCGCACCAACTCTTCCTGAGTGAAGGCTGGGGCCCTGTCTCCTGCAGGACGCGGCATCTTGGCTATTAGAGTCAGTACACAGCAGCACACGCAGTGGAGGTTTTCAGTACATGAGGTTCAGGAGTCCAGTGAGCATGAGTACATGAAATGGCAGTCACGGCCGTCATGGACATCACTGTCACCGCCATTGTCTCCTGCCTCCCATTGGCAAGAGTGTGAGCCAATGGTGAGTTGCACGGTAGTCATGACTGCCTACTGCCATGGCGTGTTACGCTGGCAGGATGATCCCATTCCCACCTGTCCCATGCACGCAGACAGGCGGCAACCATTTTACAATTACAATGTGTGATGTGTGTGAAATTCAGTGTGTCATATGTCTATGCTGCTCGACATGTTACCACCTCTCTCCTGTTCTCAGGTACTATGCACAGTTGAAGATGAGGAATGCACCGGTGTACAAGCCCCTAGTTGACTTTGCTATCCTGGAGGCCAGACCTATCGCCTGAACCATGTGACCATAACGGAACTAGTAGCCCAGCTGGAGCCATGTCTGTTGCCTGCCAGGCGCAATCCCAATGCCATCACTTCCACAGTGCAGGTATTGTCAGTCCTCCCCTACCGTGCCTCTGGCTCTTTCCAGGTCACAATGGGCCTTGCAAGTGGGATGTGGCCAATGCTAGTGGACTGCTGGTGGTTGGTCGACTCATGCATGACAGTGGTCAGGTCCTTGATCACCCCTGCAATGGAGGCCATGGTGATATTGTGGGCCTGCCACTGTTCCATGGCCTCCTGATGGTATTGCCCCCACAGCTGCAGGGTTTTCTGCACGGTGGCGAGGATCTGGGCCACTGTGTCCTCGGTGTGCTGGTATACCCTGAGGACTTGGTTGAGGCCCTCCTGGGCAGTCAGTTGGTGTGGCTGTGCCAACCCTTGGGTCACGGTTCCCCTCCCACTAGTCCTAGCCCACTGTGCCTGTGCCCCTGGCACAGTGTTCACACTCCCAGTATCAGCAGGGCCATCATTGTCTGGGGTGGGAGCCCTCAACCCTGGCCACTGTACTGCGGGACACACCTCTGATTGTTGGGTTCGTGGGGCACAGGTTTGCGGTTCAGGGTCTGGCTGTGGTGTTGTTGCCACATAGTAGGGTCTTCTGGTGTGTCCAGGGTTGGTGTGCCGTTGGTGGCCTGCCCAGTGGCTCCAGATGGCCCAGGCAAGTCGTCCTCATCTAGATATCCAGTGGGGCCTTCATCCCGGGGAGAGCTGTCTGAGCCTGGCATCCTCTGCAGGGTGTCAGTAGCATGGTGGATGGATACAGTAGATGTTAGTTGTGTGAATGTTATTGTTGTGTCCCTGTTATGATGCATGCAGTGGCTCGACATGTTACCCAGTGATCGCAGTGGCAGCTGCTGCACTACAGATGTTGGTTTGGATTGGATTGTGGGACATGTGTGCTTGACATCCATGCATTTGGGGGGGGTGAGTAAGGATGGTGGTAGTGGGGTGGTATGGCATGCAGAGGAGGGGCATGGGGTGTTTGGCACAGGGTCAGTGGGGTGGGTTGCAGTGGTTTAGGGAGTGGGGGGGATGCATGCTGGGCATAGGTGGTTGGTGCTTGGGGGGTATTGCTGACTTACCAGTTTTGAGCCCTCCGCTGATACCAGTCAGGCCCGCTGGATACATGATGTTCAGGACCTTCTCCTCCCAGGTTGTCAGATGGAGGGGATGAGGTGGGGGCCCACTGCCGGTCTTATTATTGGCTATCCTCTGCCTGGATGCCATGGACCAGACCTTCCCCCTGAGGTCGTTCCACCTCTTTCTGATGTCCTCAATTGTGCGTGTGTATGTGCTGACTACATTAACCCTATCGACAATCCTCTGCCACAACTTCGTGGCTATTGATGTTTGTTGAACCTGGACTCCCATGAGCTGTGGCTCTACTCTGATGATCTTGTCCACCATGACCTGCAACTCATTGTCGGTGAATCGTGGGTGCTTCTGGCGTGACATCTTATGGGGTGGGTATGTGTTGTGAGTTTTGGGTGTAGGACAGGGTGTGTAGTGATGTGGGGTGTTTGGCTGTGTGTGCTGGTGGGCTAAGGTGTTGATTTGTGCAATGTGTGCTGTGTGATGTTTGTTAGCTATGTTTGGGGGTATGCTTCTTCTCTGGTGTGCGTATGGTCATCAGGTGTGGGTTATTTGAACTGGCCAATGTGATGTTGGGTATTGTCTGCGGTGCCTTTTTTTTCCGCCAGGGTGCGTACCACCAACGTTGTATGTTACGCTGTGTTGGAGGTTGCCTCATAATATGACAGTCGGAATGGTGATGGCGTGGCGAGGCCGGCGGTTGATCAGTCACTCTTTTGCCTTGGGTTGACCTGGCAGTGTTGGTTTTGTGTCTGTATTTGGACGGTTTGTGTTTTGTGACTCATAAAATGGCAGTCGTTTTACCACCACCACTGCCGGTATGGTGGCAGCATTTCGCATGGCACTCTTGCCCAGAGACCACTAATGAGGGCCAATGCTTTCATAGAGTCAGACAAGCAAGTTGTTTGATATGAATGTTGTAGTTATGTTTGGATGCAGAGCAGAGTCATGTCTGGCCTAATGTTCAAGGTCTTGTGCTGTAGTTCAGTAGCCTGAAGGTTCAAATCTTTGTATTGCTTGCCAGTGTGTTTGTTTATTCACTAGTGTTTTGACTGTTAAACCTTCCTAGTGATGGAATATTCATGTTTCTTTCCTATAACTTGCATGGTTTAAATGTCATATCTTAGTCTGGAAACAGCATGGTAAGGAGTCACTTGTGGTATAATGGTTAAGGTCACAGACCTTCAAACTGAAAATTATGGGTTCTACTCCAGGTGTGTCTGTGGCCTTTCCCCTCTTTTAATTTATTTTAAACTTCAAAAGTTAAAGGTTCATACTGAAACGTGATCTCACTTGCTTTAAACGGCAAATATATTTCTTTTGATTTGTCCTAAAAGATTCCATTCAAAGTATATCATTCACCAAAGGATAAAAACCTATTCTCCATCTTTCTCTCAAGTTCTCTCTGTCAATCTATTTTATTTAATGTATCTACCTCTCTCTCATTCTCTCACTTTCTCTCTCTGTCTTCCATCCCATAGTAGGAGGGAAGACAGAGAGAGAGATTGTTATTGTAATGGTCTCTCCATACAATCACTTCAAAGAGTCAGACTAGCAAGATGTTTGGTACAAATGTAATAGTTACCTTGGGATGCAGAGCAGTATAGAGTCCCTTCTGACCCAATGGTCAAGGTATTATGCTGTCATTCACTAGGCTGAAGGTTTAAATCCTAGTCTCTCCCTTTGCAGTGAACCTGTTTGTTTTCTAGTGTTTTTCACTGTTAAACATTCCTAGCGATGGAACATTGACGCCGTTTCCTGTCAAAATCTGTGTGTTGAATGTCATAGCTAAGTCAGGAGAGTTCACAGTAAGGAGCCACCTCTGGCCTAATGGTTAAGGTCTCCGCCAAAGGTTAAGATTACTAGTCTAAGTAAGTCTGTGGTCTGTTCTTGATTTAGTTTATTTTCAACTATAAATAGTCAAGATACATACTGAAAGGTGAACTCACTCTTTCTAATTGACAAAAATGTTTATTTTCAATTTGTCTGGAAATATCTCATTCATCAAAGCCTAAATCACTCTCTCTCTCTCTCAATCTCTCCCTTTCTCTCTCTTGGGGTTGGGTGGTTAGGGAGGCTAGCCAAAGGGACTAGCCACAGGCCTGGCCCTGCGGGCAAGCTCACCATGCACGGCTGGGTGGTTATAGGGGGTTGGCCAAAGGGCCTGACTGCAGTATAATAACACCAGATATTATAGCACTCATTTTGAAAAATATTCCTAAAAAAGCTGTGCATGGTGGGGGTGCGAGTTATAGTTATCTCAGGGAACGAGATATAGTTACCTGAAAAAACTTTTGTATGAGTAAATTCAGAACCTAACTTTAACGTCCCTGTAACCTTTGGCTTTTTAAGTGTATATATATATATATATATATATATATATATATATATATATATATATAATATGGAGATATATATATTGACTTTTCGTGGTCTCACAGATTTCTAACAGGACTGGAAGAGCCTATGTCAAACCCCGGTGGCGCACTAAGGAATTATACTGCCTGTTCTGGGTCTCACCTGAGTACTGTACGACCACCACATAACCTAAAAAGTTTTTTTTAGTATAAAATATTAATTGTTGCTTAACTTACGGTCAGACATCTTCTCGATGAATCAGATTATGAGGACCCCTTTTGATTTTATATAAAAAGTGGTTTGCTTAAATACTTTGTGGTCACGTAGGTGTACCCTGGTAGTACCGTGAAACCGGTGTCACAAACGAAAGACTTCTGATTGGTTGAAATTATACTGTCTTTCTTTACTTTGAGGGATAGCTCACCCTTTGAAACTCAGCTCATTTGGGAGAAGAGTAACTTTGATTAGTTGGTGAGCTCCCCCTACCCCCCATTTTCATTGGGATGTTTAGGGGTTCAAAAAGATGCCATCTGGTGAGAACAGGGCAAAGGAGATGAGGAGGAAGTGTAAGCTTCCAGCCCTGGGATGGAGCTAGTATGGGAAAATGTCTCCATCCCACTAGAAGAAAAAAGTAGTCAATGCTGTAATTGTAACCTATAACTTGTGCCACTGACAATTCAACAGAGGAACAAGAAATGTGCACTTTCAAAGAACATCTGAGATGCTAAAGCATATGTGGGCTATGAATCTATATAATTTTGTACATGCTGAGCATCAATACCAGGACCAACTAGGTCAAGAGGAGGCACCCACATCTGACACAGGAGCTTCAGTGGGACCTGGATAGGACCCACTACCTCATGGACTCAAGCAGAACACTGACTTTGTACCAAAGTAGCAATATAGCTGACATATTCCAGCTGATGCTCAAATATAGTGGTGGCAGGAGAAACATATATTGCAAACGGGAAGACGCTAGTAATTGAGCGAACATGCAAGCAACACAAATAGTTGTTTGTGTTAGAATTCCAGGGTTAGATGTCCATGATTTTTTTGTTGAGACTTCAAAATTTGTAAAATACCCCAAAATCATAAATGAACAGTTAAAAATGTTCTTCTTAGAAATATCTTTACTGATTTAAAAATGGAAAAACCTTTATGTTTTTTGCCATGTATATGTGTTTATGTTTTTATTTGATGATAATATGATACAGCAGTCTATTCTTTTGTAATCAAAGTTAAGTCTATTATTATTTTCAGGAAAAAAAAAAACTTGAAAGACCCATAACAAATTTGTCTTACATTTATAAAAAGGCTGGTATTACTAATGTAATACAAACTATATACAAATATAGACGTTTTGTGTGTATGTGTGTTTATCTTTATGTGGATGTGTGCATGAGTGTCTATGTCTGTGTGTCTTGGTGTTGAGTATGTGGGTTTATTCATGCACGGGCGTGTGCTTGTTTGTGTCTGTGTGTGTACATCTGAATGTGGTGGTGGGTGCATGGGCTTGACTATATGCACGTTTGTGTGTGTGGGTATGTGTCTGTGTGTCTCTGCATATTAGGAGTTTGTGTGTAGGTGGTAGCTGTGTGTGCATTGGGTGTGTCTGAAGATTCTTCCTGTGTTTTCTGTGTGTTGTGGGTCTGGATTATCTGTCTGTGTGTGCATGTGTATATGGGTGTGAATGTATGGTTGTGGGTGTTGTGTGTGTATGTGTCTGTGTTTTGTGTGTGTGTGTGTGTGTATGCAAGACTGTGTGAGTATCTTTGTGTGAGAGTATGTATGTGTGTGTGTGAGACACTGTATGTGAATATGTGTGTGTGTGTGTGCGGCCTCTCTGTGAACACCAGTAATGTGGGGGAAGGCTGTGCTGAGTAGAGTTTGGTGAGGAAATGGCCTTTCCGTGAAGACCTCTATACACCGCGGAGGCTGTGCGTAGTGACTTATGGCATTGTTTTTTATTTTTTTATTTTTTCGTCCTGTGGTTTCTAATAGGGCTGCTCTGAGGAGACAAGCAGAACAGTGATGACTTTTAATTTATTTTTTCAAATTAAGGTTTTGGGGGGTGCTCCTCTGTGACCCCCTCCCTCAGGGCTAGGGAGTCAAGGTATTTGTATTCTGCCCCAATGTCCTTTTCATCTGGACTTGAGGACCAAGTGTTTGAGTCCTGTAATGGCAGCCGTAGCATTTTTTTCCATAGTGGCCAGCCAATCACATTGCTAAGTCATGCAGAACCAAATGGAGAGTCACCTCGGACCAGTCAATCAGATCACTTTTTGCCTTCACACCCTCACAATGGATATCTATAAATTTTGAACCTTAATTTCTTAAAGTGGCTGAACAAAATCACACCTCATCACTAAAAACATGCTTTCTGAATAAAGATCTAGCATCCTGCTAAATTTGATGTGATCCTGCTGAAATATTTTGACTGTCTTGTTGTCCAATTTTCCCTATGGAAATTGTATGGGGGGGGAATCATTTTGTGATGCCCACTTTTTCTTGGCTACCACCTGACTGATTGGAAACATCATGTTACAGAATAGCAATGTTAAGCTTGCGAACCTTTCATAACACACAAATATCACACCAAATAGAATGTGAAAGTTTATAACACCTAACAGGACACAATTCTTAAAAGGTTTGTGCGCTGAAGTGAATATTCTTAAAATACACTTCCCATCTCTCTACTGCCCAAACTCTTCCAGCTGAGCATGAAGGAATGGCCAGGTAGGTCTAGGGACCCTCCTGTAAAATAATGTCATATGTGGGTGCTGAGAATCGAGTTGGGAGGGTAGGCCCATAATGACTTGGGGCTTTAGTAGGGCCCAGACATCAGATCAAGATTCAGCTTTGGGCCAGACGTAGATGTCTGCCCTGGAAAATCATCTAAGTCTGAAGGTAGAATTCTTCACGAGGTCTCCTGCAACGTGTATCTGGAGAGGGCTTCAGGGAGGTCAGATCGGATTGGTGGCTTCATCCAGCTGAGAAAATCTTCAAGAAAAAAGCTAAGGGGCATATTTATACTCTGTTTGCGCTGAGTGTGCGTCTAAAATTTGGACGCACATTCGGCGCAAACCTTGCCCCATATTTAAACTGTGACGCCCGACCCCGTAGACGTAAAAAAACCTCTGTGTGTGTCATTTTTTGGATGCGGGAAACCGCCTGCCGTTAATGACATGCAAGTTAGGCGTTCCCGTCTGAAAAATGACTTTAAGGCCTGTGCACCTTATTTACACTCATGTGTCATTTTGACGCACAGGAGGGGACGGGCGTTAAGGTACCTGTGGGCTCACTTCCATGGTCTCAGACCATAGAAGCAGTCCAGAGGTACCCTTCCCTGCCCCCATGGACACCCCCTGCCAGCCTCGCCCACCCCAGGAGGACACCCATGGATGGGGGGACCCATCCCAGGTAAGTACAGGTAAGTGGAGGTAAGTATTATTTTTTTTTTTTTTAAGTGGCATAGGGGGGCCTAATTTGGTCAAACGTCCCCTGGGCATGGCCATTGGGCAAGGGGGCATGGCTCCTGTCTTTGCTAAGACAGGATTCATTTCAATGGAGGTTGTGCATCAATAAATGGCGCAAGTTCGGTTTGAGCCATGATTTTTGACTCAAACCTGACTTGCACCATTCTTTAACACGCAACCCCCATTTTCCCCTACGCCGGCTAACATCAATCCTTAAATAAGGCACCCGCATGGTGCGTAGGAATGGTGTTAGCAGGCGGTAAATTGTTTGACGCAAACCAGCGCGGGCGCTGGTTTGCGTCAAAAAGTATAGATATGGGCCTATATCCGAAGGTAAACTTTTGACCGAGGCCTCCTGCTTACTGTAACTGAGCAGGGATTCATTGCGGTTGGCCTCAAACTTTTACTTTGCCCTGGTTGAGTGCAACTAGATGACCAGATTGGAGCTCTTGGTTTTTATGCCCTAAAATCATGAATTATTTAAAAATTCATAGATCCGGTTCCCCTTATCCGATTTTAATCATTTTGGTGTCATTCTAAAGATAAAAATATAGTCTAGGTTCACTGTTGGATTTTTATTGTGTTTTGTGTTTTACTTATTCACTGTTTTGTGATTTTCAAATGCTTTACAAACTTGTCTCCTAAGTTAAGCCTTGACATTTGTTGCCAAGCACCCAAGGTTTGAGCTGGGTTTAATTTATTGAAACCTAACCAGACTTAGTGCGGGTTAGTGGCCTGTTGTTAGGTGTAGATCCTTACTGCCCTTACCGAAAGTCCACTTTCCAACAATCAGGAGGGGAGCAAGCAGTCCCCCTACCATGGCCAATTTCGGCCCCTGAAATCCCATCTCCCCTGGTCTGGCCCTATTTTAAAAAGGAGAGTCTTACAGCCCACCTCCCGGGCCAATATTGGCTCTGGGGAACCCATCCTCCATGTCCTTGCCAGACAGGAAGAATGAACAAAATTGGCCCCATGGACCCCGACCTCTGGGACACGGTCAGTAACTAAAGGGAGAGAGGGGCATGCAGCCCCTCTCCCTGGGGCAATACAGGCACTGGGCATCCTATCCCTAGGGCCTGGCCAGTAACTAAAGGGGAGGGGGAAGGCAGCCACCCTCTGAGCCAGTAATGATCCTGGAGACTTCATCCCCGAGGCCTGTCTATTACATAGTGGTTGCCCTGGAGCCCACCTAGGCAACCAACTGGCTTGTTGTTGAAGGCCACATGTGTAGCTCCAATGCCTCCGCTACCTCGGCCTGTTCCCCACCTTCTGTGGCAGTCAACATTGCTCCCACCCTCAAGGAGCATCTTCAATTTCTGCTTCCTGCAGGCATGAGCAGTTTTTCCATCTGTTCCCCTGTCAACTTCATAGCCAGCAGGAAAACATATGAAGGTCCACTTCCAGTGGGTGGGCGTCTTTTACATGTTCCCACTCGCTGGGAACAGACTTACTGGTTGCTCTTTCTTGGCAGCAGCTTTCCAAGAACCCCCGCAAAGTGAGAGCAAACAGCTACTTCCCGAGAGTGGGCATCTCAGGACATAGCTGTAGCCATCCCTGGGAGAGGGCAGGCGGTGGTCCCCAGGACCATTAATGGCCCTAGGAAGGGAAATGCACAGCTCCCCTCCTTTTATAGTGCATGGTTGTGCTCTGGAGAGGTGGTGGTCCCTGGGGTCAAATCAGCAGCAGCAGCCACAATTTTATTCTTTAATTTTATTCTACCAGATTCGCAGATCCTCTTTGATTGTGTGGTGAAAAAAAAAAAACATTTGTGGCCCCAGACAGGATCCCTCTGGGACTGCACACCAGGCTGAGGGGGTCAGGTTATTTCTACCTGCCTTCTTGTTTATTTTTTAATGTTTCTATTTGGATCTCGGCTGAGTCTGAGTCTCAAGATGGCTTCCACCACTTCCTGGTTGAAGTGCTGCCAGCGAATTGGATCTCAGCATTAGGTCTTCAAGATTTGTTAACCCTTTGCATCCCTAAATGTCTATATTTATGTTTTCTTTAATAACTCCTAACTTATTTAAGTAGATTATATGGATATACACCAAATTACAAAAAGAGCTCTATCTAGAACAAGAGCTAGTTTCCTGCCAAGTTTGGTGTAATTCCGTCCAGCAGTTTGGGCTGTAAGTATGACCAAAATCCCTATGGGAAATTCGATGAAGAACACATGTTTTGGGACCCCCTCCTTTCCTCTGCACCCTGATTGACAGATCACCCCTATATATATCTCTATATATCTCTATATATATATATATCCACAACAATGCGGTCAATAAGAACGACACGCTCAATAGCTGGTGCGGAGCAGAGGGCTGACCGAACCCACGATAATGATTTCGAACAAAAAGTAATAGCAACGCACTCTGTTTAGACTCCAAAACAATTAGGGAGTTTATTCGGTGCAAAGGTGAACAACGCGTTTCGACTCTGCAGTCTTCTTCTCGGTTACATTGTCCTTCCTCTATTACCTCTTTTATACTATTTTAGTCTGAAGACCAGTTCAATGCATTCTGGTCATTGTAGTTACCTATATATAATATACACCAATTTATTATGTGACATTATTCAAAACTTAAAATTAAATTGGTATAAGTCTCAATACATAAACAAAATTCCAAAATTAGAAGAGGACATGATAAAAATAAATGAATAATTATTATTCATCAATATCTTAACTTGAAAACGGAAGATAATATACACATTGGCCAAGATTATATCAATGAAATCTTTCAAACATTTTCACTCTATTATGTCCAAAATATCAATTAATACATGAAATTAAAGTACTGTCATGGTTAAATCAAAGCTTAAAAAATTTAAAGAATTTAAAAAATGATGCTACTAGAATCCTATGTATGTACACCACCCTCTTGTTTACTAGATTATAAATGAACAAAAAGTTCTTCATCGTAATTCAATCCAAGAGGACTCTTTGTTCTCATTAAAATGATACATCTGTACTCAAGTTGCCTCAATTTTTTAACTCTATCACCACCTCTTTCATGTTCAGGAATATGGTCTATTCCAAAATATCTTAACATTTTCCAACTACTCATTTCATGCTGTTGAAAATGTTTGGCTATAGCATATGTGAAGTAATTCTTTAGAATTGCTCTGGAATGTTCTAGAAATCTTTTCTTCAACATACAGATGGTACTGCCCATATATCTTAGGCCACAATGGCATTCAATTACATAAACTGTGAATTTAGTATTACAAGTTATTCGATGTTTGATGTTCACTTCCACTTCATTCCATAATTTCACTACTTTCGTTGATTTACCAATTTTACAAGCTTTACAGCTATTACATTTGACAAAACCAAGTTGTTGTTCTGTTAACCAATTCTGTTGGCTTTTTGTAGAAAAATGACTTTTTACAATATAGTCCTTTATTGACTGGGCTTTCCGATACGTGATCAGTAGCCCTGGTCCTATTTTAGGACTCAAATCCTGATCTCTCTGTATAACATGCCAATGTTTACACAGAATGTTCCTAATTATGCCACTTTCTTTGGTATAGTCCATTACCATTCCACCATTATCTGATTTCAACTGTCTTACATTGGATTGTTTGGGAAATCAAATTGCATCACAGTAAATTGTTTTAATTCTTTCTAGATTCTTCTGTAGTCTTTTTTGATTATAACCTCTTTGTCTAAACCTCTGTATAGTCTCCTTGTACTTTAGCTGCACTTCTATATATATATATATACATATATATATATATATATATATCTCCAGTGGCCAAGCAACTATAACTTCCTAACCCTATGCAGGTACCTCTACCTGACCCCTTCTTGCACTTTTGATCACAATTTTCAGCACCAGGGACCCTGTTCCGTTACCTAAAATTGTGGCTGCAACCTTCTGCTCAGGATGCAGCCAGCAGATCACAGCATTCCTCTTGGCCTACACATTTGCAAATTTTCGAGATAATCATGAATGTGTTGCAAAAGATATGCAGCCCTAGATATACATATTTATTTTCTGTTTAATATCTTGAAATCTACTGAACAAATTTAGACTAAATAACAAAAAAAACACAATCTGCAGAACAAAATCTAACTTTCTGACAAATTTGGTTTAAGTCCATCCAGCGGTTTGGATTGTAGTTGTGTTCAAAACAACTATGGGAATTGACATAGGAAAATCATTTTTTTGACTCCCCTCACTTTTTCTTGGCCCCTGCGTGACTGATCACCCCAAAACTTTCCATGCACAATAAGAATCACCAGAACACTTTTTTTTAAACATTTTATGATGATTCCTGAAATGATTCCAAGGGTATAGGCAAGTCAATAAATTATTTTTCTATCGAGACATGGTCCGAATTGTAACTACCCACTCTAAAATGCCAGTACGTAATTTGCACAGGATTTCATGAAAAGTTCAGCTAATTTGCATATTAAAAAATCAAAAAATAAAGATTTTCCTTTGTTTTCCTACATATTTCTAAAGCTATTTGCTGACTTTATTATTTTCTACAGGAGTGTGCTACAGTGCCAGTAGCCATAGGTGCTGCTGGGCGCATTCTAAGGCAGAGCTGGAGTACACTGGGCCCTTCCTTAACCTCTTTACAAATTCTCTTTATGCTGTGCTTTATGCTGCAGCGATTTCTGTGGGTTACCCCTATCTCTATATCTCCTGCTTCAGGAAATGTGTTAGCTATATGTGCAAGGGGTCAATAGTTTGGCTTGAAGAATGTATATCAAGCTAAATTTGATTTCCGGAGTTTACACGATAAAGAATGAACTGCTCTAAACTCCTTACATTCAGTAATATTCCCCATTTTTCAGCCGCTCGACCCTGTCCTTCCCACATTTGCTTCAAAAACGTATGCATACATATGAAGAGATCTCCGCACATAAAAAATAAGAGAGGCAGAGACCACCGAATGAAGGCTAGTGAATAGTTTTTGGTAGTAGGTGAATAGAACTATTGTAGTACTGCTAAAGGTACTACAAAATGAAGTTTATGAATAGGCCCCATCAAGTTTATAGATTTGTGCTAAACATTCGACAATTAATTTCTGGATGGACAATTAGGAGGAAAAATTAAAGAACAGATGGACAAATGGATGGAAGGACGAAGAAAAATGTATGGGGAGAAGGGCAATGGATGGGTCGGTGGACAGGTGAATAGATAGACATTTGGTTGGATGAATAGATGGAAAGGTGAAACGGTAGATGGGCAGAATGATGGATCGAAGCATGAAGAAAGGGTAAAAGTAATTATTTTAAGGGAACATCAGGCCTCCTCACTTCACATGCTTTACGAGATTAGAGGTATGCTTTAAGTAGGGGTATTTTAATTTTCTGGCTACTCTGTTGATTGAGGTAGACATATAACTTCATTCGAATCTTTCACTATTGAACTGGAGTCTTAGCACAATGTGCAACTGTCACCCGATAATGTTTCTCTTTTGCTTGCTGCAGAGGGAGTTGTGTGAGACCATCTTGCAGAGCTTTGAGGGCTGTGAAAAACTAGTGTCCATTGCGGAGTTCAACAAAACGTGCACTCATGACCTGTGCAGCAGCAACACTCTCCAGAGGAAATATTTTGAAACTATATGTGGCACGTTGGACCAATATACACGAGAGTGTGTCCGTGCTGGTGGTGACCCTGGGCATTGGAGGAGACCAGACCTCTGCAGTAAGTAGTTTAAGTGAGATAATGATAAAGGTTTTTACATCGTTTTTCCCCTTTGCGCCTTTCCCTCCATAATTGTATATTGTTTCTTTTCACATGGAATGTGCAGGTGCAAATGTCTTACTAGAAATTCTTCTCCTACAGACCTGCTTCAGTGGTTCTTAAAGGTACTAACGCTGGGATATGATGATAAGGATCGAGGGTGCTGTGTCCTGAATCATACCTACATCACTATGGGGGTCATTCCGACCCTGGCGGTCATGGACCGCCAGGGCCGGGGACCGCGGATGCACCGCCAACAGGCTGGCGGTGCATCCAGGCCAATTCTGACTGCGGCGGTAAAGCCGCGGTCAGAAAAGGGAAACTGGCGGTTTCCCACCGGTTTTCCCCTGGCCTGAGGAATCCTCCATGGCGGCGCTGCAGGCAGCGCCGCCATGGGGATTCCGACCCCCTTACCGCCAGCCTGGTCCTGGCGGTTTTGACTGCCAGAACCTGGCTGGCAGTAAAGGGTGTCTTGGGGCCCCTGGGGGCCCCTGCAGTGCCCATGCCAAAGGCATGGGCACTGCAGGGGCCCCCTAACAGGGCCCCACAAAGATTTTCAGTGTCTGCATAGCAGACACTGAAAATCGCGACGGGTGCAACTGCACCCGTCGCACCCTTTCCACACCGCCGCCTCCATTCGGAGCCGGCATCCTCGTGGAAGGGGGTTTCCCGCTGGGCGGGTGGGCGGCCTTCTGGCGGTCGCCCGCCCGCCCAGCGGGAAACTCAGAATTACCGCGGCGGTCTTTTGACCGCGCAGCGGTATTCTGACGGCGGGACTTTGGCGGGCGGAGAATGACCCCCTATGTATTCTGTCATCATTCTATGAGAGCCTGTGCTTGTACATACCGCACTATCTGAAGGCCAAATCTTGGCTGGAGGAGTACTCCTGTGATTAGCAATTTGTGACATCTTCGTTCAACTGGTCAGTAAGTGCCCCATCTGGCACAGTGGCATTTTGGTTGCCCAGCAAACTTCATCGTTTCGCACCATACTCAGGGGGTTATTACAACTTTGGAGGAGGTGTTAATCCATCCCAAAAGTGACGGTAAAGTGACGGATATACCACCAGCCGTATTACGAGTCCATTATATCCTATGGAACTCGTAATAGGGCTGGTGGTATATCAGTCACTTTAACATCACTTTTGGGACGGATTAACACCTCCTCCAAAGTTGTAATAACCCCCTCAGTCATTATTGCGTGTTGAAGGGGGCCTGTAAAAGGACCCTATTGCACGCAGAATACCTCAATGGCACCCCCTCAAATGATGCTCTGCTCTGCCCATTAGTATTGCTGGCACACGTAGGGACCTTTTGTGGCCTGGTCCCACTGACTCCAGTCAGATATCTTATCGTATTTGGGTCGCCTTAAGGCAATCTGGCACACTGAGCCTCATTTTAGAATTTTTCTTTATCTATTCAAGCCAATGGGAATATGTATCCCACTTGAATTGGAGGACAGTTTAATGAGTGCTACACATTTTAGCGTGACCTATTGTTACTCTTAAATTCCTTATACGTTCTTTTTAAGACAATCATATTGGATTACTACTGTCTTACTATTTATTCGATCTGCTAACAATTTTTAGTATTGTACAGGTCTCAGTCAACTTTCTGAAGAAACTGTGAAGGTGCATATCGCTTGGCATCCTATTTAGTGCACATTCCATATCCATTGGAATTTCCACTATTGTACCACCTATTCATCACAATAAATGAAAGCGATAGAAGGATGAGTTTCATGCTTTCTATGTGCCATTGACGCAAAAAGAATGCTTGTGGAATGAAAGATGGGCATCCTACTACATTGTTGGGTTCTGAATGACAGAAGCTTGTAGAACACTGTCTAAAGTGAAAGCACCAGAGGGAGAGGGAATATGATCATTATGAGGAATCAATGATCAGAGTGGAGAATAATTTTAAGCCCTCTATACGCATCTCACATGAAACGTAACATTTATATACCAGGCGAGAGAAAGAGAATTAAACTTTTGACATGTTTTAACTACCCTCAAGAGTCTATCCATAACATGTATCTTTGGTGGCTAACCTGATGAAATAGGAAGGGATCAGCTCAGGTTGAAATAGAAGTTGCAAAGTCAACATAGAGAAGCATAATAAAGGAGTCAGTAAAATGTGTGATTTAGGCAGTAAGCAATCCAGACACAAACCCACAAGAAACAAACACCATGAAAAGAGGACAGTGTGCTATTGTTATGGCAATATTTCGCACATTCTACCCCATTTCCCCCCTCCAGAAGGTTGCCATCAAGGGCACTTTTTTGCAAAGTGAGTAGCTGTGAATTTTGGGCCTTAGTTTAGTTAGCTCCTATGGAAACCAGACGACCTGCACATTTTTGAGAACTAGACACCTGGAGAATCCAGGATGGAGTGACTTGCATGCAACTCACCAAGTTATTTTCTACCCAGAATGCCTTGCAAACCTCAACCTTTGAATAAAATAACACATTTCCCCCAAATTTCTGTGATCGAAAGTTCTGTAATCTACAAGGAGGCACAAACGTCCTTCACCCAGCATTTCCCTAAGACTGCTGATGAAAATGGTACCTCACTTGTGCGGGTCAGGCTAGTGCCTGCAACAGGAATTGGTCCAAAACGTAACATTTATACATCACATATTTCCACTAAAACGTGCCATATTTTTTTTTTTTGAGCAAAAAGGGTAGCTTTAGTTTTGGGCTCTTGCTCAGTCAGCACCTAAGGAAACGTAGCAAACTTGCACATTTTTTAAAACAAGACACTTAGAGAATTCCGGGCTGGGTGAATTGCATGGATCTCACCAGGTTTTTTTACCCAGAATCCCTAGCACACCTCAAGCTTTGACTAAAATAACACATTTCCCTTCACATTTCTGTGATGGAAAAGCTTGTAATCTATGGGGAGCTACAAACATCCTTCATCCAGCATTCACCTAAGGCTCTCGATATAAATGGTACCCCACTTGTATTGGTAGGCCTAGTGCCCAAGACAGAGAACACTCCAAAACATAACATGGATACATCATATTTTTCCATGCAAAACAGAGGTGCTGCTTTGGGTTTCATCAGTCACACCAACAAGCCGAGTCTGTGGCGGACCCAAGAAGACCGTCAAGTTGAGGGTTTCTGTCTGCTGTACTTAGATATTACAGTCCTGCAAGCAGTGTTCTGGTGGCGGTTTGCTGACAGAGGGAAGACATTGTGGGACCCAAAGGACAGTGGACAATGGCAGTGGCTGTGGAATACAGGTAAATCACACACACACACACTGTACCTTTTCCACATGTGTCCCCCTTCATTACATATGACACAACACGCCACATACACACCCGTATCCATTGCCATTTCAGCACAACAAAGCACATACAATCCTCAAACACACATTGACTATAATCCATGACACAACAGACACACACTATTGATACTGCACTCACACATGACACAACTACAGCAACCTACACAACTACACACTCATCTACACAAACACACTCGCACATCACAACTGCACACATTGCGACAATGACCACCACACAACACCACTCACCTTAATGTTGCACGCAGCAACACAACACACAACACAACATACACTACAACATCAATGCCATATGCAAGTGACACAGAATGACACCAACAGTACCCACTACGCCTCCCACTCCCTCACCCAGCCAATTGGATTGCATACATGAAAAGGCTGGCGGAGAACAAGGTCGCATACACATATACAGCTACTGACTCACACACACACATCTTGAAGCACAACATGACAGGTACAGCTCCCCATGCAATGTGTACACAAGGACACAGTTGACAAGTGTGACTGTACTCTCACTGTGGCACCAGCATTAATTTGCAAATGAATATTGATGCCATGACAGTTGTGTAAATGTTTGATATCTGTTGTGTAACAGTGTGTCCCCACCCATGATTGACCCACTTGTGTCCCCAACATATGCATGTCACAGTAGTGTAAAAAATGTACTTTGACATGTATATGTCTGCAGTGGTCCCGTGCTCACGTGCAGCGACTTCCCCAATGTACGCTAATGCGGGCTGTCTACCTTCGTGTCCAGCGATGGGGGTCATGTTTTCTTGGTGGTGCTGTGGCAGCAGCAACAGACGGTCCTATCCTGTCATGTCACCTGGAAACGGAAGTTGAATCTGGAGAACGGGTGAGTTTGCAGTCTTTTATCCTCAATCTGCCAAGTCAGTCTTGGAGGTCTGAGCACCACTTTGTGCTTGGCAGTAAGGCTTATCCAAATGTGAATTGCCATAAGTGTGGCGGGATCCCACCATCAGCCACTCTTTCCTTTGCAGCCATGGCAGCGAATGGGATTCCTCGGCGGAGTCAGCGGGACTCAGGTGGTTTTCACCTATGGGAGTACGAACATCACCGGACCGCCAAAGAGGCAGACAGGTTTTCAGTTGGAAAACCAATGGTGGGACCATTACCACCAAGATCTAAATCAGGCCCAGAGTCTTTTTTGCAATGTGAGTGACTGTGGATTTTGGGCTCCAGCTCAGCTGGTATCTAGGAAAACCTAGAAAACCTGCAGCTTTTTGATAGCTAGACACATGGGGTCATCGAGGATAGGGTGACGTGTGTGGCTCCCACAAGGTTTTTTTAACCAAGAATTACTTTCAATCCTCAAATTATGGTAAAAACAAACATTTCCTCACATTTCTGTGACAACAGGTCTTAAAAGTTCTGGGGAGCCACTCATTTTCTACCACCCTGACGTTCCACATGTCCTCTGATAAGAACGTTAGCCCACATGTGTGGCTGGGCCAAGAGGACACGATACCAAGGGTGCTAAAGCACTACATTGATAGATAAACAATAGGGGTAGCTCCAGTATTTGGAGCCATGCTGTGGGACCACCAATGCCAACCTATGAACTAAAGGCATTTTTGAAAAGTAGACAAACAGGGGTTTCCAGAGTGGTGTGTCTTTAGTGGATCTCATGAGGTTTTCTTACCCACAATACCATGCAAACCCAAAACGTTGCCTCAAATCATGCATTTTCCGTACATTTCTGTGATGGAAACTTCTGAAATCTACAGAAATCCACAAAGTTGCTAGCTCTCAACATTACCCTAATTCCGCTGATAAAAGCATTGTGCCACTTGTGTGGCTGGGCCTAGTGCACTCCCCAAGAATGGATCAAACCAAGATAAACTGGAGCTCCATATGGAAAAACAACACTCAAAAATGTCTTGTCTCATGCTTTGCATTGGGATGGGATTTTTTGGTCTGCAAAGGAGCTGAAAGACTGTTGAGGCTGTAAGGATGAGGTTGGGGCCTGATGTTAGGATGAGTCATACTCATTCCATTGTTTTATTTAAAAAAAAACCTGCCATTCAGTGAACTTTGTGCCCCTTGAGGGGCAAATTGGGGTCAACCCTCCTGGAGGGGTAAAAAGACTAGTTTGTCACTTTTTGAGGCACCACTTTCTTTTGCCCCAAAGGCAAGATCCCTCATGTCGGGTGGACTTTCTACTCCCCTGGGCACAGATTTGGTGTATTCCCCCAACTGGGAGAAATATACTATTGCCCCTTCTGGGGTGGTGGTATGGCTCAATGCCATAGTAGGACGGATCCTGCATTTTTTTGTTTGCCACCATTTTGAATTCCCTTGGATTCAGTGGGCTTACTGCTCCCCTCGGGAGCAAATTGAATGTAAACCCCCTTTCTGATCGTAGGGGGCAGCAATGCTCTTCCAAAATCCCTGGTGTCTAGTGGATGCCTACTTAGGGATTGCTCTCCTATGGCAAACGATTATCCACTTTCCAACAATACCTCTCCCAGGAGAACCATTGCTTGGAGAGATTTAGATATGTATCCGAGCACTGATTCAGTAAAAATAAAATGAGCCTATCCATTCATTTTACTTGCACGCTAATTATTATTACAATAAAGAAAAACAAGACTCAAGCTGCTTGGGAAGCTCTTCTAGAGCTGCACAAGCTGAACAAAAAAACTGATTGTTTGCTATCAAGTGGATGGGGCATTTTCTCGTGCCTTTTATCTAATAAATCTTGGTGATTCACAAACAAGGCATCAGCCCTTCACATTGGCAATGAGGATGACTGGAAACAGATCCAGCTGCTGATTAACACCTCAACACCTTTACCTATTTCTGTTAGGTAATTCAACCACATTGGTAATGGCCTACTGGTGTGTACATCTGGTTCTACCGCCACCTTTCCAAGGCAACATGTGCTGACCTGGGGGTAGTTCTTGCACCTGCTGGAGTGATTTTAGCTTAATCCTTACTGGACCTTGTTGGTATCAGTAACTGGCTATATTTCTACTTCTGCGACTTTACTGTAATGGTATTATTGTTGCTGTTACTCTTGTGGGTAAGGTTCCCTGTATTTTACTTTGTTCTGAATTCATTTATTTACGTTATCTTGAGCTTATATTTGAGTCATTGATAACAGCAGCCAACAGTCTTGACTGCACATGTGACATTCCTGTGCTTGTGCCCGGCCTCTGTTTTGTTTCAGTGAGCAAAATAGAAAATATGATTGGTCATTATGCGAAAGTGTTTGGCACCTCCCTCAGTATAGAGAGAAGAACCCTTTTGCTTTTTAATTGTTTGGTCAGGATGTGTTTGCTCTTCTTCCAGAACTCAGTGATAAAGAAGCTGAAAGGATGAATGAGTTGGATGTTTGTATAAAAAATTAGACTAACGCTATCCACCTATGGTTAACACCATTCTGGAGCTCTATCGTTTTGGCAAGAGGATACAGAGGCCAAAAGATAAAATTGAGAACTACAGGTCTGAATACTCTGTCACAACATTGATGGAGTTCTCTCACCATCAATATAGTAGTCCTCCTGCAGCTTTTACATGTGTGTGGACCTTCGAGTTAAATACAGCAAAGAATACTCTGTCTCTGCCATGAATAATCCTTGCCCATGACCCTTGGGAGTAAGTTCCATTGTGTTCTTCAAATGTAATGCAGGGCATTAGAAAGGCATTTAATTAAATGGGTGGATATGTAGCCATTGTTTTACTGTTCATTACTGCCAGGTAAAACCAAAATGTAAGAAACAGTAAAACCATTCTGAGTCTCCCCTCAGCATGGGAGAAGCTTCACATGGTGAGGGGGGCACAATTGTTTTTCTTTTCAAAGAGAAAATTGTGTTCCAGGATTTTCTTTTTGAAAAAAAAAGAGTACTCTTTGCTACAGAGCTGTGGCTTTCTGACCCTGTTAGGCGGTCATTTATAAATCTGGCGGACGAGTAGTCTTTGCCTGGCGGACGTAAAGTCCTCTGCAAAGCCAACGGAGAATACTCCTTCTGCCAATATATAAGTCAGGCTCAAAGTATGTAAAACCAGGGTACAACCCATGATGGTAAGGAAGTATTCAGAGATACCATGGCAAATGGTAGTTTTGGTTATTTTGTACCCACTTACCTGACGTTCAGGTCAATTTTATGTGTTAGTCCTGATGTGTCACAGTGTCCTCTCCTCGGGATCTGCACGTTTCTGAACAAAAGGCCCACCTCCCGGCGTCACCAACTCAGAAAGCTATTATAGCACAGAGTTATGATGAAGCCAGGCGGGGGGAAGGGAATTAGGGTAGTGAACTGCAGGGAGAGAGAACTGAAAAGAAAATGTTAGAACAAATATGCATATACTCATTCAAAGCAGTATAACTCATCAATAGACTCTTGACTAAAGGCGTCTCAGTGATATCAGATTGAGACCCCTTTTGAAGTGAGGGCGAAACCCCTTCTTTGAATCATGTAACAAGAACAAACTACAACCTCAGAACCAACAGATGGCAAGAGCTTTGGACTATGGTCATACTCTGAATATCAATCCTGTAACAACTATGCATTCATAACATAAACATTTGATCATAGCCTAGAAATTCTCAAAGACTTAAATATGTTTTTCACATATTATGCTTTCCAAAAAACAATGAAACTATAATTTGCTTATCTCCAAAAATGCTTTCACATTTACAACTATAGGCCTGAAAAGTTTTACTCATTGAACTTAAAGCGCTTTATTCGTTGAGCAGAAGCGCCTTGTTTATTGTTCATGAAGCGCTTTGATTATTATACATGAAGCGCTTTGTTCCTTAAGCAAGAAAGCGTTTTCACTTGTCTTAACTGAAGCGCTACGCTCGTTATGCTAAGGGGCGCTTTACTCATGTGGCCTGAATCACTTTGATTGTTGTGCCAAGGGCGTTTTACGCATGTGGATTGAAGTGCTTTGATTGCTGTGCCAAGGGTGCTTTCCTCATGAGGACTGAAGCACTTTGATTGCCGCGCCAAGGGGGCTTTACTCATGTGGACTGAAGCGCTTTGATTGCCGTACCAAGGGCGCTTTACTCATGTGGACTGAAACGCTTTGATTGCTGTGCCAAGGGCGCTTTACTCATGTGGACTGAAGCACTTTGATTGCCGTGCCAAGGGCGCTTTACTCATGCGGACTGAAGCGCTTTGATTGCCGTGCCAAGGGCATTTTCCTCATGTGGACTGAAGTGCTTCGATTGTCGTGCCAAGGGCGCTTTACTTATGTGGACTGACGTGCTTTGATTGTCGTGCCAAGGCCACTTTACTTATGTGGACTGAAGAGCTTTGATTGCCGTGCCAAGGGCGATTTACTTATGTGGACTGAATCGCTTTGATTGCCGTGCCAAGGGCGATTTACTTATGTGGACTGAATCGCTTTGATTGCCGTGCCAAAGGCGCTTTACATGTGTGTCCTGAAGCGCTTTGCTCGTTGTGCTAAGGGGTGCTTTACTTCTGTGCTCCAAAGCGCTTTGATCGTAGCGCCAAGGCTGCTTTACTCTGAAAACTGAAAACGCTTTGCTCGTTGTGCTAAGGGGTGCTTTACCTTTTGGAAGTAACAACTCCCTTCAAGATTGGGCTCATCAAGACCTTACCACTACGAGTACGACCTACTCGTATCCGAATTCACCATGGAAACAAGGATACTCTGATTTGCCGTCAATCTGCCATGCAGGAAATCTGCTCTTCTTCAGAGAAACCCCCATGAAGTTTGAATGCATCGAAGTCTTCAAAATTGTGAGCAATGTGCTTGGGTGTGGCTGGGCTTTATAGGCCTGCCACACCCCAAACTGGCTGCTGCCTCTAAAAACATGGGAATTGTAGTCCCTTCATAGAAATGCACTGATAAATGCATCTTGTCCACCAATGTCCTGACCCTGCCGCTACATGAACAGGGCAGACAACGCTGATGGCCACTTTTGGAACAAGAAGGGATGACAAGTGGTGCGCATAAAGAGCCGCAAATCCGCTCAGCGGAGTTTCGGGCGGGACCTGACCCGCGCACAGCCTTATTCCTGACATGATGGATATGCTTTTTAGATGGCCTGGACCCACTGCTAATCGGGTAGAGAACTTTGCAAGCATAAGAACTTCATGGAGAATACTTCAGGAATCATTTTGTGTTTTTATAATAAAGTTAGATGTTTGGTCTTAGTTTAGCCTTTCGGACTAAACTTAAAAGTTGAACTTTACTACGAGTAAAGTTAGACTTTAGGTCTAAACGTAGACCGGAGGTTTAAACTTAAACTTTTTGTCTAAGTTTACCTTTAAGAATCAGGCCTGGAAGGGTTGGGATAACAGCTGAAGGGAATGGGTGAATGTAGAGACTTGCATCTAGAATAAAAGACATATTTGTATCTTTATTTTTAAGGCTATAGTTCTCCATTTATTTAAGCAGTCCAATCATATTTAAACATCTGTGTTCTAGCCTAACCCAGTATGACTGGCTTTTATTTACTCTAGCATTCTTTTATATAGGACAATGTAGGATCTCATTTTACATTTTCTTATATACAAACATTGTGAGTAACTTTATCATTTCCATTAAAAATCTAGAAACACATTATAGGACCATCCGCAGTAGTGCAGTTTCGACACCATGGTGATTCATTATGAGCGACCACCACACTCATGGTGGCGGTCGGGATCGCCGCTGTTGCGGTGGTACAGCAGACACATTAAAACCCTGGCGGTCTGCCAGTGGTGGTAGAGATCGTAATCCGCCAGGGCAGCGATGCATGCAGCGCTGCCCATTAAGACCTTGTTCTCCGCCAGCCTTTTCATGGTGGTAGCACCACCATGAAAAGGCTAGAAGAGAACAGGTGCAGGGAGCCCCTGCACTGCCCATGCACTTAGCATGGGCATTTCAGGGGTCCCCCTGCCCAGCACTTTCAAAATGTTCACTCTCTGCTTTGCAGAGAGTGACCATTGCGAAGGTGCTGGTGCACCCTGCAGGGGACAGCATTGCCCCAGTTCAATTACAAGCTGGAGACAATGCTGTAGCATGTTTCGGGCTAGGCCGGTGGGCAGAAACCGAGGATTCCCCCCCCCCCGACCTAGCAGGAAACTCTTAATATCTCCGGTGGGGTGGTCACCACGAAGGCGGCGGCCACCCTGTTGGGAGTTTGGCAGACGGGCTTTACCATCCGCCAAACTCCTGATTAGGTCCCTTGTCTTCTCTGTTGAGACAAATATTATAGCTAACTGTCAGAAAGATTTGAGATCATGTTTTCAATAGTCCTGGTTTGCAGGGTATAGATGGGGAGGGATATCATTTATGGGCCAATCTAAAGTCAAGAATTTTACCGTTAGCAGAAGTTTAAGGAGGCAAAGACACAGACTTCTTTTAAACCAGCATTGTTCTTATTTGTGAACCAGGAAAGCCCCAGAAAATTGTGGCTCTTCCGGGTCAATTTCACTTTCAAGTAAGATCTACTTGACATAAGTGAGGGACCTACAAAGTTCCTTTTTTGTATGAACATAATCTAAGAGAACTGATTGTGAAGCTATCCTTAGATACCAAAAAGATGTTTGACTCCATCAAATGGCTAATCTTGATGGCAATACTTTGGCCTGAGGTTCTCCTCCTGGACCACATTTCTTTACACCCATCCCATACTGTAAGCCACAGTCAATGAAGCGCTGTCTGCCTCCTTCCAACTGGAACAGTGTACAAGGCAAAAATGTTCCCTCATCCCACTTCTCATTGACCTCTCTCTTGAACACCCAGCATATTGGATTAGAAAAGAAGCTTAGATCTGGGGCCTGAGATGCAATCATTGTTGGTTAGATCTTAGCTCACTGATGCCAACAACACACTCTCTAGTTGGTGGATTTCGGGCCTTCCACAGAGAAGACATTAGATATAATAAATATGATTGATGCTAGAGCTTCTGCATCAACAAGACCAAATCCATATTATTCCCACATGCTAATTGGCTTTACTGCTCTTTTTAGGTGTTGATAGAAGTCTTCCAATTATGGGTATCTATGTTACCACAAGTTGAAGGTTATTTATATAAAATAATTTGCAGGTCATTTTGATCAGTTTTAGAGAAGATGTTTCCCTCTGGGAAACATGTTTGCTCTCAAATAAGGGCAAAGCACTCTTATACAATATAATTGTACTTCCTGGATTTTTATACATTACACAAAATACCCTATTTTGGATACCTGACAGCTATTTTGCCAAAGTCAATGATCAGGTACAAATCTATGGGACCGGGTTTTGCAAGAAACTCTCTTGCAAAACTTACTATGTGAGCATATAAATCACAAACTGCATTGTCTGAACTGCGGTGCTACTATTGGGCTTCACATCACATTCTGAATGGAATCTGAATGGATATCACCAGGATGGTGGTTCACACCTGAAATGATGCAGCTAGTGAAACTGGCTGCCAGGGTGTGGTGGTCCTTGAAGCACCACACTTGGATTCACTTTTGTTTGGAAGAAATGGATGTATGAATGCCTTTCAATTTACTTAGCAATGGGGGACAGGAAAAAAATCAGGTGATATTCCCTAAACAGGACAAGCAGTCAATGTCATTCCTGTGGCAGGCCCTACTCCATCACGCTATTGAAGGAAGATTATAGTTGAATGAGCCATAAGCTTCAGAAAGCTGGTGGTTCTCCTAACCCAAAGGTAAGCAGGCAGATCATTGGTTTGACATACATTGTGCTCAGTGGGGCCCGTATTTATACATTTTTAGTGCTGCATTTGCGCCACTTTTTGATAAAAAAATTATGCAAATGCAGCACTAAAAAAGTATAAATATGGGGCTAACTCTATCCTCCAAACTCTAAATCTACCCCTAAGTATTTATTTGTAGACATGCATTATCATTTCCTTATACTAAACTCAGAATAAAAATGCTCATGAAGCCAGGGTGCATTCATGAAGGGAGATGCAATTGCTGAAAAATAAGGTTGGGGAAGTAAAAAAAAAAGGAATAAAATATCCTAACAGTAACTCAATATGGAGGTATCACTACCAAAAAAAGGAGCAAAATGTATGCATAAATATGAGACCTGACTGCTTAACCGCTTAAGTGGCCGACGCTCACACTACCTCCCTGGTGCGGGTCACGACCAGTGGCCGACACCAGGGAGGGTTTTTTTTTTATCCCTGGGAGACACGGAAGCTCTTCCGTGTCTCCCCCGCCCCCCACCCGCCCCTTTGTGACGTCAGCGCGCCGTGAGGCGCGCTGACGTTACAATGTTGATTTCCCCATCGGAGCAGGAAGCAGCCTTGCGGCCGCTTCCTGCTCTGATGGGAAAAACGGCCACAAACGGCCCCAAACGGCCTTCCCCACGTTCGGGAAGGCCTCGTAAGAAAGGGGAGAGTCTCCCCTTTCTTAGGAGGCCTTCCTGATAGTGTTTTTCCTGGCCCCCGATCGCAGCACAGCTGCGATCGGGGCCAGGAAACACTTTCAGGAAGGCCTCGTAAGAAAGGGGAGAGTCTCTACTTTTGTTAAGAGGCCTTCTGAAAGTGTTTCCTGGCCCCCGACACCAGGGATTTCACTTGGGGGGGACGAGTCCCATTCGATAACTCCTCTTCCAGTACATTATGAGGGAGGTGATGAGGACAGTCCTGCTGTCCCTTCGCAAGCAGTCTGTGCAACTGGGTAATAGTGGGTTAGCCCAACCCAGAGAGCAGGTGAATGCGGCGGCAAGAAGAGAGAGAGAGAGAGTGCTCTCTTGGGAGCTCCCCAATTTAGTTCACCCTCAAATTCCACCGCCCAAATCGTGTTGTGGAGACATCAAAATTGTCTATTGCAAAACAAACTGGTTTTGTGAGGCAGGCACCTGTGTTTTTGGTCCTGGGTTCGGCGGCCATATAGTGAAACACACTAAACCCAAACATTTCTGGAAACTAGACATTCGGGGGAGTCCACAGAGGTGTGACTTATGTGGATTCCCCAACGTTTTCTTACCCAGAATACCCTGTAAAGCTGAAATGTTGAATAAAAACTCTATTTTTCTCGCATTTCTGTCACACAAACTACAGGAATATGCTGGGATCCACAAAATTCCTACCACCCAGTGATTCCTCACCTGTCCTGATAAAAACACTCCCCCACTTGAGTGCCTACACCTAGTGCCTGCGTCAGGAATGGATCACCCCAGGGTCAACAGCTGCCTCATGTAAGGACCAACATTGACCGTTGTGTGATCTATTCCTGTCGCGGGCACCAGGCCTACCCACACAAGTGAGGTACCATTTTTATCGGGAGACTTAGGGGAATGCTGGGTGGAAGGAAATTTGTGGCTCCTCTCAGATTCCAGAACTTTCTGTCACCGTAATGAGAGGAAAAAGTGTTTTTTTGGCCAAATTTTGATGTTTGCAAAGGATTCTGGGTAACAGAACCTGGTCAGAGCCCCACAAGTCACCCCATCTTGGATTCCCCTGGGTTTCTAGTTTTCAAAAATGCACTGGTTTGCTAAGTTTCCCAAGGTGCCGGCTGAGCTAGAGGCCAAAATCCACAGGTAGGCACTGTTTTCTATGAAACAATGTGATGTGTCCACGTTGTGTTTTGGGGCATTTCCTGTCGCGGGCGCTAGGCCTACCCACACAAATGAGGTATCATTTTTATCGGGAGACTTGGGGGAACGCTGGGTGGAAGGAAATTTGTGCCTCCTTTCAGATTCCAGAACTTTCTGTCGCAGGCACTAGGCCTACCCACACAAGTGAGGTATCATTTTTATCAGGAGACTTGGGGGAACATAGAATAGCAAAACAAGTGTTATTGCCCCTTATCTTTCTCTACATTTTTTCCTTCCAAATATAAGAGAGTGTGTAAAAAAGACATCTATTTGAGAAATGGCCTATAATTCACATGCTAGTATGGGCACCCCGGAATTCAGAGATGTGCAAATAACCACTGCTCCTCAAAACCTTATCTTGAGCCCATTTTGGAAATGCATAATCTTCATATTTCAGCAAATTAATTGCTGTATACCCAGTATAGAATGAAAACCAACTGCAGGGTTCAGCTCATTTATTGGCTCTGGGTACCTAGGGTTCTTGATGAACCTACAAGCCCTTTATATCCCCGCAACCAGAAGAGTCCAGCAGACATAACGGTATATTGCTTTAAAAAATCTGACATCGCAGGAAAAAGTTACAGAGTAAAACATAAAGAAAAATAGCTGTTGTTTTCAGCTCAATTTCAATATTTTTTTATTTCAGCTGTTATTTTCTGTAGGAAAACCTTGTAGGATCTACACAAATTACCCCTTGCTGAATTCAGAATTTTGTCTAGTTTTCAGAAATGATTAGCTTTCCGGGATCTAGCTTTGGTTTCACACCCATTCCTGTCACTAACTGGAAGGAGGCTGAAAGCACCAAAAATAGTAAAAATGGGGTATGTCCCAGTAAAATGCCAAATTTGTATTGAAAAATGTGGTTTTCTGATTCAAGTCTGCCCGTTCCTGAAAGGTGGGAAGATGGTGATTTTAACACCAGAAACCCTTTGTTGGTGCCAATCTCCTCCATGGGAAACCACAAACTCTGGGTACCATTAGAATCCCTAGGATGTTGGAAAAAAAGGACGCTAATTTGGCGTGGATAGCTTATGTGGACAAAAAGTTATGAAGGCCTAAGAGCAAACTACCCTAAATAGCCAAAAAAGGACTCAGCACTGGGGGGAGAAACGGCCCAGCAGCTAAGGGGTTAAAAAGCATCTGTGTCTATTTCTACTATTTTAAAATTCAAGAAATATTTTTCATTAACTATTTTAGCCATATTTCCTGGAAAACAAAAGACTAAAAATATACTTCCTATCACTTTTAGGGTCGGCTTGCTTTCCTTAGTGAAAGGAATGCATACATCATGCCTTTTCAGGTGTTTACCCTTCCTTGAGGGCACTGACATCTATTGAAAACATAGGAGGCTCGATGTTTTCAGGCTGGTTTCTGCACAATTTTATCTTTTTATTTTCCACGCATCGCGATCGAGCTGGATTTTACACAGCGCAGTCGCGCTCGTTTTTTTGGCTGTTCAATTTCAACGCGATCACGCTGCGTTTTAGATAGCGCGATCGCGCTCGTTTTTTTCTTTCTATTTTTACTTCTGCCGTTCTTCATCTCCCTTCCACTGTCTCTCTTGACATGATTATGCATATTTCACTACAAGAGCAACTCTATACTGTAGGGTAGAGAGCTGTCGTCAAGGCGCGACGCTTTACTGTTGAACGATACCAGCATAGTAATCAAGATGGCACACATTTGGAAGCAAACGGTACTAGGCGAAATTTAAACGGGATTGGGAATTGAGTCAAAACACTTATAACGTGAAGTCGTGGAAAATAACGACTTCATTCTGGTGCGTAACATTAGTTTCAGCACAAAATATGTTGCAGGCTGAATGCTGATTCTATAATAGTCTTTCAGATAAACATGGAGTTACCTGTGGAATGTATAAGAAATGGAAACATGGCAGTATTAGAGGAACCAAGGAAAAGTTAGCTAACAAGTAGAAAGCAGGGTGCTAATCTACAATATGATGTGCTGTGTGTATATTTCTTTAAGTCTTTAGCATCAGCCCCTAGTGCGCTGTATATTTAATATGGTATTTGCATACTTTTCATAAAAGAAAATGGTTTTTCATGAGAGTCAGGGACTACTTTAAACATTACTTCTCACGATAAAAAGGAATCATTATTTATTTCAATGATCATTTGTGATAAAAAAAAGTAAACATAAAAAAACCTTGATGGGTAGATTTACTCCGCAAGTCCTTAAATAAAGGCTATCATCACAATCATACAATTCACAATTTCTTTACATTTTTAATACGTTCTCAATTCACTTCTGATTTACACATTTCAAAGTTGACAGAGGTTTTAATCCTAGCACAATCACCATTACTACTGCGCTGCAAACATAATAGGAGACATTCAATCTAGTCACATTATGTTGTTTATAGAATTTTCAAATAAATTATTCAAAGGCCATGCTGCAGTGGACATGTGCCTAAAAAGGCTATTATGGATTTCGTCTTGAAATCACAAAGGCTACAGTCATTGGCAGACAAAATTAAGCATGATTCAGTGTAACTGTTTCTGTACGCATAATATAAATATAAGCAGAGCTTTTTTTCCTAACAATAAAACTCATAATTTCAATAAATTACTCTCCAGGATACAAATTACTGAATGTAGGTGGTAATAATGTTCCAGTTTTATTAGTGAGGGTGACAGAAATATGCATAATTTGCTGTAGTGTGATAATGGATAAATCATCACAAAATTATGGGAAATATGGATAATTACACAAAATGCTTGTGTTACACTTGGCATCCTTGGCGTGGTCCCCTCTAACATTTTGCCTCTGCTTCCCAGATTGTTGATGTGTGCTAGACTCTGTTTTTGCTGTTTTTGATACTCTGGGCACTTTACCACGCCTAACCAGTTCTAAAGTGCAAGTGCTCCAATGTAAAATGTAGATGTAATTGGCTTATTCATGATTGGCATATTTGATTTACTAGTAAGTCCCTAGTAAAGTGCACTAGAGGTGCCCAGGGCCTGTAACTCAAATGCTACTAGTGGGCCTGCAGCACTGGTTGTGCCAACCGAATAAGTAGCCCTGTAAACATGGCTCAGACCTGCCACTGCAGTGTCTGTGTGTGCAGTTTTAAACTGCCAGTTCAACATGGCAAGTGTACCCACTTGCCAGGCCTAAACCTTCTCTTTTTATACATGTAAGGCACCTCTAAGGCCGTAGGTAGCCTCATGGGCAGGGTGCAGTGTATGTTAAAGGTGGGATACGTAGTTATGTGTTTTACATGTCCTAACAGTGAAATACTGCTAAATTCAGTCTTCACTGTGGCAGGGCCTTTCACACTCATAGGTTAACTTTAAAGTCAGATTCCCCTTTGAGAGCAGATAGAAAAACGGAGTTTAAGGTCTCTGAACTCACAATTTAAAAATACATCTTTTAGCGAATTTGGTTTTTAGATTGATAGTTTGAAAATGCCCCTTTTAGAAAGTAGGCATTTTCTTGCCTAAACTATTCTGCGACTCTGCCTGTTTGTGAATTCTCTGTCTGGGTCCGTTTGACAGTTGGGCTATTTGTGAATCACCTCTAGACAGTGACACAAAGAGAACTGGGGTGTAGCCTGCATATCCTGATGAGCCATCTGTGCTAGGAGGGGAGGGAGGAGTGGTCACTCACACCTGAAAGGGCTGTGCCTGCTCTCACACAATGCAGTCCCCAACCCCCTGGTGTGTGTCTGGGGACTAGCATGGGCAAGGCAGGATCTTGTGAACAACAGAGACTTACCTTTTAAATAGGCCTACTTCAAAGGAGGAAAGGGGTATAAGTGTTGGACCCAAACCCCATGAAGATTAGATAATTTCTGGAAGCAAGAGGAATCTCTGCCAAGGAGAAGAGCCGAAGAGCTGAGGAGAAGTACTGCCCCTTCCTGTGACTGCGCTTTGTTGACCTATCCTGCAGTTGCTGCTTCTGCCTGTGAAAGGAGACAAAGACAGAACTTTGTTGTTGTGCATTCCTGCTTGTGAAGAATCTCTAAGGGCTTGACTTGAGCTTGCCTCCTGTTTGAAGTCTCAGGGCCATCAAAGACCTCCTCTGCTAACATCTGGACTCTCTGCTGAGACTCCTGCCCTCCCAAGTGGTGTCCTATCCAGTTCCTGGGCCCTTGAAAGGTGAAGTTGTCAGACAAGAGTTAAAAATCCACACACAGCACGGCATGCAGGGAAATTTACAATGCACCATCTGCAACGTGGCTGATAAAGGATGCGCCGCCAGCCTCATGGCTAAAATCAACACTCCACCTGCATCACAGCTGGGATATCGGCGCATCGGGGCTGGAGAAACGACACGCAGCACCCGAATGTGGCTGCTGATAACGAAGCAAACCCGACAACGCGTGGTTTTCTAACACCGTGCAACAGGATTTTCCTTGCATTGTCCCAAGGCATCAAATTCAACATGACTGCGTGGATCCGAGGTGCCCCACCCGGAAATTGACGCATCGCTCTCTTGCAAGGTACAAAAACGATGCATCGTTGACTTGACCGATGAAGAAGTGACACACGCCTCCCTTGCGAGGAAGGAATCGATGCATTGCTGCCATTTCTGACGCACGCTTGCCCGTACAGATTAATTTTGACGCTAACTGGGTACTTTGTGCAAAATCATAATTTCCATTGTTTTCTATGGAGTAAGACTCTTAGGCCCTCATTACAACCCTGGTGGTCAGTGATAAAGTGGCTGTAACACCGCCAACAGGCTGGCGGTAAATACGGCCAAATTATGACCATGGCGGAAAGAGCTCAGATAGACAGCCACTTTACCACAGTGACCCCCAGGGCGGAAACTACAGGCACCACGGCGGTAGCCGCCTACAGCCAGGCAGAAGTCATTGTTCCGCCCACTGTATTATGACAATCCAAACCGCCACCTTTTCTGGGGCAGTACCAATGACATCAACAGCTTAGCGGAAACACTGCACAGAAGGGAAAGGACTCACCATTGGCAATTCAGGGAAGAAAGATGTCGGCATGGAGCCCGAGCTGCAGATTTTTCCGATGATCTTCTAGAACCTGCTCCACCACGAACACCAACGACGGCGAGGACGACCACAGTGAGTGCAGCCGCCTAGCACACAGGGGACGAAGGGAGGAAAAAGAGAGTGGCACACATGCAACATAAACACCACCAACACCATAGACACAATCAGATGCAGTAACAAAACATATTGACCTCGTAGCCCTCAGGAATAATGCAAGGACAACACGAATAGATGAAAGTGAGTTTAATAATATAAATACAGGTAAAATACGTACATCCAATCTAAAAGTATATACATATGTACGGTTCAAGGGACACTGCCCAGTCCTCAATGTGTGTGGGCCAGAGGGCCACATGACAAAGTCCAAGGCCCTCTTGTCTCCTGCAACAACACAGAGAGAACACTACAGGGACATCAGTTTGAAAATAGGCAGGCACCTCAGGGTGACAGGGAATGGGGGTGGCACCTCAGCCGGCAGATGGAACAACACCACTGGACCTGGAGGGGGAAACTTGCCCTGTGCTTGGTCCGGAGGAGTGCAAGGCCACAGAGTCTCAAGTGGGTGGTTTGCCCACATGCTCTGGAGGGGTCAAAATGCCCTATGCTTGCTCCTGGGGAGTGCAAGGCCACAGACTCTCAAATGGGTGTTTTCCCCACTGTTTCTGGAGGGGGCATTGTACCCTGTGATCTTCATCCTGGGGAGGATGAGGTAAGTGGGTGTTTTCCTCACTGGTTCTGGAGGGGGCATCGAGCCCTGTGATGCAGATCTTGGGGAGTGCAAGGTCACAGACTCTGGTGGGCGTCATACCCACAGGATTTGAAGAGGGCAGGCCACACAACAGCCTGTGGATGCAGGGTTACAAACCGTCTGTAGGCGGTGACGGCTGCCAAGTGGTGGTGCTGCTGATGCTGCTAGTGGTGGGAGGAGGCTCCAGCCCATCCCCTGCAGCCTCAGACAGCTGCCCACTGCTGGTGGTGGTGGTGTTGCTCCTGCTGCTGGTAGTGGTGGGGGGAGGCTCCAGCCAGTGTTGCTGCTGGTAGTGGGGGGAGGAGACTCCAGCCCATTCCCTGCAGCCTCGGACAGCTGCCCACTGCTGGTGGTAGTGCTGCTGCTGCTGGTAGTGGTGGAGGGAGGCTCTAGCCCAGCAGCCTCGGACGGCTGCCCACTGATGGTGGTGGTGCTGGTGCTGCTGGTGGTGGTTGTGGGGGGTAGCTCCTGCCCATCCCCTGCAGCCTCAGATGGCTGCACCACCATGGTCCCAGCACCAGGCCCCTTTTCCTTCCTAGCCCCTTGCCTTTCCTGGCAGTAGCTGGGGATGGCTCCTTGCTCTTCAGGGCAGCAGCTGGGGAGGGCTTCTTGCCCTTCCAGCCAGCACTTAGGGCAGGCCCCTTGCCCTTCCTGGCGGCAGCTGGGAACAGCTCCTTGCCCTTCTGGCCAGCACTTGGGGCAGGCACCCTTTCCATGAGGCTGCCTGGTGCCCTGGATCCTTTCCCACCACGAGTTGCTGTGCACACTACTGGGCCCTTGGACTCAGTGGCTGAGGTGCTTGCCTGGGTTTTACCCAATATGGCCAGACGTGAAGGATGGGGGGAGGGCTAGGGAAGAGGTCAATGGTGGAGAGGAAAAGCTTCTTAGGGACAATGGGGCAGGATAAAGGAGAAGGTTTGGGAGTGGAGGAAGAGGGAGTGGTTGTGGGAGGTGCCTGTCTTCTGTGTTTGGGTGTAGGTGCATGGTCTGGATGCTTTTGTGAGGTGAATGGCTGTTGGGTGTCTGAGTGCTTGCGTTTGTGTGCCTTGGGAGGGGGGGACAGACACAGTGGGAGAGGACACAGAGGACGTGTGCATGGCTGTGGGGTGGTGTCTGCGAGTGAGGTGTGTGTTCTGATAGGTGTGCCAGTGATGGCGGTAGTGGATGAGAATGTAGTGCATGAAGGTGTGAGTGTAGACGGAACTGGGAGGGAGGTGGTGGAGGAGGGGACACAGTGGAGGCAGTGGATATGTCTTCATCTGGTTGGTGTTTGTGTGATTGCCTGTGGGATGAAGTGTGGTGCTTGTGTTTGCCTGTGCCACTCTTGTGTGTTGTCTTGTGTGCATACTGGTCCGTCTGTGTGCTTGGGATAAGTTGGAGTTGAGGGGAGTGGGATTGGGTAGAAGAAGTTGGAGGTGGGAGGGTGAAAACAGGGACAATGGCTGCCATCAAAGAGGAGGCCAGAGCCTGGATCAATCTCTGTTGGGCTGCCAAGCCAGTGTGAATGCCCTCCAGAAATGCATTGATCTGTTGTATTTAGGCTGCCAGCCCCTGGATGGCATTCGCAATGGCTGACTGCCCAACAGAGATGGCTCACAGAAGGTCAATAGCCTCCTCACTCAGGACAGCAGGGCTACCTCAGACAGGGCCAGAGGTGCCTGGGGCGAAGGAGATGCCCACCCTCCTGGGTGAGCGGGCATGGGCAACTCCCTGAGGGGCACCTCTCAACATGCCTGGCGGCCATCTTGGAACATCTAGCATCGTGTGCTATGATGGACCAAGAAGGCTAAAAAACGTTGAAGCCCGATACGGAGTGAAATGTGAGGGCTGATACTGGCATATGAGCGTTCTTTTCCATTATTCTAACAAGATAATCTACCAACTGATAGTAATCTTGAGGGGGAAAAAACACAATTCAGCTCGTGTATGAGCAATGAAAAACCAAAAATCAAAAATCAAAAGAGGGCTAAAAGTCGGTTTCTGGTAATAATGTAGCGGCGGCCATCTTACTAATAGTAATGCCAGATGTCGCTCTTCCATGCCTGTTACATTTCCGGTTAGCAACGACCGGGATGCTTCCGGATTCAGACGCGACTGGACGCGTCTTTCCTTCTATATTTAAACAGCTCCTCCGCGCTTTACTACAATTTGCAGGCGTGTGGCAGAAGGTAGGTCTCCTGCTGGACCAAGGGATTGAAAAAGTAAGTTGGCTCCGTCGGAGGACTTTTAGTCTTTACCTCCCTTTTCACGATATCCTTTTAGGATGGACATAACGTTTGTTCAGCAACTGTTTTGATGACACCTTAACTCGATGTTTCAAGGCTGGATTCAGCATTTTTCGCATGATTAACTTTTACTGTGAGTGTTACTATCATCCCCATTATTTCTGAGGGCTCTATTTAGGGCTCTACACTTGGACTGGTACCTTTGTGATGATAATATTTATTCCTTTACTGTGGCCTGTTTTAAATTACGTCTGATGTATGTTTGCTTGTTCCCATTTCATTTATAGACAAAATGACTTGTTTCACAATATGGCCCTCATTCTGACCCTGGCGGTTCTCTACCGCCAGGGCCAACGGGGGCGGGAGCACCGCCGACAGGCCGGCGGTGCTCCCTTGGTCATTCTGACCGCGGCGCTTTGGCCGCGGTCAGAACGGGAAAACCGGCGGTCTCCCGCCGGTTTTCCACTGACCTTAGAATCCTCCAAGGCGGCGCAGCTCGCTGCGCCGCCGAGGGGATTCTGACACCCCCTACCGCCATCCTGTTCATGGCGGGAAAGCCGCCATGAACAGGATGGCGGTAGGGGGGGTCGCGGGGCCCCTGGGGGCCCCTGCCGTGCCCATGCCAATGGGCGGCAGGGGCCCCCGTAAGAGGGCCCGCAAAGTATTTCAGTGTCTGCCACTGCACCCGTCGCACCTTCCCACTCCGCCGGCTCGATTACGAGCCGGCATCCTCGTGGGAAGGGAGTTTTTCCCTGGGCTGGCGGGCGGTCTTTTGGAGACCGCCCGCCAGCCCAGGGAAAAACTCATAATACCCTCCGCGGTCTTCTGACCGCGGAGCGGTATAATGGAGGGCGGGATCCTGGCGGGCGGCCTCCGCCGCCCGCCAGGGTCATAATGAGGCCCTATGTCTTTGATGCCCCTTTCAAAAAACAATTGGGGGAGAAAATTATATCAACAAACATTGCATTTATTTATTATGTTACTTTCATGTTTAGTAACTCTCCTTTGGTTGTGGCTAGCGCGTTCCTAGGAAGCTCATTCTCGACTATGGGATGGTAAGCCTTTCCTTGATGCTTGCCTGTGACACACTGGGTTTTGATTTCTGTAACTACACTACACTGTATGCGTCGTTGTACTTGTGCACTAGCATACATTTTTGATTTTTACTTATATGCAGGGCGACTGTGTGACCAACTGATGTTGACAACTTGTCTTCATTACGTAAGTGACATCTCAGCACTTTTTTGTAAATTTTTGGATAGGAGAAGTAGTATACTGGGTCCTGCCGAAGCGTCGTGGGATCACTCATTGGCCATTAAGACGCGAAACATGTAGACCATATTTTGACAGGATTAGGTACACTACCTTTTTCCCTCCTTAGAGTGTAGTGGAACATCATTCCCGTAGACACTCTGTCTTGTTTTTAACCTTAGCCTGTGCCCTTTCCCCTGACTCATTGAAGTGATGTTTAAGGTTCAGAGCTAATTTTATCTTCATCATTCTCTCCTACACTTATTCACAATAATAATTTTCCTTCTTTCAGTCAGTATTCGTTTCAGACCCTAACCTGGCAAATTGCCTTCAGTTTAGCACCATCCCAGTTCTCGGGATGGTCCGCCAGACATTGCAGCGCCGGTGTGACAAGGAGACAGCCCAGTGATGAAACTTGTCACCCTCATGGGAGCTTGAGGGCTCTCCTGATACTATGGGTATCCCTAACTGATTTCAACCCTGCATCTTTTTCACTTTCTTAGTATCTTTGGAACAGTGTACTTATTTAGTTCATAAGGACAGGATGACATAAAAAAAAGGAGGTAGAGACAAAGGATACACTTGGTCAATGGCTGCACCAACACCACTGTTGGTGTACACACACCCTCACACACTGGGAACAGGTCTACGCACTAGGCAATGCACTATCAGTAACAATGCTAGTCACCAGGGCCTGGGGAGGGACACATACCACCAACTGCAGCATACCTGGGACCCACACAGCCCTACCCAGTAGTGGATGCCTACAAGCTAGGTAGGAGGAATATAACATCAGAACCTTGCCCAACATGGGACCTACTCTGCAAAGTCAGACCTGGCCTAGGGGCACCCACAGACACACATCCCCCACCCGGATACCACCCGACCAGGCGGAAGTAGTAATGATGGGCACAGTACTCACCCACTTGTGGCTGCTCTGATGCCCTCAAGTGCCCATACAGCTCCGGATAGGCCACCGCCAGTATGCGGACCATCGGGGGGTCAGGGTTCGACGGGCACCATTTCTTCGTTGGGAGTTCATCCCCAGCTGGGCCTCTGCCGTCTTCTGTGCCCAGTGTCTCAGGTCCTCCCACCGTTTCTGACAGTGGGTGCTCCGCCTGCCCTAGACCCCCAGGGTCCGCACATCCTTGGCTATGGCACGCCATATACGCTTCTTTTGATGGGCGCTGACCCACAGAGGAAATACACACAGGGAAAGGTATTAGTCAGACTGTCCTGCCTGTTACACTCATGGCCCAACATATCCCTTCCCATCCCCATTTGCACAGACATGCCCCAGCGCACAAGCTGCATGCCGCTCAGGAGACATCCACCAACCCCCCTCTACACGAGGCCTTCACACACACAACTCCATGAATACATGCCCCATGCATTGTGCTCACAGTGTACTCGCCTGTTGGTCTGGAGGCCCATACAGCAGTCGGTACTGTGGTAGGACCCCATTCACCAGTCGCTCCAACTCCACTGAGGTGAAGGCAGGGGCCCTTTCTCCAGTCACACAAGCCATGGTAGGTTCCAGACATAGATCCCAGCAGCACATGCAGTGTAGGTCCTCTCCTATTGAAGGTCAGGTAGCAAGTAAGTGAACAAATAGGAAATGGCTGTGATGTCCGCGGCGGTGCATACCGCCACCACTGACGTACATGACCATTGGCCACTGTACCATACAGGATAGGGCCCAATATTATCCAATGAGGCGTTGCTAAGTGGTTCCCGACCGCCTCCTGCAACGACACACAACATCAGCAGAAATACCTCACTTCCACCTGTCCCTCCACACAGGACAGGAGGACGCCATTTCGGGGGAGTGGGATGGGGCAGGCCATGGATTATAATTGCATCTCAGTTCACAATTGTACATACGGGACAAATGCCACTTATACATTTCAAATTAACATCATGCATTGTACTGTTGTGGCTACAATGTACAGTTTATGACCAGCTCCTCACTCTTTTGCCCCATAGATTTCAACTGCTGCGGATGAATAGGAGCTGGAGACATAACGCCCCGTATACAGTCCCCTGCTAGACTTGAAAACAATGGAGGACAGACACATTATCCTCACCTACAGACTTGACAGGGCCACAATCACAGAGCTGTGTGCCCAACTGGAACCTTACCTGATATCTGCTATCCGTCACCCCACTGGGATCCCCCCTCTTGTGCAAGTCCTATCTGTGCTCCATTTCTTGGTAACTGGTTCTTTCCAAGTGACAGTGGGTTTGGTAGCAGGAATGTCCCAGCCAATGTTCTCAATAGTGCTGACCAGAGTGTTGTCTGCCATGATTAAACATGTGCAGCTACATTGTTTTCCCCCAAGTGGAGGATTTGGCCACAGTGAAGGCTGACTTCTATGCAATGGGACATATCCCCAACATCAATGGGGCAATTGATGAAACACACATTGCATGTGTCCCCCCATTCAGAATGAACAGGTCTTCAGAAATTTAAAGAGTTTTCACTCCATTAATGTCCAGATCGTGTGCATGGCGGACCAGTATATCTCCCACGTCAATGCTAAGTATCCTGGGTCTGTGCATGATGCCTTTATCTTGAGGAATAGCAGCATCCCAAATGTGATGGGCCAACTAAAGAGGCACCGGGTGTGGCTAATAAGTGACCCCTGGTTCCCACCCACTGGATGTTGGTGAATGGGTATGGTGTGGGCCATAAGTGATAGTGCGTGGCTAAATGTTGTCCCTCAATATTTGCAGGTGACTCACATTACCCCATCCTATCATAGCTACTGACTCCTGTGTGGAATCCCCAGACAAGGGCAGAGGAACATTACAATGAGGTACATGGGCGAACAAGAAGAATAACTGAACATACCTGCGTCCTCCTGAAGGCCAGGTTTCAGTGCCTCCATCTAACAGGTGGATCCCTGTGATACTCACCCAAGAAGGTCTGCCAGATAATCGTGGCATGCTGCATGTTGCATAACCTTGCATTGAGACGCCATGTGCCTTTTCTGCAGGAGGAGGAGGCTGGCGATGGCCATGTGGCAGCAGTGGACCCTGTGGACATATAAGATGAGGAACCAGAGAATGAGGATGAGGACAACAGAACTGCAGTGATTAGACAATACTTCCAATGACACAGAGGCAAGACAGTGTAACTTCACATTTCATTGTCATTTTCTTGTTTCACATTGTCACTGGCAGGCTGTGATTTCCCACTTCTATGCCCACTCACTGTACCCTTTGGCAACTCTTTTTGCAGATGTTGGTGCCCCACTATCGCTCCTTGTGTGTTCACTGCAGCCAACTACAGGTCTATCCTATGTGCACATTTCTGTGCAGTTGATTTGCAATGTTTGAACCTTGTTAAACAAATACATACTTAAATAATTTCACATACTCCATACTTGTATTATTTCAAAGTGTGTTTTTATTGCACTGCTACGAAGAAATGGGGGAAGTACAATGGGCTGGGGCTGATGATGAAGGAAAGTCCAGGGTTTTGTTCCAGTCTATTTGTAGCACAGGTGCAATGTTCAAGGGGGCATAGGAAGGGAAGCAATGGCAGTTCAAGGTGGACAGGGTGACAGAGTGGGACACAAGGGTGACAATCAGGAGAGTCTAATTTCCTGGTGGGAGTCTTGGCAATAGTCTCTGGCTTCTACCTGGATCGCAGGGAAGGTTTGCGGGGTGGTTCTCCTTCTGCAGGGGGAAGGGTGCTGGTGGCCTGTTCGTCCTGTGGTGGGGCCTCCTGTCCACTTGTGTCAGCGGAGGTGGAGGGCAGTTCAGTAGTCTGGCTAGTGGCAGGGGCACGCTTTTGTGAGACTGCCCCCCTCATAATGTTGGCCATGTCTGCCAGCACCCCTGCAATGGAGACCAGGGTGGTGTTAATGGCCTTCAAGTCCTCCCTGATCCCCTGGTACTGTCCCTCCTGCAGTCGCCTGTTCTCCTGTTGGTATGCTCCAAGGATCTCAGCGAGTGCCACCTGGAGAGTCTGTTCCCTGGGCCTGTCCTCCCCCTGCATCCCGGTTGTCCTGTGCCTTTGTCCCCTGATCCGTGTGGCCACTGCCACTGACCCCAGGTCCCTGATTGTCTTGGGGGCGAGGTGTGCCCTGGGGTCTTTGTGGTGGTGGACACACTGCTGATTGACGTGTCCTGGGGACAGAGGTGTGGGTATGCTGGGTGGGTGCTGTGGTGTTGTTTCCTGAGGGGGAGGCTCTGTGGTGGTGTGTGACTGTGCCTGGGTAACCAACTGTCCAGAGGTCCCTTATGTGCCAGGTTGTTCATCCAGATCCAGGCGACCAGAGCTGCTGTCATCACCGTGGGCCTCTTCTGTGGGGGAACTGTAAACTGCTGCCACCTCTTCTCTGCTGACATTGGCTGGGATACCTGTGTGGATGTAAAAGCAATGTTATTGTTTCAGTGTGTGACATATTGGGCATGAGTGGCTTGCCTTCTTTGGTTGTATTTGCCCTGGCTGCTCTAACTTGTGTGAGTTGGTATGTGGTGGGCTAGCTGATTCAATCTAGTGTGCATGCTCTACTGATAGGTATCAATGCAGGTCTGTGAGTGGTGTCCATGCATTGGTATGGCATGCAGGGCTTGGCATTGGGATGAGTGAGATGTGATGGTGGGCTGAGTGGGAAGTGGTGGAGTGATGGGAGTGAGGGTGAGGGTGGGGGTATGTGATGTCATGCAGATATCGGGCTGAAAGTAGTAAAGAGTTGACTTACCAGAGTCCAGTCCTCCTCCCACTCCTACAGGCCCTCAGGATGCATGATTGCCAAGAAGTGCTACTCCCATGTTGTTAGTTGTGGAGGAGGAGGTGGGGGTCCAGCGCTAGCCCTCTTTATTGCAAGTTGGTGTCTTACTGCAATGGAACGTACCTTCCCCCGTAGGTTGTTCCACCTCTTCCTGATGGCATTCCTTGTTCTTGGGTGCTGTCCCACGGCATTGACCCTGTCCATGATTCTCCACCGTAGCTCCATCTTCCTAGCAATGGATATCTTCTGCACCTGTGCTCCAAATAGCTGTGGCTCTACCTGGATGATTTCCTCCACCATGATCCTTAGCTCCTCCTCAGAGAATCTAGGGTGTAGTTGTGGGGCCATGGGTGTTGTGTGAGTAGTGTGGGTGAGGGTGTGTTAGGTGATGTGTTGGGGTATGTGTTGTGAGGTGCGTGGGTGGTGTATGGGTGATGGTGGTGTGTGGCTCTGGTCTTGTCCGTGGTTGTGGTGTCTATCTTGTGGTAATTGTTTGTAGTCATAAAGGGATGTGGGTAGTGTGGGTGGGTGTTTTATAGTGGTGCGGTGTGTGGGTGTGGTGTGTGTATGTGTGTCAGGTGTGTGTAGTTTGAATTGTCCAATGTGGTGCTTCTTTGTATGTGTGTGTGAATTTGGAGCACAGCGGTATGTACCGCCAATGGTTTACCGCCATTGAATGTCCGCCGATGTGATTCATGGGTCATAATGTTGTGGGCATTGTTCTGTTGGTGTAACGGTGTGGGTTTTGATACCGCCACTTTATCACTGACCTTTGGTGTGGCAGAATTCTGTATGTGGCTGAATAGTGATGGATTAGTGTGTGTGTGTCATAATATGGTGAACGGATAACCGCCGCCTCTGCGGTATGTTGGCGGCAGTCAGCGTGGCAGTAAGTGGGATTTACCGCCATTGTCATAATGAGGGCCTTATTCTTTTGAAAATTCATATTATTAACTTGTGTATGTTGGATTTTTGTCATGTTAGTCTTGTTTGATTTAGAGAAATAATACCTATTTTTCTAAACTGGTGTGGTGCCCATTTTGTAGTGTTTTCACTGTATTACTGTCTGTGTTGGTGCAAATACTTCACACATTGCTTCTGAGATAAGCCTGACTGCTTGTGCCAAGCTACCAAGGGGATAAGCAGAGGTTATCTAAGTGTGTTTTTACTTTATCCTGACAAGAGTGAGGGCTTTGCTTGGGCGGAGGGCAACCTAATTGTCAACCAAATACCCCATTTCTAACATTGGTGATCAGCAGTGAGGATTGGACTTGTATTTGTACTTGACATACACTGATTAAGTGTACACCACGGTTTTCAGTGCAGACCATTATGTAACCACATACTACTTGTTTTGCTTTTGCTCGTTCTGGACTTGTTTTTCCTACTTCCATATTTTTGGTGGTCATTTTATTGATTCTCGAACTTCTCTTTGGGAACTTTTTTTCTGCCTTGGAACTTTGCACTTTTTGATTTACCATCATGTCTCAATTTGGAGATGCACCAGCTGGAGCTGCTTTTGAATTAGGGAAACTGGAAAGTTACACAGTTGCTCAATTGAAACAGTTCTGTAAGAATCTTGCCTGTCGCATTAAGGGCTCCACCAGGAAGAAGGAGCTGCAAAAGGCACTGAGGGCCTGGGTGATAGCCAAGGAGGCTTGGGGGCACACAGAGGAGGAGAGGGAGGATGAGGAGGCCCACGGTATACAACATGGTATAGTGGGTGGACCTGCTATGGGTCTCCAGGGCAGGTAGCAGTGTGTCATCCAAGGGTCTGACTCCTGAGGAGTTACAGGACAGACAGGCAGAGAGGAGTCACTAGATGGAATTAAAGAAGCTCAAAATGGAGATGGAAGAGAGGAGGCTGGCCATTGAAGAGAAAACATTACTGCTGGCTCATGAGCTCAGCTTGAGGGAGCTGGGTCAGAGGAGCCAGTCTAGTAGAGATGGTGGCAGCAATACCACAGTGCAGCCTGAGAGGAGGGTGCACATTCCTAAAGACCTAGTGAAAGATTAGAAGAGGGAGGATGACATATACTTGGGACTTAAGGGGCATGAGTCTGCTCTCCACATGAATCTGGTCCCTTAAGCACATTGAGGGGTGGGTCTGTGGAAGCACCTTGAGGTAGAGGGGAGGGATACCCTGACATCCCTAGGGGATCATGAAGGACGCCCTACTCACAAGGTATGGTCTCACCCCTGAGCAGTACAAGGACAAGTTTAGGTCCTACAAAAAGAAAGAGTCCCAAACTTGATTGGAGTGTGTAAATTCCTTTTGCAGGTCACTGGATGGTTGGATTAAGGGCAGTAAGGTAACAATGAATGAGGGGCTTTACAATTTAATTGCTTGGGCCCACCTCTACATTCCTTGTTTTCCAGAGCTTCACGAGCACCTGATTGACAGCAAGCTGACTGATCTCAGGAATCTTGCGCAGGAAGTGGACTGCTGGGAGAGTAGCAGGGTCCAAAAAATTTATGGCCGAGACCACGCCAAGGGTGGGCAGGGTCCCTCTCAGAAGAAAGCGGGGTAAAGATAAACAGGGGGAGTTCTCTAAAGGGCCCCAACCTAGTCCCTAGGGTAAGGATTCGCAGCCCCTCAGTGAGAACAAACCCTGGTTCTCCAAAGGGAAACCTCTGGAGGGGGGTCCCTACAAGTGCTTTGCATGTGACCAGCTGGGTCATGTGAAGGGGGATTTCAAATGTCCCATGGGTGCACCGGCACCCACTGGTGCACAGTCACAGGGTTTGGCCAGTGTAGCACTTGGGGAGGAGTTGGTTCCAGGAGGGTTGAAGCCAGCTGAGATGACCCTTGTCTTACTAGGGGACAGTGAGATGGTCCAGAGAACCCTAGTGCCTGAAAACACTAAGAAGTACAGGCAGTGGGTGACCATCAATGGACAGAGGGTGGGGGCTCTTAGAGACATAGGAGCCAGTGTGACTAACGTAAGGAGTCACCTGGTGTCGGAAGAGCAGATAGATCCCTGTGTACTTCACCAAGTAGTTTCAGAGGGCAACTCAGAGCACCTGTGCAGAGTGGTGCAGGTTCCTTCTGAATTGGGGTGGAGTTCTCAGGTTCCTTGAAAGTAGCTGTGAGTCCAACCATGCCTGTGGATTGATTGCTTGGCAATGACCTGAAGGATTCCCCTTTGGAAGGAAGTGGAACACAGGTCACACTTGGAGATGTTCGGTCTGCCTGGGTGGGTATGCCTATCTAGCTGGTTAATGGCAGCCAGTCAGGGTGTTCAGGAGCCCCCAGAGCCTGAAACAATGGCCCAGGGGTCTGCCAGTAAGAGGAAGGGCTAGGGGTGCAGGAAACTGCCCCCAGAAGTTTCCATGGTCCGGGAGGAGGCTGAACCTGAAGGTGATGCCATTGAGCCTATAGGGGAACAGGTGGCTGAGCTGGGGGAGGTCCCTGATCTGTCACAGTGGCAGCAGGAAGGAGGACCCACCAGGGAGGTGTTCTGTGAGGCACAGAAAGTATGCCCTACTCTGGAGGATCTGCGGCAGCAGGCTGCAGACCAGGTGGCTGGCAAGGAGCCAGGATCACACCTAGGGGGTTATTCTAACTTTGGAGGAGGTGTTAATCCGTCCCAAAAGTGACGGAAAAGTGACGGATTTACCACCAGCCGTATTACGAGTCCATTATATCCTATGGAACTCGTAATACGGCTGGTGGTATATCCGTCACTTTACCGTCACTTTTGGGACGGATGAACACTCCTCCAAAGTTAGAATAACCCCCCTAATCTGTTGGGAGGATGGCCTCCTATACAGTGAACCCAAGGCTGCTGAGCCTGGCTCAGCCAGTGTGCTGCTGGTACCCCAGTGCTTCAGAGCCTTTCTACTGGGTCTGGCTCATGATGTGCCTTTAGCTGGACATTTGGGGGGGGGGAACAAGACCTTTGAGCGGCTTGTAACCCACTTTCACTGGTCCCTAATGTGCAGGCACTCAGATGCCCATTGTAGGTCTTGCCAAACATGAAAGGCATGTGGCAAGAGTGGGGGGAAATGTAAGGCTCCCCTCTAACCTTTCCCCATGGTTAGTACCCCCTTTGAAAGGGTTGGTATTGACACTGTGGGGGGCTCTGGATCCCAAGACAGCCATGGGCAAAAGGTTTAGCCTGGCCTTGGTGTACCATGCCACCCAGTACCCAGAAGCCATTCCTCTGAGGTCATGATGGAGATTTTTACCCTCATGGGGTTCCCAAAGGAAGTGGTATCCGATAGGGGTACCAACTTCATGTCTACCTGTATGAAGTCTCTGTGGCATGAGTGTGGGATAACGTATAAGTTCACAACTCCTTACCACCCCAAAGCAATGGTCTGGTTAAAATGTTCAACCACACCTTGAAAGGCATGATTATGGATCTGTCAGAGCCCTTGAGGCGTAAGTGGAACATCCTATTACCATGCCTTCTGTTCGTCTACAGGGAGGTGCCTTAAAAAGGGCTTGGATTTAGTCCTTTTAAGTTACTGTATTGCCACCCTGTCAGGGGACCTCTGAGTCTGGTGAAGGAGGGCTTAGAGAAAGCCCCTAGTAAACCTCCCAAGGATGTATTCAGTTACATGCTGACTTTTAGAAACCAGACTGCCCGCTTCAGAGCTCTCGCCCAAGAGAATCTAGAAGTAAGCCAGGAAGACATGAAACGGTGGTATGACCAGAATGCCACTCTGGTCGAGTTTCAACCTGGACAGCAAGTGTGGGTGATGGCGCCAGTGGATCCTAGGGCGCTCCAGGACAAGTGGACTGGGCCATTTGAGGTAGTGAAGTTCAAGAGCGAAGTCACCTACCTGGTAAACATGTGCACTCCCAGGAACCCCTTGAGGGTCCTGCATGTGAACCGCCTCAAGCCACACTTTGAGCGGACTGAATTGTCCATGCTCCTAGCAACAGATGATGGGGTGTAGGAAGAGAGTGAGCCTCTTCCTGACCTCCTGTCTGTTGGAGAGAAGGATGGGTCTGTGGAGGGAGTGAACCTCTCCCCTTCCCTGACCTCAGAACAACAGAGGGACTGTTGCCAGGTGTTGAGTTAGTTTGCCTCCCTGTTCTCCTTGATCCCAGGGGTTAAACACTTGTGTACACATGATCTTGACACAAGGGACAGTCCACCTGTTAAACAGAAGGTTTACAGGGTGACTGATAAGGTCAGGGCTAGCATCAAAGATGAAGTATCAAAGATGTTAACCTTAGGGGTAATTGAGTTTTCTGGTAGTCCTTGGGCCAGCCATATGGTCTTGGTCCCATAGGATGCTGCTTCTGGTGCCACACCAGAACTCCGGTTTTGTGTGGATTACCGTGGTCTCAGTGCGGTCACTAAGAATGATGGGCACTCCATCCCCGGAGCAGATGAGCTCATGATCGGTTGGGAGCTGCCAAGTACCTCAGCATGTTTGACTTGATGTCTCAGTATTGGCAAATTGAGGGGGCCAAGGAGAGGTCAGCGTTTTCTACCCGAGATGGGCATTTCCAGTTTAAAGTGATGCCATTTGGGATGAAAAATGCCCCTGCCACCTTTCAGAGGTTGGTGAACCAGGTGTTGGGTGGACTGGATGATTTCATTGCAGTCTACCTGGATGACATTGCGGTGTTCAGTCCCTCTTGGGAAGAACACTTGCAGAACCTCTGTATAGTGTTGGAGGCCCTGCAAAAGGCTGGCCTCACTATTGAAGTCAGTAAGTGCCAGATAGGGCAGCATTCAGTGGTGTATTTGGGATACCAGGTAGGGAGTGGACACACTCATATACTGTTTTCCTTTATCAATTTATTTGTAGGTAGTGTTTTTGACAAGTGGCATTGTTGTACTTTTAATATACAAATTGCTGATTTATTAATTGCTGTCACAGTTCAACATATTACTAAAAATTGGAAAATGCTTTACATATTTCCTTTCAAGCATGGTGGTATTGTGTTTGCTATAATCATAGACAGGAAAGGGCTTATACTGTTCCAGTGTCTCTAGCTATCAAGCAAAATGCACTTTGGTCTCCAATAACTATTTCCCTAGACTCCTTAGTTTCAAAGACTACCCTACATCAACCCTTGGTTGAAGCAGTATCTAAACCTCCTTGAGTATATCATTATCTTAGTAGATTTCCTTTACCAATAGTAATATGTTTACATACCTGTCTAATTAATTACATGTACTCTTCACTCTCTGATATTCTACCACTGTTTAAGATTGCACCAACTTCAATTACATGAGAAGTGTTCTGCTTTTACTCTTCTTACCTTCTTTTCCTTACCCCTGGTCCCATTTGCTAAATATATCCACAAATATTTTACTGTACTATTTTGATATTATTCAATTGTATTCATTATATTGTTCTTATATCATGTTGTGAACCTATTGTTTTGTTCTTTTTTTTTCCTATTCAATACATTTTACTTTTAAAAATTAAAAAAGCTATTTTAGTTGATTGTGCCCCACATTAGCTCTGTCAATGGAAAACGTTCACTGACTGCCTCACATTAGCGACCCACACAGCCTGGGATAAAACTTCCCGGGTGTGGGTATCATTAGTTGTGTGTTTCTCTGAAGCAAACTCCCCAATTGGGAGGTTGTTTATGAAAAATAAACAAAATGTTAAAAGTTCGGTGAATGGCCTTCAAAACCAACATAAGCCATCCACCAAACATTTTATACATTTATTGGAACTGAGAGAGCGTAGTTTTAATATTATATATTATGGACGTGTAATGCTTACATTTGACTAAAACAGTCTTAGAATATATTAAATAAAGGTATAAGTTTTGCTCATGTATGAATGTTAATGCTAAAATAATAATTATCTTCAGTTATATGTAGTATTATAGGCTGAACTGCATTCATTAGAATTGTGTGCCTTAAGTTAGCATAAGTCGCGAACTAGCTGTGTAACTCTCATTTAAAATCTATTTTCCTGCTTTTCTCCATGCGGACTCGCAAAAGAACTATGACCCAGCTATTGTTCTCTTCTATATTGAAATGCAACATTAACAAAACTTCCCATCCGCATTCTACTAGCTTTTAGTATAGAGATATGTGCTTCGAAACAGTAATGGACACTTTCAAGGACAATGAGACGAGGAGAGAAGAACTCCTGACCCGAGACGTGTGCCAAGATGGTGAAGTAACCCCGGACGTACCACCTACGAAAATGCTGATTATAAAGACCAATTGGAAGATGAGAAAATATCTTAGAATGACAAATGCATTACTTAATGAATAATTTGATTGGTTACCAATGATGGGGTGTAGTTATTAACCAATAGAATTGTGGGGGAATGGGTTAAGAAAAAGGGGATAAAAACTCATGACACAGAGGACGAAGTTCAGTTAGGAAGGGATGACATCGATTGCATCCAGAAACTCTGTCACTCTATTTGGTGATTTGAGACTTAGACAAAGTATTACAATCCATAGACTGCCCTATTACACTGTCCTCCATATGAGGAAAGTGATCCATGATTCTCTTTAGTTAGATTGACGGTGAACCAACTGATGTCCTGAAGACGAAGACTGATCCTGTATGCTGACAAAACTTGAGGAGGGTAAATATTATTGCTGACAGAATTGCTATGCCTTTTCTTTCTAGGTACCAACTGCTGTATATTTAATTAATTATTTAGTTAGATGTTTTCCAAATTGATGTTCTAAATTGTTTTGCATGAAGCCCAACATGCTAATGCTAATTTGAGGTTAGGAGAGGTAATCAATTGACTGACGAAACTGACGTGACTGACATGAAGCTATGCTGAACTGATATTCTGATGTTTATCATACACCATGGTTTAATCTCTGCTGTTATATCTATCCTATGATCTTGATTATCGCATTCTTGAAAGTTTATTATAATTGCCACTCTGTGATTATGCTTTTATGTCTCTTGGGTTTGAGACTAATACGTTTAATATTAGATTGTAATCAATAGGGAATAAATTCACAAAATCTTTCTTCAAGGTGTGATTATTTGAGCCTGAGAATTAATAAATGCGCCAAAGGTTCATTAATGGTTATTGTGAAACATAATTGATGTTTGGTAATCTCGTCCTACGGAGACTAACCACTGGGTCAAAAGGTTCATCGACCTAAAACGAGTCCTGATGTGTATAAATTGACATAGACGGACGCATTACCAGAACCATCATGACAGCAGTTCCTTTCAATGTACAGAGATGACTGCTGGGTGCTCTGTCAACTCTAAAGTTGACAGATGGTATTCTGTCAGAATTGTGGTGGCACTTTTCTTGGCTACCTTGATGGATGGAGTACAGTCTGCCAAACAGAAAACCATGCCCTTAGTCAAAAGACAAGATAAACTGACCTCATTTCATTCAAGTTTTCGGGAATTAGGTGCACCTTCTCTTCCTCTATGCTCATGCCCAAATAAACACTCCAGTCCTGAGAACACGTGATAGCAATATTAGCCTCCTAAATGGCCTCTGCAGAATTCATTTATTCTTCTGACCAAATCTTGTATTTCATCACTATCATCATGATGGAGATTGCCTCTCAGCTTTTGTTATGGAACTCTTCACAATTTTGATCTTTAATTTTGAAGTATTTCACAGTGTTTCACCCTGCACATTGGTGACATCATATTTCTTCTTAGTTCTAACTGCTCATCAGCCCAATACCCTTTGGCCACCAACAGACCCTCCCTAAAGTAATTTGGTTCAGATATCCAAGAAACCTTGGAATTAGCATGGACTTCGGCCTTTCTATGAACCCACAAGCTAAACAAGTGATACAATCTACCCTTCATACCATGTGGATACTTAGTTGTTTTTTTTTAACCACACATGGGATTCCCTAAAAGCGCCAATCAACTACTTCCCTCATAATATAGAGATTGGATTATGTTAAAGACTTGTAAAATGGAATATCACCTTCAGTTTTGAGATGCTTCTAAACAATTCATCATGCAACAGCAATATAATTCCTTCATATGCATTTACAAGGCCACTTCTCCCCTGTGTTGACTGCTCTTCACTTCCATCCCGTACTAGAAGATCCACTGGCAAAATAAAATAAGGCAATAAGCAGAAAGTGACACAAGATGAAACTCAAATAATGCTCTCAGAAAAGGATACTGTATTCCAGACTATCAACCCGTTTAATCAAACTTACCTACAAGAGAACATACAGCCTTCTTATCCAAACTGCTAAGTTATGGACCTTCCATCAAGAATACAAGCCATCAACATTCACTTAGAATTCAGGAGAATGTCAAAAAACTTCCTCTTTCCCTCATTATTCTGCTACCCATTAGCAAGATGGAAACCAAAGAATCCTTTTTAGTACAAGGTAAGAAGCCTGGCACCCACACCTGATTCCAAGTGAAAAAGCCTCGAGCATCAGGCAGACAGACAAAATGGACAAGAATACTAGAACATCACTCTTAGCATCAATAGTTCCAACCATGGAACAATAGAGATACACAAACAGCAAAAGAGTAACCTTCGTAATGTGGCACGTACTGTAATGATTCCAATAAAACCTTTTTAAAGCTATCTGAGAAACTGTTAATTAATTGTGCAATTTTACACATAGCATAACCCTGCACACTGGTTGTAAATGTGATCCTGCTGGTAAATGCTTGAACTACAAATAAGCATGTACATTTCTTCCAAAACCATGGCTTTACTGAACAGTGAATCACCCATCCATACTACAACGTGAAACATTCACGTTCTTCAGGCTACGTGGCAGCTTTAAATACTCCATTTAACAAATTCTTATTTCAAAATAAAGGTTTGAAAATTGTGCATCATTCAAATGCAAGCAGTATGACATCCTATGATCGGTATCTATGACAATGCTACTAATAGTGTGAAACATACTATTAACCCAAGTACATTAAACCACAATTGTATTCGAACCTGCACAAGTTTGCGCTAATCTGCACGGCTAGAAAACGTACTAAAATTGCATCACCGAATGGAAACAGCATACCTAACTGTAACCTTATATTTGGATAGTCCCTAACACCGGGCTCCTGCGGAGTAGTTGTTACCTGCCCACAAACCAGTTCAGCACCTCACCAGGGGTAGTAGGTAGAATACTTTGAACTCCTATTTCACTGTACTGGATTTTGCTTCAGCTTGAAATGAGGCCAGTGCAGTTCTAAAAACAATAAAGAACCCTTAAAGCCAGCTGGCATGGACGTCATTTAGGGGTCACCTTGCTTCGCAGTTGCAACCCCTAGCTTGGCTATGGTGGCCCTGGCACTGCCTTTGTGACCAGTGACTACAGACGGGAAAACTAAGGGGGTTATTCTAACTTTGGAGGAGGTGTTAATCCGTCCCAAAAGTGACGGAAAAGTGACGGATTTACCACCAGCCGTATTACGAGTCCATTATATCCTATGGAACTCGTAATACGGCTGGTGGTATATCCGTCACTTTACCGTCACTTTTGGGACAGATTAACACTCCTCCAAAGTTAGAATAACCCCCAAAGTGTCAAGAACTTAGGAGCGGCCCACTCCTATGGTGGTCAGGGGCCTGCTCTGCTTGCTTTCTGTTCATTTGTATTATAGTAATAGTGATTCAAAATCTATCATTCACTATTAGTATAATAAAAACTGGAGAAGCAGGAGTTGGAAGGAGACATTGGCTGGCAGTTCAGGTAAGTAAACATGTTTTAAAATGTGTATTCTCTGCGTGCTTGTGTGTGACAGAGATGGCATACATATGCTTGAGTAGGTGTCCACATGTGAATGTGAGTGAAAATGAGTGAGAGTCATTGATAGGCAGGGACTGAAAATTATTGAGTGTGAGTTAGGGAAAATTAATGAATAAGTGTGAGTGTGAAGGAGTGTTATAGTATGAGTAAGAAAGAGGATGAGTGGGACTGAGTGAGAGTGAGTAATTTAACTGAGAGTTAGACTGAGTAAGCCAGAGTGAATGAAAATAAGTGAGAGTGGGTGGGAGTGTGCATAAGTATGAGTGAGTGAGAGAATGGTGAATGTGAATGAATGATTGGCTGGGTAAGTGAATGACATAGAATACATGAAAGTGAGTATGTGGAAGTGAGAGTAAAAGAAAGTGATTGTTAGAGAAAATATATGACTGAGTCAGGGTAGGAATGAGTAAGTCTGAATGAGCAAGAATGAGTGCAAAAGAATGAAAGCAAGAGAGTGTAGATGAATGAGTGAGTGAATGTAAGTGAGTGTGAGCAGGAACGTGATGTTACTTCTGAATCTGTCATTGGCCATGCCATACTGGAGGTTATTTCATGGTTATACAGGTGCCAAGGACAAAATACTGATGTTTCATAATGGAAGCAATTATTTGCGTGACAGACACCTGTGACAAAATACTGTCTCTGGCACATAATAACCCGTGGCATAGAGGCCCCAGTGGAATAATGATGTAGAACATTGGAGGTAATTTGTGACCTAAGGGAGGACACCTTAGCATTTGTGATGGTTCAACTATAACAAAATACTGACACTGATATGATATAGGTAATTTTTGATGAAAGGTCAACCATGTTATAAAGCCAGCATTAAAGGCAACATTCAAGCACTGATATATTTAATTTATGGCATAAGAAGCACCCATGGACTTTGAGGGATACCCATGACAAAAATGATGGCCTGGTACAATGGAGGTTACTTTTGACTTATTGGGGCACCCACCGCACATTTTGAAAACACTGGATTAACTCCTGGGTAGCTTCGATTTCATTGACTGGACATACCACGAACATAAATGAATATGTAATTAGTTCCCCCTCAAAGCCTATGTTTTTTAGTAAATGTATTTGAAAAATTGGCTTTGAAATGCACTGCGTACATTTTTTCAAAAATGTTCTTGAGGGAAGACTCCTCTGAATCCAACTTCAAGAGGTCTGGTGCACTTGTTTCGCTCGTGCACTTCAATTCAGGGCAAGTATTACACCCCATCACTTTCAAAGATCTAATATACATGGTATCTACGATAGACATTTGCCTGTGCTGTGTGGTTATGTTAATCATGCAGTTATGTCACTTCAGCAATATCAATTATTGTGATGGAATGAAGGTTAAGGTCTTCCTAGGAGGATATAGGGTCATAGGTTATATGATCTCTCTGCTTGTAGTGTCTTTATTGTCAAAGAAATGTGTGATGTCATTTCTGCTACCCCTTGCATTTTAGGGAAATCAACAGCCAAGCAGTGCTTAATTTGAGCCAATGGTTCATGGTGCTCCGCACCAGCACTTAATTGCCAACTTCGGGACTTGCAACACTCTGCTATGTGCTGCCACTCTCTCCCTAATTTATAGATAAGCAGAACAACAGTTGGTGATTAATTGAACATACCTTAAAACTGACTATTACCACCCACCAAAAGCCATGATCAGAGCTTAGTGGGCCTGCAATAATCTGAAAAGACACACACACTTGTAGGAGTGTGATTGTTAGTAGTTGTGTTGATGCTATCTTTGACAGCACTGTCCGTGAGCAATATGTGGTGCAAATTAAAGTGGCCTTTGAGGAGGGCCCTGGCACTTATTATTATTATTTTTTTTTACAAATTAAATACTGCAGCCAAGCCCTCTATACCTACTAAGAAGGCTCACAATGACGACTTGTGCTTCAATAATTTCATGTCTACTCCAATATCAAGAATGCATCGCTTTCTTTGCCCAATTTTCCTTTGCCCAATTTGTCTTTGCTCTGCCAGTGTGGGTAGACTTAATGCAGGTAAAAGTTATATGAAAGTTTCGGGGTGTCATCTATGCAGTTATATGCTTGCGTCCTCCTATAAAATGAAAGTTCACAGACGTGAACCTTACAGTAGAAATTAGCAGTAGCTTGTAACTGAAATACTTCATCACCCCATGAACCTCAGGTTTAAGCCAGGATGACGAACACCGAGAACCTCTAAGGAGGGCATCAACAAAGTATTCTCTTTTGGTACTAACCATGCCTCACATACTCTTCATCCATCCATCCTTCATCCATCCTGCCCTACTTAGCCTACAATGTAATTACTGTCTCTCCTTAGCAAACTCTGTACATAATTTGAGGTGAAAATACTATGTGTAAGTATGCAATAGTACAGTTTAAGTCCTCGAAAATTCTAAATACCATCTTGTTTTTGTAGATAAAAACTGCTCTTATAACATGGAATTTATGGACCGTGGAAATCCATGTCAGGACACGTGCTCCAATCCTAAAATAAGCCAACTTTGTAAGGAACAAGTTAGTGAAGGATGCTTCTGTCCTCCTGGTAGGTATTATTCATATATGCTTTACTGAATGCTATTAAAATGTGCTAAGCAGAACGTTTTAAGTATGCAAATAGTAGGGGAGGTGGATTGCTCTATTTGCGAAATGTACACCACTCTTTAGAAAAGTATGAAACAATTGCCATGCTAGGCCTTTGGGTAATTTCTTGAGATGTACGTTTTGTAATTGTTGGAAAATGGGTTATTGGTAGGGCAGGTAGGTACCTACACCTAGCAACAAGCCACTAACCTCCACATAGGTACAGTTAGGTCTCAGTAAATTAATCCCAGCTCAACCCTTGGTAGCTTGGCAACGAGCGTCAAGGCTTAACTTAAGAGACAAAGTGTAAAGCATTCAAATATCACAAAACAGTAATTAAATAAAACACAGGAAACAGTTTAAAAATCCAAAACCAATTTATAAAACTAGTTTATATTTTTATCTTTAAAATGACACAAAAACGATTAAAATCGGTTCAGGGGAACCGGAGATATGAATTTTTAAAGAATTATTACTTTTCTAGCGCTTAGAAACAAAAAGCGCCAATCGGGTCATCTGGTTGCACCTCGACCGGGGCAAAGTCAAACTTTCAGGCCGACCGCGATGGAGCCCTGCTCGGCTACAGGTCGCGGGAGGCCTCGGTTAAAAAGTTACCTTCTGACTTAGTCTTTATTTTGAAGTTTTTCTTCACCGGGACGACCTGCCAGTTGAATCCGACCTCCTGGAGCCCTTGTCCGGATACGCGATGTGGGTTTCCTCAGTGGAGACTTTTACCTTCGGACTTAGTCGTTTTTTCGAGATGAAAATCCTTCGACCGGGGTAAACCTGGATCTTGATCCGACGTCCATGGAGCCCTTCTCGGATACGATGGCTGGGAGGTCCCGGTCAACTTTTTACGTTCGCACTTAGTCTCTTTTTTGGATGTTTTTCTTTACCGGGGCGAACCACGAAGTCAGGCCGGGTCGCGGTTGAGGCAAGCCGGCTAGAATTTCCGCGGCGGGTCGGTCCTTCTCTGGAGCTTTTTTCCAAAAATTCTCAAATCTTTTCCAAACTTCTGGGGCTTCACCCAGATGTTCTTTTAAGGTTCTTTTGGGGTCCACAGCTCACCCCAAGGGTCCAGAAGTTCTGTGATGGTCCTTGGGGGGTGCGGACTTCAACTCCCAGAATGCACCTGGCGCAAACTCCTTTTTGGCCACTGGACAGTGGTCAGCTGGTCGCTTTCTTCAGGAGTTGGTGCAGGGGACTCTGGTTTAGCAATTTTTCACCTGTAGCAAACAGGGAGTCCCTCCTTGAACCAGTTGAAGCCAGGCAAAGTCCTTCTTGTGGTGAAGCCCAAGTGTGCAGCTGGTGCAGTCCTTCTGAGTGCAGGGTCCAGGTGCAGGCCAGGGGTCCAGCAGGGAAGTCCTTCTTCTTCTTTAGTTCCTTTCTTGTTGAATTCTGGAGGGGATCTGAGGCGTGGTTGCAGGTCTGCCAGTTTTATCCTTGCTCCTGGGTGAAAAGCAGGGGGGCCCTGGTTCTCCAATCAGGGACAGGGTCGTCCCCCTGTGATGACCACTTCCTGGGAAGTGTGGCAAAAATTCATCCCAGAAGGCAACAGTCTCTAAAAATCCAACATGGATGAATCTGATTTTTGGAGGTTACATCTGGCTGAGCCCACCCACTGGTGTGGCTAAAAATCATAAACACACCCCTCTCCTGCCCTCTCCTAATCTAATCAAGGGGGCACCTAATTGTCTGGGGTTGCAGGATGTAGGGGTGTTGCTGGGTGCTCCAAATGTCCTTCTCTGCCTTTGAAGACCAGTTTGGCAGCCCTCCCCCTTCCTGCCTCGCCATCTGCTGAGGGGAGATTCTCTCTCCCAAGCACATTCCTTTGTGTGAAGCCTGGCCACTTCACACCTCATCAAGGCAGCCTGGCAGAAGCTGCTGCAGGCTGGCCAATCAGAGCAAAGCAGCAAAAACAATGCAGAGCTGAAATTGGCAACTTTTGAGGTAAAGTCTAAACTTTTTACCTGGACAAGTTATATTAAATCCAACAACTGGAAGTTGTGGGATTTATTATAACAATCAATTTGATACCAAATTCTTGGTATGTAACATTTAAGGAGACTTTAAAATTTAAAATAAAGTCTGCCCATTCTAGCCTATGAAGGGCATTTACTTCAATGAGGGAAAAACGAATTTGGCTGTTTTTACCTCACCAGGGCTTATAAATCTATTTTTATAAAGTCCCTGCTTATAGTTACATGGCACCCAGCCCTAGGGGCACATAGGGCACACCTTAGGGGTGACTTATATGTAAAAATAAGGTAGTTTAAGACTTTGGAAGTACCTTTAATTCCAAAGTCGAATTTGCATATAATTTTAATTTAAAAGCAGCCAGCAAGGCAGGCCTGCCTTTAAAATGACACTGGGCACCTCAGCAGTGCACCTAGGTGTGCACCACCTATGCTGTGGTCCCTAAACCTACATGCCCTACCATATACTAGGGACTTATAGGTAGGTTAACTTAGCCAATTATAATTAGCCTAATTTGCATATCCATTTTACACAGAGCACAGGCCCTGGGACTGGTTAGCAGTACCCAGGGCACCATCAGAGTCAGGAAAACACCAGCAAAAAGTGGAAAATGGGGGCAAAAAGTTATGGGGCCTCTGCAATCAGCCCTGTTTTCTCACACAACCCCCCCCCCCCAGCCCACACGCCCAGGAGACTCAGCCCAACCCTGGGAGAGTCTTCCTGGCTTGTTAGGCGAGGAAGACAGTGAAGAAAACTGGCTGTCCCTTTGCAGGGCCTACTCTGCCTTATATCCTCCTGTCAGGGTCACTCCCTCTGGGTAGTGAAGCCATCCCAACAGTAAAAGGACCCAACTCAAACTGAAACTTCCCTCTATGGGGGTCTTCCTCCTCTCTCTCTGCCAACTTGGGTAGTGAGGTGCCCACCTCCCCTACTCCAAACTTTGCTAGGGCAACACCTAGCTTACCCAAAGAGGTCACCCAACACTTGAGCAACCCCACCATGACCAATAGGGTCAGGGGGCCTACTTTGCTATTGGCCCTGGGGTCTGCCTCTCAGGCCAAGTACATTGCTGCCAGAAAGGCTAGCACCCAACAGAGGCTACTGACAGCTGTCAGTACCCAGAACCACACCCTAAGCTCTCCACTGACAGGTGGCTGAGCTGCTTGAGTGGCAATTTTGGGGTCCTGGCACCCCTCTTGCTGTCTAGAGTGGGGGGCTACCACCTCCTGTGGCAGACACCCTCCTTCCACTCTCCCTTCAGTCAGTGCAGGGGCAACACCTTGCATCTGGACAGCTGCCTGACTACTCAGGACTTCCTTGGGGTCAGGTGAGGCCTCACCAGTGCCAACTCTGGGCTCCCCCCTTAATGGGGCAGAAGGCCCTTGGCTCCCTGGAACTCTCTTTAAGAGTGGCCTACCCTTCCTTTTCTTCTTTCCTTTTCTTGGGGACCCCTGTCTCCTAACTGTAGGGACTGACTCCCCATGACTTTGGGTTGGGGGGGCGCACTTGGCGACCACCCCATCTGTGACCAGACTCACCTCTGGGAGGTCATTGCCCAGGATACAATCTAGGGGAAGGTCAGCACTGACTACCACCCTAATCCAGTCAAGGATACCCTCCCTCTCTAGGGGCACTATGGCTACAGGGTTGGAGGTGATCTCCCCTGTGGCTATCCTGACTTTCTTTGTCTTTCCTGGGACATACATGTCTGGGGTCACTAACCGGTCACTCACTATAGTGTGACTGGCACAGGTGTCTCTCAGGCCAGTGGTAGGGATCCCATTCACTTGAATGTGGTGGAAGTGCCTACTCCCACCCTCAGGGATCACCAGCTTACCATCTGGTCCTGTCTCCCAGCACAATGCTAGGAGGACTTCATCATCTGAGGAATCCTCCTCTATGGCTACACTGGACCGCCCAATGCTAACCACCTTCTTTGGACAGGCTGCTTCTCCTCTGAAGTGACCTGTCTGCTGACAGTCAAAGCAAGCCCTACTGTCCAAGAGCTTTTTTAACCCTGGGTCTCCCTGTCTCTGCTTGTCAGAGTGGGAGTGGGATTTACTCTCCTCCTTCTTAGGGTTCTGGGGTACAGAGGGAGTCTCTGTGGTGGGCTTACCACCTCCCTCCTTAGGTTTTTGGGGACCTGTCCCCCCTTTCTTGGAGTCTCCCCCCTGGGACTTGACAACCACCCTGGTTCTCAACCACTCATCAGCCGCCTCCCCTAGCTCTCTAGGGTTGGTCTGCTTAGAGTCCACTAGATGCTGGCGTAACCTTTCTTGGGTACAATTGGTCAAGATGTGCTCTCTCATGATCAGATTGTATAACCCCTCATAAGTATCTACTTTGTTACCAATAATCCAGCCCTCTAGTGCCTTTAGTGAAATGTCCACAAAGTCAACCCAAGACTGGGTACTGACCTTCTGGGTGTCCCTGAACTTCATTCTATATTGCTCTGGGGTCAGACCAAACTTCTTGGCTAAGCACCTCTTCATACTAGGGTATGAATCTGCCTCCTCCCCCCTTAAGGTCAGAAGCCTATCCCTCCCTGAGTTGGGGACCAACTCCCACAAAAGGGAACCCCAGTATTGAGGCCTAACCCTTCTCATTTGGAGTGCCCTCTCAAAGGCCCCCAGCCACTTATCTATGTCATCCCCCTCTACATAAGCAGGAACTACCCCCTTGGGTAATCTGGGGCAAACTCCCCCACCCATGGACACCTCAGCTTCTTTATCGCTGCTTCCATCTCTTTTCTCTGTGTATGCCCACTTTTTCTTTTCTAGGGCCAGCTTCTCTGCTTCCAAAGCTATGTATGCTAGCTGGGCCTCCAGCTCTCTTTCTCTGATGGATGGGTTCTCTCCTCCTGAAAGGACCCCCTTCCCACCACTAGCTTTGGATCTGCCCCTAGTGACTGTATTTACTGAGGACCGTTCTTCCTCATTCTCACTTAGGCTCAGATGCCTTCCCTCCCCTGAGTGGTTAGAGCTAGCATCCTCCCTTCTTTCTCCCTCCTCTGGAGCTTCTTCTGACTCTACCTCTTGGGCCTCAGCCCATGCTGTCAGGGATGTGATCAGGATTTGCTTCCTGAGATCAGTGGTTGCAGGCAACCCTCTTTCAATACACAACCCCCTAAGCTGGACTACTGTCAGTGTGGGTAGGCTAGCCAGATCAAGCTCCATGGTTCCCTAGTTTTGTGTCAACAAAAACTTTTTGCAAAAATTGGAAACAAGAATTTAGAAAAATTACAAAAATTCAATAATTGAAATTAATCCAAATTAAAAATTAAAAACAATTTTTGCACTAGGACAATTTAAAGGATTTTTAATTTGTTTTACCTAAAACTGTAACGTGATATTGAACACAAGTACAGGATCCCGTCGCTGCTTCCAATTATGTTGGAAAATGGGTTATTGGTAGGGCAGGTAGGTACCTACACCTAGCAACAAGCCACTAACCTCCACATAGGTACAGTTAGGTCTCAGTAAATTAATCCCAGCTCAACCCTTGGTAGCTTGGCAACGAGCGTCAAGGCTTAACTTAGGAGACAAAGTGTAAAGCATTCAAATATCACAACACAGTAATTAAATAAAACACAGGAAACAGTTTAAAAATCCAAAACCAATTTATAAAAATAGTTTATATTTTTATCTTTAAAAGGACACAAAAACGATTAAAATCGGTTCAGGGGAACCGGAGATATGAATTTTTAAAGAATTATTACTTTTCTAGCGCTTAGAAACAAAAAGCGCCAATCGGGTCATCTGGTTGCACGTCGACCGGGGCAAAGTCAAACTTTCAGGCCGACCGCGATGAAGCCCTGCTCGGCTACAGGCCGCGGGAGGCCTCGGTTAAAAAGTTACCTTCTGACTTAGTCTTTATTTTTAAGTTTTTCTTCACCGGGACGAACCTGCCAGTTGAATCCGACCTCCTGGAGCCCTTGTCCGGATACGCGATGTGGGTTTCCTCGGTGGAGACTTTTACCTTCGGACTTAGTCGTTTTTTCGAGATGAAAATCCTTCGACCGGGGTAAACCTGGATCTTGATCCGACGTCCATGGAGCCCTTCTCGGATACGATGGCTGGGAGGTCCCGGTCAACTTTTTACGTTCGGACTTAGTCTCTTTTTTGGATGTTTTTCTTTACCGGGACAAACCACGAAGTCAGGCCGGGTCGCGGTTGAGGCAAGCCGGCTAGAATTTCCGCGGCGGGTCGGTCCCTCTCTGGAGCTTTTTTCCCAAAATTCTCAAATCTTTTTCAAACTTCTGGGGCTTTACCCAGATGTTCTTTTAAGGTTCTTTTGGGGTCCACAGCTCACCCCAAGGGTCCAGAAGTTCTGTGATGGTCCTTGGGGGGTGCAGACTTCAACTCCCAGAATGCACCTGGCGCAAACTCCTTTTTGGCCACTGGACAGTGGTCAGCTGGTCGCTTTCTTCAGGAGTTGGTGCAGGGGACTCTGGTTTAGCAATTTTTCACCTGTAGCAAACAGGGAGTCCCTCCTTGAACCAGTTGAAGCCAGGCAAAGTCCTTCTTGTGGTGAAGCCCAAGTGTGCAGCTGGTGCAGTCCTTCTGAGTGCAGGGTCCAGGTGCAGGCCAGGGGTCCAGCAGGGCAGTCCTTCTTCTTCTTTAGTTCCTTTCTTGTTGAATTCTGGAGGGGATCTGAGGCGTGGGTGCAGGTCTGCCAGTTTTATCCTTGCTCCTGGGTGAAAAGCAGGGGGGCCCTGGTTCTCCAATCAGGGACAGGGTCGTCCCCCTGTGATGACCACTTCCTGGGAAGTGTGGCAAAAATCCATCCCAGAAGGCAACAGTCTCTAAAAATCCAACATGGATGAATCTGATTTTTGGAGGTTACATCTGGCTGAGCCCACCCACTGGTGTGGCTAAAAATCATAAACACACCCCTCTCCTGCCCTCTCCTAATCTAATCAAGGGGGCACCTAATTGTCTGGGGTTGCAGGATGTGGGGGTGTTGCTGGGTGCTCCAAATGTCCTTCTCTGCCTTTGAAGACCAGTTTGGCAGCCCTCCCCCTTCCTGCCTCGCCATCTGCTGAGGGGAGATTCTCTCCCCCAAGCACATTCCTTTGTGTGAAGCCTGGCCACTTCACACCTCATCAAGGCAGCCTGGCAGAAGCTGCTCCAGGCTGGCCAATCAGAGCACAGCAGCAAAAACAATGCAGAGCTGAAATTGGCAACTTTTGAGGTAAAGTCTAAACTTTTTACCTGGACAAGTTATATTAAATCCAACAACTGGAAGTTGTGGGATTTATTATAACAATCAATTTGATACCAAATTATTGGCATGTAACATTTAAGGAGACTTTAAAATTTAAAATAAAGTCTGCCCATTCTAGCCTATGAAGGCCATTTACTTCAATGAGGGAAAAACGAATTTGGCTGTTTTTACCTCACCAGGGCTTATAAATCTATTTTTATAAAGTCCCTGCTTATAGTTACATGGCACCCAGCCCTAGGGGCACATAGGGCACACCTTAGGGGTGACTTATATGTAAAAATAAGGTAGTTTTAAGACTTTGGAAGTACCTTTAATTCCAAAGTCGAATTTGCATATAATTTTTATTTAAAAGCAGCCAGCAAGGCAGGCCTGCCTTTAAAATGACACTGAGCACCTCAGCAGTGCACCTAGGTGTGCACCACCTATGCTGTGGTCCCTAAACCTACATGCCCTACCATATACTAGGGACTTATAGGTAGGTTAACTTAGTCAATTATAATTAGCCTAATTTGCATATCCATTTTACACAGAGCACAGGCCCTGGGACTGGTTAGCAGTACCCAGGGCACCATCAGAGTCAGGAAAACACCAGCAAAAAGTGGAAAATGGGGGCAAAAAGTTATGGGGCCTCTGCAATCAGCCCTGTTTTCTCACAGTAATCATCTGCTTAAGGGGATATGTGCAGACTTTTTGTATGCGCTATATTAGTTTACACCTCTTTCACTTTGCTCGATTCAGAGATTTGCCTATATTTTGCATTCTCCAAGTGGGTACCCAGCAGTAACACAGAGAATCTTGACTTGTCTTTCTCCTAAAGTGAGGTGTTTTAGAATATTTTCCATGAAAAAAATACATTCAAGATTTTGCTCTATTTGAAAGTAAGCGTGTGCTACACTGATGTTAGATGGATTGCTCTCAATCTCTCAATTCCAAAGCTTTAAAATTATCCTAGGTGCACAATTGTCCTTCGCCTTAATATACAGTGGCTCGAACATAGAAAAAAAACTTCAGTTTAGATAGCCTACAAAACATCTTAAGAGTTGTGTTTTTTAGGCGTGTGTTCACAATTACAAACTAGTTTGCCTAGACTAAACCCGAGGCACTGTGGAAAGCAAGCTCAAATCGCAAATCTATTTACCACGAGTATTCTGTCCCTTTGAAATGTGCCGCTGCAGCTTGATATCCTGCGTTCCATAAGTCACAACTGGAACTGCGAATAGAGGATGGACACGCGCTTCATTTCTAATTGAATGAGTGTAGGTGCCCAAAGATCTGTTCAGAATTCCGTGGCCAGCGCTTGAGCGTGTCGGCGCTCTCAGTACCAAGACTGCATAGTCTAGAATTCACATCATGCCTCTTGACTAGAGGACACTCTTCCGCCCTCTTATCTCAATACTGCATGTCCTCGCTTTCTCCCTTTCTGATTTTTTTATGTATGATCTTTCTCCGTCTTTCCCTTATGTGTTTTTCTCTCTCTACGTCTTGGAGACTGTTCGATTAAAAAAAAAACACTCATTTTGCATATGGTCCGCCAGAAATATCAAGGCAGCTAGAACATATTCTACTTTGTAATGCATTTAGCGCTAAGATGCTTATTAGCATTATCCTATCATATCATTAGTTCCCATCAGCCACGTGAGCATGGCGATGGGAGACTGCTGTTATCATTAGGTGACTTTCTCCAAACATGTACCACTCCACCTGCTGGAAAACACTGACATATGTATGTGATGTAGAAAGGGTGTCAAGGGCCATAATATTTGAGTTAGGGGGAGAATTGTACCCCGCGGATCCTGGTGCCACTGCACCTGCTGCACTAATAAATAATACACTAATGTAAAAGCTCATAAACGTCAATGCTTCGTTTTTAATTTTTTCCTTTTTGCTAGATGTGGCAATGTGAACCTGTTATTTAAAGCTCGAGGATTTCATGCAGAGTGGTCATTTCTGTCACCTGCTTACAGTGTGACTTCTGTAGGAGCCATGCGCCAGTTCAGTTTTACCGTAGGAAACTCCGATAAACGTAGATTCTAGTGCATTTCTCTGTGAATTAGGCATATGCTGGAATCTGCACCTGTCACACAAAACAACATACCTCCAAATACAAAATTTGTGTGGACGCGAGATGGGTGTGCTAACGCTACTCTTTGCGCATGCATCTCATTTTGCACACAAAGACACTTTCTTGGTGAATTGCCCTTTTTCTCAAAGTTTACTGCCACAATTTGGGAAACAAGCATTGTCAATGTTAATAGGTCAGAATGAAAGTGCTTTAGTCACTAGTGAATTTTGACAGGTAATACGCCAGCATAAACTCTGACACTCAACCTAGCATTCATGCATTCATTAATTCATCCAGACACTCATTCTTTCATTCCCCAACGAATACAAAAGCTCAAAAAGCATATGAAAGATAAATTAGAAAAATAAAAGTATAAAAAAGGAAACCTACCACCCCCTCTATACAGTATGCTTGTGATAAAGAAATATATAAAAATTATTAAACGTAGCAGGAGGTAGCCGACTTGCAATGATATTGTACAAAGTGTAGCACGGATTTACAATTCTGAGAGGGCTCCTCCATTTAGAAGCAATGTATTGGCCATTTTAGAGCAATAAACAGAGGTACACTGTGAACAATACCATTCCAAGATGACAGCATAGCAGATGAGCTGTGGCTGTGCTGGATGAAGTGCATTGTAGATGTATTGAGCAGCAAGTGAGCAGGCCAGTAGCATACACTGGAGACTTGCAGTGTGCTCTAAAATAGTAATACAATAAACAAGATGGAAAGATATACACACTGACCCTTACAAAGAGTCAATGCAAAATTAAGGGTCTGGCTTACCAGCTGTGGCACTGATTTCCACTAGTTTTCAGGAAGAAATTCAATCAGGCAAAATGCCTTCACTTGTAGGACAGTGGTGCCAATGACAGAAGTGGACTGATTCACTACCCCATGTTGTATGCTGTCATGTAGGGAAGCAAAATGAGAATACCACTCAAACAGGCCAATTCAAAAGAGGGCTGATCCTAGACAACACTGTGTATGTCTATGCATGTATTGTTTGTTTAATTATTTTATTGATTTGCATTCACTGCAAGAGGCTACCAGATAACTAAACTTTCAGGTCTTCAGAAGAGGGTCTATAAAGACTGTGCCAGTGCAAATCTCCTAACTTCAGGTTTTGTCACCAAAAAAAGTGCCTGCTAAGGTAAATAGTGAGATATGATGCAACAAAATAGCTGCTTACATGATTTTACAGAATGCAAAAACTCTTCACCTTTAAGGCCTATTGGCTCTAATATCTGATTTTTATAATAAATATGTGAGCCCTACGCCATTGTCGTGAATTTTCATAATATGCAGATTACATCTTTGGCACCTAACATAACCTTTTACAGTGAACCAGATCAGACCTATAGCCTTTATGGTTGTCCTGTCGCAATAAGCAACTCACACCCACTGTATTAAGCATAGACATTCCCAGAAGGAAACCATCAGGCATACATAAAATTTAAAAACACAGACAATTTATTCCTGACAAAACAAAATACAACCCCTTCTAATAGGCAGTTAACAAAGATTATCATAGTAGAAATCTTCTACTAACAGGTTTGTCAGTGGGGTTGCTACCATAAAAAACGTAACTACTTTGGTAATCTGTTAGATTGCATGCAACAGAATGCCCGTCTACTGCCTTTATCAGTAAAACAACCATTTACCCTCAAAGGCCTATTGGTTTAACAAATGCTTTTCCGAATAAATAAGCCTAACTTTCTGACATTGTTATAACTCTTCATAGTAAAAAGATTAGACCTGTGGCATCTGACATAACTTTTCTCAGTAAGCCAATGAGATGTATAGCCTTCATCATTGCATTGACACAAGCGGCATATAGGAGCCCACATCTCCGAACGTAACGGGCGAACCGCAAACTGCATTTTATAAGAGTGTCTTTGGAGAGCCTTTTGATTTTGGAAAGAAGGCAAGAATCAACAGGGAGAACACGGACGGAGGAAGGAGCTGACGACGACGTTGCTACAGGTTACGCGGGTTGCTGCTGATGCGGGTACAGTCCGGGTGGCTCCTTCCAGCAGAAGCCACCCGCCGTCTCCTGCTCGCCTCAGAGGCCTCCAGCTGCCTTGGCGGCAGCCCACTGGGTGACGGTCCCAAAAAGGGGATCACGCGGCCGCACCGCCCGCACCGCCCTTGCAAAAAACACCCACTGAGGGAGCACCAGAGCCACCGCCGGAGCCTCAGCAGCCCCTCCCCAGGTGAGCACGCTTGCTTCCCGGCTCCTCCCTGCCCATGAGCAGCAGATGCAGTGCCACATCACTCACATAATCTCCAGGCAAGCAGCCCCCAGGGACCCCCCGCCCCTTGGACCTTTACGGAAGCGGCCCGACCGCGTGTGCATCTTGCGGGGGCGAGGGCCCTTACCATAAGATCCTCATCAGCTGGGGAGCAAAGCCAAGCCAAGCGCCGAGCCCCTGCTTTAAAAGTTCAAGGCTCTGATCCACTGCGCCTGCCCCCAGCGGGCCCCAGCACCACAAGTACTTTTGGAGGTCGGCGAGTGGCAGTGGGGGGGGAAGCGACACCCTGGGCCCCGCTCTGGGCTCCCGAAACATCAAAACGCCGTCTGTTCACCTGCAAATCCTGCAAACCCTGCTACGCCTACCCCAGCCCCAACCTGCACAGTCCAACCTAACCTAACCTGGACCTGGTCCCGGACCAGGGCAACTCCACACCTAGGGCTGCCCGCTAGGCTCCTGCAGGAACAGCAACCCCAGACTGCTCCAGTCACTCGACACTGAGCCCGAGGCAGTGCAAGCACAGAGCAGAGCATGAAAGTTTGTGCAGAGGTGCGCGTAGAAGAGTGCCAGCTCAGTGTTCGACTACAGCAGCGAGCAGTGGAGCAACAGCTCAATCCAGACATACGACTCCACTGACAGATCGCGTACTAACCACAAACCACAAACCACAGTCGCAACTCAACTCAATTCAACCCCACCAGGAACAGAAAGCGGTGAGAGGTGGCGTGGCAGCCCAGCAAATCCCTGAGATCTTCAGTACCAAAATCACCGCACCCGCACCTCGGCGTCACAGCTAGCGGTTCCACACCTGCCCGTCCCTCAACAACGCAACGCAAGGAGAAATCAAGCAAAGTGGCAAAGTGGTATATCACCCACAATTTCCAATTCCAATAAGGAGGTTGCGCAGCCAGCAGCCAGCTGTAGTTGGAGTGTCCTCGGGGCAACTCTGTACTGCGAGAAAAAGAGCGTGAGGACACTCCCATTGCCTATCAACAACCACTCTCAACTGAAAGCCTTCTGAAGGTCTTCGCGAGTAGACCACCCTCTCACAAGTAAGCTAGCAAACAGATTGACCAACCAGAGATAGGAGCATGAGATCAGGTAAAGCACAAAGTAATGCCACCAGTCAACCCACAAATCAAACAAAGAGGAAAAGGAAAAGAGAACCGACTTCGGATGGAGTGGCAGTAAAAAGAGAGCAAGATGCGACTTGGACCACCCCATTCCGTGCAGGAGACTCTCCCCAGTCAACAGCCCAGGCAGGATGCAGGCTGAGCAATTCCCTAGAATGGAATAAACAAACTGGGGTGAATCGGACGCTCCGGAAGTTGGGATCCCTAAACCCAATCACTGCAAGATAACTGACTACTTCACTGCTGTAACAACTGATGGTGCCAGAAAAAGGACCACATCACCTGCACCAAGCAATCAATCCATAGGGGGCGACCTATCACCCATTTTCGATTTGCAAACGCAAGGAATCATCGGAGAGAGTCCTAGAGTGAACTTGCCTATCCCTGTCCCTCTTTCGCCAACAATAATGTTCATGAGGGAACACCCTCTGAAATCAGACGATCTGGACACAGCTCAGGAGCCCCCCACTCAGGCACCAGGAGCGTCCCCCACTCTCGGGCAAGAGAAAACCAGAAGGAGCGCCAGCTCAGATCCCGCCAAGCTCCGTCGAACATCCAGCTCAGTAAATCAATCAATTCTGGACTCAGAGATGGTAGAAAATGCGAAATCGTAGAACAAGACCCATGGCAAGGCGACCCCTTGTGCCAAAGCCTCAAACTCCATTCCTTCCTAGCATTTGGGCATGAAAGTGAGGAATTAGAGCTCTGGAATATGAATCAGGGTCGCCCAACTAGATCACCCAAAGAAGAAAGCGAGATAGGCGCTCAGAACCATGCCCATAAAGGAACTAAAACGGAAGGTACCCTAAGCGGGGATTGCAAATCCAACTTGCAACCACAATCACAAACACAACCCCCGGCTGTTATAAGGGCAGATGACATGTGGGCTGCAATCCTAAACTCATTGCAAGCAACAGTTATGGCTCTGCAGTTCCACTCAAATAAAATGGATATCCAAGTAGACTTGTTAAATACAATGGCAGAATTTGTCTCCGGTATCGACAGCAAGCTGGAAGAGTTATATGCCTTAATTACAAGGGCACAAGCCAAACAAGCGAATGACTTTACCATATGCTCCTGCAAGGAGGTGGTAGATAAATTGTCTCAACTGCCGCAAATCCTAGAAGGAAAACAAAAAGAAATCGTCTCCACCTGGAATGATGAACACACACATACAACTCCCCTCGCTACCATGCTAACATCTGCCCTGTTTGTGCAAAAACAAGAGGATAGGCTCCACTCCCCTCAAACAACCTCACTGTCAACCATAAGAGAGAAAAGAACTCAGGCAGATATTAATGCTTCATCATGCTTCAGAATGGAAAATATGGAGAATCACTTTTCGTCACAAGCTACCGCCAACCCCGGGACCTCTGAGAAAACCTCCACACGGGTTCTATCGAAAAGAGAACGCAACCGGGCAAGAAAAGGAAGACGGTCTGCATGATCACTTCAACTATCCATCTTAAAAACCTCCAAAATTATTTTAAATGATCAAAGTCAGGACCATATGGCACCAAGTGGAAGGCAAAACAGCGATATCCACGTTCAAGCTACTACTAGCACGAACACAAAGTCTGGAGTAAAGACCACTTCGGACCCAACAGGGTTTGGCCACCTAGCAAAGTCCCCGTTGAGGCCCCCGCTGAGCCTGGCAAACATACGGACAATTGTACAAGTCCCCAAAGGGTCCAGCAGAGCACAAAATCAAAAATCACTATGCTCGGACAATTCAGACAGCCAGCAAAGGCAAATCCATGCGGCAAGAGGAACGTCCATGGCACAAGGCTGGCTGAAGTGGTCTACATGGAACAAATCAAGCACACAGAGCAAATCCAGGCTCCTCATGCAGGTACCCAAAACGCCGAACCAAACCTCCAGCTGCTCTGGGTTCCAGAATTCACCTCAAGATCCTACACAGATGTTCTCAATCGCTCTACTATCCTAAGACTCATAAAGGCACTCCCGGATCTACAGCATGTGGCCTCGGATGACATCACTGCAATTAAATTTATCCAAGCCAGAGGTAGCCAACACACTGACCCAACGCTTAGTATCTCTGCAGAGCCGGTCCTACCCAAGCAGATTATGGAAAGAAGGGACCTTTTGAAAGCATGGGGTATTGAGGTGGTCACCTGCAAAGGTGAACGATATCCACACCCACTATTAGACTCTCAACATCTGGAAACACCAAAAGGCACGTGGTCCGTCCTGCATGGAGCTTGCGCAGCCACCCCTGACAGCAGAGTCTCTGAAGAAACAATTATCAAGAGAAGGCTTCCCAAATCCCCATTGAAAGTCCACATATGGAAGGAAGAAGGCAGGAAAAGACTGGTTCAAGGTCAGAGATCCCACTGCGGAAGGGAATGGGTAGCATCGGCTCCTCCCCCAGGCGTATTGAACATCTGCTCATGGAACATAGGCGGCCTGCGGGCAAAAATGGAGGACCCAGAGGTAACAACGTATTTTAGAACCTTTGATATTATACTTCTACAGGAATCCTCAGCAATGGAATCAATACCATTAGTAGGATTCAGAGAATATCTCAGTCCAGCCACAAAAATGAACAGGCCTGGCTGGCTGGCCAAAGGGAGGCCTAGTGACATATATTAGCACGAGCATCCTGGCAAAGATCTCAGAGCACAAGGAGGAAGATCTACCTTTTCAACTAGTCAGGCTTGATGGATGGGGAAAGAGTACACAGGAACCACTGATCTTAGTCAATATAAACATCAACCCAAAATCCAAAATAATTGAAGCAAATAAGTTATTAACTGAACTGAAAGGATGAAAAGTACGGTACAATCAGCATATTGGCTAATATCGGGTGATTTCAACCTCAACCTCAACCTATTCCACATTCATGGTGAAAATCACATCCAATCAGTGGCAACAGTACCCGCCCAAACCCTCCCAACAAAAAGCAGGAAAGACAAATTAGGAGAGAGTTTTATACGCACCTGCGAAGGGATAGGCCATTAAATGGTCGAAAGTTGCCTGACATCCCAACGGCACGGGCAAGATCTTCCGGAAAACAGTCTCCCACCTTGACTATACACTGGTAACACCCGCAGGAACCCGAGGTTGTAGAAAGCCTGAAGATCTCAGCATCAGAATTAATAAACATCAGGGGGCGTGGCCAAGATGGCGTTCGGAGCGGCAGCATAAACTGCAGCTCCGTCACCCAGCCCGCACAACCATCCTGCCGCTGAGTCCCTAGCCCCCCCGGGGCAGGGTGGGGAAGCCGCTCGGGGGGCCCCGGAAGGCTGTACCATCAACCGAGTCCGCGGCTTCGTAGATGCGGTGATCCCGGAGAAAAAAGCATTGCTACGACCAGCGCTCGCCTCGTGGACCGTCCAGCCCAGCGGATCGGAGCTACATGCTCGGCGAACCGGAGCCGTCGCTTGGACCCCGGTGCTGCCACGGAGGTAGGAGTTCGGCGCCGCAACCCCGTCGTGTGCGCCGGGACTGACCGCTGGCCCGCGTGGGGCTGCCTGGCATGCACGGGGCCGGCCGAGTCCTTCCGCACACAGCCCTGCTCAACTTAATGCTGCGCCGGAGCGTGCCTGCTCGAGCCGCTTCCTTTCCTCGCGCGGGCACCCATCGGGTGCCCGCGGCACGCCCCAAAGTCTTGTCCCATACCTGGGACTTCTGCAACTTAAGGCAGGCGCCGCTGCCGGCCCGAAAGACGGCCCGAAAAACGGCATAATCTGACGATCGCACAATTAGAAGCCGCCATTTTGGGTGCTTCAAACCTCGGCGGGCCGTGATACTGCTACTCAAAAGTACCGAACTCATCGGCAAAGAAAACCAAACTACATAAGCGCCCCCCCACAAACGTGATGCATACCAGGTGCACTGACTGACTGCATTTCGTTAACAACATCACCCCAAGCCCCTCTGTGCCCCCCTAAGGCACCAAGAAAGTCAGAATCAGTGAAGTTGGATCACCCCGCGCAGTCTTTCTGGGCTTACACCAACTTTACCGCACTCCACCCCTCAGGAGTGAAGCGGCAGCTGCAGAACAAATTGCGGTCGGATCCCTGGGGCACAAGTGGTGCAGTGAATAACACAAGGGGAGCCTCCTGGCGTCACTCTTCGGGTCGAAACTTCATAATACGTTAAATATTCCTTTAAAAAACCCTAAACATCCAGTACAAACACTGCTCCTACTTGGTCTGGAAGCGCCAAATCCACGCCACCTCAACAGCGTGATACCCGGCAGACACCGCTAACTGCGGCCTCTTTAAGCAGATAGTTAACGTTTCTAGCTGCTCCTCCCCAAGCTATTTGTCGGACATGTGCTCCGATCGGCTGGCTTGCCACAACAGCTGACCAAGCGGCTTTCACCGCAGAGACCCCAAATGCAATACTAACTCACAGACACTGCTGCATCTCTCAAATGGTGAAACCAAAGACCGCCCAAGCACCTCTCACCAAAATGGATCACACTACAACACACCCTTCGGAAGCTCACACCACTGCGCAATCAACATTACAGAAGCTGGAACTAACTTTACAATCACATACTTCACAATTTGAAAAAATCCTGCAAGCCATTCTACACACTAAGACCACCTTGGAAGCCAAAATAGGCTCTGTAACAGAAGATCTCAACATCCTTCGCACTGACCAACACGCTCTAGCCGATAGAGTATCCGAACTTGAAAAAGACACGGCGTCCTTACCTGGCTCCATGAAAGACCTGCAACTACAGCTAACGCAACTGTCAACAAAAGTTGATTTCTTAAAGCGCAGAACGGAAGATGCAGAAGGCAGGTCTCGCCGCAACAACATACGCCTGGTCGGATTCCCCGAACGCGCAGAGGGCTTAATCGCTGAACTGTTCATTGAACAATGGCTTATAGACACAATCCTTAAAAATAAAATCCGAAGTTCTTCTCAGTTGGAAGAGCACATAGGATCCCAGGCAGACCTCCAGCACCCGGCTCACAGCCACGCTCTCTTATAATAAGACTCCTTAACTACCGAGACAGAGACCTTATCCTCCAACTATTTCGCAAATCAGGCCCAGTGTGCTATGAAAACGCTACGATAACAGCCTATCCAGACTTTACAGCAGAAGTGCAAAAAAAACGCAACTCCTTCGACCGAGTTAAAACATGCCTCTGCAAACACGATATCAAATAAGCGCTGATGTTCCCAGCCAGACTTCGGGTACAGGATGACTCTCGCTCCTTCTTTTTTACCACCCCGGAAGATGCCTGGACCTGGCTACATGCCAAAGGCCCAGTGGACCCGTTGGACGCAAGCACTCAGGACGACAATAGATTTCTCTCCACGCTGAACCGTAAGCAACGCAAGAGACAGGGAGCTAGACCCTCACCTGAGCAGGCAAAATCCGAGCGCTCTCGGCTCCTTCGAACAACATCCAATTTTGTCAACGCTCCTTCCGCTGCCCTACCTCTGCAAACGGAAATTGAACTGGAACAGGATACAAACTCTGACTCAACTGAGTCCACACGCGGCCTCTACTTACACCACGCACAGCTGACGACATCTGCTGAATGATCGGACTTGCTCAGTCAACGCCTAAGCTTTGTCACAGCTTCTTCAATGCTCCTACACGTAGTCTTGCAGCCAACGGGTGCCCCCCCGGCCGACGCGCTTCGCTTTCTAAACTACGTGAAACCAGGGCAGGGTAAGACCATACCTTTGCACCAATGCTAACTGGCACCCCCCTGCTCCATATGGACAATTACCTCACACTGGATTTTTCCGTTATTGTTTTCTATATGTTAATAGTTTATTTGTTGTATGTTGTTTTAGTGTGCACCTCTATATTAGGAGTATGGATCTATAGAAGGCGGGTTAAACATAAAAACAGCGGCGAACACACAAGAGACGCTTACTGTAGCAACAAATGTACAGCTCACAGCTTGTTAATTACTCGTGGGCCAATCACAGCTACTGAGTCCCATAACAATGTCAAAATTGGTTGACAGATAATTATAATCCCGATCATATAATATACATAAAACAACTATGGCCACTCACAAGCACCTAGGAACCCTAAAATACAAAACACTCACATGGAACGTTAAGGGTATGGCAAATCCTCGGAAACGCCAAAGGGTTCACGCTTTTCTCAGAAGACATCAAATACACATAGCTTTGCTACAAGAGACACATTTCACCAAATCCATCCTGGATACTGCACGCTCAAAATGGAAGGGCCAATTATATGGCACTACTTCTTCGTCCTTTGCTCTCGGAGTAGCCATCTGGATAGCACCCAGTGTCCCGTTCGTACCCTCCCGCACACAATGTGATCCAAACGGTAGATATGTAATACTTGAAGGCGCCTTAGACGGGTCCCCATTAGCCCTGGTCGCACTATACTCCCCAAACACGAACCAGCGCGACTTCTTATCCACGCTCACTACTGGCAACCTTAGTGACCCCACATTGGAATGCATATGGGGGGGTGACTTCAATAGTGTCCTGGACACTCAAATGGATTGCTCATTTCCCCCACTCATTGCAGCCCCTGCCAATCGTGCTTCAGAGACTTTGGCGCAGTGGGCATCAAACAATGGACTAAGAGATATATGGAGGGTGCACCACCCCACTCACCGCGAATACTCTTACTTCTCCCCAGTCCATAAACTGCATACTAGGATAGATATAATCTTTGTATCCGCCACTATTAATCATAAAATATGCTTATCTGAATATTTGGCACGCACAATATCAGACCATAACCCATTATGCCTAACATTGGCATGGGGACACATACACACTCAGATACCAACATGGCGTTTGCAACCAGAAGCCCTCCTAGATCCTCCTTTTCAAAAAGATATCTCCAAAAATCTAACCGATTACTTTCTATCAAATAAAAATACAACCTCATCCCGTGCCATAGAATGGGACGCTCATAAAGTCGTGATAAGGGGTCACTGCCTTTCAGCCACGGTAGGGGTCAGAAAGGTACTCATTAAGGAATTACAAGACTTAGAAACAAAGCTCCGAAATGCAGAGAATGCAAACGACAATAGTGAACCCGCACTAGCAACACTACACCGGCTTAGGGCTACTCACAAGGAGACAGACAATAGATTGAGTAAACATGATTACAGACACTACATGACCAGACAACACGCTGAAGGTGACAGATCTGGTAGATTATTAGCTTGGCTGACTCGGCAGCCATCACAATCAACACCCATTGGCGCAATACGCTTAAACTCCGACACTATCGTTAATACCCAAGCAGGCATAAACGACGCCTTCTCCACATACTATCGCACCCTCTATACACCCCCTCCACAACCTCCAGAGCAACATCTTATCAACACACTATACCTGGTCCCCCAAAATCAACTTATCCTTGACAATACCGCCACCCTAGATCGCCCCATAACTATTGAAGAGCTGCGTCTTGCACTATCACAAATGGCACGTAATAAAACACCCGGCTCAGACGGCCTACCGATAGAATATTACAATTCCCACGCTGCCCTCTTATTACACCTACTTACAGAAGTATTCAATGAAGCACACCATAAATTACAACTGCCGGACTCAATGTGCGAGACACTGATAGTCGCCTTCCAAAAACGGGCCGTGACCCTCTAGATGTCAAGTCATACAGGCCGCTCTCTTTGCTGAACACAGATTGCAAATTATTAGGAAAAATACTCGCAAACAGGCTCCTCCCCTATTTACCGACTTTAATACACCATGATCAATCCGGCTTCATTCCTGGCAGGAGCACTTTCCTAAACATTAGGAGACTCTTACACATAATACACAGTAATACAAACTCGGAAGCAGTGGCCCTATCCCTAGATATAGAAAAAGCATTCGACACACTCAGTTGGAACTATCTTTTACACACACTTAAAGCATTTGGCTTTGGCGCTGGTTTTATTAACTGGATCAAAACGCTTTACTCCAGGCCCACTGCTCGTGTCAAAAATGGACGAGTTATCTCTGAAGCATTCCCCATAGGCAGGGGCACCAGACAAGGTTGCCCATTATCCCCATTGCTGTTCGCTATTGCTATTAAGCCACTAGCGATTAAACTACGGAGCTATGCACACATATGGGGTATCCCGGAGTCTAACATCCACCACATAGTATCTTTGTACGCAGATGATGCCTTAATATATCTGCGTGACCATTCGGCCTATATGACAGAGGTATTGCAGATGTTAGACTCCTTCGCCATCGCCTCTGGACTGCACGTTAACTGGTCCAAATCAAGCATATTCCCCATTTTTCCATCCCCGGTAGCTCACCATATGTCGCTACCGCAATATAAATTACCCTGCTCGTATATAACCTTTAAATGTCTGGGAGTGCAGATCTATCACTCCATTACGGATCTAAAAGAAGGAAATATAGATAGGATCCTTGGCTCCGTTCGCAGCTCAATACCCTTCTGGAGTTCACTCCCCCTGTCTCCAATGGCCGTGTGGCGATAGCCAAGATGCTCATCCTTCCAAGGTTTCTGTATTACTTTACAGCTCTCCCGCTGTGCTTACCGCGCTCCTTTTTTAATAAGCTGCAATCAATACTAACTGATTTACTCTGGGGTAAAGATAGACGCAGAGTGGCGTTGTCAATAACGCAACACCCACAGGAGATGGGTGGATTGGGAATGCCTAACTTTGAAAGATATTATGCAGGCGCTCAATTATCGTGGCTGTCCACATGGTTATGTGACACCCCGTCGTTTGAAAGCAGGATGCTACAGACACATACAGCATCCCAGAGGCTGCTGCTCTCGATACTAACTAGCACCCCCCATATGTCTCCCAGACTAATATTACTAGAGGCAGCCCGATTCTGTTGGCGCAGATATGTCCAAAATAAGTCCACATCTCTTCCCTACTCGCCTCTGCTGCCACTGCTTCAATTGCCGGGCACCCAAACCCTGTCAATACACCATGATACACGTGAAATGAACACACTCCAATTAGGTGACTTATACTCTAGCTCCGCGATGCGTACTTTCGCGGAACTGGTGACCGCAGGCATTATGCAAAATGGGGCCTTTCTAACATTTAATGCCATAAAGCTATTGCTCAACAATATCTGGGGCGTAGTAGACTCAGAACCTCCAGAGTCCTCGCTGCTAACCACTATACTAACCATCGTCAGCTCAAAGAGCATTATTACCACACTATATAAAGCATTGCTCAAAGCAATATGCACAACACTGCCACACGCAAAGGCGCGCTGGGACTCTGTCCTTCCTACCCCACTACCACAGAAGACCTGGGTTACTGCCCTCACAACAATCAAATCAATATCCCGTAATCCTCGCCTACGTTACACGCAATTTAATTATCTTCACCAATCATATTTATCACCAGCCCGCATCCAAAAAACTACCCCAATACAACACCAACATGCCCTAGATGCGCTACACCAGCAGCTGACTTCTACCATATGGTTTGGAGTTGCCATTCCATAAACTCGGCCTGGCAACGAGTGACGGAGGTCACAGCAGAGATCTCATCTCACACCCTGGTACCCACTCCTGACTCCTGCTTACTCGGCATAAGACATCGAGCCAAAGCAGACAAACATACGCATAGGTTTATAGACCTGGCATTTGTGGTGTATAAACGTTTGATAGCAACACATTGGAAAGCTCCACATGCCCCGTCCCACGCGACATGGCTACATGATTTACATAGCCGATCTCAAGCTGAAGCCCAGACACTTCACTTGCTACAACACAGAGGTCTCATTCTTGTGGGCCCAGAGGTCTGGGACACGTTCGTGGTAGCAATAGAGGCCAGAGACAACATGTATCCCCGTGAACAGGTTACAACACACAAACACCACAGCTTGGGCTGACACTGTTAATGCCTTAGCCACACGGCATCAACTCTGATTGTCCTCAAATGCACTCATCGCTAATAACCTTCCTTTTTTCCTCAAAGGATATCTTTTAGCTGTGGCCAGTCACACCCCACACGGTCATACATGCATGTAACATACAATTATAACATGTAAAATATCCCGGCCCCTGAACCTGTCAACACCACAGACACTTTTTAAACCCTCGAGGTGATTTCCACCTTAGTTACGGATACCGTCAGTGATTGGCCAGACCCCTTAAGCTGCAATCAGTTCTCACAATAGCCTGCATGCTAAATGCCACCGCACTCTCCTTTCACTCCGCCCTTAATTTTCTCGCACTCTTAGGATTGGTTGTAAAAGTTTTCCCTTCCAGTTATCCTCGCTCTCCTCTTCCCATTCCCCCTTCCCCTCCTTTCTTTTTGATACCTTACGGTGTAGCAATGCTGTGTAAAATTATACAAGTGTGTAAACGAATTGCAAAATAACGTACAGCTATGGTATTGTTGTGTGAAGATCGTGTTTAATAAACAGATAAAAACAAAACAAAAAAGAATTAATAAACATCATTGTGAAGTCGCGAACTGATTGCGCTCCAGGGCACGGTTTACCACAGGCACTGGAAACAGAAAGATGGGCCAAGTTCCTGGCAGAGATGTTCAACTGTGTGCTCACAACAGGAATTGTCCAGGCAACCTGGAGAGGCTCAATAACTCACCCCATCTACAAAGGAGGGAATGCAGCTTCTCCAAGTAATTACAGACTCATAGCTCTCCTAGATGTCGACCTTAAGTATTTTTCATCTTGTGTGTTAAACCACCTAGAGACTTGGATTACAGACAACAATATTCTGCCGTTCAACCAAAGCGGTTTCACCAAACATCAAGGAACATTAACAAATCTCATGGCGCTGGGACTCATAACCAACAGAGCAAGAGCAACCAGAACTTCCACCTACATGTGTTTTGTTGACTTTAAAGCTGCCTTTGATTGTGTTCCCCGTAGTAATCTGTGGGATAAACTACAGCATTGGGGGCTACCAGTTACTATTTTAAAAGCCATCTAAATGATTTATTCTGATACATGGATGAAGGTAAAACTAGGGGGCGGTTCACATCTATCCAGGGCAGTTAAAACAACAGTTGGCATCAAACAAGGCTGTGTATTGGCCCCAACACCTTTTAACCTGTTTATAGCGTATCTGTCTGCAAAGTTAAACCTGGAATCATCCCATTCCCCCTCTCTGGGTGGCTCGCAACTATCTAATATGTTATATGCAGATGACCTATTACTAATTAGCAACACCAGAATAGGCATGCAGAAACTGCTAAATAAACTAGAAGAGTTTGCAAGGATTAATGAATTAGAAATCAACCACAACAAATCTAAAATGATTACCATAAATCGCAGACCCACCACCCAGCGTAAATGATACCTAAATGAAAAGACTTTGGAGGAAGTAAGCACCTATAGATACCTAGGAGTCATGGTTGATGCCAGGTGCAACTTCGAGCCACAAAAAGAAGCAATCAAAAAACAAGGCACAGACACTTGCTTATGCCTTTTGCAAGCTCTCTAATTCAGTCTGTGGCCTTGCCTTGAACCCCTTGACAGCCATAATGAGAGCAAAATTATTGCCAACCCTCTCATATGGGGCAGAAATGATGAGGGGTATGGAGGTAGCTCTTTTAGAGAAGCTTTTGATAAAGACGTACAAGCGTGTCTTTCGGTTACCAAGGCATCCCTCCGCAGCCCAGGTCAGATTAGAATTCATGTTTGTTAAGCAGTTGCTGGCTTGCCCGGCAGCATTCCTCAAATGTTGTTACAAACTGAGTTGTGCGCAAAAAGGGTCCTTAGCCAACCTAGTCTGGCAGGAAATCAGCCTAGAAAGAGAGAATGGAAACTACAAAAGGTATCTGGAAAACAGTATAAGCCTCTTGAACCTAGGTGAGGTATGGGATCAGTCACTTCCCACGCCAGCTTTTCACAAAGCAGTCAACAAGTCAAGTAAACTACAGAGCTGGTTAAAAGACAGGGAGGCTCTGACCAAACGGTCGCATGGATGGTTGACTCTAAAATTTTATAAAACGCTTAAAGAATCATCACTTATGGCTGCCCCCTATTCACGGAAAATTAAGCAACTCTTTCTAAGGCTCAGGCTGGGTGAAGTTCCAACGCCAGACCTCATGCCAAATTGGAAGAAGGGGCAACGAGCGGGCATGCATGAGTGCCGCCTTTGTCATCTGGCGGTAGAAAACTTGGTGCATGTGGTCTGCATTTGCCCAGCCCTGGCTGTAGAAAGAAAACGCCTACTGAAAAAATAACTAAATGGCTTAGAGATTAGATCCTGCAGACAAGCACTAATTGAAGCATTCAATCCACAAAACACCATACTGAACATTAGATTGGTTACATTTTTGGAAATCTATTCCGATAAAATAACATCTGCTGAAACAAGCGTGTGATAGGGCGGGCGCAAATAGAGACAATATCCATCCACTCTGAGTAAACACATCAAAGAAAGAAAGGTAATTTGGTAAAATTGCTGGTCACACCACCAGACCGCTATGAAGTCTTGCACCAATACCCGGAGTCAAGTAGGAGTAATTCAAATTTGTAGAATGTACTTAGCTCTTCTCAGTTTTATATATTTATGTAATTGATATATTTCAGTGTACTAACATGGTTCTGTCAAATTTGATGTTGAAGGATTACTTTTATGGTTTTAATTAACTGATAAAATAAACATTCCCTCTCTCATTGCATTGACACAGTAACCAATGCAGTCCTACCGTACTGAGTTTAAGTTTTTCTAAAAGACAACCATCATGCATACAGTCACAAAATCATAAATAAATACAAAGTTAGATTCTGCACATCAAAATACAACCCTCTCAAGAGGGCCTAGCAAGTATTATGGCTGTGCAAACCCTCTACCTCAGGATGGGTATCCAATCCAAAACACTTTCATAATATGGTTGTTAGACCTGGCATCCTTGGTGAGGTTTCCCCTGTTTTTTTGCCTTCTGGTCTCCTGTTTTTCAGACTTTATTCTTGCTGGCTTTAGGATTCTGTGAGCTTTACCACTGCTGACCAGTGCTAAAGTATGGGTGTGCTATGCTCCAAATAAGGAAAAATTGGCTTATCCACAATTGGCTTACAGTTTATTGTACATCCCTAGTAAAGTATACTATATTTGCCCAGGGCCTGTATAATGAATGCTACTAGTGAGCCTGCAGCACTGATTGTGCTATCAACTGTAGTAGCCCTACAAACATGTCTCAAGCCAGCCACACGGGTCTGTGTGTGTGGCTTTAAACTGCCATTTCGACTTGGCATGTGTACAGACTTGCCAAGCCCAAAGCCTCTTTTTTTTACATGTACGTCACCCCTAAGGTAGCTCCTGGTTAGCACCAAGGGCAGGGGGCAGTATATTTAAACAGTTGGACATGTAAGTTTTAGTTTAACATGTCCAGGTAGTGAAAAACTCTTAAATTTGTTTTTCACTGCTTGGAGACCTATCCCTTCCGTAGGTGAACATTGGGATTGGCTTGAAACATCTTTTAAGTGTACTTTTCAGTTGGGAAAAGATAGAAATAATGAGTTTGGTGTCATTGAACTCACAATATAAAATCACAACTTATGGTGAAATTGGATTTTAAATAGTAAGCCTGAAAATGCAACTTTTAGAAAGTTTGTATTTTCTTAAACCATTCTGTGCCTCTGCCTGTCTCTGAGTACATGCTTGTGGTAGATGACAGCAGGGTTTTGTGCATTTCCTCTAGACAGTCACACACAGAGGGAGCTTGGGTGTGACATTTGCATCCTGATTGCCCTTCACCAGGCTGATAGGTTTTCCTGGGCTGGATGGGGAGGCTGGCGCTGACAGTTACACCTGAATAGGGCTGTGCCTCTCCTCACAGAAAGAACTGCATAACCCCCTAAAGAGTGTCTGGAGCCAGGGAAGGAAGGGGGGGGGGGGAACTTGTGATCTTCAAAGGCATCTTTGAAGTCTCCCCCACTTCAAAGGCACATTTGGGTATAAGTACTGGACTCCAAACCCCCCCAAATCAGAACGTTGCTGGAACTAAGGAAAAAGGACTGCTGTGCTGCCAGGAAGGACTGCTTCTCTGCAACTGCATTGCTGTTTTGGTCTACTGCTTGCTGTGCTGTAGGAGGGACTGCCACTTTGCTACTTGCTCTGCTGTATTGACCTGTTATGTGCTGCTTCTCCCCTGCAGTGAGAGAAACTGGACTTAAGCCTGACTGCTCTGTGTCAAGTTATTAAGAGTGAGCACAGGTTAATTTAGGGAGTGTAACTGACTTACCTTGAGAAGGATTGTGGTTCTACTTGGACAGGATGCATTCCTCTGTCAAAGACCCAATTTCTAACAACGGGAATCTGTGGGATGGCTTCAAAATCAACACTTAAAGACCTTTGGATTTATACATTTTTAGATAAATCCGGTCTACTGTCTTTACCCTAAATTTTCACCACAAACTGATCAGACCTATGGCACCATACATTATCTTTTCCACTGAAATAATCAATCAGGGCTATTGCCTTTATCATTGCTTGGTCAGCATAACCTACTCAGATCTACTGTGCTGAACATAAGCTATCCCCATGGCAACCGTCAGCCTTAGAGCCAGAAAATGAGAGTTGACTAAATAAAATGTAATCCTCCTAAAATGGTCTAACAAGGATACTCATAATGCATATCTTCTAGAAGACGGTTTGCTACAGAGGGTATCTAAAGCCAAAACACATACCTATAAGCATAATCTGTGAGATTCCATGTAACAAAATACATCTCTATAGGTTTTAGCATGCTGCAATAACAATCCACAGTTAAATGCTTACTGGTTTAAACATATGCTTTAGACAATAAATATGATATGCCTACTGCCTTTGACACAGCTTTAAATAACACACTAATCAGGCCTATAACCTTAATCACTAAATTTGCACCATCAACGACTTAGTTTTACTATATTTAGCACAAGCTTTTACAAAACAGAAAAAGTGCAATATAAGCATGCTTTTTCGGCAGAAGGTTACTATCTCTGTGCTATGAAATGCTGTACTATAGATAATCAACATGTAAGTGGAGCCAAAGCACCCCTTATATATTTCTCTAGCTGTCAAGTGAGCCCCAGAAAAGTATTGTTAACCATGCTCATAATACCCAGAAATAGTCTCATGTTTTATGCCATTGGTTTTGAAGGTATAACACAATCCAGTGTAGTCATTTTAAAAGTAAATTTCAATAAATATTTTCCAAAACGTGGGCTTTGAATGTTTCAAATTCCAAACAAAGGTGTTTCAACTAGTCTGACTTCTTGACATATTGGGGCTTGTCACATTGCACACACATATCATAAGAATAAGTAGTACAATCAAGTGCATAGAATTGTGTCTAAAATTGTACCCAGAAGACCCAATTCATAAAGGTAAATGTATACACTAGTAAAACTAGATGTAACTTAACTCTTTCTTTGGTATTCACTATTTGCAAGTGTAGATTTGCACCTAGGGATGGATTTACATGTCTTTACCCATCAAATCGGGGGTCAAAGTTTCCTATAACAAGGTTTAGTTACCAACAGTAACTTTTTACTAGTAGGTGGAAATCTCCACTACTGTGGCAAAGGTCTATCTATGGGATAGAATAGGGAAACTGATTTTGAAAAATCCCACCATCAATCATGTTTTTATTTTTGTTTAATATGTAGTAAATGTTAAAAGTCGTGTTGAAGTTATTTACATTATATTTAATATTTTCTTAAAAACTGAAGGTACATTTATTTATTATTATCATGTTTAGTAATTCTTTAAACAAAAAATATGTATATATATGTATATATATATATATATATATATATATTATTTTTTTCAATGAAAAAACAAAGATCTCAGGGACGTAATAGTTAGGAAATAAAATTTAAAAAAAACTCAGAAATTCACTGAAAAAAAACAACCTTGAAGGCATGTTATAGTTAAGCTCACACTTCACATGTACAAAACCAGTGAAATTCAGCAGTTGTACTTAGCTCACAAACACACTATGTCACTCATACACACAAATACACATGCAGTCAGCTGAACAGCTAGTCACACTCCCTCTCACACATCTATACAACCACTTACACTCACTGGAGGATGTCATCAGTGAGATCATTTGAGATTTCATCAGTGATGTCATCAGTGATGTCAGTGAGCATGTCATGAGTGATGTAATGTGTGAGGTCATAATCAGTGCATTATGGGGTGCAAGTTATAGTTAGCTGAAATTCACTGGTTTTGTATGTGTGAAAGGTGAGCTTAACTATAACAACCTTTGTTTTTTTCAGTGAGTTCCTAAGGTTTTTTTAATTCTACTTCCTAACTATAACATTCCTGTAACCTATGGATTTTCATTCAATTTCTATGTTTTAAAAAAAATTATATTTCCTAACTATAACGTTACTCTAATCTCTGTTATTTTTCAGTGAATTTCTAAGGTGTTTTAAATTTGTTTTCCTAACTATAACTTCCCTGTACCCTTTGGTGTTTTCATTGAATTTCTAAGGATTTTTAAAAGTATTTTCATTATATGTATATCTTATATTCGGCCTGTCTCTCTGGGTGTGAGAATACATGTGAGAGAGTGTCTCTGTGTGTGAGTGGCTGTGAGAGAATAAATGAGAGTATATATATGTACGGGTGAATTACTGAGTAGTTGAGAGCATGCATGAGTGATTGATTGAATGTTTGATTGTGTGTATGGTTGATTTAGTGTTTTAGTGGGAGTATGGTTGAGTGAGTTAGTGCATGAGTGTATGAATGATTTAATGAGTGATTGCATAATATATGAGTATGTCCATGAGTGAATGACTGTATGGATGAGGGTCTGAGTGGGTCTGTGAGTGGGTATATCATTGTCTGTGTTTGTAGGTAACTGGATGTGTCAGTGTCTGAGTGGGTCTGTGAGCAGGTGCATGAGAGTCTGAGTGGATTTGTGAGTGGGTGCATCAGTGTCTGAGTGGGTCTGTGAGTGGGTGTGTCAGTATCTGAGTGGGTCTGTGAGTGGGTACATGAGGGTCTGAGTTGATCTGTGAGTGTGTGCATTAGTCTCTGAGTGGGTCTGTGAGTGGGTGTATCAGTGTCTGAGTGAGACTGTAAGTGGAAGTGTCAGTGTCTGAGTGAGTCTCTCAGTAGGTGCATAAGGGTATGAGTCGGTCTGTGAGTGCATGTGTCAGTGTCTGTGGGTCTGAGTGGATTTGTGAGTGGGTGCGTCAGTGTCTCAGTGATTCTGTGAATTGATGCATGAGGGTCTGAGTGTGTTTGTGAGTGGGTGTGTCAGTGCCTAAGTGGGTTTGTGAGTGTGTGCATGACAGTCTGAATGCATCTGTGAGCAGGCGCATCAGTGTCTGTGGGGGTTTGTGAGTGGGTGCATGACGGTCTGAATGGGTCAGTGAGTGGGTGCATGAGAGTTTGAGTGGGTCAGTGAGTGGGTGCATGATGGTTTCAGTGGGTCTGTAAGTGGGTGTCTGAGGGTCTTAGTGGGTCTGTGAGTGAGTGTATAAATGTCTGAGTGGGTCTGTAAGTGGGTGCATGAGTGTCTGAGTGGGTCTGTGAGTGAGTCCATGAGAGTGTCAGTGGGTCTGTGAGTGAGTGCCTCACTGGATGCATGACTTTTTTTTATTGCTGCTGATAGTGGCAAAGCCATCGCAAAGTTACACAGGGGGCCATGCTGAGCATCATGATTTATTAACGATTTTTGCAACACTCGTCAAAAAATTATTTTAAAGTCAGAATTAGACCACCGTAGCATCTGCTATAACAGCCCTGGGGTCAAGGTAACCCCACACTAACCCCTTATGCCACTTTCCATCTCAAAGTTCAGCCTCAGGGACCTTAACCCATTCCCTAATATGGTGGCCGTAACTTTCTAGTTAGCTCAATGCCAGCCAATCACAGTTGCTCTGTTCTCACAGGCATTCGTGAATACTTTACGATTGTCACTGAATCATCACATCATATCTTGTAAAGTAGTGGGCGGATTTTCACCAAATAAGCGAAAGTGCAATCTGCGTACTGAAACATAGCTTTTTGCCCAGTTTGGTGTAGTTCTGTCCAGTGGTTTGGGCTGTAGTCGTGTCTAAAGGTCCTAAAGGAATTAACAAAGGAAACATAACTTCTTTGACCACACTTTTTCTCTGCCCCCACTTCACAGATAACCCAAAACTTCCTGTGTGCAACAAGAATCACTAGGGCACTTGTTTGGAAAAAGTTTCTGAAGACTCGTCAAACGGTGCCAAAGATATAGGCATGTCAAAAAAACACTTTTTCTATGGGAACTAGGTCCTAACTATAACTACCTACTGGTGACCATCAGTAGGTAATATATATAAATGTATTCCCAAAATGGTATACAAAGTAACACTCCACTTAAGTCGGTGCTCACAGGAGGTTAGACCAACTCATATTAATTGTCAAACAAAAGAATTAGAAGCACTCCGTAGACAGAAAGTCTGCTACGGAGTGCTTCCCATTCTCTTATTTTACTATATATATATATATATATATATATATATATATATACAAACCAAATGCCCCTCCTGGAGTCTGTACCCATTGGGGTGGAGCGTCTATGCCAGCAGAGCAACCTGGCGGTCAGTTATAATCACAACAAAATATAATCCACAACACTCTGTCAAGCAGGTGAAAACACAACGTTTACTGCTTTACATGACGTGTTTCGCCTGACAACACATGAACAAGCCTGGTTGTAGGGCGAAACACGTCATGTAAAGCAGTAAACGTGTTTTCACCTGCTTGAGAGAGCGTTGTGGATTATATTTCGTTGTGATTATAAATGTATATATATATTTATATATATATATCTATATATATATATATATATATATATATAGATAAATATATATATGTATATCCCAAACTGCACTCCTAAGAGTAAAACGCGCACTTAGGAACGATACAACATAGTTTTAATATGAATGTACTATTGCTCATATCCAGCAACGAGTGTGGGCTCTACAGCTTTGTTTACGCTTGAGGTGGCCGTGCTCAACAACCAACATATACACAAGTGAAATAGAACACTGTGAAAGGATTAGAAAGCAGAATTATTCACCAATACATCTTGGAATAATGTTCATCGTTATAGATCCACAAATATAATGATTACCGCTTCAGATAACAGAACTGTAACATGATAAAATTAAAGTGAAATATAAGTACTTTCTCCTTCACTATATGATATTTGAACATCAAGTGAACAATAATTCCAAATTATTTCAAAATACTTCAGATCCACCGTCTTGGAACGAAGTTCATCATTATAGACTCACAAATATCATGACTACAACTTCAAATAGCAAAACAATAATGTGAATGTGATATAACATGTACCAAAGTGAAATATAGGTACTCTCCTCTTCTCCGTATGGTATTTGAACATCAAATTATCTATAGTTCCTTTCATGCACAACACTCTTTTTAACACAGTGTTAAATGCTATCACTGTATATCAAAATTAATATACGATCTTGTAAAGTTTGTATATATGGTTTAATTTCCCACAATACCCCCAGTGGGCATATGTTGAAGGGGAAGCTTCTGAAGTGTCATACCAAAATGCCTAAACAAGGGGGGTTGAATAATAGTAACATTTGTGCCATCAAGTCTAAGTGGGCTCTTGAAGGGTCATACCAAAATGTCTAAACGAGGGGGATCATATATTACTGACATTCGTCCCTCAAATCCAACTGGGCATGCGTTATCACATATCAGTGCAGGAAATTCTTATTATTAGGCCCATATTACTCCATGAATCCTGGGCAATAATACAGGGCCTCCCCTCTGACATACAATTAATTACCCCGATATAGCCCATGTGGCCATATGTTGAAGGGGAAGTTTATAAAGTGTCCTACCAAAATTCCTAAACAAGGGGAGCCAAATCTTACTGACATTCATGGCCCCAGGTCCAAGTGGACGTATGAAGTGTCACAGCAAAATGCCTACACATAGGGGTCATGTGCAAGTGGGCATGTGTTATTACATATATCTGCAGAAAACACTTAATGGTGGGGCCATTTTACTCCATAAATTGTGTGCAGCAATACTAGTCTGATGCCCAATTTAATAAAATACAACAAGAAAAGAAATACATCACCTGGGTGCTCCAAGTGTCAGAAGAAAAGGGTAGGGTGCCCCAGATAGGGCCTCCTCTCGAACCCTGCTTCCCAGGTTAGAGTCCCTTCCTCTATTCTGTGAAAAGGAAAAACTATTTATGGTTACACTTTTGACTGAGAGGCAAGGTTTAAACTATTGCATAGTTCATCCAATTATAAATTGGTTGCAACGCACAGTACCACATCTTCTTTCAAACACATCCATGCTTAGGGTGGTACTTTCTATTACCTACTCTAAATGTACATGTAATTCTTCATCAGAATTCAACCTGTTCAGGGTTTTGGTGTTAAGTGTAATGATCAATCTAGACTTTGTTCTATGTAGCAGGCCTACCCAGTCTCCCACCGGGGGTTGTTAGAATGTGGGAAATACCTTTGTATTTTAACAAGTTTTCAATTGCTAGCATGATATATCTCATAGTGTCTGGCCACCGGATAATGTTCATCATGGTTCCCCATTGCTCTGGCATGTTCCAATATTCTCTTCTAAACCAGGTGCACTGTACTTCCGACGTACCTTAAGCCACATGGAAATTCCAGGATCTTCACAATAAAAGAGGTATTACAATTGCTAAATTTGGAAATTGCCTTAGTATTTCAATCTGGCAGTGTAATTTCCTTGCAATTCAATGTATATGTACAAGCTTTCACTTGGCGCAAACAAAAAAGCCTTTTAGGGGCTCCCCTCTGACATTCAAGTTATCTGCCTTAATGCTGATGTCCAAAGGTCATTGGCCAGTCAAAACATTTTCAAATACAGCACAGTGTTGTGACTTCCAAGTGCCAGGGAACCTCCACAAGTAGGGGCATCAACGGGGCAGGCAGGCACCTCATGGATTATCCAGGAGTGGGTGGTGGGGATCGGATTTGGGAGGGGGTGTTTTGGTCTTGGGAGGGGTGGTGTCCTTGGGTGGAGTGGGAATATTCTTGGAAGCGGTGGGCTTTGTCTTCTTCTTGGTAGGGGGAAGGGTATGGGTGCTTGTGGGAGGCAGGGGAGGCCAAGGAGGTGGAAGGGACAGACCTGGAGCTGAGTGGGTTCCTTCTGGGTATGTTTCTGGGGAAAGGACAAGGGTAAGGGCAACTCACAGAGGAACATTTTTGTGGACACACTGGAACGGTTATCGAAGGGGGTTGGGATTTGGAGGTTGAGGGAGTGGTTGTCAGAAGTGTAGGTGTGGATGCTGTGGGTTCATGCTCATGCAAGGTATGCTTGTGTGTGGTGGGTGTCTGTTGAGTGGGTGAGTGAGGACGTTTATGTGTTTTGGGCTTGGGGGGTGGAGGTGCTGGGGGATGCCCTGATGGGTGGGTGTCTGTTGGGATGGTGACTGCAGGTATGGTGGATTTGGTGGATGTTTGTGTGTCTGTAGCTGTGGTGTCTGTGGGAGTGGTGCTTGTGGTGGATGTCTGCGGGTCTGCTGGGGTGGTGTCTGCTGGTAAGATGGGTGCGGTGGCTGTGTCAGTGACTGTTGTGGTGGTATCTGTAGGGATGCTCGATGTCATGCGTGTGATGCTGGTGGTGGTGGGGGTGTCAGGGGAAGTTGTGACTGTTCTCATGCCTGTAGGTGGATGTTATATGTGTGCGTGCCATTGTGTCTTGTGCTGCTTGTGTTTGTGTGTGCTCCTTTTGTCTGTTGAGGTGGATGTCTGCTGATCTGTTTGTGTGTTTTGGGTAGGTAGGGAAAGGGGGATTTAGACTGGGAAGAGGAGGGTAGAGGGGGGACAGAAGGTGGGGGGTGACTTCCTGCTGTCATTGTGGAGTCCAGAGCCTGAAAAGGTCTGTGTAGGCCAGCCATTGCACCATGAATGCCTTCCAGGAACATGTTGGTTTGTTGCAGTTGGGTCACCAGTCCCTGGATGGCATTCACAATGGTTGACTTACCCACAGAGATACTTCTCAGGAGGTCAATAGCCTCCTCACTGAAGGAAGCAGGGGTAACGGGGTGGGGCAGAGATGCCTGCAGTGAAGTAGATGTCCACCCTCTTGGGTGAACTGGCTTGGCCAACTGGGTGGGGACAAATAGGGAGGGCGGTGATAGAATAAGGGGTGTTGGACAAAGATGGTGCTGGGGGATGCCACAAGGGGTCCGCCACCACTAGGGAGTGACCACTGGAGGAGGAATCTGAGGATAATGATCCAGATCCAATCTTCCCCGTGACACTCCCCTCAACCTCTGGGCCACTGGGTCCCTCCGAGTCAGTAATCTCTTGACCTGAGGTCCCATGGCCAGATGTCTCCCCACTTGGCTTGGCCCTATCTCCTCCGCTTGCCAGTGCTGATGCTGCAAGGTCAAAGACAAATATAATCATCACATGAGCCATGATAACACCCGAACCACAACTCAGATTGACTAACAATACTATAATTTCTAGTAGGCCCAGAAAATCCACTTATGTGAGTGGTCCATACATGTGCCATGACATATGCATGCATGCCATCTGGATTTACTATAGTGACCCACACTATCATCAGGACGTAAGACAACTACAATTGAATAGGTGAAGTCTTGGAAGCATCATAACCATACAACTAGGAGTCCTCTCCATCCTCAAAGCTGTCCCACATGCAGCAGACCTCAGTCAACTAATGCAAAACACCAGCATCTCATTGTAAATTCCATTCCCACATATCCAACACAAGGTCATGCACACATCTGTTTAGCACACACAATTAGAAATGAGGCCCTGAAATCCTGCTATGTGGATCCCGAAAGTTCTATATCCTGGAGTATGTGACATGGAATAACCATGTCACACAGGAAACATTTCAGCAATGTACTGTTGTATAGCTATTTTAGCAATGTTTTAGACAGGTTATTTTAACAAACTAGGCCTGCCGTTGTGCACTTTTGCCCAGTTACATTTTATTCAGCATCGCTTTGTTTTTCTATCAGTAGCCACATTTGCGGTGTTGTTTTATTTTGTCTGTCTGGTTGTTCTTTTCACCTAGGAAAGCATTACGTTCTTAGCACAGCATTCATTTCACTTTTTGCTTTCCTTAAGGCTGCAGTCAGATAGGGTTGCCAGCAAAAGTGGCACACTGTGTCTTCAACATTCATAGAAACATACATATCCTTACGTGGGAACCTTTTCTTAGAACATCAGCTGTTTTATTATGAAAACATTTCTCTGTCGCATACACATTAGAGGGAGATTCCAGCCAGATGACCATAGCTGCATGCTGACTGCTGAATGTATTCACTACAGCTGCTTGCTTAATGCCTGGCCTGTATGGGTACAGTGTCTTCATAGTGGCTTGCTCAGGTATGGGGGATGATGTTGTCCTGGGGGGGAACCTGAAGAGCAGATTAAGGTATCACGCTGTGCTCTAGCATAGCTTAGGTAGGAAATATATACATATTATTCCTAGTTACAGTATAGTGGAACTGTTTTTGTGTTTCACTCTTCTTGCTACAATTTTGCTTCTAGCATGTTTTTATCATCCTAGTGTTTGCAATACATGCAATTTTATCTAAGATGTAGTTACTTCAACAAACCTTATTGAACTATACTCTGCTTCTGTTTGTCTTTGCCTGTGTCAGACTAATGTAACTGAGGGAAAGGGATGAGAACTGATCAACCATGATTCCCTTAAGGGGTCTTCTCTGTCATGCACCCAATTGCCACAATCATCCCCGCTCTTTGGTGGAGATGAGGAGCTTCTAGGTGGGAGGAAAACCTGGATTGGGCTGACAGGAGTCATATGGTGTGGGAATGTACTCAGTACACCCAAATCCAGTAGTCTCATTAGGATAATAGAGAACCTACGTGACAGTACACTTCAACAAGTGACATCAATAGGTTCAAGGAGACAGTATCAATGTAACTCAGATAGGCCTCACATGTGGCATTGAAAGGAACACTGTTGACATCAGGTTCAATATGTCAGGGAGAGATGTCCCCAGAATAAATAAAAACATGATTTTGCAAAACCCAGGATAGTCACCACTAATGTCTAACACCTATTACAATGACATCCTCTGAGGGTTTCTGTAGTAGACATCTGTACTTTGCATGTTGGGGAGATACAGAACGTTAACAGAACCTTAGAAAGCCCTCAACCTGTTGCCCAATGAGCACCAACATAATTAACCACATCATGGGCATTCCTATCCTGGTGTCTGACTGTGGATAAATGCCAGTACCCAAACACATGTGATGAAAATGTCACTGCAACTCACTCCATCATGCATGCCAACAGTCAGGACACAATCCTTAATCATTACACATGTGCAGCACACTTTTACACATGATTCTACATTAAAGGCATAGATAAACACAAAGTGATCCCACACTCTGGGCCTGCAGGTCATTTCCCTAATAGCTACTGCAGTTCTACCTGCCAAATGATATACTATGACACATAAAAGTATATGTCAGACAATGAACAATGGTGACACACTCCTGTATGTGGAACCACATGAAATTGACGCCATTGTAGATTTACTATACCACTAACAGTTTCCCATGTACATATATGTGAGGGATTAAAGACATCATCCCATCAACGTAGTTAAAACATGCATGGAACTGTAGCATAGAAATGTTTCGTAAGGAGAAAGGGACACATTCTGACATGTAGGCACAAGGAATGTTGGTAACAATGATGATACATCATTAAAGTCAATAGACATTACACACTTACTAAGGAAAAGTAGTTTGCTACAGCTGCAACCAAATAGCTATGTAAGCCATGTCATATATATGATGGACACCTACACATCACCGACTGCAGCGAGGCACCAGCACCCATCATACACAAAAAATAACTAGCTCCTGGGTGGCAGATGTCTACATTCACATATACCCAGACACATGGCAGAGTAAAGTGATCCACAACCTACTTACCTGTGGCATGTAACAGATAGGTAGAGTGATCTGTTGGATAGAAATTAGACCCACTAGAACAACTATCAATAAATGAATGATCACTGTGCACAGCCATTTGTGATCCCTGCTGATTAAATGGTGTGAGGATTCCCCCCAGTTTTGTCCAAGGTCCCAGGTCCAAAGACAAGGCACACCAGTTTGGTAGACATTACATGTCAACACAAAGAGTCTCCCATCTACTATATGACACATGTATCATCCCTCATTGTCAGGTGAGCAGTCAGTACCTCACTCAATCACCTGGCAATGGGACAGGCACGAATTTGCAGTGTACTCACCCTTTTGTGGCTGCTCTGCTGCCCTCAAGTGCCCATTCAGCTCTGGATAGGCCACTTCCACAATGTAGGCCATTAGGGGGGCCACAGTCCAATGGGAGAACAGCCCCAGCTTGGCCTCCTCGATCTTCTGGGCCCAGCATCTTAGGTCCTCCTGCAACAGTGGGCCCTCCACCGGCTGTGGACCCCCAGGTTCTGCAGCTTAGCAATGGCTTTCCAAATCCCTTTCTTCTTCTGGGCGTGGACCTGCAAGGATGCCAAAGACAGGATAGGAATGTATGTCAACAAGGTGAGAACATCCTGACTTGCCTATACTGCCCAAGTGTGGCACATACCAGTCATGGAATACAAGGAGATGACTACAAACACTTCCCAATATGCAGCCCAACCTATCACCCAGCTCAGGCCCTGGACTGACCAGATAGGTTCAACTGACATCTTGTGGGACATGATCTAGCAATCTCACAGATATCAGAAACATGATTATACGCATCACATCTATGTGCTTCAGTAACGTAAACTCCTCAGCCGTAAATGCATCAAAACACTCACAATCTATGGGACGCATGCAGTCCCCAAAGGCTGTTGCCAGGTTACAAACTCTAACATCAAACATGGGTAAAAATGGGGGGATTGGCATGTTGGGCACTGAAGAAGTGTAGCCTGTCCATGTGTAGACATGTGCAAATACAGATGCAGAAGAATGCCACTTTAGGGGTGGGGGTCTGTGTGTCTCATCATCAACACAAAACACACTTTTGACATATGTGTACATAATACATAGATCACCTTCAGAATAACATAGACATGGATTGTACATTTTCTGCAATGTGACCAGACAACTGAGTCACATAGCATGGGTTATCAGTAAACAGAAAACAGTTTGTGTTTATATAGTGCCAGAAATGCAAAGAGCCTGCGCAGGACACATGTGACTTGTGTAAAAGTGACAACAGGGCTGTGGGATCAAGGGACCTGTCAAGGCTTTGAAACACACATTGACAGAGATGCCAAGTGCACATCAGTCACAGATCATGAGCTCTCCACTACCCACAGGTACATTCTTATTAGAGGATAGAGCGTCAATTTACTGCATATTAGCACAGAAGCAAAGATTTGACCTCATAACATGTGCTGGGATACAGGGAGTGGACACAGTGCCACAGTTGCATAACAAAAGTGATTCAACACCCACCCAGACTTGGACAAATACACTGAGATACATTTCACAGGCTCTGGTCTCTGCAGGCTGAGGTGCAGATCTACATGAACCTTTATTTCCAACACTTCCATGCATGACAGTGCATCATGTAGCCAATTAGCATGTGGTGTTTTGTGCCAACTTGAGGGCAGAGAAGATCAGGATATGCCTGCCAAACAACGGTTTAGCAAGGACAGATGTTGTTTGAAATGTCTGTGGCACCATGCACATAGCTCACATTACACACAACTGACATATATAACATGCATGCATTACTCATGCTGTCATTCAAATGCAAGTGCCCTCACATTGATGGCATCCATGAGGTAAGAGATGTCTGGGGATGGCTGTTATGCCATCTCACCTAGGTATGTGCCCCCAACAAAAGGTGGATCAGGGTACACTCAAAACACACACACAACAATGTATAAGAACTCAACACCTGGCAATGAACACCACTACATGCACATTACCTCCCCCATTGATGTACACTGGCTGCACCCACAGGACTTAGAGTACACATTCTACCACCCATGGTCACACTCTAGCCTGTGAGGAGGGAATATATGTCGAAGTACAGAGAAAACTGTGCACATGAGGCACTTACCGGCTCCTCTGGTGCACCAAAGAGCTGTTCATACAGGGGAAGGACCTCAGACAACAGCTTCTCCAGCTCCTCTGGTGGGAAGGCTGGACCCCTAGCACCTGCTGGACATGGCATGTTTGCTCCCAGAGGCGGTACACAGCAGCTCAGGTAGTAGAGGTCTTGCTGGCAGCAGTGTCAGGAGTCAAGTGAGGGATTAGGCAGAACATGGTGGTCACGCCCACCACATACGTGGCCGTCACCACTGGCAGACACAGCCAATAGCCTACGACTGCCACTGGCATCAGCATTAGTCTATGGCTGTGTCCGTCATTATTGCAACAGCCTACCGGAATGACAACTTCCGCTTGTGGTTGCAGGCGGTTCCCAATGTCCCATGGAGTAGGTCAGGCATTCATCATTTTAGAGGCCCGAAATGTGTATATGGCTCCGACAAATGTGTCACACCTCAAAAATTGTTGGGTTTTGCATCAATAACGGCTTGTCTTTTGCAGTCATATAGTGACTACTGCTCAGACACCATGGTTGTACATATATGGCAGTCTACATTTACACAGCCCCTCCCTTGACAAAGGTCATTGTAATGCTTGGGACATCAAGTCACAGTCCGAGAGGCATGTTTTGTTGCACAATTGTTGATGACCGTTCACATGATGTGTACACATGCATGTCACAGCAAGGGGGGGACATGTGAATGCTGTGTGATTATCAGTTGTGATGGGTACTGTGTATCATGTCCAAACCTCAATACATGCCTTGTCACATTTTAACATTGACATCATACTTTATTGCAAGGGACACATTGAATAATGGCAATAGTCATGTCTTGTCATACCTATGTACCCGGGGAAGGGAAGGATCAGACAGCCTTCTGTCTACCGTCCACTGCCAGACAATCAGACCATGGAAGAGTGATACATCATCCAGATCTATCATCTGAATGGGCTAATAATTGGGGACCTATGTCATCAGTTGGAGCCAGATCTGATGCCTGCCGTTCGTCATCCATATGGCGTTCCACCCATTGCACAAGTTGTGGCAGTTTTGCACTTCCTAGCCACAGGGTCTTTCCAAAATACAGTGGCGCTATCTGCTGGGATATCCCAGCCTATGTTCAGTTTGATTTTGAAGGATGTACTCTCAGTAATATTAAAACACCTGGACAGCTATATCTGCTTTCCTCAACGTGAGAATTTGACCCATGGGAAGGCTGACTTCTATGGTTTAGCACACATCCCACACGTGGTGGGAGCCATTGATGGTATACATGTTGCCGTGGTCCCACTGCATGGCAATGAACAAGTGCACTGCGACAGAAAGAGCTACCATTCTGTCAAAGTCCAAGTGGTTTGTTTAGGAGATCTCTACATTTCACAAGTCTATGCCCATTTCCCCGGTTCAGTCCATGATTCCGTCATTATCGGAAACAGCGCAATCCCCCAACTGATGTCACAACTGTACCCAGAGGGGCCCTGGCTGGTTGGTAAGTCCAATATGACTGTTTCTATGTGTGCAATGTCTGCTGCAACAAATCCAATGAGAGGGACTCCTAGTTGCACATATGTTCCATTGCATAACAGGGGTCTATGCATACCCAAACTGTCCATGGTTGTTGACATCGGTGAGGAACCCAGCTACGCCAGGGGAAGTCTGCTTCAATGATGCCCATGGAAGAGCACAGCGTGTCGTGGAGCAGGCTTTTGGGCTTGTGAAGTCCAGATTTAGGACAAAACAGGTGGAACCCTCCTCTACTCCCCCAAAAAGGTGTGTAAGATCATTGTAGCCTGCTGCATACTCCACAACGCTGCCGTGCAGAAGAATATCCCATACATCCCAGATGAGGGGGAGCCAGCAGTGCCACAGAATGTGAATCTTGAAATGCCAAGTGATGATGACAGTGATGAGGAGGAAGGTGAAGGCTTGCTGGCAGATCTCATAAATCACTACTTTACCTGAGTGTGAGTAAGTATTGTTATCTTATCATTGTGACAGTATGAGGAACCTTAATTGTAAGGATGTGTGGACTAGGGTGTTTTTCCTACAGATTGTGGATGTAATACTTTGCCATATATATGAAAGCTTTGCTTGCTAACTAGGACTTGAACATTTCACTACCTTTTTTATCGTCCGGGTTTGTGTCATTCTCATTGAAATATAAGTGTATCCACTGATTTTTGATATGAGCTTATAGTCATAGGTATAACTTCCCAGGCTAAACTCCTTATATTATTTATAATCCAGGTACCTTCACCATGCTATCCTGATGTGGGTGTAGTGGATCCTATTTAGGGGGTGATTCTAACCCTGGCGGTCGGTGATAAAGCGGCAGCCAACCCGCCAACAGGCCGGCGGTCCAAAAAATGGAATTCTGACCCGGGCGGGAACCGCCAACACAGCCCGCCACTTTAACACTCCGACCGCCACGGCGGGACAAACAAACAGGTTGGCGGTCACCGCCAACAGACAGGCGGCAGACAATGTACCGCCCACCCTATCACAAGTCACCAATCCGCCACCTTTTCCGGGGCGGGAGCCCCGCCGATAAAAACACGGCGAAAACAGACTACGAACGTGAAAACGATCACCTCTATGCAGTCCACGAGGAAGGAGGACAACATGGAACCCGAATTAAACATCCTACCTGCTCTCGTCTACCTGCTCATCTACCACGAGTACGAACGCCGCCGCAGACGACAGCGGTGAGTACTGCACCTACGACACAGGGGAGGGGGGAGGAGGAAAGGTTATGGCACACACATATGCGACCCCCACCCCCCCCAAAACTATGTACACACCAATGCAGAGCAACAAGTCACAGTGACACCACCCAAACCCCCCGGAAAAATGCAAAGACATCATTAAATAGAGAAACAAAATTTATGTAAAAAATAGCCTCTGTTAAGTCATGGTCAAATAGCAATAAAAATAATACAAAAGAAAATAAATATTTTGTGCAATCGATAAACCGAGGCAATTAGTCCTGCACATTTAACGAAATTCCAAGTGTCCGTGGGCCAAAGTGTATCAACACAAGGGCAAAGCCCACACAGGAGACCTGAGTCCGTTGGAGAGAACACTGCTGGGGCATCTGATGATGAAACTACAGGCACCTCAGGGGGAAGGGAAGGGGGGGCACCACAGCCACATGAGTCCATGACGCCAGATCCACGAAGGGGCCACCATGCCCACTGTGCCATCCTGGGGAGTGCAAAGCCACAGTCTTTCAATGTCTCTACAGTGGGTGGTTTGCCCACTGTACAATCCTGGGGAGTGCAAAGCCACAGTCTCTCAATGTCTCTACAGTGGGTGGTTTGCCCACTGTACAATCCTGGGGAGTGCAAAGCCACAGTCTCTCAATGTCACTACAGTGGGTGGGTTGCCCACTGTACAATCCTGTGGAGTGCAAAGCCACAGTCTCTCAATGTCTCTACAGTGGGTGGGTTGCCCACTGTACAATCCTGGGGAGTGCAAAGCCACAGTCCATCAGGTGGATTACAGAGACCACTGGTCATGGAGGAGGCATGGTGGGCACAGTGAACCGTGAACAGTAGCTCGACACAGAACCGGCACTGTCATTGTGCCAGCGGCGCTTGAGACGGCGGGGCCCAGCGGAGCGGTGCTTGAGACGGCGGGGCCCAGCGGAGCGGTGCTTGAGACGGCGGGGCCCAGCGGAGCGGTGCTTGACAGTAAGGGCCCAGCGGAGCGGTGCTTGAGACGGTGGGGCCCAGCGGAGCGGTGCTTGAGGCGGCGGGGCCCAGCGGAGCGGTGCTTGACAGGAAGGGCTCAGCGGAGCGGTGCTTGACAGGAAGGGCCCAGCGGAGCGGTGCTTGAGACGGCGGGGCCCAGCGGAGCGGTGCTTGAGACGGCGGGGCCCAGCGGAGCGGTGCTTGACAGGAAGGGCCCAGCGGAGCGGTGCTTGACAGGAAGGGCCCAGCGGAGCGGTGCTTGAGACGGCGGGGCCCAGCGGAGCGGTGCTTAAGACGGCGGGGCCCAGCGGAGCGGTGCTTGACAGGAAGGGCCCAGCGGAGCAGTGCTTGACAGGAAGGGCCCAGCGGAGCGGTGCTTGACAGGAAGGGCCCAGCGGAGCGGTGCTTGAGACGGCGGGGCCCAGCGTAGCGGTGCTTGAGACGGCGGGGTCCAGCGGAGCGGTGCTTGACAGGAAGGGCCCAGCGGAGCGGTGCTTGACAGGAAGGGCCCAGCGGAGCGGTGCTTGAGAGGTCGGGGCCCAGCGGAGCGGTGCTTGACAGGAAGGGCCCAGCGGAGTGGTGCTTGAGACGGTGGGGCCCAGCGGAGCTGTGCTTGAGACGGCGGGGCCCAGCGGAGTGGTGCTTGACAGGAAGGGCCCAGCGGAGCGGTGCTTGAGACGGCGGGGCCCAGCGGAGCGGTGCTTGAGACGGCGGGGCCCAGCGGAGCGGTGCTTGACAGGAAGGGCCCAGCGGAGCGGTGCTTGACAGGAAGGGTCCAGCGGAGCGGTGCTTGACAGGAAGGGCCCAGCGGAGCGGTGCTTGAGACGGCGGGGCCCTGTTCAGCGGTGCTTGAGACGGCGGGGCCCTGTTCAGCGGTGCTTGAGACGGCGGGCCCTGTTCAGCAGTGCTTGAGACGGCGGGGCCCAATTCAGCGGTGCTTGAGACGGCGGGGCCCTGTTCAGCGGTGCTTGAGACGGCGGGGCCCTGTTCAGCGGTGCTCTTCTGCATGGCGGGGCCCTGTTCAGCGGTGCTCCTCTGCACGGCGGGGCCCTGTTCAGCGGTGCTCTTCTGCACGGCGGGGCCCTGTTCAGCGGTGCTCTTCTGCACGGCGGGGCCCTGTTCAGCGGTGCTTGAGACGGCGGGGCCCAGTTCAGCGGTGCTTGAGACGGCGGGGCCCTGTTCAGCGGTGCTCTTCTGCACGGCGTGGCCCTGTTCAGCGGTGCTTGAGACGGCGGGGCCCAGTTCAGCGGTGCTTGAGACAGCGGGGCCCTGTTCAGCGGTGCTCTTCTGCACGGCGGGGCCCTGTTCAGCGGTGCTCCTCTGCACTGCGGGGCCCTGTTCAGCGGTGCTCTTCTGCACGGCGGGGCCCTGTTCAGCGGTGCTTGTCCAGTAATTCAAGTGAGCCAGACCTGGCCTGGACTCCCTGCTCAGTCGCCCTCCGACCGTGCAGTTGCTGGACCCTTCGGTGACGGAGTCCTGGGCCCTTGGCTGTCCTCCCTTACACCCAGGATTGGGCTTGTGGGGCCCTCCTGCTCCGCGCTCCTGCTGGCTGACTTCTCCGCCCTGCTGCCCTTTCGCTCCTTAGATGAGGCTCTCTGGGCCTTGCCTCCCCTGGATGTTGTGGCAGGTGAAGTGGCCGAACTTTGGTCCTTGGGGGCAGCCGTGTCAGGCTTCTCACGGCGGCCCTTGAGTTTCCGGGTCCTCTTGCCAGGGGGGAACTGGCTGTCCCCTTGCTGCTGACAGATGTGTCACTGCTGCAAAAGGGTGGACTCCAGAACCCATGCACTACAGTGACACTTGTAGCTGGGCTGGTGGTGGCTGAGGTGCTCTTGGGACTCTTAGCAGATGGAGGGGGTGGGTCAGGGGAGGGAAAGAGGTTAAGATTGGAGAGGTAAAGTTTTTTAGGACCAAGGTAAAGGGTGGGAGTAGTGGTGATGGGAGTGGAGGAAGAGGATGTGGTTGTAGGAGAGTCAGGTGTGCTGTCTTTGGGTGCAGGTGATTGTGACGTAGGCTGTCGTGAGGTGGATGGCTGTTGGGTGGGTGGCTGTCTGCGTTTGTGTATCTTGGAAGAGGGGGTGACAGACACAGTGGGAGAGGACATAGGGGACGTGTAAATGGCAGTGGGGGTGGTGACTGCACGTGTGCGGACTGTACTGGAGGGTGTGGTGGTGATGGAAGCACTGGCTGATGGTGGTGTGCATGCAGGTGTGAGTGTAGACGTCACAGGGAGGGAGGAGGGAGACGAGGAGGAGGGGGACACAGAGGTGGTAGTGACTGTTGGCATGTCTGCATCTGGGTGTTGCTTGGGTGAGTGTTTGTGGGATCTGTGGTGCTTGTGTCTGGATGAGCTGCCCTTGGGTGTTGAGGTGTGTGCAGGCTGGTCTGATGGTGTGGATGGGATAGGCTGAGGAACAGGAGACAGAGACAGGGTGGAGACAGTTAGAAGAGGGAGGCTGGAAACAGGGACAATGGCTGCCGTCAGTGCTCAGGCCAGAGAATTGAACGATCGTTGATGGGCAGCCTGACCCGAATGAATGCCCTCCAGGTAGGCATTGCTCCGATGCACCTCCCTTTCTACCCCCTGGATGGCATTCAAAAGGGTAGTCTGCCCAACAATGATGGTCTGAAGGAGGTCAATGACCTCCTCACTGAGGGCAGCAGGGGTAACAGGGGCAGGGGCTGAGGTGCCTGGGACGAAGGAGACGCCCGCCTTCTTGGGCGAGCGGGCACAGAGCGTAGGCTGAGGGGCTGCTGGGAGGGCGGGGCTGGTGCGCTAGGGAGCTCCCATCCGAGGACGTGTCGGTGTCGCTGGTGTCACCACCGGTCCCCGTTGTGGTGCTCCCCTCGCCCTCCGTATCACTGGTGCCCTCGGTGTCTGTACCACGGCCCACCGGGTCCTTGTGAGTTGCAGCTCCCTCGTGCTCCGATGCCAATTCTCCTCCGCCTGATGATGCTAATGCACACATGCACAAGAAGATAAAGAAAAAGGGTGGGGGGAGAAATAAAAAAAACAGGTTGAGTGCATGCAATGTCAACACCGTTGGCGGAGAGGACAGACACAGGAGCCTCATGCACTACGCTGCGCAATCGGGGTATACTACTCAGTACTTGTGACCAGGCCTACAGGTCTATGCACAACAAATACACACATGGATGATGCAGGACCATGGATAGCTGTACTTGGCACCCTACAGAGGTGGGGGGCGGGGGCACTGGGCCATGCCTAAAGGAGAGGACTACACTACAGAAAGCGCCCTGGCCTAATGTCACCCACAACCCTCCTCCCCCACCCAGACGCCTCCACTGCGCATATAGATAGCAGAATGTGCAGATACTCACCCCCTTGTGTCTGCTGTGATGTCCTCAAGCGCCCATCCAAATCAGGGTAGGCCACCGCCAGGATCCGGGACATCAGGGGGGTCAGGGTACGACTGGCACCCCTCCTAGGTTGGGAGGCCATCCCCAGCAGTGACTCGGCGGTCTTCCTGGTCCCGCGGCGGATGTCCTCCCACCTCTTGCGGCAGTGGGTGCCCCGTCTGATGTGCACCCCCAGGGCCCGGACTTCCTTGACGATGGCACGCCAAATGTCGACTTTCTGATGGGCGCTGACCTATTTGACATGTACAGGGTGGGAAAGTAAATATCATCATTTATCTGCATGTTAGATGTGATTGCCCCCCCCTCCCCAACTTTGCCATGTGGCACATGCTCTCATCTGTCGTACGTTGCACTCCTCATTCGCTCCCCACCCCACCATCTTACATCCACCCCACTCAACAGAGGCATAGCCCATTCAATGTGCACCCAGTGTACTTACCTGTTGGTCTGGAGGACCGTAGAGTAACGCATACTGGGGGAGGACCCCATCCACAAGTTTCTCCAACTCTTCAGACGTGAAGGCAGGGGCCCTTTCCCCAGTCGCAGCAGCCATTGTCTCTTCCAGACCGAGGTCACAGCAGCACTTGCAGTATAGGTCCTCTCCTGTGGATGATCAGGTCTCGAGTGATTAAGCAGATAGAAAATGGCGGTCACGCCCGCGGCGGTGCGTACCGTGGCGGTGCGTACCGCGACCGCCGGCGCACATCCTCATTGGCTCCTGAAACCCATAGGCTTCAATGTTAACCAATGCGTCTTCGTACAGCGGTCTTCCACCGCCTACCGCCACGGTGTGCCACGCCAGCGCATTGACCTCACATCCCATTGTCCCACTTCACAGGTCAGGCAGCCGCCATTTCAAGGGCCCACATGGCTTAATTTCAACTGCGTCACACAGGCCTAGGCCTTGCATTGCCACACATACACGCCTTTCAATACATAGATAACCGTGTGCTATGCAAGCTGTGGTGAACGTACCTGTGATTTGCTTGACTCCATACTCCATGTTGTCCTTCCTAGGCACCGTCCGCTGGGACTTGCGAGGAGAAGGATGAATCCTTGCGTGTACTGACCGCTGGTGGACCTGTCGACAATGGAAGAACGCCATATCATACTACGTTACCGACTTGACCGTGCCACTATACATGAACTGTGTGCCCAGCTGGAGCCAGCCCTGATGTCCCCCATCCGCCAACCCACAGGAATTCCCCCTCTAGTGCAGGTTCTGTCAGTCCTCCATTTTTTGGCAAGTGGCTCATTCCAGACAACAGTGGCCATGTCATCTGGAATGTCTCAGCCTATGTTTTCAAAGATTTTGTCCAGAGTGTTGTCTGCCCTGATGAAACACATGCGGAGCTACATTGTTTTCCCTGAGGTGGCTGATTTGGCCACTGTGAAGGGTGATTTCTATGCCCTTGGACATATCCCCAACATCATTGGTGCCATTGATGGGACCCATGTGGCTTTAGTACCCCCAAAAGACGATGAGCAGGTGTACAGAAACAGGAAAAATTACCATTCTATGAATGTCCAGGTGGTCTGTTTGGCTGACCAGTACATCTCCCATGTAAATGCCAAGTTCCCTGGGTCAGTGCATGACGCGTATGTTATGCGTAATAGCAGCATCCCTTATGTGATGGAACAGCTACAGAGACAATGTGTGTGGCTAATTGGTGACTCTGGTTACCCCAACCTGCCTTGGCTATTGACCCCAGTGAGGAATCCCCGGACCAGGGCAGAGGAACGGTACAATGAGGCCCATGGGCGAACTAGGAGGATCATAGAAAGAACCTTCGGCCTTCTGAATGTACTCACCAAAGAAGGTGTGCCAGATCATCGTGGCCTGCTGTATGCTGCACAATCTAGCATTGCGACGGCAGGTGCCTTTCCTGCAGGAGGATGGTGCAGATAGTGGTGTTGTAGCAGCTGTGGAGCCTGTGGAGAGTGAAGAGGAGGAAGACGACGGGGACGACACAGACAACAGGGACACAGTTATCCAACAGTATTTTCAGTAGCACACAGGTAAGAATCACCCACGCCATTTAACATTTACTTATAGCCTCCTGCATCTCTACTTTGTGTATTTCCCCACAGTTCTTTTTAACTGGTTTTTGATGTTCCCTTCCCTTTTCAGTGCTGTATGACCCACTGCGTGACTTCTGCTTGGTTAGCCCATGGATTAAAGCTTATTGACATCGGTATGTTGTCATCACAAATTGACTGAACATTATTGAACAGTAATGTGTAATACATTTGTAAAAAATACAGGCTGACTCCTGAATGATTTCAGTGCAATGAGTGATTTATTTATAGTGCTAGATATTGGTACATGTTATTAAAACGGTGATGGGTGATCGTGGAGTAATGTCCATGGCAGAGTCCAGTTCTCAGTTTCACAGGTGCATTGTCCATATGCCTGTGGAAGGATGGAGCAGGGGCCGTTTAAGGTTGGACAGGGTGACAATGTGGGACAGTGGGATGACATCAGGGGGTATCTTAGGCTGGCGGGTGTCTTGGCATCCTACTCTGTCTTCCTGTGAGATCTCAGGTTCCGCTTGCGGGGTGGTTGTTCTTCAGCAGGAGGTGGGGTTCTGGTGGCCTGTCGTTGTGGTGGGGCCTCCTGTCCACTAGCGCCGGCGGAGGTGGTAGGCTGTTCCTGGTCCTGGCTAGTGACAGGGGCCCTTTGGGGTGCCACATGGTCCCGCAATGTGTTTTCTATCCGGTTGAGGGCCTGGACTATGGTCCCCATAGCGGTACCGATGTTCCTGAGTTCATTGCTGAACCCCATGTAGCGTTCCTCCTGCTGTGCCTGGATCTCCGTGATCCTGGCCAGTACCGTCGCCATCGTCTCCTGGGAGTGGTGGTACGCTCCCATGATGGTGGTGAGGGCCTCTTGGAGAGTCGGTTCCCTGGGCCTGTCCTCCCCCTCCTGTCGCACAGCAGCCCTCCCAGTTGCCCTGTTTCCCCAGGCCTCTGTCCCCTGGACGGTGTGCCCACTACCACTGCCCCCAGGTCCCTGTTGTTGTTGGGGTGTTGGGTCAGCCTGGGTGCCCTGTAGTGGTGGACACACCGCTGATTGACGCGTCCTGGAGACAGAGGCATGGGCCCGCTGGGTGGGGGCTGTGCTGATATTCCCAGAGGGGGTTGGGTCTGCTGTGGCCTGTATCTGTGTGTGGGGAACCGACTGTCCAGAGGTCCCCGATGGTCCGGGCTGGTCATCAGGTTCTAGGTCGACAGAGCTGCTGTCCTCACTGGGGGCCTGTTCTGGGGGTGGGATGGACAAATCTGGACCCTCCGTGGCGGTGTGTTGGCGGTCGGGCCCTGCAGGGGTAAAAGAGTATGGTTATTGCTTTTGTGTGTGCCATGGCGTGCATTTTGTGAGTGCCCTTGTCCACCAGTGCTGGCATTCCCTTGTGGGAGGTGTTGTGAGGGTGGTTGGGGGGGTGGATGGGTATGTGCAGTGGTCATGCATAGGTGATGGCTGTCTATGGTTTGTGTTGGCATTCAGGGGTTGGTGTTGTTTAGGGTGGGTTGTGCTGGTGAGACATTGGCAAGGAGGATGTGTGCTGGGGGGTTGAGATTGGGGGTGAGGGTGGGGGTGTGGTTTAGCATGCTGGGGGAGGGGTGAAGTAGTTGAGATTCGACTTACCAGAGTCCATTCCTCCGGGTACTCCAGCGAGGCCATCAGAATGCATGATGTTTACTACCTCTTGCTCCCATGCTGTGAATTGGGGTGGAGTGGGTGGGGGTCCACCGCCAGTCTTCTGCACAGCGATGTTGTGTCTTGACACCATCGAGCGCACCTTCCCCTGTAGGTCGTTCCATCACTTTCGGATGTCTTCCCGATTTCTGGGATGCTGTCCCACAGCGTTGACCCTGTCTACGATCCTTTGCCATAGCTCTGCCTTCCTGGCTATTGTGGTGTGTTGCACCTGTGTGCCGAAGAGCTGGGGCTCTACCCTAATTATTTCCTCCACCATGACCCTGAGTTCTTGGTCCGAGAACCTGGGGTGTCTTTGGGGTGCCATGGGGTGGTGTGGATGAGGTGTGGGGTGGTGTTTGTGGTTATGTGCGTGGTGATGTGTGCGTAGATGTGGTGTGGGTGATGATGTTGGGTTCCTGTGTGTGTTGTGCTTTGCGTTCCCTGTGCTCTCTCTCAGTGTATTGCGCCTTCTCTCAGATATTTGTGGTCGTAGGGGTTTGTGGGTGATGTGGGTGTGTGTTTTATATTTAATTGGGTGTGTGGGAGTGTTGTTTGGATGTGTATCAAGTGTGTGTATTTCAAATTGTCCAATGTGGCTGTGTTTTGTATATGTGTGTGTATTTTGACCGCGGCGGTGTGTACCGCCAATAGACTACCGCGGTTAAAAGACCGCCGCGTGGATTCGTGGGTCAGAATGGCATGGGCGTGTTTGTGTTGGCGTGGCGGTGGAGGTTTGGTCATCTCCAGTTTATCGCTGCCCGTTGATGAGGCGGGCTTCCGTGGATGTCGGGTTTTTGGCGGTTTCACAGTTGGAGGTCAGAATGACCGTGGCGGTTTACCGCGGCCGCGGCGGTAGAATGGCGGTCTTCTGACCGGCGGTAAGAGCCTTTTACCGCCGAGGTCAGAATGACCCCCTTAGTGTTAATGGGAATCAGGAGTTTAGCTTAGCCTTCTGGCTTTCAGGCCTGTGCCCCGGTTACCTAGTGAGTTTTAACCTACTTAGCTTGCTCTGTCTTAGCCTATTTATTTAATTATTTCTTTCAAAATGGCTGCTATGTTTATAGTTGGTGAAATGTTTTGACTTTACGTTATCAGTGCCACTCTGTGAAGGCATCATTATCAGCGTCAAAGTTAAGTGAGATAGGTGGGTATTCACATCATGTCCCTTTCCTACTTACGTGTGACAGGAACATAATGTATTTTTGGAGGTAATTGTTTGCATAATTGCTACCCCAAGCATGGTCCTTATCTTTTGTTTGGGAACATACCTTCTTCAGGGGTCCTACAAGATCTTTATAAATACATCTCACACATACAAGGTTATCAGAGGGATTCCTGCCACATACTATTGACGCCATCTATGCTGCACGCCACTTTGATGCAGACCCAGCCTCCATGTCACCACAGAGTCGGATCTAGAGATCTCATTCCAAGGTAACAAGGGTTGGGGGGGGGGCATCTCCTGGACCTGGTACTGGCAGATTAGGTTTATCACACCTAGCTTTCTTTAGTTTAGAGATTAAGGCACATATTGTCACAGGTTCCTTTCCTCTGGATCTGCACGTTGCTGAACAAGAGGCCCACCTCCCGGCGTCAACAACTCAGAAAGCTATGAGAGAACAGAGTTATGGTGAAGCCAGTCAGGGGGAAGGGAATTAGGGAAGGGAACAGCAGGGAGAGAGATCTGAAAAGGAAAGGTTAGAACAGTATGCATTTACTCATTCATAGAAAATGTAAATCATTTATAGACTCTTGACTAAGGGGGTGATTCCAACTGTGGCGGGCGGCGGAGGCCGCCCGCCAAAGTTCCCCCGACAGAATACCGCTACGGGGTCAGAAGACCGCCGCGGTAATTCTGAGTTTCCCGCTGGGCTGGCGGGCGACCGCCAGAAGGCCGCCCGCCAGCCCAGCGGGAAACCCCTTCCCACGAGGAAGCCGGCTCAGAATGGAGCCGGCGGAGTGGGAAGGGTGCGACGGGTGCAGTAGCACCCGTCGCGATTTTCAGTGTCTGCATGGCAGACACTGAAAATCCAGGTGGGGCCCTGTTAGGGGGGCCCCTGCAGTGCCCATGCCAGTGGCATGGGCACTGCAGGGGCCCCCAGGGGCCCCATGACACCCCTTACCGCCAACCTGTTCCTGGCGGCCAAAACCGCCAGGAACAGGATGGCGGTAAGGGGGTCGGAATCCCCATGGCGGCGCAGCAAGCTGCGCCGCCGTGGGGGATTCCTCAGGGCAGCGGAAAACCGGCGGTACACCGCCGGTTTTCCGTTTCTGACCGCGCCCGTACCGCCGCGGTCAGAATGCCCTTGGGAGCACCGCCAGCCTGTTGGCGGTGTTCCCGCGGTCATTGTCAGAATGACCCCCTAAATGTGTCTCCAAGATATCAGGTGGAGACCTCTTCTGAAATGCTGGCGAAGCCCCATGGAAAACACGACCTCAAATTCAAGAGATGGCAAAAACGTTGAACGTAGAATATCAATCCTGTAACATTTATGTATTCACAACATAAACCTTTGATTATGACTTAGAAAATTTCAAAGACCTAAATATGTTTTTTCATATCTTAAGTTATTCAAAGAACAATGAAAACTTTGATTGGTTTATCTCCAATATACTTTCACATGCGTAATAATAAATGTCAAAAAGGTTTTACTCAGTAAAACCTAAAGCGCCTTACATAATATCACCAGGATGCGCTTTTACTCAAGTAGTCTAAATCACTTAGATCATGGTGCCAAGAACCTTTTCCTTCTGTGAATTGAAGCACTTTATATCTGGGAACTGGAGCACCTAAATTATCTTGCCCAGGGTGCTTTACGTCTGAGAACTGAAGCGCTTGGAATTACTGGGTTCAAATAGCGCTTTGCATCTGTGAGCGGAAACACCATGAATTACTTGTGCTGATAGCGCGTTATCTCTGTGAACTGAAACGCTTTGAATTACTGAGCCAAAAGAGCACTTTACATCTGTGAACGGAAACACCTCGAATTACGTGTGCACAAAGCACGTTATCTCTGTGAACTGAAATGCTTTGAACCATTGAGCCAAATGAGCGCTTTACATTTGTGAACGGAAACACCATGAATTATGTGTGCACAAAACACGTTATCTCTGTGAACTGAAACGCTTTGAATCACTGAGCCAAAAGAGTGCTTTACATCTGTGAATGGAAACACCTTGAATTACCTGTGCACAGAGCGCGTTATCTCTGTGAACTGAAACGCTTTGAATCACTGAGCTAAAAGAGCGCTTTACATCTGTGAAGGGAAACACCATGAATTACATGTGCACAAAGCGCGTTATCTCTGTGAACTGAAACGCTTTGAATCACTGAGCCAAAATAGCACTTTACATCTGTGAATGGAAACACCATGAATTACATGTTCACAAAGCGCGTTATCACTGTGAACTGAAATGCTTTTAATCACTGAGCCAAAAGAGCGCTTTACATATGTGAAGGGAAACACCATGAATTACATGCGCACAAAGCGCGTTATCTATGTGAACTGAAACGCTTTGAATCACTGAGCCAAAAGAGCGCTTTACATATGTGAAGGGAAACACCATGAATTACATGTGCACAAAGCGCGTTATCTATGTGAACTGAAATGCTTTGAATCACTGAGCCAAAAGAGAGCTTTACATTTGTGAACGTAAACACCTTGAATTATGTGTGCACAGAGCGCGTTATCTCTGTGAACTGAAACGCTTTGAATCACTGAGCCAAAAGAGTGCTTTATATCTGTGAACGGAAACACAATGAATTACATGTGCACAAAGCGCGTTACCTCTTGGAAGTAATAACTTCCTCCAAACTTAGATTCAGCAAGGCCTTACCGCTACGAGTACGACCTACTCGTTTTTGGATGCACCATGGACTTTGGTTAGACGATACTCTGCCATTCAGAAACTCTGGACTTTTCCAGAGAAACCTCCACTTCTGTCTGCATCGAAGTCTTCAAAATGGTGAGCAACGTGCGTGGGTGTGGCTGGGCTTTATAGGCCTGCCACACCCCAAGATGGCCGCTGCCTCTAAAAACATGGGAAATGTAGTCCCTTCATAGGATAGCACTGATAAGTGCATCTTGTCCACCAATGCCCTGATCCTGCAGCTACGTGAGCTTTGCCACAGGGCAGACAACGCTGATGGCCATTCTTGGAACAAGCGGGGATGACCAGCGGTGCGCATAAAGCACCGCAGAGTTGTGCAGCGGAATTTCGGGCGAGACCTGGACTGCGCCTAGCCTTATTCCTGACAATATCTATACATTTTTTGCTCCGCATTTGCGTATTTTTTTAGCGGCACAAACTTACAAAAAACTCTTATATTTTGTACGTTTGTGCCGCTTTTGTGTAAAAAAAAAAGTATAAGTATGGGCCTAGGTTCTCTATTCTAGGGCTTTAGTGATATTTTTTATTTCATGTTTATTGCAAGATGTTGGGGGTCTTTGTATTCTCCTAATCATTGCAGCTCATGTATTTTACAGTAGATTGCTCACTTTTTAATAAACATATTTAAAACTGTACTGCATCTCCTTTATTGCCTGTGTGTGACTGAGGCTTCTTGCTAACGAGACTGTTCCACAATGACTCCCCTGAGATGTCGCATTCTAGAGTCCATGCGTAAAGGCTGCCAGAAATCACCTTTTACTATTTGGGTTTTGGTGAGATACTGCTTATGAGTTGGGGGGGCGTGTTGGGCCGACAATTGAGAGTTGTTGTGCTATCATCCCTGGACCAACCGAATCACCAAGGAGTGAAAGTCCAGCTACTACATGGGCATTTCAGAGTCATGACATTGGCTGGTATCAAATGCTGTTCTGAAATAGAAAGAGGACATGGATTGACCCAAGTAATGTTGGTCACAGATTTAGGGTGTATGAGTCCTGTGCTAAGGCAGCTTGGACAGTGTGTAGATAGCATCTGAGGTGCAGGACACACTGGTATGATGTAGTGTGTTTGTCCCATTGTCACATGTGTGAGTTTATGTGGCCTTGAATATGTTCTAATCAAGTGCAGTCCATGCACTCTTCCTTCACATTGTATTGACAATGGTCTTGTATGACCTTTTTGTAGCTGTAGATGTGTTTCTTCCTCACAGGCCAGAGTGCCTGTGCCATAACACTGACATAGGTTGTATAATTCCCACAGATGCTTTGTCAATGTAATGGGATGGAACCATGATCAGGAACTGTTGTACTGCCCTCTGTACCATGTTGGCAGTCCTGTTTTTGTATAAGGCTCACGTTGGTGACAACATCCACTAATCTCTTAGCCTGTTCTACAGGACAAGGCCTGACAAAGCCCTTTCTTCTGTGACAGTTCAGGCATTTTGACAGCCTATGTGCCGCACAGTGCAATAAAATGTTTGGTGTGACCAGACAGTTACATCATTGTATTGCTAATAATGTTCAGCATGACACTACCTGTTACATATCCCTCCTTCTGTTACCATGTTATGTCTTCCTCATGTGCATAGCAAGGGCTTACATCTCAACATTTCAACATGTGGAACAGAAGCAAGCAGGCAATGTTTTTCTGTTTGGTGAGTTTATTTACATAGGTGCAGGACATGAAAAACTGATGCTAAGATAAAAGTGAGGGGATCAGTCATGGTGGATGTAATCATATTAGTAGATGGCAAACTATTTGGAGACCAAAGTCCAGGGTCTTACTACCATGGAAGATGGAACATGGTTGGAGAACAGTCAACAGAGTAAATAATTGGCACACAAAGGAGTGAAATCAAGAAGAGGTCACTTAGCTGGCAGTGGTTGGTGACTTGCCATCTGCACCTCCTGGAGTCTTGGGTGGATGTCCCCTATTGCAGGGGGGTTCTGCAGCTAATTAGGCAGCAGTGTCTGAGGTGGGTCCTTCCCTTGACAGGGCCTCCCCTCCAGTGCCTGCCACCGATGTAGAAGGGCCTGGTGTTGCTGGGCCAAAGGAATAGGATGTGGTGTTGCTCACTGTTCTTGATGAGGGTACTGCTATTTTCCCTGTACACCTGTGATAAGGAGGCCAGGATGGTGCTTGTGACCTCCCATTTTTCCAATGACTCTCGATAGAAGTCCACCTCCAGCTGCTTTATTTCCCTGAGTTTGGTAAGTACCTGGTCCAGCAAGTCTTGGGATTGTTGATAGGCTCCCAAGGCTGATGGTGTTTTGGCCAGGTCCCTCCCCAGTGGCCTTATGCCTCTGGCCTACAACATCCCTCCCACGCACCCTACCCCCATGTGTCTGCACCCTTGGCACAGTTTGCCCCGTACCACTAGTTCCAGGACCATGATTGTCAGAGGTATGTTGCTGTGATTCTGAATCCTGGACTGGGGGCACAAGATGGTAGTCACTATCCTCGGGACACAGATTGGGGAGTGAATGGCTGCCTAAGATGTAGATGCAACTGGGCTGGGAGGAATCGATGTGGTCATGGTGAGCCTCACTGGTTGCGGCTGACGAGGTTGCCCTGATGAATCAGAACCGTCCTCAACATCCAGACATCCAGGAGTGCTGTCATCATTGAGGGCTTCATCCATGGCTGTAATGGCAGTCTCTCCAGCGGTCTTGGTGTTCCCAGTGGCAGCTCGACCTGTTCACGTGAGAGATACAATGTTACGGGTTGTGTTGTGACATCTGCTTCCAATAGTTGACAATGACATTTAACCAAGGCCGTGTAGAAATTGGATTGGCAGCTTTTTCTTATGTGACTGGGACACATGCTATCAATTTTATAGACCTGACATTTCTCATATTTGACAATTCCATTTCAGTCAACCAGCTGCAGAATGTATGAGTTGATTAGCTATTGGGAGGATGGTCATAGACTTACATCTTGCCAGCTGTCGAGACTGAGCCACTCACCTGAAAAGCAGGATGTCTGCAGGGGCAATGGTATGCCCCGACCTCCTGGAACACCTCTTGGCAATTCCTGGTGGACACAGAAACCCCGTCAGGTGTCCAAAAAGGAAAGGGGGAGCGGAAGATAAAGAGACAAAACACTGCACGTCTTGCCAGTCCAGACAGGCACCCTGTATCTTCGGGGGGCAAGTCGTTGTTGATAGAGTGATAGTAGAGTTAGTGCACTCAACTTTCTTGAAGCTGAATCTCTCTTCCTGATATGGGCACAGGAGCAGTAAAAGAACACGGGGATGCTCCAGCACTTTTCTTGAATAATAATAACTGTTGGCACAATTACGAACACTGCATTACCAAAAACCCAAACTGCATACCATAACAATAAGTACTGCAACACTAGGGCAAGCTTCGCAGAGATTCACTGTTGCACACTACAATTAGAACTGTGGTTGCAATTATCAATCAGAGAAACACAAAAGTCAGCTCTGGGTTCAAACAGTTAGGGTGGCACAGTTTGGTTTGGTTTCAGTGTGTGTGTGTGAAAAACACTTCAAAAGCAAATTCCTCAAATCTGAAACACAGGCATGAATGACACAATTTAAATCCAGGAGTTTGGATGTTAGAGAAAGAAAAGTCACGTAAATGCTCTTTTAAAATTGCACTGTCACTTTTTGTAGTACTTGAGCTCAAGCAGATTTCCTGAAGCACATTTAGGCAAGTAACTACAATAATAATGTAGAATGTTCAGAAATGCATTTGTCTCTTCAAGATAAGCACTCTGGCGAAATATGAGGTCTGAAATACACCAGCTGTTCTAGGAAAGCGGGGCGCTCAAAGAACAAACTCCCTGGAGAATACTAGTCACTTATCTGCAGTCTACTGGAGGAATGCCTGGTGTCAGCTGGTACAAGAACAAAGAAACAAATTGCCTCAAAAGTCCTGAATACGAGGATGACAGCAGGGGCTGGGCTGCCAAATCAGATGCTGAGATCAGGAAGCAAAACAAAGCCAAGCAGGGAGGCATGCTTCACTCTGCTATTTATAGCCAATCAGGGAAGCAGTTGAGTTTCCACATGTGGATGAGTCACCACACCCAATTAGAAGCACATGTCTACACCACACCCAATTAGAAGCACATGTCTAAACCTGCTCACATTAGCAAACAAGCATTAGTAAAACAAGCATTGATAAAACCAGTTGTGTGACACAGCACGTTATGTTTACTTAGAAACATGAAGGTTTAACCAAGAACAGAGATATGATTTAACCCTAATCCCTGGGGATGCTGACAGTTAACGCAGGAGGCACCTTAGGGATTACTGACATCAGCAGTGTAGGCAAAACAGTGGCTGGGCAGGATGTGGCTTTGATCCTTTTAAGTCCTAGTTGACTGTTATGCAGGCAGACCCTGCACATTGTTGTGTATGTGAATATAGTCATCATGAAGCCAGTGCATTGTGAATGTGTCTGCTGACAATACCATTTAGGTGATGCATCCTGTGGCCTTTGGTTCATGTCTTTTTGGTTGTACACAGATTGAGCTGTCCTTCCTGTCCACAATCATTGCATCTTGGCTTAGCAGCTCAAGATTGATCTAGGTGTTTAGCTACATCACAGAGTGTACCATGATCTGTCTCTTGGTCCCTCACAGGTAAGTAAACTTCATTTGTGAGTTTACAGCTGGATGCATTGTGACATATGTACAGTGTACTGGTGATTAGAGTTACAGGGATTAGCACTCCTGGAATTTACCGTATTGTTATTCCAAGCACTACACAGTATAGATTAGTTATCCTCTTAGATGTGTACACTTCCATTGCAAGCTCACAAAGAATATTGGGATGGATGCAGACTGGGCTTGCATTTGGAGTTTGTGAGGCAGAGCCTCCTGGCCTTAGCAGTCATGTCCCTCCCTTTACTTAATGGAGTTGTTATATCTTATCCCCCCAGGTGAGTGCACCTCATGTGTGAATTCCCAAAGAAGGGTATTTTGGCAGGTGGACACTGGACTGGTGTTTGGAGTGACAGTAAGGGTGCCTCCTGTGAGTTAGAGCCATGTAGCTCCCTGTATTACACAAATTATACTGATGGTTTCCTCCCAGGTGAGTACACTTCAGTGATCATTTGGAACACATAGGTATTTTGGGGGAGGACACAGCTTTGTAGCCTTGATTTGGGAGACCAGTGCCTGCTGTGAGTTGCAGGCCTGTCACTCTCACTGCTTCACAATACTGGACAGCTGCCAACTACCCCAGTGAGTACACAACATATGTGCTTTGACATACTATTGTATTTAGGAAGGGGACACTGTTCTGGTGTTTGTAGTAACGGTGGCAGCGCCTCCTGGCCTTATCAGTCCTGTCAGTGCTTGTACTACCCACACACTATAGAGATATCGGCATGTCAGGTGAGTACCCTTCAATAGTGAGTTCAGGGACAAGGGTCATTAAAGCAGAGGTCACTGTATTGACTGAGTGGAGTGACAGTTGCAGGGCCTCCTGGCCTTAGCAGTCAGTGCTTGTACTACCCACATACTATACAAATATAATTATTTCACGTGGGTACACTTCACAAGGGATTTGCCAAACAAGGTACATTTGAGAAGGATACACTGTTCTTGTTTTTGGAATTGTAGAACAGTGCCTGCTGGACATTGCAGTGCTCTCAATCCCTCTACTACACATAATGTACACAGCTATTGTTCCCTCAGGTGATTCTAGTTCACATGTGAGATGCCAAACAGTGGTCTATGGACAGGGGAACACTGGGCTGGTAAGTGGGATGACAGTGAAGGTGGTCTAAGGTCAGCAGTGAGCATGCTTGACAATACATTTTGGTGATACTTTAGTGTTGTGACTTACACACCTCCCCCCCCTCCCAGGTGGTCCATTCAATCCTTCAGGATGTAGGATGGCCAATACCTTCTCTTCCCAGGATATGAGTTGTAAGGGAGAAGGGAGGGGACCACCACTAGTCTTCTGGACATGCAGGTGGTGCCTGGATGCCATGTAATATACCTTTCTCCCGAGGTTGTTCCACCTCTTCCTGATGCCGTCCCTTGTGCACGGGGTGGCGCCTACAGAATTCACTCTGGTGACTATCCTTTGCCACATTTCCATTTTCCTGGTGATAGTAGTGTGCTAGAATAGTGCTCAAATTAATTGTGGCTCTACTCTTATGATTTCATCCACCTTGACTCTTAACTCATTGTTAGTGAAATAGACTTTTCTGGGCTGAGATAGTGGTGCTAAGGGATAGAATTGAAATTAACAGGTGACAGTGAGTTTGTGAAGTTGGAAAATGCAAATGGATGTGCCTTGAAAAAAACAAGTTTGAAGGGTGTAGTATGTGATGTGAGAAAAAATGCTGGGGTGCCTGTTCTAATTCTATATTTTTTCTATTGTGCGCTCTGGCTACAGTGTATGGTGCTGTAGGTGCAAAGGATTGTGGTATATGAAGGGGGTATTTTATAGTGTGATTTGCAGGTGTGTTGACTGTGGAATGTGTGCCAGCTGTATTGTATTCAAATCCATCTAATGTGGTGTTCTGTATTAGTGTGGTTACGATGAACCGCCGTGTTTCAGACCGCCTTTGGTTGACCGCCATGGCTGAAATGCCACTGCAACTTTTGACCTGTAATACTTTCAGTGGTTGGTCGATGGTCTGTCAGTGCTGGTGGTCAGACCGCCTATTTCACTCCCTCCATGGGGCTGATGGTCTTGCACTTTTGGGTGACTTTTCTCAGTGCATTGTAACTCGTAATACAGCGTTCTGTATGGCGGCTAACATGGCAGTCTTTTGGCGGTCACCAACATAGCGGTCTGGCAGGCTGACCACCAAACTCGTAATGAGGCCCTTACTGTTTTTTAATGGTGCTGGGGGGCTGCTAGCCTCCCTGCAGCCCAACAACACTGAAAAAGGGCTTAGTGGTGCCACTCCCTATTCTAGGGGCACCAACAAGCTCTAAAACAAATATGAAAAATACAGCCCTTGAAGGGGGCATGATGGGGCAATCCTTCAATGGTTCCTGCTGTTTATTTATAATTCGCTTTTTTAAGATGATTTACTGAGAGTGTCCTGGTTCACACCCTGGACAGTCATATATTAATTTTGTAAGGGGAGGGGGAATGAACCTTTCCAGGCCCTGGACACCCCTCACACGAAGGGCTAGGTATTTTTAATGACGGGAGGGGGACCATGGCCCCCTTCCAGGGCTACTAGTGGTCCCAAGGACCCCATCTAAAGGCCACTTTTTTAAAATAATTGGAGGGAGCTTGTGCGCTCCCTCCTCGAGTTAAGGCCAAGGCCCCCAGAAACCCCATCCTTGGGACTTTCTTTTCACATGAATAGGAGGGGGCATGTCATCTACCTCCCTGAGCATTAAAGCCCCCAGGGACCCTCTCCCCCATGGCCAATGGTGGCAGTGGTGGGTGCCCCAGTGCCCACCAGTGGCACCTGCTAAACATTACATTGAGGGCCACGAAGGAACCCTTGCCGCCACAGGGAGCTTCAAACCCAGAATCAAACTAGCTTTGTCTCTGCTCTTGCCAAGCTCTTTGAAATTGCTCATGCCAGGCAGGAGCAAAGTGGAGTTTCCTGCCTGGGAGAGTGCAGCCAGGAAACCACAATGTTCTGGGGCAGGCTCCCTGGGACAATGTAGTTTATTGTGCCCCAGAAAATGGTATCCCTGCGGCTGATATAGTGACAGGGATAAGGGCTGATACAATGGTGGCAATGGAAGGAGAGCCACATACTCCCTCACCTTGTTTTTAAATTAGCACTGAGGACGGGATCCCCGGGACAAGGAATGGCTCAACAGGGGGTCCCCAACTCTGTCGATGGCCAAAAAATTACTTCCGAGCTCTGGCCCACTTTGAGGGTCTATTTTAATAATACTTAAAACACTGACAGGCATTACATTTTTAAAACCAAAGCTGTGATCCAGCGGGAGTCAGATGGACTCCTACGGGATTGCAACTTTTTCTTTGAAAAAATATTATTATTTTGGACCGGGGCATAGGGGTCTGGGATCAAGACAAGGCCTATGTGGGCAGGGTATCCAAAACAAAGAAAACAGAGAAAAAGGCAACTAGCAAATAGCTACTTCTCAAAAACTCTAAACAGAACTATATGGTCTTCAAAATGTAAAAATTAAACAAGTCAATGCCACAACTCTTTATAAGGATACAGCTAATACCCTAGGACATTAGAAGTAGCCTCAAAATATAAGCTAGAGCACTTATCCAATGAACCTGGCTAGTTCCTCTTCCATGTTCAGGCCACTTTAGTGCTAATTACCCAGTTGAAGAACAGATTTCCACTCCAGCCAGGGTCTGCAGTTTGTTAACTCTGTCCTTGCTTCTCCTTTTTACTTATTCCGTTTCCGGAGTGACCCTGTGTACACCAAGAGATGATTACAGGTTTTCATTAGATTGATGCTTGTCTCTAAAGTGTTGAGTTACATGGTACATAGGGTCACAATGCCATATAGCTCTATGTTCTAGCACCCTATTCTTGAAAAGGAAAGTTGTACTTACAACATATAGCATAGAACATGGACAAGCCAGGACATAACCACTGTAATCAGATGTACATGTGAGGCTTTTAAATAGGGTTCACAATATAATGTACCTGGTATAATACTCATTAAAGGAGGTCATGACTATATGTTCCTCCCACCAGCCCCTCAATGCTTTTGCATAGATGTGGGCTAAACAGGTGACCACAAACATCCCAAAGACTTGCCTGTAATATTGATTGCCAAAGAGGAAAATGTTGTATTAAGGACAAAACTTGATAATTTTCAAAAGAATATTATTATTGTTCAACCTGTCAGCCTTAGGGTGGTCTTCCCTCAAACTGTTTGCCTTCCTCCTCCATTTTTGCTCATCTTTTTTTGCTGGCCTTAGGACTCTGTAGAGTTTACCTCTGCTGACCAGTGCTAATGTTCATGTGCTTACTCCTTAAAACATGGTACATTGACATATCCTAAATTGGCATATTTAATTTACTTATAAGTCTCTAGTAAAGTGGTGCTACTCATAGTAAAGTGGTACTACATGTACCCAGGGCCTGTAAATTAAATGCTACCATTAGGCCTGCAAGACTGATTGTGCAACCTACTTAAGCAGCCCTTTAAAGATGGCTCAGTCCTGCCATTGCAGCCTGTGTGTGCAATTTCGACCTGGCAAAATATACCTTTTGTCAGGCCCAAAACTTCCTACGTAATATATATATATAATCCCCTGGGTAGGCTCAGGACAGCCCAAAGGGCAAGATGTAGTGTATTTAAAAAGTAGGACATGTAATTTTACGTTTTACAAGTCCTGGTAGTGAAAGACTCTTACATTCATTTTTCACTAATGCAAAGCCTACCTCTCCCAGGATAACACTGGAGTTACATTATTACACTTAATAAACTGTAATTTCCAAATGAGTGCAAGTAACCAGTTCATGTTTGGTGTCTTGGAATTGTACTGAAAAAAATTGTCTTTGATGGTAAAGTGGGATTTTAACTTACAATTTTTAAAATGCCACTTTTAGAAAGTTGACATGTTCCTCCCTTAGCCATTTAGGGCCGGATAAACAAAGCCCTTTTGCATTTCTTAATGGTCTGAATCAGTATTGTGGGCCATTAAGAAAGGCAAAACAGCCTTTTCTTATGTACGGAGGCCCTTGAGAAATAATGAATTATGATTTCTGCCTTGTAGAAATCGCAATTTGAGATTCCCAGAAGAGGAAATGGCAAATACGGATTCCCTATTTGCAATTCCTATTCTGGTGTACAAAGCATTTCCTAAATGTGATTTAGGCAACCAGATGTAATATAAAAAAAAGCTACCTAAAGCACTTTTTAAAATTGCAATAGAGCTTACAATTGCATCTTAGGCATATATGAGTTCTACTGGTGCACCACTACTTTTGCCCTTTAACATCCATAGTTTTGCATTTCCTAAATAGTGATTTCTTAATAGGAAAACTCTATTTAGGAAATGCAAAACCAGACCATTAACTAAAATACAATGAGGTTTCTTAATACCAATTTCCTAATAGTGATTCCTACTTTGTATGAATCACTATTAGGAAATTGGTATCTCTGTATATAGCGTTTTGCATTTCTTAAATAGCAATTTCTATGAAGTCGCTATTTAGGAAATGTGAAATTGCACTGCATTTTTGCACATCAGGTCCTTAGTGCCTGTCCCTGGGTCAAATGACTGGGTGTAGCAGACTTGCGTATTTCTACTAGAGAGCCCTACACAAGAGAGATCCTAGATGGGCCATCACTGGCATGATGGGAGTACAGAGCTGGGTACAGCCCTACTTACACTTGAATAGGCTGTGTTCTCCCTCCACACAAAGATCTGCATATATCATGTAGTTAGGGCCTGATTTAGATCTTGGCGAAGGGGAATACTCTTTCACAAACATGGCAGATATCCCGTCCACCTTATTGCTATCCCATGATTTCCTATGGAGATTGTAATAAGGTGGACGGGATATCCGTCACATTTTTGACAGAGTATTCCCTCCACTAAGGTCTAAATCAGGCCCTTAGTCTGGGGCCAGTAGATGATACCTGGGGAATTCAAAGGGAAACCTCTACAAGCTTCTCCAGCATTTCCAAGACACTAATAGGTAGAAATATTGGACCTCAAAAACCTAACTGTTCCGTGTAATTCTGGACCTTTAAATACTCTGCAAGGAAGAAGGACTGCTGCACATCTGAAAGGACTGTCACTCTGCTGGCCTACTGCCCTGAAGGAACTGCTGCCCTGTTGTGCTGAACTGCTGCGTCTTGCATGGGTGAAAAGGGCTGGACCTATTTGTTGAACCCAGGACATCAAAGTGACTCTAAGGGCTAGTTGGCTGGTCTGATTTGACTCTCAGGGACAGAAGGTTACAACAACCTTGATCCAGCACATTGACTCTGCCATCTGTGAGTCTACTCAAGTGGTGTCATGCCAGTCCTGGACCCTTGGAAGCATGCCTAATGTGCTCTGACAGCCTTGGTGGCTCCAGAGGAACTGAAGCATCTCCTCTGCTATGTAGCACAATTCTGAGCTGAACCAACGCATCACCACTTCTGCGTGGACCAGAACCGCCACAAAGACATACATAGTACCCTCTAACCTTATCAGAATTGCCAGTGTTTCATGTAACTCTGGCACAAGCTCTTGCATCCCTCATCAACGACAGCCACGACAATGCTGCCAGACTCTGCATTGCTGTCTTGCAGCTGCTCGGATCTGACGCATCACCCCGATTGTGTTCAGCTTCATTGATCCCGGAGTTAACATTGCAAACCCTCATTGATGGGATCCTTAACAACACCTGATCTTGCACTGGAGCTTTGCTACATCCGTGAATTGACACATCGCTTCGGCTGTGTGACACATCTTTGATCCGGAACCTCTCAACAGTCTCCAAACCAGGATTAAAGCTACATTGTCCAGTGGGCCTAGGTAAGTTCGTGTATCCAGCTGATGCTCCATCGCAGTCATCCTGAACTTGTGTCTTTGTCCCACTCTGATGCAATCAAATGTCCACAGTTGGCGCTTTATGCTTTTTGGCCCTATTTTTACTAAAATCTCTAAACTTGCACATCTCCAATTCTACTGATTAGATTTTTGTCATTTTGTCTTGTTTTATTTATTAAAAATCACTATTTTTCTAAACCTCTTGCCAGATCTTTTTTTGTGGTGTGTTTTCACTGTGTTACTGTTTGAAGTGTTGTAGAAATACTTTACACATTATCCCTGAGATAAATCTGACTGCTCTTTGCCAAGCTACCCGAGGTTTCTGCACAGGTTAATTTACGGTTTGCTTGTGACTTCACCCTGAGAAGAATTGTGGATGCTGCTTGAGAAGGATTTCATCCCCCTCAACTAGTAACCCAATTTCTTACAATTATGATCATAAAATACAGGAGGTCTACTCTTAAAAGAGTCCTGGCAGGTAGCTACATCTTGTACATACTGAATGCATGTTTACAAGGAGAACACACTCAATAAAATCAACAAGTAACTCTGTTCGCAGTGGATCCCTCTGATTTTACCAATACAGTCAGTAGTATCCTGACAATAAAAAGACTTAAGTGATTCAAATATATAGACACATTTTTCAAGAGACTGCCCATTGATGGCACTATTCCAGGCCTTCCTGGTGGCTTTTCAAAGTTGTGGTGCACCTTCAGAAGAAGGAAGAGAGCAGGTACAGTTGATTTGCCAGTCCTCAGGAATTGGTATTCATCATGGGTGAGTAAACCAGTATCCAGCGATTCCGGTAATGTGTCATGGTAAGTATGAATGATGTTGCGGTATTGTGAGATGTGTATCTTATGAAAACATTGAGGGGCTGATTTAGATATTGGCAGACCTGTTACTCCTTCACAACACTGACAAATATCCCGTCCTCTGAAATATAATTCAGATAGGAAATAATATAATTTAGGGTGGACTGGATATTCATCACTGTTGTGACAGAGTGATCCATTTGCCAATGTCTAAATCAGGCCCTTGGTGCCCTATTACTGGTGGTGTGCCTCCTCCATATATTATTGTCTCCACTGTAACACCACATTACCATCCTTATGCAAGGGTTAAATCATGCTCATATCATCCCACAGTGATCTAATGGCTTGCCTTTGTTTCTTTGTGGTTTACCATAATGTGCAGGCTTGTCTTTTCTAAGAAGGTCCTTAATCTCCGGCACCAATAAATCATGAACATTATCAATAATGTCCTGTTGCATTATGGGATTGTACTTGGAAGTTGGCTTAAAAACACTTGCCCATGATCTAATGATTTCCATTTCCATATTTTCAAGAGATTGTTGTGCCATGAGATCCTCTACCTCCCCTTCCATCTGTGGTTTGTAAAGCGAGGCTGTCCTTATCAATTATTGTTAGTAGTGTGGAGTCTGTAGGCACCCCTTTCCTGGAATCTTCCACATTGGCTGACCTGTACACTTTTAATAACTTTAATTTCTAAATTAAATGAATAGGTCTACTCCAAATGAGGCATAGTCTGGATAGGAGTCAGGTCAGAAAGAAAGGCCTAATTGCAATAGAGATAGCACAGGCTACAACAGATTAAAAGTACAGTTTTTCTCACTCACGTTGTCTTTCATGTGGAGTCTTTCACAACGCCATTCTTTTCCCATGTGGCATGTTGCCTTTGTTTGGAGTTTTTCTAACCCCTCCTGTCTTTTCCTTTTGCTCTGGCTCATATTCTTTCTTTTTGCCTTTCATTACATGCCTCCCCCCCAGTACTCTGTTCTTATTATTCGGTGGATGCAGTATCTGAGGTGTTGCTATCCTGCATGTTAGGCTCAACGTTCACTTCTTAGCTAGATTTTTAAGTTCCTGGCTCTACTGTACTGTTGCAATTCTGACATAATTTCTAATGGAATCAAATCTCTTTGCAAAAGTAAAAATGCACTCTTGAGCACAGTCCCATTTGTCTGTGTTAAACGTACTCTTCTTTAATTTTATTTCTTCTTCAGATTTCTCTAAATAATCTTCCAAATCTTTTAGAAAAATCATTTTTTCATAATTTGCTTGTATTTCTTCCCTGAGCATTTCAATTTCCTTGCAAATCTGCTGCAAGACCATTTGTGCATATTTCACCAATTACAATAACATGTTTCTACTTGTGTTGGCCACAAGGCTTGACCACTCCTCTAATATCGTGGGATTCGGGTTTTGGTAAATTGGTATGAGAAAAATCCTTAACTCCCCCTTAGACACAGCCAATCAGTTAAGCTCCTGGAAACAGGTGGTACAGTCTTGGGAGATCAAAACATGAATTTTAATCAGAAAATGGTATTATGTAAAAATATAAGCAAGTGGTGGGAAATCTCTTCCTTAAACTATATACAGGTTGGCTGTGTCCCAAGGGGGTTGAGGATTTAATTTATATTGAATTGTCAGCTTATTTTGAATAGCTCCATGGCGTTATAAGTGACATTATACGAAAATATGGTCAGGTAAGGTATGTAAAAAATATGGATATTTTAAAAAATTCATTATAATATATGACTTTTCAGAATACATTTTTAATGGAAGTACATCAAGTCATGAACTAAACTTTGTTTATAAGTGAATTGGGTCCTTTTTATTGTATGTTGCATTATAAGGTGCTTGCAACTTGTCCAATATGTCTGCACAAGTTATAAGTTCACATTCTATGATCATTAGGGTCATAAGAATTCTTTAGAAAATAGTGTTGGTAATGGTGGATGCACAAGTCTTTTTGTCATCTTAACTGTGAGAGTACTTACCTATGTTAACTTGTAAATCTCTGATTGTTGTTTGACAAAGGCACTGGATGCGCTGAAACCATCACAAATTAACAGCACCAGTTGGAGCACCTTGCAGCACAGGCTGACTTCTTGAGTATAAATATGACTGACATATCTACATACATACATATGTAAATTGTTAATGACTATTGTCTTATTAATTTGCAATATAACATTAGTTTAATGTTAAATAATTAAGTACAAGGCAATTCATATTTGAAGTAAATAAAAAATATTCATCAATTTTTACAATTATTTATTTTAAAATTTACAGAATTATGTATAGTATATGGTTTTAAGTATTTTAGTGGTTTTAAGGTTTACTAGTTTTAAGGTTAAGAAAGGCAACAATTTTTGTGGGTAGCAGCGTAGGTTTTGAGGGTAGTAAGGTGATCACTGGGTTCCAGATGAGCAGTGTTTATGGGTAGTATTCAGGGCTTGGTAGAGTTTAGGGGTAGTAACAGGTTTTTGGGGGTTTTGGAATGGGCTAACCGAAACCCCTAAAATTCTTTACTTAATATTAAAGTAAAGCATTTTGGGGTTTAGGTTAGGTATGGCAAAGTGATACCAAGAGGTTTTAGAGATCAGGGATGAGTGGTGTTTGAGTTAGTAGGTGTTTTTAGGGTTCGGGTGACTAGTTGTAGGAGGCTGGCCTGGTTTGTAGTGGGTACCTTGTGCACTTACACCTTATAACAGGTCCAGTTATCCCTTATTAGTGAAGTAGTAGTGTTCTAGCAGCTTAGGCTGATAGAGGTAGCTGTAGCAGAGCAGCTTAGGCTGAACTAGGAGACATGCAAAGCTCATGCAATACCACTTAGAGTTACACAATACTTATACACAAGTAAAGACAACAGTCAGTGTTACCAAAAATATAGGTAATTATTTTGGCAACACAGTACCAAAAGTATCTTAGAGACAATACTCCTTCTGGAGGTAAGTATTATACACAATATATACACTAGACACCAAGATTAGACAAATAAATAGTCATAGAACAATGCAAACAGTAGGAAATCTTATAGAATGCAACAGGAGAAAATAGGTCTAGGGGCAACACAAACCATATACTAAAAAAGTGGAATGTGCATCACGAATTCCCCCCTAGACGAGTGTAGTGTGTGCAGAATCACTGGGAGAGTAAGATTACAGTAAAGGTAAGTAAATTACCCCATCTCAGAGCCCAGAAAAGCAGGAGTAAAGTACTGCAAGTTTCCTTAGGACACACTACACCTCGTCTTTGGGATTTTGCAGCAGCCAACCAAATCTGCAAAGAAAAACTGCTGGATTATTGGACCTGAAGACCTGCAAAGGACGGGGGCCAAGTCCAGAAGTCAAAAGAAGTTCCAGGAAGGACAGGAGCCCCTGCCAACCCAGAAAAGGGTGCAAAAGAAGAGTCCCCAGTTAGTTGAAGACTGCAGAAATGAACCCTAGGAAGATGCCAGTGGGTTCCTGCATAATGCAAAAGATGTCACACAGCGTGAAGATTGTTGCAGATGAGATTTTATGTTGGAAGGTGCCAACAAGCCTTGGCTATGGCAAAAGAGCCTTCTTCATCAAAATGGCAATGAATGGTCCCAGGAGGGACATGGGGGCCTCAACTCTGTGTGAAGAGGAAGAGGGGGCTCTCAGCACATTAGAGAGCCCTGAGGATGCCAGCCAGCATCCCCAGAGGCCACAAGATCTGGGTTCAAAGGAGGTGCAAAACACAGTTGATGCAGCACAACAGAAGAAGGTCCCATGCCATCGGAGAACAACTCAGCAAGTTTAACATCGCAGGGTGGAGTGCTGGGGACCTGGGCCAGGCTATGCACAAAGGAATTTTGCAAAGAGTGCACAGAAGCCTCAGGAGGTGAGGAAGACACAAAACACAGGGGTACTGTCATTCTCTGGAAAGGCAAGGCCTTACCTCCTCCAAATTGCGTCAGCACGATGTCAGGACAGTCTATGTCGATGATGTCCACCCTCTGTGTCCTTAGGAGCTTGCTCGTTGCCGTGAGAGGAGTCCCAGGTACTGGTTGTCACCTTGGAAGGTGCCTGCTTGGAGCTGGGGAGTGACTGTCACTCCACAGGAGATTTCTTCGGTCCTTCTGGTGCAGGATGAAGACAGGGAGTCCCCAGAGCATCCACACCATGGAAACTGTTGCAGTTGCTGACTTGGAGCTGAGGTTGCTGAAGAAAAGTGTCTCTTGTAGACACTTTGTTGCAGTTACAGCGTTTCTTGGAGCAGGCTGCGGTTGATCCTAGGTCAAAGGATGCTGAAGTTGTTGCAGAGGATTCCTGTAGGAAACTTGCAAGCAGAATCTGAAGAGAACCCACATGAGAGACCCTAAATAGCCCTGAGAGGGGGATTGGCTACCTCATCAGTATGGACCAATCAGGAGGGGTCTCTTACGTCACCTGCTGGCACTGGCCACTCAGAGCCCTCCAGAGTGCCCCCACACCTTGCAAAGCCAGATGGCAGAAGTCTGGGACACACTGAAGGAGCTCTGGGCACCAACCCTGGGGTGGTGATGGACAGGGGAGTGGTCACTCCCCTTTCCTTTGTCCAGTTTCCAGCCAGAGCAGGGGGAAGGGGTCCCCAAACCGGTGTAGACTGGTTTATGCAAGGAGGGCACCCCTCAGGAATAATGCAAGGACAAAAGGAATTGATTAAAGTGAGTGTAATAAGATAAAATAGTAGAAAGTTGTGCTACAAACTCAAAACAGTATATACATATATACTAATGGAGGGACACTGCCCAGGCCACAATGTCCGTGGGCCACAGGGCCACATCACATAGGCCAAGGCCCCACTTGACTCGTGCAACAACACGGAGAGAACACTGCAGGGGCATCAGGTCAAAAATACACAGGCACCTTAGGGGGACAGGGAACGGGGGGCACCTCAGCCGGAAGATGGTACAACACCACTGGTCCTGGAGGGGGCGACATGCCCTGTGCGATGTCCTAGGGAGTGCAAGGTCTCAGTCTCTCAAGTGGGTGGTTTGCCCACTGCTTGCTCATGGGAAGTGCAAAGCCACAGTCTCTCAAATGGTTGGTTTGCCCACTGCTTAGTCCTGGGGAGCGCAAGGCCACAGTCTCTCAAGTAGGTTCTTTGCCCACTGCTTGCTCCTGGGGAATGCAAAGCCACAGTCTCTCAAGTGGGTGGTTTGCCCAATGGTTCTGGAGGGGGACTTGTGCCCAGTGTGCTTCATCCTGGTAAGGAGTGGGTGAGTGGATGGCTTATTACACTGGTTCTGGAGGGGGCCTTGTGCCCAGTGTGCTTCATCCTGGCAAGGAGGTGGTGAGTGGATGGCTTCTTCCACTGGTTCTGGAGGGGGCATTGTGCCCAGTGTGCCTTATCCTGGGAAGGATGGGGTGAGTGGATGGCTTCTTCCACTGGTTCTGGAGGGGGACTTGTGCCCAGTGTGCTTCATCCTGGCAAGGAGGGGGTGAGTGGATGGCTTCTTCCACTGGTACTGGAGGGGGCATTGTGCCCTGTGATGCAGCACTTGGAAAGTGCAAGGTCACAGTCTCTCATCTGGGTGTCACAGCTATAGGATTTGCAGGGGCCAGGGTGCACTACAGCCCATGGAGGCAGGACTACACACTGCTCGCTGGTGGTGACGGCTGTTCAGTAGTGGCAGTGGCGGTGCTGGTGTTAGGGGTGCCAGTGGTGGGGGAAGGCTCCAGCCCTTCCCCTGCATCCTCAGACGGCTGCCCACTGGGGCTGCTGCTGCTGGCAGTGGTGCTGGTGGCGGTGCTGGTGTAGGGGATGCTAGTGGTGAGGAGAGGCTCCAGCTTTTCTCCTGCAGCCTTGGACGGCTGCCCACTGGGGCTGCTGCTGCTGGCAGTGGTGCTGGTGGCAGTGCTGGTATTGGGGATGCCAGTGGTTGGGGGAGGCTCCAGCTTTTCCCCTGCAGCCTTGGACGGCTGCCCACGGGGGCTGCTGCTGCTGGCAGTGGTGCTGGTGGCGGTGCTGGTGTTGGGAATGGGAGTGGTGGGGTGAGGCACCAGCCCTTCCCCTGCAGCCTCGGTTGGTGGTGGAGACTCAGAATCAGTCTCAGCACCAGGCCTCCTGTTCTTCCTGCCTGCAGGGGCAGGCCCCTTGCCCTTCCCCTTGGCAGCGGGTGGTATTTCCTCGCTCTTCCCCTTGGCAGCTGGTGGGGCCTCCTTGCCCTTCCCCTTGGCAGCTGGAAGTGCCTCTTTGCCCTTTCCTTTCTCAGCTGGTGGTGCCTCCTTGACCTTCCCTTTCTCAGCTGGTGGTGCCTCCTTGCCCTTCCCTTTGGCAGCTGGTGCAGGCACACTGTCAGTGCTGATGGCTGGTTCCCTGGAGCCTCTCCCACCTGCTGTAGCTGTTGACACTACTGTGGCCATGGAATGGGTGGCCAAGGTGCTTGCCTAGGTTCTGACCATCCTGGCCCGACGAAAAGGACTGGGTGAAGGGGTAGGGAACAGGTCAATGGCGGAGAGGAAAAGCTTCTTAGGGACACTGGGTTGGAAGAGGGTGAAGGTTTGGGAGTGGAGGAAAAGGTTGTAGGAGGTGTCTGTCTGCTGTGTTTGGGTGCAGGTGCATGGGCTGGATGCTGTTGTGAGGTGGATGGCTGTTGGATGTCTGAGTGATTGCATTTATGTACTCTGGGAGGAGGGACAGAGACACAGTGTGAGAGGACACAGGGGACGTGTGCATGGATGTGGGGGTGGTGACTGCCAGTGAGGGGTGTGTAGTGATAGGCGTGATGGTGATGGGGTAGTGGATGAGGATGTAGTGCATGCAGGTATGAGTGGAGATGCTACTGGGAGCGTGGTGGACGAGGAGGAGGAGGGGGCGCAGTGGAGGCAGTGGATGTTGGTATATCTGCATCTGGATGGTGTTTGTAGGAGTGCTTGTGAGATGATGTGTGATGCTTGTGTTTGCCTGAGCCACTCCTTGGGTGCATGCTGGTCTGCCGGTGTGCTTGGGATAGGTTGGGGTTGAGGGGAATGGGACTGGGTAGAGGAATTTGGAGGGGGAGGCTAGAGACAGGGACAATGGATGCCATCAGGGAGGAGGCCAGAACCTGGATTCATCTCTGTTGGGCTGCTATGCAAGAGTAAATGCCCTCCAGGAATGCATTTGTTTGTTGCAAATGGGCTGCCAGTCCCTGGATGCATTCACTATGATTGACTGCCCAACAGAGATGGATCTCAGGAGGTCAATAGCCTCCACACTCAGGGCAGCAGGGCTAACTGGGGCAGGGCCTGAGGTGCCGTGGGGCGAAGGAGATGACCACTCTCCTGGGTGAGTGGGCACAGGAAACTCGCTGAGGGGCTGCTGGGAGGGCGGTGCTGGTACCGGGGTGGTGGCTGTACCTGTAGTTGGGGTGGGCACAGAGGTGTCTGCCACCACCAGGGAGCTTCCATCAGAGGAGGTATCACTGTCTGAACTGTCCCTTCCTGTCTCCGCCGTGGTGCTCCCCTCGCCCTCGGTCCCACTGGTGCCCTTACAGTTGGTGGATTCGGCCTCCTGGACCCTGTGGGATGCAGCTCCCTCCATCGCCGGACAGGGTGACAAAACCAAAAGGGGGGAAGAGACAAAGGATACACATGGTCAATGACAGCAACAACACCACAGTTAGTGTACATGACACACACACACACAGGGAACAGCCCTACGCACTAGGCAAAACACTACCAGTCACAATACTAGTCACCAGCCCATGGACATGAATACCTAACACCAGTAGCACCATACCTGACTTCCACAGACCCCTGCCCAGTAGTGGAAGCCTACTAGCTTGGTCAGAGGTGGTGTTCATCAGCCCCTGCCCAACATGGGACCTACCCTGCAATGTCCGGTTTGGCCTAGGGGCACCCACAGGCCCACATCTCCCACCCCGAGACCACCCCACCACGCGCAAGTAGTATATTGGGAAACTGTACTCACCCCCTTGTGGCTGCTGTGATGCCCCCAAGCGCTCATACAGCTCCAGATAGGCCACCGCCAGTATGCGGGCCATTAGGGAGGGTCAAGGTTCGACGGGCTCACCTTCCTCATTGAGAGGCCATCCCCAGCTGGGCCTCTGCTGTCTTTCTTGCCCAGCATCTCAGGTCCTGCCGTAGACCCCCAGAGGCCGAACGTCCTTGGCCATGGCACGCCATATACCCTTTTTCTGATGGGCGCTGACCTGTAGGAAAAGAAACATAGTAAAAGGTATCAGTCATACCGTCCGGCCTGTTAGACTCATGGCCCACTATAGCCCTCACATCCCCTTATGCACAGACATTGCCCACCATATATGCATCATGCTGCCCAGAACCCTTCTACCAACCCCCCCCACAAAAGGCCCTCACACACAGCACTCCATGCATCCATGCCCCTTGCACCGTGCTCACAGTGGATTCACCTGTTGGTCTGGAGGCCCATACAGCATTTGGTACTGGGTTAGGACCTCATCCACCAGTCTCTCCAACTCTGCAGCGGTGAAGGCAGGAGCCCTTTCCCCAGTGACATGAGCCAGGGTCGGTTCCAGAAACAGGTCACAGCAGCACTTGCAGTGTAGGTCCTTTCCTGTTGAAGGTCAGGTATCAAGTGAGTGAACAGATAGAAAATGGCAGTCACGTCCACGGCGGTGCGTACCGTCACCGCCAGAGTACATCATCATTGGCCACTGAAACCTATAGGGCCCAATGACAACCAATGAGGAGTTGTACGGTGGTACTCAATCACCTCCCACAACAGCACACAATGTCAGTGGCATTACCTCATTTCCACATGTCCATCCACACAGGACAGGCGGACACCATTTCAGGGAGGGGGCAGGCTATGGCACCTAACTGCGTCACAGTACACATAAGCACCATTTTGGCCTATACAACAAAATACTGTTACGGTCACAACATCCAATGCAGTGTAGTGTTTGGAAATGTGGAATACCGACCAGCTGCTCACCGTTTTGCCCCCTAGTTTAAAACCGCTGCGGATGAGTAGGAGATGGAGACATCCCCCTGGTGGGTGCTGTGGTGGTATTTCCTGAGGGGGGAGGCTCTGTGGAGGTATTGCTATGTGTGTGTCATAATATGGGTAGCGGTAAACCGGCGCGGCCGCAGTATGTTGGCGGCAGTCGGCATGGCGGTAGGCGGCACTTACCGCCAATGTCATAATGAGGGCCTTAGAGTGGGTATGGGTTTTTAAGTAACAAGGGTCATTTTATGGTTTAGGGTGGGTATGAGTTTTTGGGTGAAGAGGGTTATTTTAGGGTTTATGGTGGTTATGGGTTTTTGGGTGGCAAGGGTAATTTAAGGGTTTAGGGCTAGTATGGCTTTTTGAGTGGCAAGGGTAATTTAAGGTTTATGGTGGGTATGAGTTTTTAGGTGGCAAGACATTTTAGGCTTTAGGGTTGGTATTGATTTTTGGGTGGCAATGGTATTTAGGGAGGGTATGGCTTTTTTGGCGGCAGGGAATTTTAGGGTTTATGGTGGGTATGAATTTTGGGGTTTTAAGGTGTTTTTAGGTGTGGGAAAGTGGATTATTGCCAAAGGCAGGTAGGTACCTACACTTAGCAACAGGGCACAAGCCCCCACTAGGTCAAGTCAAAGTCGCAGTAAATTAATCCTTTCTCAACCCTTGGTAGCTTGGCCCATGAGCAGCTAGGCTTATCTTAGGAGATAGGTGTGTAAAGTAGAGGTGGGCAGCAAGCTCCGCTCTGCTGGCGAAGCTTACAGAGTTTAGGACACTCCACGATCCATTTGCAGCACAGAGTTCACCCAAAACTCCGCTAGCCCTCCCTGCAGAGCAGAGCTCATCCCATGTGCAGGGCATAGCAGTTATGGGCCACACAGTGCAAGCACAGACAGTCTACAATTGTGCTGTGTGGCACATAACTGGGCTGCAGTGTGCAGACGTTGGCGGAGCTGCTTGCAGGCCACCCTCAGAGGCTCCGATGGTGAGAGAGGGAGGCAGACAGGCAGGTCGCTGGCTGGCAATGAGGACCACCTGGGAGAACCCAGCTAAGTCTTAATTTTTGTTTGTTTGCTGTGCACACCGGTGCACAAGAGGCATAAAATGGCAACTTTTGCTGCCTACAGCTCGGGTTCTGAAATCACACACACATGTATAGGTAGAAAGTTATAGTCAGGATAAGGTTTCAATTGGAAGAGTGTTTTTGACTTGCCTATATCTTCGGCGCTGTTTGAAGGATCTTTACAAAATTTTCCAGAAAAGTGTGTTTCCCATAGGAATTTTGAACACAACTCCATCTCAAACAGCAGGACAGAATTACACCAAATTAAAAAACTAGATTTTACTCTGAAGATTGTGATTTTTGTTATTTGATGTATGTTGGAAAGTGGATTATTGGTGAGGGCAGATAAGTACCTACACCTAGCAATAGGCTACTAACCCCCACTTAGGTCCAGTTAAGTCTCAATAAATTAAACCCAACTCAACCCTTGGTAGCTTGCAAATGAGCGTCAATGCGTAACTTAGGAGACAAGTTTGTAAAGCGAGAGAGTATATTTTTATCTTTAAAATGACACCAAAACAATTAAATCGGATAAGGGGCCCGGAGATTGAATTTTTAAAGAATTAGGCCCTCATTACAACTTTGGCGGTAACTGCCACCTACCGCCACGACGACGGCTGTCAACATACCATCGCCGTAGCTACCAGCTTGCCACGCATATTATGACCGTCTACGGAATTCTATCAGAAGGCTGGTGGAATACGCAGAAAGGTGGCGCTGCTGTCAGAAGCAGTGCCACGCCAGCAAAACACCGCTGACCGTATCATGAGAAATGATACAGCCTGGCGGTGGTTTGCTGGCGGACGCTGCTGCTGACAGCAGCGCCGCGTACCGTCTCCAGCTGGAGGACCCCCTACAGGCAGGTAAGTTAGGTTCTCCAACAGGAGAGGGGGCGGAGGGTTAGGGTGTTCTGTGTGTGTGTGAGGTGTGAGGTGTGTGTGTGTGTATGTTTTGGTATGCGTGCATGCGGGTGAATGAGTGCGTGAATGACTGAATGTAAGTGTACGTGTATGTTGTGGATGCGTGTGTGCGACAACGTTTGTTGGTGTGTGTTGTGGTGTGTGGGTATGTATGTGTGCATGTGTGGGTGGATGTGGGTATGCGCGTATGTATGAGTGTGTTTGTGTGCGCGTGTGGGTGTGTAAATGTGTGGGGGGCAGGAGAAGGAGGGGAAGATGGGGGAGGAGTCTGGGGACAGGGGCGGGGTAGACCCCTATCAGTGCCAGGGAAGGAGTTCCCTGTCACTGATAGTGCCTACCGCCATGGTTTTAGTGATGGTACGCTTGCCACGAAAACCATGGCGGTAGGCGGGGTCATAATCCCAAGGGTGGGATTGTGACGGCCGCCTGGCTGGAGACTGAAGTCTCCAACCCAGCGGCTGTTACCACCCTGGCGGTCGGAGTGGTACGTTGGCAGTTTGTCTTGAGCCAAACTGCTAATGTTATAATTTGGGAAAAGGTACCGCCAAACTGTTGGCAGTACCTTTCCCCAAATTACCACCGACCGCCAGGGTTGTAATGAGGGCCTTAATGTTTTCTACTGCATAGAAACTAAAAGTGCCAATCTGGTCATCTGTTTGCACTAGACCGGGGCAAAGTCAAAGTTTGAGGCTGACCGCAATGGGGCTCTGCTTGCCTACAGCAAGTGGGAGGCCTTGGTGAAAAGTTTACCTTCAGACTTCTTTTCTTGAAGATTTTCTTTTGCAGGACGAAGTGACCAATCCGATCTGACCTCCCTGGAGCTCTCTTCGGATGCACGTCGCAGGAGACCTTGGTAAAGAATTTTACCTTCAGATTTAGGTGATTTTTCAGGACAGAAATCTTTGTCCAGGCCAAAGCTAAATATAGAGCCGAAGTCGCTGGAGCCCTCCTCGGATATGCTGCCCGGACGTCCCGGCCAACGTTTTACGTTTGGACTTTGTCACTTTTTTGGAGCGTTTTCCTTCTGACTGGGGCCGACCCTCCACAGCAAGCCGATTTTGATGCACGTTCATCTGATCACCTTTTCAGGACTCCCCAGTGAAATCCTGGAAGCCTGGGGCTCCAGAGCTTTTCAGCGGGATGAACCTGCAAGTTGCTGTTCAGGTAAGTCAGCTTGACTCCCTACGGTGGGTAGGCCCCTTTATGGAGCTTTTTTCCCAAAAGTTCTCCAAAGTTCTCCAAACTTCTGGACCTTCTTCCAGCAAGGATCCAGAAGCTCTGAGTTGTTCCTTGGGGGTTAGGACTCCAACCCCCAGAAGGCAAAGTCCTTTTAATGGTGAAGCCCAAGTGTGCAGCTGGTGCAGTCCTTCAGAGTGCAGTGTCCAGGTGCAGGTAAGGGGTCAAGCAGGGCAGTCCTTCTTCTTGCTCTTCTTCTTGTAGGGATCTCAGCTGTGGGTGCCGTATTTATCCTTGCTCCTGGGTGAAACACAGGGGGGGTCCTGGTCCTCCAATCAGACGCAGAACCCTTCCCTTTGTGATGACCACTTCCTGGGAAGTGTGGCAAAAAGCAATCCCAGGGAGCAACATTCTTCAAAAATCCATCATGGCTGAAACTGATTTTTGGAGGTTACATCTGGCTCAGGCCACCCACTGATGTGGCTAAAAATCCTAAGCACACCCCTCTCCTGCCCTCTCCTAATCTAATCAAGGGGGCACCTAATTGTCTGGGATTGCAGGATGTGAGGGAGATGCTTGGTTGCTCCAAATGCCCTTCCCTGTCTTTGAAGACCAGTTTGGCAGCCCTCCCCCTTCTTGCTTCCCCATCTGCTGAGGTAGTTTTCCTCCCCAGGGCAAATCCTTTGTGTTCAGCCCAGGCCACTTCACACCTCATCAAGGCAGCCTGGCCAAGCTGCCAGAGACTGGCCAATCAGAGAAGGGCACTACAGAGCTGAAGTTGGCAACTTTCAGGTAGAGTTTCAAAACTCTTTACCTGAAATAGTTATATTAAATTCAACAATTGTAAGTTGTGGGATTTATTATAACAATGAATTTGATACCAAACTCAATGTATCTGACACTTAAGGGGACTTTATTAATTAAAGTAAAGGCTCCCCATTTTAGCCGATGGAGGTCATTCACTACAGTGAGGGAAAGACGAATTTGGCTATTTTACCTCCCCAGGCCTTATAACACTATTGTTTAAGGTCCCTGCTTATAGTTACATGGCACCCAACCCTAGGGGCACATAGGGCATACCCTAGGGGTGACTTATATGTAAGAATAAGGTTGTTTAAGACTTTGGAAGTACTTTTAATTTCAAAGTCGAATTTGCATATAACTTTAGTTTAAAAGCAGCCAACAGGGCAGGCCTCCCTTTTAAATGACCCTGGGCACCTCAGCAGTGCACCTATGGGTGCACTGCATATGCTGGGGTCCCTAAACCTACATGCCGTACCATATACTAGGGACTTATAGGTAGGTTGACATAGCGAAGTATAATTAGCCTAATTTGCACACATTTTATACAGAACACAGTCCCTGGGACTGGTTAGCAGTACCCAGGGCACCCTCAGAGTCAGGAAAACACCAGCAAAAAGTGAAAGATGAGGGCAAAAAGCTATGGGGCCTCAAACAGTATTATATATATATGTATATATATATATATATATATATATATATATATCGTCCGGAGTTCGGAGGCTAATACGATCTCTGAGTATTAAACCATGAATACCTCAGTAAAAGGAATCCTCGGACACTCCTGGTGCAAATGCAAGTTTTTATCCCAAAACGTTTTGCCATAGCCTTGATGTATATATATATACAGCTGTGGATATCTATCCAAGACAGCCTATTGCACTCACCTGGTTTTGGCAAAACTTTTTATGTATATATATATATATAGATATATATATATATATACATTGTGTTTTTCCACTCCAAACAACATTTTCGCATATTAATTGTCCATACAGTATGTGATTTCATCATTCTCATTGCAACCGAAAAACAATATGTGAAATGAACCGAAAATCAAATGTTTTACAAAATGCATGACAGAAAATGTACATGATGGAAGCATAATTTTCTAATTAAATTGCATTAAGACTGATTGCAGCCGGCTCCTTATTAAAGTTGAATTTGAAATCCCTCAAAACGTTGATTGCAGTGGAACAAAATCATACAAGTCAAAATAAGTTGTACCAGACATCAGTCAGTCTAAGATAGATATCGACATCCCGATATATTCATTTTGGGTGCCACGTATAAAATATCCAGCATATGCACTCGGAATCTAGATTAATAACTATGTAATCTACACTAAAAAAAAGATACACACAAAATATTCAAGTGAGTGCCATTGTTAATACTACAGCATTGCTTATCTAAGAATACCTGTATTGGTGCAAGAACAGTTTTGAATGCATTAGCAAAACCTTCCAGGTTATTACCCTTGTGCCATAGGGATCTGAAAGAATGGACCAGATCACCCACTGGCAGTCATGTTCTTGAATAGAATAAGGTCACCAGCAAATGAGATGCTCTGTAACATCTACTTAAGGGTACTCTGCTACCACTACCTGCCGAGGGAATGTGTTGTCTCCATATATTGAAATACAATACAATACATTTAGAAAGAGAAAATACATGCTAGTGCCACTGACTTTTGTGATGCATTTATGTGTGTGACACCAGTTAAGCAGTCCTATTGCCGAGTTGTATATCAGCTACTTGCTATCGTTCCATATACATTTTGATAAACTAGTCTTTTTTCTACAGGAACTCTTCTTAATGACATTGAGAACAACGGATGCATTCCTGCTGACCAGTGCCCATGTAGACAGAATGGCAAAATCTATGTTCCCGGACAGACGTACTCCAGTCCCTGTCAAAACTGGTACTGTTTAGTACACTTACCCCTTCGCACTCTGTCCTCTAGTTTTTGCAAATTATGTTCATGACATGTGGTAATAACACGGGAACTCGGGGAGGGTGCGGCCTGCTTGGTCTGCTCTCGAAGGGGCTGGGAGAGAGAGCGTGAGAGAGAGAAGAGCCTGCATGCTACTGAACATTCATTTGTATTCCGATTGTATTACATTTTCAGTAAGTAGTTTTTTTAGTTCATATTATATGTTTTATGTCTATTGAAACATTTGTTTTTCCTAGTTTTTTGTTGTTTTTGTTTTTAGTTTAATTTGCTTTTTCTTGTGTGAATTTCTATTTTCCGGACTTTTACTTTGTATTTTGGTCCTATGTTCTGTCTGGATGTTTTTTTTTTCAGGTTGTACAATGGATCCATTACTAGAGGCAGTGAAGCAGAACTTTTTTAATTATATCCTACAGGGAATAGACCAAAGGCAAGCATTGGCAAAGCCAATTTCTCTCTGTAATCACAGAGGTAGAGGCTTTGGCATTGTCAAGACTTTTAGCCATGTTAAGCCATACTCCCTCTAACAGTTAACTTTTGGACTATGTTACAAGCTGCTAAAAAACTGGGAGGTTATGAAACAGTAAGTGCCTACGTGAATTAACAATTAGCAGATAGCAGATAGATTGATAGAAGATTAGATTAATATTATCTATTTTTCTAAACCGGTGTTGTGTCGTTTTTTATAGTGTTTTCACTGAGATACTTTGTGTGTTGGTACAAATACTTTACACCTTGTTTCTGAAGTTAAGCCTGCCTGCTAGTGCCAAGCTACCAAAAGGGGGCGAGCAGGGATAACTGAAGGTGATTCTCCTATACCCAGGCTAGAGTGAGGGTCCTTGTTTGGACAGGGGGTATCCTGACTGCCAACTAAAGGCCCCCTTTCTAACATCCACCATTTCGGGAGTCCAGCAGCAACTTGGGTGAGCCTCCTGTAATTTTCAGCAAGCAAGTAGTGTGATTATGCTTCTCCTGACATGCTACTGGCACCCCGAGGTGAGGCTGACAACAGGGAGGTGAAGGCGGCCCTAACTAGAGTTTTTCCAGCTAAACTCAGAAAACGTCTACAGTGCAGAATTCTAAGCATTCCAAGCAGTGGTTGAAGTTGATTTAAAAAAGTATGGGCACTGTGATGCTCTATGCAATGGTAGGTGGCTCAGTGAGCATGGGGCAGTGTCAAAGGTGTGGCTAAAAAAATAAAATATTCTGTACATTTTTTGGCTTTTCACCATCAGGTAGCTACACATAAAAAACATGAAGCTTAAATGAAAAGCAAATAAAAAGCATTACTAGTCATTGGAAAATGCACTATAGCACATTATGAAACCTCTATTAGTTAATGCACTACAGATATCTGTGTGTAACCAGAGAGCCAGTGAATCAAGAGCCTGATTTAGATATTGACGTACAATTTACTCTGTTACAATGGTGACGGATATCCTATCTGCTAAAATCTAAAACCTGTTATTTCCTATAGGATTTAGATTTTGGCAGACCGGATATCCGTCACCGTTGTGAGGGAGTACCCCATCTGCTAATATCTGAATCAGGTCCTAAGTTTTGATTGGTGCAGTGCATAAAAGTGACTTGAGTATTTTTAGCACTACAAGGTCACAGCCTGTAACAGAAAGCACTGTGGATATATAATCCATTCTTTTAAACTTGCATTACACACAGTATAGGATAGAATGTTCCAAAACGCACAAAATGTTTAAAATAAAATTATGATTCCAAAATAAGATTTTACTAATCCCCAGAGTGTATGTAATGCATTTTTTTACATTACTGTCCTTTCAACACCTCCAGCTGTAGTAAGTAAATACAATCACAATTAGAAACACGCACTTCACATCCCAGTTCATATCTCTTTGCACTACCACTCAAAAAGAATAAATCTTTGTCATCACAAAGCTTTGAGTGATTAGGTCAATTAAAGCCAGTACTGTCTCCAAAGCATCCTTTACATTTGCATATTAACTCGTAGTGCACTTTAGCAATTCTTTCAGGCAAGCAGGCGCCCTGGCAGAAACATTTCTTTAGCTGTCTGCTGAGCTTCCGTTTCACAGCAGGAGATTCACTGAATGAAGCGTCAGCTGAGGCATTTAAACTGTCCCAGCAGTTGTCTTTTTACAAAAAGTAGGAAAATGGTGTTTCATAAATCATAAAATTATGGGCACCTCGTGCCCTTCCAAACCGGCCCACTTCAACCACTGATTCCAAGCACCCAAGGTCACATTAATGCATCATCTGAACAAACTCTTAGCAAAATGCCCAAAAGGAAAGTTCCGCCCAGAGTGAAGCCAAGGAGTTCTCAGATGACATTCCCTCCATACCTCTGGCACCTTTCCTTCAGGAGTTTGAGCTTTAATTTGGCTACATTCAACAAGTTAATGCAAACTTTAAGAGGTCCTTGGCCCAAGGAGCCAATCATCAGCACGTGGGCTGATCAAAGAATACTATTATAAGGTCCCCACGAAGGACCTTCATTTAGCCACATCACTGGGCTCATAGGAGCCAAATAAACCAGTGACAGCTTCCTGCAGTGACTGTCTTGAGGGGTCCTCAGTCGCAGGGCTAAAATCTCATAAGTCAAAATCCTGCCCAAAGTTACAAGGGAAGGTTCAATGCAGTGAAGGGACTCCCTCAACTGACTCTTCACTTGGCTTTCAGAGACCCGTTCTGAAGAGAACAACAATGACAGGAGATAATAATTGCTCGAATGAGTTAGATATAGACAACTGGGGCAAGGAAAGAGAAGCTCTCCCCAGCAAACAGCACCTGTGTGTGGTTACATTAGTGCACAAGTGCATAGCAACGGGTCTGCTCTGCAGGCCCAGACAGTGCCACAGAAGGTCAAGTCACAAAAACACATGACAGAGGCTTATTTCACTCAATCATCTACATAAAAGCAAAGGAGGGAAAGCATATCAGACCAAGAACTGGGTAACTTGTTTGATTATTTTCTTGCCACCCTAGAAGCTCAAATTGAAGTATCATTGGCATAGACTCCCACATCCAGGAGCGAGCTTAAACATAGATCCATCATCCATATTCGGTCAAGGGCATTAGTCTCTTCTCCAACAGGGCTACCTAGCCCCACACAGGACTCTTTATTCTCCATCATTATAAAGGAAGATATGATGGACAGGGCCCTTTTAGGCAATTTCGAAATATGGAGCTGCAGATCAACCTAATACGATCTATTGCTTCAATCTTTGTGGATTTGAGCTGTAGGCTAAGCCCTGTAGAGAATTTTCTTGAGGGAGCAGGGGTGGACGATTCCTGCCCCTGCTCCCCACTGATCAATAAATGAAGTTATCTTCCAGAAATACTATGGTCGCTTGTCAACAGTGTTAAGAATACGGCTTGCGCCCCGAAAAAAAACACAAGTGCACTGCCTTTGAACAGAACCCCCAAAGCCAAACCAACTGGCTGTAATAACAACTCCCCCTCGGTTACGGTAATCTTGGCCCCTCCTGGGACGTAAACAGGGGTTACACCACTTAATAAAAAAGTCTACTTCTACCTTTGGCACTATAGGGGACTTGTCTTCTCCTAAAGTGATCGATGAGAGCATACATGTGCAACCTCCAGAACTACCAGTACCCCCAGCCTCATCAAATACTTCCAACCTGTCAAGAAGGGCAAAAAAGAAATTAAAAAACATTTTTAAAAACTGCGCCTTACAACATGGAGATCTCTGACTACAGGGGTCACCTATATCTCTTATGCAGCTTAAGGGGACAGGTCTTCCAAGCACTTTCCAATATTTAACTAAGGTTGCAAACAAAGCATGGGACACACAGAATATATAGAAGACACAGGTGACACAAGACCACAAGCTGCTTGCAAAAAGCATTCAGTAACTGTACCCCCTCAGAGTTAGCATACCAAAAGTGGCAACAGCAGCCCGATCCCCGCCAATGGTCCTCAAAATACGATAAATGTGAACACTCAAAGGACCAATGTGGTTCTGGTCCCAATGGTCAATGCCTGTGAAGCCGGAGTTACATCACCATCTGCACTCGTTACTGAGACATTAACAGGATCTAAGGTGATCCAAGAAGATGCCAGTTCTTTAGCCCGAACATCAGAAATAATGGTACGCAATGCTCTTTAAGACACAGTGCAGGATGGATAGTATATAGAGGCTGGCCCCTTAAGTTCAAGCTCATCATCAGTACCAGTCAAACCTGCAGCGGTGAACCACAGAATCAGCAGGTGCTACCACCAAAGCCCAATGGGCAGGAGCCAGAAGTCCTTGCACCTACCATCACTCTCAGAGCACAAACGGTAGAGATAAGCATCAACATTTCTTCCTTCATTGACTCAATTATTTGTTCATCACTGCTTCCCAAAAGCCCCCTAGAAGCTCCTAGGATCAGGCAGAGTGCTTATTGACCTTGTGGCACTGCTTTTGGCACAGACATAACTATCAGTTCATCTCTTGTTAAAGGCTCCCCAGGTGCTCCTAGTACCAGCCAAAATGTCTACTGGCCTGGGAGCATCGCACCCAGTAATTCAGTCCAACGGAGCACAAGTCCTGCGCAAAAAGATAACTTGGAACAGGCCCACCCAATCAGAGGGTACCCCGCCTATCTACGGGTAGCTGAGCCCTCGACAACAATCTACAATCAATATCAAGACCTAATGACCAATGACTGGAGGCAACATGGGGTGATAATTAGCCAAAAAGAATACCAAGATCAACTAGCCTGCAATTGCCCCCCCCCCCGGCTCAATAAGCAAGTTCTCTCCTGACTATAGCACAATCAGGGCCCCATTCCTCTATCCCCAGTGGACACTGGGTAAACAATCTAGCCACCCTGGGGAAGCCACATAGGCAGGAACCACAGATATGTTTGAATTGGCTTTCATCCCACACTACAGCCCAAGGGGTACACATGATACACTATACAGAGGATATTTACTATGCTTGTTTCAACCTTGAAGAACTTATCCTCTCAAGATCTAATCTCTGTGAAGTTTGTTCAGATCCCAAATAAAGGGATCTCAGATGTCAAAATGCCTACATGGGAAAGAACTGATTCTAGAGATCTCATTCTGAGGGAATCAAGGGTCTTAGAGGAATGCGGTATTGAATTGCAAAAGATTCTCCCACCTTAATACCTCCACGCGTTACTGCTGTAAGATTCCCCAGGAGCATCCAGAAGGGGGTGTGGGTGGCCACCCATGACTGGTTACTGAATGTGTTGAAAGCTGCAAAATCCTCGAAACTCAAGAAAGGTATGATATGTGATAAGAAACAATGACACAGATGAATTTGGTCAGTTAGGTAATCTCCATAATGGCACCTCGGAGGTTTATTCCTAGTCACCACCAACCAGATTACACTTCACCCTAGATACCCAAGATGGAGCATAAGCTCAAAATTACATCATGGAACGTGGCAAGCCTAAAGGCAACTCTGATAAGTGGTCAGGTGGTGGCATTACTGCAAAGAAGGGACATCATTTGCTTACAGGAAACATGGACGCTTACTTCCACAGTCCTATATGGCTTTTACAAGCTTTTCAAGCCGGCAACACGTGTCAACTTAGTTGGTCGGGCATCAGGAGTTTTTTCTATTTTCATTAAACAAACTGCAGGATTGTGTTGTGGCCTTTAATCAACCCTACCGGCTTTGCAAGTGGCAATAATCACTGGGCTAACAATTCACCATAAAAAGATCTCCTTACTCCTGATAAACTGTTGTCATGACACACAGTAAGGCCTGAAACATCAAGCAACAAATGATCTTTGCAATGCCTTGAAGGTATTCTTCAGGATCACGCCTCACAAGTACGCTGCTGACTGGGGACTTTAAAATCAGGGACTTGGGAAATGCTTCCCCTGGCACCAGAAAGACCAAAGAACAAAGGCAAATAAATGATCTTCTTAACACTTAAAAAATCAATCTCAGCATAATAATTATTTAAAGTCCAATTTCCCCATTACCAGTTTCCTTGTACCTTCAAAGAAATGTCAACAATTGACTACATCTTGCTGTCCGAATTTCTAGCAAACCATCTTATTGACTTTGAGATCCTCAACTGCTGCTGAAGTGATCACAACTCTCTGATCTTAACTGAATCTAGAAGCCCTCATGGTGACCAAGTATCAGGCAGTGGGGACCTCCAAAACAGTTGAATCAATAATGGTAGTAGGATTAACTGGAGGGTCACGATGCCTCAATGGTGACTAAGCGGCTTTGCAAGGCAATGATGGACCCCAAAACTACTTGAGGAGACATTCAAACCACATGGGGCAGACAGACTACAGAGTTAATGGCCTCTTTACTAGCTACTGGGTACCGCAGGCAACCATCGAAGGGAATAGGAAGGAGCAGCCCAATCAGTTTCATAACATGGCCATTGTCACCTCATGGGGAAAACTGAGAAGGTCCTTGCATTGCCACAATCTTAACCGTACTTCTAAAACTGTAATGGACATCACCAAATTGCATAAAGAACATAAAAAACTAGTGTGGGAAGCAAAGAAAGCCTCAGAAAAAAAAGAATGGCTAAAGATACATCAAATGGAAAGAAGCCTAGCCCACTTCTGGAATTATAACAACAAAGTAAAAGGCCAGAACTTAACCAGGGACTATGGGGTTTTGGAAGAAGTCTGAGAAAGCTTAGTATCAGCATTCTACTCTGGCCACTCAGCTGCACCAGGCCACATGGCTACATGAGGGTCTGCTGACCAGCCCACACAGAACCAGGAAGATCTTACAACTCCAGCCCAGGTCAGTAAAATCATTAAGGCTGTGAAAATCAACGGGTGCCAGGACCCAAAGGCCCACCTGCCAGAATCTTTAAATGCACCACGGAGGAATGGGCAAAGCTCCTATCTCCCCTTTTCAATCAAGACTTCCTCTCCACTCAAATTCAAGATGCATGGAGGGGCTCTATCTTGTGCCCCATTTTCAAGAAAGGGGACCAACAAAGCCATCTAACTATCATGTAATTGCCCTACTAGTTCTTGAGGCTAAAGCTTGTGCTCAGTTATTACTCAACAGGGGTGTATAATTTAATAAAATATCTACTTGTCCATGGGACAGGTTGCTTCTTAAAACTACTTGTCCGGTAAAACATCCACTTATCTCTTTGGTGCCATGTAGTGCGGCAACAAATTATGGCAGCAATCTCATTATGTAAGAGCTCTGATAATAGCCTCTCTGATTATGCCAGGTCTACTACTATAGTAGGGCTTGAATACTTGCAGTGTCAATACCTACTATAGCAATTTCCCAATTTTGCCACCTTTCCGCAGATCTACATAATGGGGCTGGAGGAAGCAGTAAGCAATAGTTCCAGGGCTGTTATGCCTTTGAGTCTGCAATCCTACTAACTTGCATGTTTTAAGGATTTTCACCAGCTCTTCTCTAATCTTTTCCCATAATGAGAAAGGTTGGAATTTACTCCTGACAATGGCAGAATTAGAAGTTCTTCCAGGGCTGAGGAAAAAGTGATTGGAGGGAAAATGAACTTGTAAACACTCAATAGATTTTCACATGAGCAAATCTACACATGCTTATTTGCTTGTGCTAAAATACAGCTCACCAATCTTTTCTAGGAGAACGATTTCCTGGTCTACTTCTGTAAGTTCTTGTGAATTCATGAAAGCCACCAATTCAAAGAGCTATACCATAGGTGCACTTTTGTGACTTTCTTTAAGAATTGGGTCTCTAATTAGGTCTGGGGTTAACAAAGACATTTTGTTTTTCTTAAACTTCTATTTCTCTATCTATCGGTTGGCTTTACTGTGAGTGATTGCATTCTGCTCTTCCACAAGGAGCATATTGGCACACAAAGTAGTTTTGTTCAGTGACAGGAACTACTGTGGCAATCAGTGGTGTAATGAAACTGGAGGGGGTGCCCCTGCAAACAACATGGAGGAGCCACCCTTCCAAACTCACTCAGGAAAAGTGCAGTGCTGAGGGGACCACCTGGAGGGGGGCTGCGGGGTCTTTGTTATGCTACTGGTGTCAATGTGTGCTTTTTGAGACAAGATTATTTTTTCTTTTTGCCAGTGTTTGTTACAAGCGTGAAGGCCTGGCAGCTCCCACAACAATACAGTGTTAAAAACGCCATGTCAAAACAAGACACATAGGGGGTCATTACAACATTGGCGGTAAAAGGTGCTTACCGCCGTACAGAAGACCGCCAACACACCGCCGCGGCCGCGGGAGCCCGCCACAGCTATTATGACACACATCACGGAATCCGCCAAAATTCAGACACCCACACAACACCGCCTCACCAAAGGTCAGCGATAAACATGCGGAAACAAATCCTCCACCTCCACGCCAACAGAAACACGCCCATGCCATTACGACCCACGAATCCACGCGGCGATCTTTCAACCGCGGTATTCCATTGGCGGTACACACCGCCGCGCTCAAAATACACACACAGCTCCAAAACACCGCCACATTGGACAATTCAAAATACACACATACAAACAACAATCCCACACATCCAACACAATATAAAACACACACCCACATCACCCACAAACCCCTACGACCTAAAATTAGAGAGAACGCCATAGAGAGACCGCACAGAATAGAGAACCCCATCACACAGAGGCACACTACACCATCACCCACACAACATCCACGCACAAAACACCACATACCACTACACTCACCACACTCATCAACACATACACCACCCCACACCTCACCCACACCACCCCATGTCACGCCAAAGACACCCTCGCTTCTCTGAGGAGGAGCTCAGGGTCATGGTGGAGGAAATCATCCGGGTAGAGCCACAGCTATTTGGTTCACAGGTACAGCACACATCCATAGCCAGGAGGATGGAGCTATGGCAAAGAATAGTGGACAGGGTCAACGTAGTGGGACAGCACCCAAGAAATATGGAGGACATCAGGAAGAGGTGGAACGACCTAAGGGGGAAGGTGCGTTCCACGGTATCCAGGCACCACATCGCGGTACAGCGGACTGGCGGCGGACCCCCACCTCCTCCCCCACAACTAACAACATGGGAGGAGCAAGTCTTGACCATCTTGCATCCTGAGGGCCTCGCAGGAGTCGTTGGAGGAACGGACACTGGTAAGTCAAATCTTAACTTTCATATCCCCCACCTTACCTGCATGCAATCACACCCCCCCACCCTCACACCCTCCCCTATCACCCTAACTCCTCACTAATGTACCCATAACACCAACCACCCATCCCAACCCCAAGACCTGCATGACAGAACTAAGCATGGATACCCATCACTAAAGCATGCCCACTGCACATACCCAGAACATCCCCCCAACCATCAGCACACAAGCCCCCACACAGGAATGCCTGCACTGGGGTACACGCACACCCAACCATTGCACACCATGAAACACACACATGCAATAATCATGTACTTATACCCCCGCAGGAACCCGAAGGAACGTCACCACACCAGAGGGTCCAGACAACACCACTCCACCCCCAGAAGAGGCCCACAGTGACAACAGCAGCTGTGCCCTACTGGATCTTGATGACCAGCCCGGACCATCGTGGGCCTCAGGACAGTCGGTTCCCCTTGCCCAGCCACAGCCCAACACCGAACTACCACCCTCTGGTAACACCAGCACAGCACCCACCCAGCGGGCCCATACCTCCCTACCCAGGACAGATCAATCAGCGGTGTGTCCACCACTACAGGGCACCCAGGCTAACCCACCACCCCAACAACAACAGGGACCTGGGGGCAGTGGTAGTGGGCACACGGTCCAGGGGACGGAGGCACTGGAACACAGGGGAACTGGGAGGGCTGCTGTGCGACAGAGGGTGGACAGGCCAAGGGAACCTACTCTCAACGAGGCCCTCTCCTCCATCATGGGAGCATACCACCACTCCCAGGAGACGATGGCAACGGTCCTGGACAAGTTGCAGGAGACCCTGCATCTGCAGGAGGAGCAGTATTTGGGGTTCAGGGAGGAGCTCAGGACCATCGCCTCCGCCCTGGGCACCATTGTAGGGGTGCTGACGGACTTTCAAAAGACGTTGAGGGACACCGTGGCACTCCAAGGGGCCCCTGACACTAGCCACAATGATGAAATGCCCACCACCACCGCCGGCGCTAGTGGACAGGACGCCCAGCCACAGGACCACCACATCAGCACCCCATCCCCTGCAGACGGACAACCACCACGAAAGCGGTCCTTGAGATCCAGGAACAGGACAGAGCAAGATGGCAAGACCCCGCCAGGAAATAAGACTACCCTGATTGTCCCCCTACTGTCCCACTTTGTCATCCTGTCCAGATTGGAACTGTCCCAGCTCCACTTCCAATGGCCAGATGGGCAATGTACCTGTGAGACTAATAGACTGGACTCTGCCATGGAAATTCTTCCACCATAACCCATCCCGATTTCACAACCCCCCTTCATTTTTCTGCACTTAAATAAACACCCTTGAAACACTAATAAAACTAGAGTCAGTCTATGATTTTGAACTTTGTATTGTCAATTACAGTGTCAAAAAGGGTTACCCATTGGAAGGCCAACATACCAATGTCACACATCACAAGCCTTTCAAGGGTGCAAGCTGTTGACACGTAGGTTACCACATTTGTGAAACTGAAATGGAAGGGGACAACTCAATTAACAAACAGTGAGTGAAATGTAGGTACAGGATAGAGGTAGACGTGTGAAAGTTAATGTAATGTTAAACCTGAAAATGTACTCACCTGTGTCTCACTGGAAATATTGCTGTATGACTGACTCCCTGTTGTCGTTTTCGTCTTCCTCAGCTTCATCATCATCACTGTCCACAGGCTCCACAGCTGCTACAACACCGTCATCTGGATCATCCTCCTGCAGAAAAGGCACCTGGCGTCGCAATGCCAAATTATGGAGCATGGAGCAGGCGATGATGATGTCACACACCTTCTTCGGTGAGTAGAATAGGGACCCACCTGTCATATGGAGGCACCTGAACCTGGCCTTCAGGAGGCCGAAGGTGCGTTCGATCACCCTCCTAGTCCGCCGATGGGCCTCATTGTACCGTTCCTCTGCCCTGGTCCTAGGATTCCTCACTGGGGTCAATAGCCAGGAAAGGTTGGGGTAACCAGAGTCCCCCAATAGCCATACACGGTGCCTCTGGAGTTGACCCATCATATCAAGGATGCTGCTATTCCACAGGATGTAGGCGTCATGCACAGAGCCAGGGAACATAGCATTTACCTGCGAGATATAATGGTCTGCCAAACAGACCATCTGGACATTCATCGAATGATAACTCTTCCTGTTCGTGTACACCTGTTTACTCCTCTGGGGGGGGGACCAGAGCTACATGGGTCCCATCAATGGCACCTATGACGTTGGGGATATGTCCAAGGGCATGGAAGTCACCTTTCACTGTAGGCAAATCCTCCACCTCAGGGAAAATGATGTATCTCCTTACGTGTTTCAGCAGGGCAGACAACACTCTGGACAAAACATTGGAAAACATAGGCTGGGACATCCCTGATGCCATGGCCACAGTAGTCTGAAATGACCCACTTGCAAGGAAATGGAGCACTGACAGCACCTGCATGTCAGGGGGGATTCCAGTCAGATGGCGGATTGGTGACATTAGGTCTGGCTCCAACTGGGTACACAGTTCCTGGATTGTGGGACGGTCAAACCGGTAAGTCACGATCAAATGTCGTTCTTCCATTGTCAACAGGTCCACCAGCGGTCGGTACACCGGAGGATTCCACCATCTTCTCATATGTCCCAGCTGCGGTGCCTAAGAAGGACAACAGCGAAGAACCAGTCACTATTCCTCCAGGTATGTACCCATAGTTACACACAAGACTACACCACTCACAAAACCCCTTCCTGTGTGTGTGTTGATTATAGGCCTAGCTATGTGTGACGCAGTAGTAAATGAAGCCATATGGGCCCCTGAAGTGGCGGCTGCCTGACCTCTAAAATGGGACAATGGAATTGTGGGGTAACTGCGCTGGCGTTGGACACCGTCGTGATATGCGGTCGTAGAGCACGGCGCAATGCTGCATTGGTTAACATTGGACCCTATGGGTCCCAGGAGCCAATGAACAGGTGCGCCGGCGGGGATGATGCGCCCCGCCGCGGACGTCACTGCCGCGGACGTCACTGCCATTTTCTATCTGTTCAATCACTAGATACCTGACCTTCGACAGGAGAGGACCTACACTGCTAGTGCTGCTGTGACCTCGGTCTGGAAGCGACGATGGCTGCTGCGTCTGGGGAAAGGGCCCCTGCCTTCACTGCACAGGAGTTGGAGAAACTTGTGGATGGGGTCCTCCCCCAGTACATGCTACTCTACGGACCTCCAGACCAACAGGTCAGTACACAGGGAGCACGTTGGATGGGCTATGCCTGGGTGGAGAGGGCTGGTTGGAAGAGAGAAGGGTGCAGAGTTCATAGAACATAAATGCATGGGAATGAATGGGCCACATGGCCAGAGTAGGGAGGGGGCCACTCACATTGACGGTGCAGTAGGTAATGACTGTTCCTCTTTCCTTGTGCATGTCATGTAGGTCAGCGCCCACCAGAAGAGGGACATTTGGCGTGCCATCGCCAAGGAAGTCTGGACCCTAGGGGCCCACCAGAGACGGGGCACCCACTGCCGTAAGAGATGGGAGGACATTCGCCGCTGCAGCAAGAAGATGGCGGAGGCTCAGCTGGGGATGGCCTCCCAACGTGGGAGGGGTGCCCGTCGCACCATGACCCCCCTCATGTTCAGGATCCTGGCGGTGGCCTACCCGGAGTTGGATGGGCGCTTGAGGGCATCACAGCAGACACAAGGGGGTGAGTACAACCTCATTCTGTGGATTTTGCGTGCAGTGGAGTTGTCTGGGTGGGGGAGGTGGGCAGTGGGTGTCCCTAGGCCAGGGTGAGTTAGGTAGGCAAGGCCCCTCCGTAATGTAGGCCATGTGGCACTCTACCCCAGCTCAGAACAGTGGCAAGTTGATGTATAGTTGCCCCTTTGCCATCCATGTGCGCAGATTTCTACCATTGCCATGTAGGCCATATCCCAGACATTGCATGTGCAGAGGGCAGGAGCACGGCGTAATGCCTGGGGCTGCTGCGTCTGTCTTGTCCGCCAACGGTAGCGGTATGCCATGCACCAAAACTCTCTTTCTTCTGTCTCCCCCCCTTTTCCTGCTCTCCCTGTCCTTTTGTACATCAGCATCATCAGGCGGAGGTACAGTGGCACCGGAGCACGAGGGAGCTGCATCCCACATGGCCATGGAGGGCCACACCACAGACTCTGAATGCACCAGTGGGACGGAGGGCGAGGGGAGCTTCACGTCAGCCACAGGATCACCAACCAGCGACACTGACTCGTCCGCCGATGTGAGCTCCCCTGTGGTGGCAGCACCATCTGTGCGCCCCACTTCTACAGGTACAGCCGCCACCTCCCCTACCAGCCCTGCCCTCCCAGCAGCCCCTCAGCGTTCGCCCCGTGCCCGCTCACCCAGGAGGGTGGGCATCACGTTCGGCCCAGGCACCTCAGGCCCTGCCCTTGTCACCCCTGCTGCCCTCAGTGAGGAGGCCATTGACCTCCTCAGGTCACTCACTGTTGGGCAGTCTACCATTGTGAATGCCATCCAGGGTGTAGAACGAGAGTTGCAACACGGTAATGCATTCCTGGAGGGCATTAATTCTGGTCAGGCTGTCCTTCACGAACCCTGCAATCTCTGGCCTCAGCACTGATGGCAGCCATTGTCCCTGTGTCCAGCCTCCCCCCTCCAACTTCCTCCACCCAGACCCAATCCCCTGTACCCCAGCCCATCACAAGCACACCTACAGACCAGCATGCACACAAGTCAACACCCAAAAGTAGCTCAAGCAAACATAGGCACCACACACACCACAGGCACTCACACAAGCATCACACCCATACAGACACAGCAACATCCACTGTCTCCACTGTGTCCCCCTCCTCCTCTTCTCCCTCCTCCCTCCCAGTGTCGTCTACACACACACCTGCATGCACCACATCTACAGGCACTAGGACTCACACCAGGACACCCAGCACCACAAGCCGCTCACCTGCACTCACCACCACCACTGCCATTACACGTCCCATGTGTCCTCTCCCAGTGTGTCTGTGACGCCCCCTCCCAAAGTACACAAACGCCGGCAATCACTCACCCAACATCCATCCACGTCACAACAGCCTCCAGTACCTGCACCTGCACCCAAAACCCCTAAAGTGACACCTCCTACAACCACCTCCTCTTCCTCCACTCCCATACCCCCTCCAACTACCCATCCCAGTGTCCGTCAGAAACTGTCCCTATGTCAAATTGACCTTTTTGCCCCCACCCCCCCTCAAATTCATCAGTCCCGTCGTAGCGCCTCAGCCAAAAAGCCTCCAGTACCAGTGGTGCGTGTTCCACCAGGGCAGGCAGTAGGACACGGAGCCAAGGCACTGGCAGCCCACCCCCTGTAAAGGCTCTGAAATTGGAGAGTGGACAACGGGACTGTGTCAAGACTCCTGGTGGGACTACAACTGAAATGGGATCGAAGGCGATTGGTGAGTCAGCTGTAACTCCAAAAAAGGTGGGGAAGGTCCCGATAAAGTCTCCCCAGCCTGTTGTGAGTGTCACGGCGGAGAAGTGCGCCATCATTTCCGGCGGTCCAGACACAACCGCCAGCACCGTCGTTACTGGTCAGGAGACCACCGTCAGAGTCACAGCCCAGGAGGGCCCAAGTATCGTCACTGGTCAGGAGACCACCGCCGGAGTCACAGCCCAGGAGGGCCCAAGTATCGTCACTGGTCAGGAGACCACCGCCGGAGTCACAGCCCAGGAGGGCCCAAGTATCGTCACTGGTCAGGAGACCACCGCCAGAGTCACAGCCCAGGAGGGCCCAAGTATCGTCACTGGTCAGGAGACCACCACCAGAGTCACAGCCCAGGAGGGCTCAAGTATCGTCACTGGTCAGGAGACCACCGCCAGAGTCACAGCCCAGGAGGGCCCAAGTATTGTCACTGGTCAGGGGACCACCGCCAGAGTCACAGCCCAGGAGGGCCCAATTATCGTTACTGGTCCAGAGACCACCGCCGGAGTCACAGTCCAGGAGGGGCCAGGATGCCACAGCCCCGCTGGGCAATGATGGAACATCATGCTACACACCAATGTCCAGTGTGGAGATCGTCATGCCACACACCAATGTCAGTATCAGAACCGCCATGGCAAAGCACCGCTGAACAGGGCACAGACCGCCATGTCAAAGCACCGCTGAACAGGGCACAGACCGCCATGGCAAAGCACCGCTGAACAGGGCACAGACCGCCATGGCAAAGCACCGCTGAACAGGGCACAGACCGCCATGTCAAAGCACCGCTGAACAGGGCACAGACCGCCATGGCAAAGCACAGCTGAACAGGGCACAGACTGCCATGTCAAAGCACCGCTGAACAGGGCACAGACCGCCATGTCAAAGCACCGCTGAACAGAGCACAGACCGTGTAGGTATGAATAGGCCGCCACATCAGGCATCCTTATCCCATGTGCAGCTGGGACAGTGACAGGACAGGAACTTTCACGGGGAGACTCATCCAGTCCGGACACCAGTCCCACCCAGTACCAGTAGAGAACTGCATCTACTTGAGAGACTGTGGCTTTGCACTCCCCAGGATGGCACAGTGGGCAAGCCACCCACTGTAGAGACTTGAGAGACTGTGGCTTTGCACACCCCAGGATGGCACAGTGGGCAAGCCACCCACTGTAGAGACTTGAGAGACTGTGGCTTTGCACTCCCCAGGATACATCAATGGGCATGAAGCCCCGTCGTGGATCTGGCTTCGCATTCATGTGGCTGAGGTGCCCCCCCTTCCCCCTGAGGTGCCTGTAGTGTTTCTATCTGATGCCCCGGCAGTGTTCTCTCGGATTTTGGTCAGGTATCTATTGTGGGCCTCGCCCATGCATTTTTTGAGTGTTGGTGCACGGACATTGTTGTGTACATATCTGCACTACTTCTTGTATTGTGTATATAATTATGACAGATTTCGACATATATATCAGTATATTTTTGTATGACATATATATTGGCACATTACAATGTTTGACCGCAATTCGCTTTGTCTTTGCATTCTTCCGGGGAGATTGTGGGTTGTTCATGTGATATTTTTGACTGCATTGGTGTGTAAGTTGTGATATGCGAGGGTGGGGGTGGGGGTGTTTGGTGGGTGTCCCCCTAACTTTTGCCTCCCCCCTCCCCCGTGTCGTAGGTGCAGTACTCACCGGTATCTTCGGCGCCTACGTCGCTGTTGTTCGTAGAGGAGCAGAAAGATAAGGGCAGGTAGTATATGGAGTTCCGGCTCCATGGAGTCGTCGTTCCTCGTGGAGTGTGTTCAGGTGAGCGTTTTCCCATAGCAAAAGCTGTTTCCGCTGTGTTTTTATCCGAGGTGAATCCGCCCCGGAAAAGGTGGCGGATTGGTGTGTTCTGATACTATGGGCGGTACATTGTCTCCCGCCTGTCTGTTGGCGGTGACTGCCGCGCTGCTTGCCTGTACCGCCGTGGTGGGCGGTGTGTTAAAGTGGCTGTCTTTGTTGGCGGTTTCCGCCAGGGTCATAATTCCCTTTTTTTGGCCGCCGGCCTGTTTGCAATCTTACCGCCGCTTTAACACAGTCCGCCAGGGTTGTAATGACCCCCATAATGACGAAACCATAAGACTCACGAAAAAAAATTCAAATTGGTTGGCTTTGCCAGTGCTTGTTTATTTTCATGCTTCCCATAATCTTGTTGAAAATGGTTACACTGATTTTCCATTGGGAATATTTCTTGGAAATACTGGCATGCATCAACACATTTTACTAAATGACGCTTCAAAAAAACAGCACCTAAAATTTCATAGTAGCAAAACGTTATTTTCCTGCGTGCATTTATTTCTGAAAATTTCGTTTTAAAAGCAAAGAATCATCACTCTTGCTTACAAGCTTCTAAAAACATTTGCACCTAATCAGAAAGCATTCTGGGAGCATCATACTTACCCTGATATTATGAAACTCTTCAAAAGTGTGTACACTGTTTTTTTTTTTTGAGGAGTCAGTCAGTAGTGTATGTGACCTTAAAACCTTTTTTTACAGCGCTCATCCTAATAAAAAAGGCTTTTCATTAATGAACCATAAATGCAAGATCGAACAGCATTAACTTATGGACACCCATATTACTTCAAATGCAGACAGTTCACTTTTCTGTAAATTGGCAGCCACAGGCTTTGTACTGCAGGGAGTTAGGCCTACTTGTCCCAAGGACAAAATAAACATGAAAACTTGTTGCACTTGACGCCAAACATGTAAATTCCACATCCCTGCTCAAACAGTTAGAGGTCTGGGCTCTGGAAAATGACATTCTTCCATTCTTTCAAATAGGTTTCCGAGCAGCTGTGGCAACTATAGACAACATCACTACACTTGCTCTCTGCCATCAAGCAACTCTAAGCAAGCAACTTCCGCTCTTCTGCTGTTCATTGATTACAGCACAGCCTTTTGTAGATCGCCCCACGCGATGGAAAATGTTAACTTTGTTGGGCAGTCCTTCAAACCTCCTAATGGCCTTTTTTCTCTTTACTCGGACACATGGGTTTGTGTAAAAAATTTGCCACAATCTGTTACCTCCAACATCACCACTAAAAGGTTTGGAGCAAGGCTGCGTTCTTGAAACCCTGCTCTTCAATCTTTACACAGCTTTGGCTGACAACTGCAAGGCCTTTCACGACTAGGCCACTTGACCCTCCAACATTCTTCAATGCGCAGACGATATAATAATAATGGATCACACCAAAGAACTTCCTTATGGCAAATCAGGACAATACCAAAGTAGTAAACGTTAGGCGCAAAAAGAAGAAGAAATCTCTCGCTTGGCACATGGGCACTATGACCATCAAATCAGCTTTGAAATATAATTATCTAGGGGTCTGGTTTACAGATACCTCTAAATCCTTGGCCCATTGCGGCTCCCTAGAAAAAAAAGCTACGGCCATTACATACAGTCTTGCCTGTCATAACAAGAAATTATAAAGCCCCTCAGCCAATTCAATAATCAAGTCATAAAGACTTCTCTTCTTCCAGCTTTACATAATGGGCACCTGGCCTTCCCTGGTTCCTGTGCCCTTCGCTTGGAGAATGTTCAGGCCTCTGGCTATAAAAAAAATATCTCAATGGCCCAGGCATCTTCCCGGATCTTGAATCTGCCTGGAATTCGGCCTGGTAAACCAACTTGTGAGTCAGAAAACCTTGAAATATTACTGATGGATACTGAAGGTACCCCCTGAACTCACTTAAGGCCTGTTTGAGAGACACATTTGACAGACTAGGAAACCCATGGCATCGGCAGTTACAGAGGGCAATTGCATTGCTTCAAATCGAAATCTCAGTGCTCACATTGACCTCTATTCCATTTCAAGGCATGGAAAATGCAGCTGTGACTCATTTATTACCATTAAGACATTGCCTCTTTAAAGACCAAAAATTACCCCTGAACATATCATATTTTGCTGGGAGACCCCAGCCTTACCTCTCCAAGGTGATCAAAATTCAGGTGTGTACAGGTATTATGCACATGTGACTGCTTAGCCTACCAATAGCAGATTTTAACCCAACATAGGTCAACTGTTAGAACTGGTGTCTCTATTTGGCAGAGGTATACACCCTTGTCCAAATAGGGATGACAATTCTAGTCAGGGCAAGTCACACACAATCCAAATAATCATGTGCCCACCCTCTGGTAGCTTGGCACTGAGCAGTCAGGCTTAACTTAGAAGGCAATGTGTAAAGTATTTGTGCAATAAATCATACAGTAACGCAGTGAAAACACTATAAAAATACACCACACAGTTTGGAAAAATAAAAAATATTTATCTGATTAAAATAAGGTCAAAACAATTAAGATCAATAAGTACAAGTTGAAATATGAATTTCAGAAGTTGTAGAATAGTCTCTTTTCAAGAAAGTAAACAGTTAATGCTTGATTTCACAAAGTACCTGGGGTGTGCCAAAAAACCCACAGAAGCGGAGATGCGTGAAAAAGATAGGGTGTGCGTTGGATTTTCTGGCATGGCATAGATGTTGCGTCGCTTCTTTTCCTTCAGCACAGGGTTTGCGGTGATTTTCAGCAAGCAGTCTGGGGTTCCTCATTGTGGTGCTGGATCTTCTTGACGCCCAGAGATGATGTGGGGATGTTCTTGACGCACTGGAGAAGGCACAGGTGCTTGGGTCGATCCGGTGACGTGATGAGTCGAATCTTCTGTTACAAGGCAAACGCTGCATTGATGTTCTACTCGGGGAATCGGGCTGCGTCATTCCGGCTCAGCTGTGCGTCGTTCCAGAAGGGCCGGGCATCGAATCTTCAGTTGCAAAGCAGCCACTACGTCAGATCTCCACTCGAGGACTGGACTGCATCATTCTGGGTCAACTGTGCAGCGATTTCTCAGTTGCAAAGCAGGCTCTGTGGCTTTTCTGGCAGCCTGTGTGTTGATTTTAGGTGCACAAGGAGATTCTGTATTTGTTGAAGTCTTTTTGGCACTGAGACTTCAGGAAACAGGAGGCAAGCTCAATTCAAGCCCTTGGAGAGCACTTCTCAGCAGAGGCAGAGGTCAGCAAGGCAGAATGGCAACAGTAGGGCAGCAGTCCTTCACAGCAAAGCAGGCAAGGTGAGTCCTTTGGGCAGCCAGGCAGTACCTCTGGTCCAGTTGCAGGGTCATTTTCAGGAAGTGTCTGATTTGGTGTGGTCAGGGACCAGTTTATGTACCCAAAAATGCCTGTGAAGTGGGGGAGACTTCAAAGAGTGGTTTTGAGGTGCACAAGGTACAAGTCTGTCTGGCAGGTTTCCAGTAGGGGGTTAGGCAGTTCATTGTGTGAGGGCAGGCCACTAGCTTTTGAAATGTAAAGTGTCAGGCCCTCCACCCTCCCAGCCCAGGAAGACCCATTCAGTATGCAGATGAGTGCAGGTGTGACTGAGTATCCTGTGTTTGTGGTTGTCTGGGTGAAATGCACAAGGGAGCTGTCAACCAGCCCAGCCAGACACGGATTGGAGACAGGCTGTAAGGCACGGATGGATTTAAATGCAGAGAAATGCTCACTTTCTAAAAGTGACATTTCTAGAAGAGTAATATAAAATCCAACTTCACCAATACGCAGGATTTTCCATTAGCATTCTGGCCATAATAAATATGACCTGTTTAGTCTTTTCTGATCGGAATCTAACAATCAACCAGTATATGAGTGTAGCCCTAATGCTAGCTTATGAAAGAAGCAGGCCTCACAGTAGAGGAGAATGAATTTAGGAGTTTTCCAATACCAGGACATATAAAACACACAGGTACATGTCCTGCCTTTTGTCTGCATAGCAGCCTTTCCTGTGGGTTACATAGGGCCTACCTTAGGGTTGACTTATATGTAGAGAAAGGGGAGTTTGAGGCTTGGCAAGTACTTTTAAATGCCAAGTTGAAGTGGCAGTAAAACTGCACCCACAAGCCTTGCAATGGCAGGCCTGGGACATGATTAACGGACAACCTATGTAGGAAGCACAATCAGTGCTGCAGGCCCACTAGTACCATTTAAGTTACAGGCCCTGGGCACCGTTAGTGCACTTTACTAGGGACTTATAGGTAAATTAAATATACCAATTAGGTGTGAGCCAATGTTACCATGTTTAAGGGAGAGAGCATATGCACTTTAGTACTGGTTAGCAGTGGTAAAGTGCGCAGAGTCCTAAAGCCAGCAAAAACAGTGTCAAAAAAGTGGAGGGAGGCAGGCAAAAAGTTGGGGGAATATCACCCTAAGGCTGTCAGGTCTAACATCAACCATGGGCAAGATGGGGCATGTAGACTGTGTAACTTTAAACAAGAACCATGGCACATTTTCTCTGCTGCTGCCCCTTTCTTGATGCCGTCAGAAGGTCGCTATTGAAACCAATCTTCCTGACAAAGAGAGCCCATACTTGCCAGGAGGCCTCTTCGATACGTTTCCTGCAAACATGCGCAAGATCCTTTCCAAGGTGTGCCAAATATGTCAATACATCTGGAGTTCACCTTCAACTCTGCATTAGGGTCACAAACCCTATTAACAACACTCAAAAGCTTATAACTGATTATTACATTCAGGAACATGGAAACACCTAGCTACTATGGCCTAAGGGTGACTTACGGGCTGCAGCACTTTTATATACCAGTCAGGCTAAACTTTAGTAGTTTATATATTTGTATTCTAACTACTCAGTCTTTGGCTATTATGGTGTCCCTTTAAACTTCTAGCACCTTATATAATGTTAGCATACCAATTCAATGTGTGGGTGCAAGTGGTGCTCATGGTGGTTTTGGCAACAATTTTATTTGCCAATTTTGAACATGCATTATTTATAACGACTTGAATAACAGTAAACTTAACATTGACAATGATGTGTTCCCAATTGTGAACAGTGCATGAACAGCTTCTAAGAGTGTTAATCAAATAAAACATTCACAAACAGTATCAGTATGAGTACTTGTAATCTCAGTTCAATATGTTATGCACTGTTTTGGGGAGGGCCTTTGTTGATAATTGGCGATGGTCACTACATTTTAGCTGGAAGTTTTTGTGAGGCCTGATATTTCAATGGTTCTGATGGTGTTTTTGGAGACCATAAAATAAAAAAGTTTGTGTTTTATTCTTCTGCTTGATAAAAACTAAGAAATTATGAACAAAAGTTAATGTTTTGTTCGGGGGGCTTCCTCTGGACTAGTAGAAAGTTGCCCAGGCCCTTGAAAAGGCAATAGTATGCAACTCAATGGGTTTTGTGTATTCGTTCATTTAGGTGTAACCATATCAGATGAGACAGAAACAAATATGTGAGATATTCTGTATACAGACAATTTTGCTTTTTTGAACTCAGATGTGAACTAGGCAGCCAAGTTCCAACCTCTATTAAATATTTAATCCTTTTCATTTTTCTCTCTTTCACAAAATATTGGCTATCCTGTCTCTGAAAATTCAGCATGACAGTATGTCTCACAAGAGCAGTGTGACTGGCTTTAGCTTAACAGTGTGAACTAGGCAGCCACGTTCCAACCTCTATTAAATATTTACAGTCCTTTTCATTTTTTTTGCCTTTCATAAAATATTGGCTATCCTGTCTCTGAAAATTCAGCATGACACTATGTCTCACAAGAGGAGTGTGACTGGCTGAAGCTTAACTGTGAATGGCTTCTGTTTACTCAGCTAGAGAGTAGGTACTGCCAGAAGGAGATGAGCTCTCACAGGTAAGGACTGTATCGTTTAAGAATTGGACCTGGAGTAATGAAGATTACCACTAAATAACCAGAGCATTTTGAGCTAGAAGTTAGTTCCAGAGACACATGAATGTACAGATAGCTTATCATGTAGGTAACTATAACAGAGAGGAATACACATCTGGCTGGAAGTGGCATAAACATGTTTACCAACACCTAGGTGTGAACCCTTGCAGCTCATGCACTCATCTGCCTGTTAAACTGCATCAAATTCAAGGCATGCATTTGCATACAAGTTCTGCAAGGATAAGGGCCAGAACTAGCAAAGGAAGCATTAGAAACAGGAGTGGAGGGGCAAAATCCTCTTACATTTTACACTAATTCTTTTATTGGAAACAAGGGGGCACCACTCCACTTATTTCCTTAATGACAAGCAATTCATATTTGCTGGCTTCCAAAAGATAACCACATACTTCATTACAACACAATTTTGTACCTTGAGAATAATAAAGCCATGTTTAAACATCACCTGATGGAGGGGGTGCTGAAAAATAAACTGCCTTCACCCCCTGCTCCTCCCACCAGAAGGCACAATATAAAAGGCTGACATGAAAGCAGAGGAACTGCACCGTAAATAAGCGTAATCTTCACATCACGCGGACGTCAACACATCTCTGTTTTTGAGAGGCTTGGTTCTTAACTAGCTGGCTACTGAAACCCATTCCTTGACTCCTGAAAGGTAACAGAACATTTCCAGCCCCCTTTCAACAGCAGAGCTGGCACCGAAAGAGGAGGAGCCAAGACCTGGAGATTACAGAGCGGCTGTATACATATACGAGGAGGTGTGGCTGGCCTTCTAACACAGTGGGGAAGCAATTACTTGCAAAGTGCCAGGTCCTGATACAGGGTGTTAAAGCAGCAAGACCGTAGCCATGCTTCAAGAAAAATGTAGCAATACAATCCAATTTCTGCAACAGAAAAGCGTATATTTTTCCCTTGACCACAGGTGGCAGCATAAAGTAGCATGCACACTTTCAGTGCAAAGACCTATGGCGGGGTTGCGAGACATAGGCCCTCATTCCAACATTAGCAATAAATGCCGCCTACCGCCGTGCTGATTGCTGCCAACATATTGTGACTGCGGTGGAATACTACCGGTACCATGACCCACACAGAGAAATCAACCACTATACAGACACACACAGAAGTCCACCAGCCCAAAGGTCAGTGATAAACTGGCGGTACCAAAACCCACACCGTTACACCAACAGAAATACGCCCGCAGCATCATGACCAATGAATCACTGCAGTGGACATTCAACCGCGGTAAACCATTGGGAGTACATACCGCTGCGCTCAAAATACTCACACACTAACAAAACAGCACCACATTGGAAAATTCAAACTACACACACCAGACACACATACACACACCACACCCATACACCCACACCACTATAAAACACACACCCACATTACCCACAAACCATTACAATGAAAAAAAATATTGCTAACTGAAAGAGACAAGCCAGGTGCACCCACTGAATCAGAGCCACAGAACACCATCACCCATACACCATTCACGCACCTTACAGCACACACCCTCACACAGCACCCCACACCCCCTCACACATACCACTCACTCTACACCCATGGCACCCCAAAGACACCCCAGGTTCTCTGAGGGTTCTCTGAGGAGGAGCTAAGGGTCATGGTAGAGGAAATCATACAGGTAGAGCCACAGCTATTCGGATTACAGGTGCAGCAGACATCCATTGCTAGGAAGATGGAGCTATGGTGGAGAATCATGGACAGAGTCAACGCCATGGGACAGCACCCAAGAACAAGGGATGACATCATGAAGAGGTGGAACAACCTACACAAGAAGGTGCGTTCCGTGGTTCCAAGACACCAGGTAGCTGTACAGAGGATCCCCACCTCCTCCCCCACAACTAACAACATCGGAGGAACAAGTCTTGGCGATCATGCATCCTGAGGGCCTCGCAGGAGTAGCAGGAGGACTGGACTCTGGTAAGTCAAATCTTTACTACTTTCATCCCCCCTACCTGCATGCCATCGCAAACACCTACCCCTACCCTCACCCCATCACCCCACCATCTCACATATACCCCACCATCACAACCCACCCATTCCAATACCAAGCCCTGCATGCAACAGCAATGCATGGACCCCCTTCACAGACCTGCATGGACACCCATCACCACAGCATGCACACTAGTGACAATCACTTAGCCAACAAACTCACAACTCACACAAGCCGAAGCTACCTTTCTAATAACAATCATAGAGGGAAACATATCCCTGCACAAGATGGCATACGCAGATACAATAACACTGCATTTACATCCCCACAGGACCCCCACTCAACGTCACTGGAGAGGAGGTGCCACCCCAGAATAGGCCCACAGATCTGCACGCCGGGATCACGATGACCAACCTGGCCCATAAGGGACCTCTGGACAGTCAGTTACTGTTGGAAAATGGGTTATTGGTAGGGCAGGTAGGTACCTACACCTAGCAACAAGCCACTAACCTCCACATAGGTACAGTTAGGTCTCAGTAAATTAATCCCAGCTCAACCCTTGGTAGCTTGGCAACGAGCGTCAAGGCTTAACTTAGGAGACAAAGTGTAAAGCATTCAAATATCACAAAACAGTAATTAAATAAAACACAGGAAACAGTTTAAAAATCCAAAACCAATTTATAAAAATAGTTTATATTTTTATCTTTAAAATGACACAAAAACGATTAAAATCGGTTCAGGGGAACCGGAGATATGAATTTTTAAAGAATTATTAATTTTCTAGCGCTTAGAAACAAAAAGCGCCAATCGGGTCATCTGGTTGCACCTCGACCGGGGCAAAGTCAAACTTTCAGGCCGACCGCGATGGAGCCCTGCTCGGCTACAGGTCGCGGGAGGCCTCGGTTAAAAAGTTACCTTCTGACTTAGGGGGTCATTCTGACCCTGACGGGCGGCGGAGGCCGCCTGCCAGAGTTCCCCCCTCCGAAATACCGCTCCGCGGTCGAAAGACCGCGGAGGGTATTCTAAGTTTTTCCCTGGGCTGGCGGGCGGTCGCCAAAAGACCGCCCGCCAGCCCAGGGAAAAACTCCCTTCCCACGAGGATGCCGGCTCGTAATCGAGCCGGCGGAGTGGGAAGGTGCAATGGGTGCTGTTGCACCCGTCGCGTATTTCACTGTCTGCCAAGCAGACAGTGAAATACTTGTAGGGGCCCTCTTACGGGGTTCCCTGCAGTGCCCATGCCAGTGGCATGGGCACTGCAGGAGCCCCCAGGGGCCCCGCGACCCCCCCTACCGCCATCCGGTTCCCGGCGGGCGGACCGCCGGGAACTGGATGGCGGTAGGGGGGGTCAGAATCCCCTTGGAGGATTCCAAAGGGCGGCGGTACACTGGCGGGAGACCGCCAGTGTTGCCGGTCCGACCGCGGCTTTACCGCCGCGGTCGGAATGCCCTTGGGAGCACCGCCGGCCTGTCGGCGGTGCTCCCGCGGTCCTCCAACCCGGCGGTCATTGACCGCCAGGGTTGGAATGACCCCCTTAGTCTTTATTTTGAAGTTTTTCTTCACCGGGACGAACCTGCCAGTTGAATCCGACCTCCTGGAGCCCTTGTCCGGATACGCGATGTGGGTTTCCTCGGTGGAGACTTTTACCTTCGGACTTAGTCGTTTTTTCGAGATGAAAATCCTTCGACCGGGGTAAACCTGGATCTTGATCCGACGTCCATGGAGCCCTTCTCGGATACGATGGCTGGGAGGTCCTGGTCAACTTTTTATCTTCGGACTTAGTCTCTTTTTTGGATGTTTTTCTTTACCGGGACGAACCACGAAGTCAGGCCGGGTCGCGGTTGAGGCAAGCCGGCTAGAATTTCCGCGGCGGGTTGGTCCCTCTCTAGAGCTTTTTTCCAAAAATTCTCAAATCTTTTCCAAACTTCTGGGGCTTCACCCAGATGTTCTTTTAAGGTTCTTTTGGGGTCCACAGCTCACCCCAAGGGTCCAGAAGTTCTGTGATGGTCCTTGGGGGGTGCGGACTTCAACTCCCAGAATGCACCTGGCGCAAACTCCTTTTTGGCCACTGGACAGTGGTCAGCTGGTCGCTTTCTTCAGGAGTTGGTGCAGGGGACTCTGGTTAGCAATTTTTCACCTGTAGCAAACAGGGAGTCCCTCCTTGAACCAGTTGAAGCCAGGCAAAGTCCTTCTTGTGGTGAAGCCCAAGTGTGCAGCTGGTGCAGTCCTTCTGAGTGCAGGGTCCAGGTGCAGGCCAGGGGTCCAGCAGGGCAGTCCTTCTTCTTCTTTAGTTCCTTTCTTGTTGAATTCTGGAGGGGATCTGAGGTGTGGGTGCAGGTCTGCCAGTTTTATCCTTGCTCCTGGGTGAAAAGCAGGGGGGCCCTGGTTCTCCAATCAGGGACAGGGTCGTCCCCCTGTGATGACCACTTCCTGGGAAGTGTGGCAAAAATCCATCCCAGAAGGCAACAGTCTCTAAAAATCCAACATGGATGAATCAGATTTTTGGAGGTTACATCTGGCTGAGCCCACCCACTGGTGTGGCTAAAAATCATAAACACACCCCTCTCCTGCCCTCTCCTAATCTAATCAAGGGGGCACCTAATTGTCTGGGGTTGCAGGATGTGGGGGTGTTGCTGGGTGCTGCAAATGTCCTTCTCTGCCTTTGAAGACCAGTTTGGCAGCCCTCCCCCTTCCTGTCTCACCATCTGCTGAGGGGAGATTCTCTCCCCCAAGCACATTCCTTTGTGTGAAGCCAGGCCACTTCACACCTAATCAAGGCAGCCTGGCAGAAGCTGCTGCAGGCTGGCCAATCAGAGCACAGCAGCAAAAACAATGCAGAGCTGAAATTGGCAACTTTTTAGGTAAAGTCTAAACTTTTTACCTGGACAAGTTATATTAAATCCAACAACTGGAAGTTGTGGGATTTATTACAACAATCAATTTGATACCAAATTCTTGGTATGTAACATTTAAGGAGACTTTAAAATTTAAAATAAAGTCTGCCCATTCTAGCCTATGAAGGCCATTTACTTCAATGAGGGAAAAACGAATTTGGCTGTTTTTACCTCACCAGGGCTTATAAATCTATTTTTATAAAGTCCCTGCTTATAGTTACATGGCACCCAGCCCTAGGGGCACATAGGGCACACCTTAGGGGTGACTTATATGTAAAAATAAGGTAGTTTAAGACTTTGGAAGTACCTTTAATTCCAAAGTCGAATTTGCATATAACTTTAATTTAAAAGCAGCCAGCAAGGCAGGCTTGCTTTTAAAATGACACTGGGCACCTCAGCAGTGCACCTAGGTGTGCACCACCTATGCTGTGGTCCCTAAACCTACATGCCCTACCATATACTAGGGACTTATAGGTAGGTTAACTTAGCCAATTATAATTAGCCTAATTTGCATATCCATTTTACACAGAGCACAGGCCCTGGGACTGGTTAGCAGTACCCAGGGCACCATCAAAGTCAGGAAAACACCAGCAAAAAGAGGAAAATGGGGGAAAAAAGTTATGGGGCCTCTGCAATCAGCCCTGTTTTCTCACACAACCCCCCCCCCCAGCCCACACGCCCAGGAGACTCAGCCCAACCCTGGGAAAGTCTTCCTGGCTTGTTAGGCGAGGAAGACAGGTGAAGAAAACTGGCTGTCCCTTTGCAGGGCCTACTCTGCCTTATATCCTCCTGTCAGGGTCACTCCCTATGGGTAGTGAAGCCATCCCAACAATAAAAGGACCCAACACAAACTGAAACTTTCCTCTAGGGGGGTCTTCCTCCTTTCTCTCTGCCAACTTGGGTAGTGAGGTGCCCACCTCCCCTATTCCAAACTTTGCTAGGACAACACCTAGCTTACCCAAAGAGGTCACCCAACACTTGAGCAATCCCACCATGACCAATAGGGTCAGGGGGCCTACTTTGCTATTGGCCCTGGGGTCTGCCTCCCAGGCCAAGTACAGTGCTGCCAGGAAGGCTAGCACCCAGCAGAGGCTACTGACAGCTGTCAGTACCCAGAACCACACCCTAAGCTCTCCACTGACAGGTGGCTGAGCTGCTTTAGGGGCATCTTTGGGGTCCTGGCACCCCTCTTGCTGTCTAGAGTGGGGGGCTACCACCTCCTGTGGCAGACACCCTCCTTCCACTCTCCCTTCTGTCAGTGCAGGGGCAACACCTTGCATCTGGACAGCTGCCTGACTACTCAGGACTTCCTTGGGGTCAGGTGAGGCCTCACCAGTGCCAACTCTGGGCTCCCCCCCTACTGGGGCAGAAGGCCTTTGGCTCCCTGGAACTCTCTTTAAGAGTGGCCTACCCTTCCTTTTCTTCTTTCCTTTTCTTGGGGACCCCTGTCTCCTAACTGTAGGGACCGACTCCCCAGGACTTTGGGTTGGGGGGGCGCCCTGGGCGACCACCCCATCTGTGACCAAACTCACCTCTGGGAGGTCATTGCCCAGGATACAATCTAGGGGAAGGTCAGCACTGACTACCACCCTAATCCAGTCAAGGATACCCTCCCTCTCTAGGGGCACTATGGCTACAGGTTTGGAGGTGACCTCCCCTGTGGCTATCCTGACTTTCTTTGTCTTTCCTGGGACATACATGTCTGGCGTCACTAACCGGTCACTCACTATAGTGTGACTGGCACAGGTGTCCCTCAGGCCAGTGGTAGGGATCCCATTCACTTGAATGTGGTGGAAGTGCCTACTCCCACCCTCAGGGATCACCAGCTTACCATCTGGTCCTGTCTCCCAGCACAATGCTAGGAGGACTTCATCTTCTGAGGAATCCTCCTCTATGGCTACACTGGACAGCCCAATGCTAACCACCTTCTTTGGACAGGCTGCATCTCCTCTGAAGTGACCTGTCTGCTGACAGTCAAAGCAAGCCCTACTGTCCAAGAGCTTTTTTAACCCTGGGTCTCCCTGTCTCTGCTTGTCAGAGTGGGAGTGGGATTTACTCTCCTCCTTCTTAGGGTTCTGGGGTACAGAGGGAGTCTCTGTGGTGGGCTTACCACCTCCCTCCTTAGGTTTTTGGGGACCTGTCCCCCCCTTCTTGGAGTCTCCCCCCTGGGACTTGACAACCACCCTGGTTCTCAACCACTCATCAGCTGCCTCCCCTAGCTCTCTAGGGTTGGTCTGCTTAGAGTCCACTAGATGCTGGCGTAACCTTTCTTGGGTACAATTGGTCAAGATGTGCTCTCTCATGATCAGATTGTATAACCCCTCATAAGTATTTACTTTGTTGCCAATAATCCAGCCCTCTAGTGCCTTTAGTGAGGTGTCTACAAAGTCAACCCTAAGACTGAGCACTGATCTTCTGGGTGTCCCTGAACTTCATTCTATATTGCTCTGGGGTCAGACCAAACTTCTTGGCTAAGCACCTCTTCATACTAGGGTATGAATCTGCCTCCTCTCCCCTTAAGGTCAGAAGCCTATCCCTCCCTGAGTTGGGGACCAACTCCCACAAAAGGGAACCCCAGTAATGAGGCCTAACCCTTCTCATTTGGAGTGCCCTCTCAAAGGCCCCTAGCCACTTATCTATGTCATCCCCCTCTACATAAGCAGGAACTACCCCCTTGGGTAATCTGGGGCAAACTCCCCCACCCATGGACACCTCAGCTTCTTTTTCGCTGCTTCCATCTCTTTTTTCTTTGTATGCCCACTTTTGCTTTTCTAGGGCCAGCTTCTCTGCTTCCAAAGCTATGTATGCTAGCTGGGCCTCCAGCTCTCTTTCTCTGATGGATGGGTTCTCTCCTCCTGAAAGGACCCCCTTCCCACCACTAGCTTTGGATCTGCCCCTAGTGACTGTATTTACTGAGGACCGTTCTTCCTCATCCTCACTTGGGCTCAGATGCCTTCCCTCCCCTGAGTGGTTAGAGCTTGCATCCTCCCTTCTTTCTCCCTCCTCTGGAGCTTCCTCTGACTCTACCTCTTGGGCCTCAGCCCATGCTGTCAGGGATGTGATCAGGATTTGCTTCCTGAGATCAGTGGTTGCAGGCAACCCTCTTTCAATACACAACCCCTTAAGCTGGACTACTGTCAGTGTGGGTAGGCTAGCCAGATCAAGCTCCATGGTTCCCTAGTTTTGTGTCAACAAAAACTTTTTGCAAAAATTGGAAACAAGAATTTAGAAAAATTACAAAAATTCAATAACTGAAATTAATCCAAATTAAAAATTAAAAACTATTTTTGCACTAGGACAATTTAAAGGATTTTTAATTTGTTTTACCTAAAACTGTAACGTGATATTGAACACAAGTACAGGATCCCGTCTCTGCTTCCAATTATGTTGGAAAATGGGTTATTGGTAGGGCAGGTAGGTACCTACACCTAGCAACAAGCCACTAACCTCCACCTAGGTACAGTTAGGTCTCAGTAAATTAATCCCAGCTCAACCCTTGGTAGCTTGGCAACGAGCATCAAGGCTTAACTTAGGAGACAAAGTGTAAAGCATTCAAATATCACAAAACAGTAATTAAATAAAACACAGGAAACAGTTTAAAAATCCAAAACCAATTTATAAAAATAGTTTATATTTTTATCTTTAAAATGACACAAAAACGATTAAAATCGGTTCAGGGGAACCGGAGATATGAATTTTTAAAGAATTATTACTTTTCTAGCGCTTAGAAACAAAAAGCGCCAATCGGGTCATCTGGTTGCACCTCGACCGGGGCAAGGTCAAACTTTCAGGCCGACCGCGATGGAGCCCTGCTCGGCTACAGGTCGCGGGAGGCCTCGGTTAAAAAGTTACCTTCTGACTTAGTCTTTATTTTGAAGTTTTTCTTCACCGAGACGAACCTGCCAGTTGAATCCGACCTCCTGGAGCCCTTGTCCGGATACGCGATGTGGGTTTCCTCGGTGGAGACTTTTACCTTCGGACTTAGTCGTTTTTTCGAGATGAAAATCCTTCGACCGGGGTAAACCTGGATCTTGATCCGACGTCCATGGAGCCCTTCTCGGATACGATGGCTGGGAGGTCCCGGTCAACTTTTTACCTTCGGACTTAGTCTCTTTTTTGGATGTTTTTCTTTACCGGGACGAACCACGAAGTCAGGCCGGGTCGCGGTTGAGGCAAGCCGGCTAGAATTTCCGCGGCGGGTTGGTCCCTCTCTGGAGCTTTTTTCCAAAAATTCTCAAATCTTTTCCAAACTTCTGGGGCTTCACCCAGATGTTCTTTTAAGGTTCTTTTGGGGTCCACAGCTCACCCCAAGGGTCCAGAAGTTCTGTGATGGTCCTTGGGGGGGTGCGGACTTCAACTCCCAGAATGCACCTGGCGCAAACTCCTTTTTGGCCACTGGACAGTGGTCAGCTGGTCGCTTTCTTCAGGAGTTGGTGCAGGGGACTGTGGTTAGCAATTTTTCACCTGTAGCAAACAGGGAGTCCCTCCTTGAACCAGTTGAAGCCAGGCAAAGTCCTTCTTGTGGTGAAGCCCAAGTGTGCAGCTGGTGCAGTCCTTCTGAGTGCAGGGTCCAGGTGCAGGCCAGGGGTCCAGCAGGGCAGTCCTTCTTCTTCTTTAGTTCCTTTCTTGTTGAATTCTGGAGGGGATCTGAGGTGTGGGTGCAGGTCTGCCAGTTTTATCCTTGCTCCTGGGTGAAATGCAGGGGGGCCCTGGTTCTCCAATCAGGGACAGGGTCGTCCCCCTGTGATGACCACTTCCTGGGAAGTGTGGCAAAAATCCATCCCAGAAGGCAACAGTCTCTAAACATCCAACATGGATGAATCTGATTTTTGGAGGTTACATCTGGTTGAGCCCACCCACTGGTGTGGCTAAAAATCATAAACACACCCCTCTCCTGCCCTCTCCTAATCTAATCAAGGGGGCACCTAATTGTCTGGGGTTGCAGGATGTGGGGGTGTTGCTGGGTGCTGCAAATGTCCTTCTCTGCCTTTGAAGACCAGTTTGGCAGCCCTCCCCCTTCCTGCCTCACCATCTGCTGAGGGGAGATTCTCTCCCCCAAGCACATTCCTTTGTGTGAAGCCAGGCCACTTCACACCTAATCAACGCAGCCTGGCAGAAGCTGCTGCAGGCTGGCCAATCAGAGCACAGCAGCAAAAACAATGCAGAGCTGAAATTGGCAACATTTTAGGTAAAGTCTAAACTTTTTACCTGGACAAGTTATATTAAATCCAACAACTGGAAGTTGTGGGATTTATTACAACAATCAATTTGATACCAAATTCTTGGGATGTAACATTTAAGGAGACTTTAACATTTAAAATAAAGTCTGCCCATTCTAGCCTATGAAGGCCATTTACTTCAATGAGGGAGAAACGAATTTGGCTGGTTTTACCTCACCAGGGCTTATAAATCTATTTTTATAAAGTCCCTGCTTATAGTTACATGGCACCCAGCCCTAGGGGCACATAGGGCACACCTTAGGGGTGACTTATATGTAAAAATAAGGTAGTTTAAGACTTTGGAAGTACCTTTAATTCCAAAGTCGAATTTGCATATAACTTTAATTTAAAAGCAGCCAGCAAGGCAGGCTTGCTTTTAAAATGACACTGGGCACCTCAGCAGTGCACCTAGGTGTGCACCACCTATGCTGTGGTCCCTAAACCTACATGCCCTACCATATACTAGGGACTTATAGGTAGGTTAACTTAGCCAATTATAATTAGCCTAATTTGCATATCCATTTTACACAGAGCACAGGCCCTGGGACTGGTTAGCAGTACCCAGGGCACCATCAAAGTCAGGAAAACACCAGCAAAAAGAGGAAAATGGGGGCAAAAAGTTATGGGGCCTCTGCAATCAGCCCTGTTTTCTCACAGTTACCCTGTCACAGTCCCAACCCACCACCGATCCTCCTCCTCAGGAAACACCAGCATAGCACCCACCCAGTGGGCCTATACCTCTGTCCCCAGGACACGTCAATCAGTAGTGTGTCCACCACTACAGGGACCCCAGGCAACCCCACAAACCCAAGACAATCAGAGACCTGGGGTCAGTGGCAGTGGGCACACGGTTCAGGGGACAGAGGCACAGGACAACAGGGAAGCTGGGAGGACTGCTGTGAGACGGGGGAGGACAGGCCCAGGGAACCCACTCTCCACGAGGCACTTGCAGGGATCCTGGGAGAATACCACCATTCTCAGGAGACCTTGGGCCAGATACTCTACAAGTTGCAGGAGACCCAGCGGCTGCAGGAGGGACTGGACCTGGGGATAAATGAGGACCTGAAACACATCCACACCATCCTGGTCACCATTGCAGGGGGATGGCTGACATGGCTAACACCATGAGGGAGGCAGTGGCACACCAATGGGCCCCTGACACTAGCCACACTGAAGAACAGCCCTCCACCTCTGCCAGCGCTAGTGGACAGGAGGTCCCGCCACAGGACCAACAGGCCTCCAGAACCCCACCCCCTGCAGAAGGAGAACCACCCCGCAAACGGTATCTGCGATCCAGTCTGAAGCCAGAGAACATTGCCAAGACCCCTGCCAGGAAATAAGACTCTCCTGATTATCACCCTTCTGTCCCACTCTGTCACCCTGTCCACCTTGAACTGCCATTGCTCCACTTCCTATGCCCCCTTGGACAATGCACCTGTGATACAAATAGATTGGACTCTACCCTGGACTTTCCTCCATCAGCAGCCCAGCCCATTGCAATACCCCCTCCACTTATTAGCACCAAAATAAACACCCTTGGAACAAATACAAGTATGGAGTCTGTCAATTGATTGAAATATGTATCCGCTTAACAAGCTGTAAACATTGAATTTCTAATCTATTGTAATAGTAACATAGGTATAACCTGTAGTGGGCAGCAGTAAACACATCAGGAGCCAGAGTGGGGCACAGAGATCTGAAAATAGAGATGCCAAAGGGTACAGTAAGTGGCCATAGACATAGGGAAATTAGGCTTCCATGTTCAATGTCAAACACATCAATGCAATTGAAGGTGAAGTTACAGTGTCTTACCTGTGTGTCACTGGAAGTACTGTTGAATGAGTGTATATCTGTTGTCCACATCTTATTCCTCTGCCTCCTCTTCGTCATTGTCCACAGGCTCCACCACCCCCACAAGATCATCTCCAGGCTCATCCTCCTGCAGAAAAGGCACCTGGCGTCTCAAATCCAGGTTGTGCAACATGCAACATGCAGCGATGATCAGGCACACCTTCTTGGGTGAGTAGTACAGGGATCCACCTGTCAGATGGAGGCACAGGAATCTGGCCTTCAGGAAGCCAAAGGTTCTTTCAATTATCCTCCTTGTTCGACCATGTGCCTCATTGTAACGTTCCTCTGCCCTTGTCCTGGCACTCCGCGCTGGGGTCAGTAGCCATGAGATATTGGGGTAACCAGAGTCACCTGCAAATATCAAGGGATACCTGTTAGCCAGACACTCACCCTTAGGGCCAAACCCACACCTATATACCTAAATCAAATGGGTGGGGACCAGTGGCTCACCTATTAGCCACACCCGGTGCCTCTGGAGTTGCAACATCACATATGGAGTGCTGCTATTCCTCAAGATAAAGGCATCATGCACAGAGCCAGGATACTTGCCATTCACATGTGAGATGTACTGGTCCGTCAAACACCATCTGCACATTCAGATAGCAAAAGCTTTTCCTATTCCTGAACATTTGTTCATTTCTCCGGGGGGGAGGGAATTCAATATGTGTACCATCAATGGCACCACTGATGTTGGGGATATGTCCCAAGGAATAAAATTCAGCCTTCACTGTGGCCAAATCATCCACCTGGGGGAATACGATGTAGCTGCACATGTGTTTCAGCAGGGCAGACAACACCCTGGTCAGCACATTTGAGAACATTGGCTGAGACATCCCTGATGCCATGGCCACTGTTACTTGGAAGGAACCAATTGCCAGGAAATGGAGCACTGACAGGATCTGCACTAGATGGGGGATACCTGTGGGCTGGCGGATAGCTAAAATCAGGTCGGGCTCCAATTGGGCACACAGTTCTTGGATTGTGGCCCTATCAAGTCTGAAGGTCAGGATAATGTGCCTATCCTCCATTGTCAGCAGGTCCAACAGGGGTCTGTACACAGGGGGATGTCTCTATCTCCCATTCATCCTCAGCGGTTAAAGTCTAGGGAGAAAAACGTGAGCAGAGGGTCATATTCACACATATGTTATACTAAAATGTATTTCTTCCTTTACAGAAACAGTATGTGAATTTGAGAGTCAGTTGATGTGCCAATGTCTGCTGTGATGCAGTTTGATGCCATGGCCTGTTCCCCCCTGAAATAGTTTCTGCCTGACCTGTGAAGAGAGACAAGTGAAAATGCGGTAATTCTGCTGGCGTTGTGCGCAGTTGTGGTCGGCGGTCGATGACCACCTCGCAACCTCGCATTGTTTATCATTGGGACTTATGGGTTCCAGGAGCCAATGGTGATGTACGCCGGCGGTGACGGTACGCACCGCGGCGGACGTGACCACCATTTTCTATCTGTTCACTCACTTGCTACCTGACCTTCAACAGGAGAGGACCTACACTGCAAGTGCTGCTGTGACCTGTGTCTGGAAGCGACAATGGCTCAAGTGTTTGGGGAAAGGGCCCCCGCCTTCACTTCGGAGGAGTTGGAGAGACTGGTGGATGGGGTCCTACCCCAGTACACCTTACTCTACGGTGCTCCAGACAAACAGGTGAGTACACTATGAGCATGATGCGTGGGCCATGAATGTAGGTATTGCTGTGTGTGTAAGCCTCGTGTGGGGGGGCTGAGGGGTCCTAGGCAGAGTGCTTCATGTCTGGTGGTCAATGTCTGTGCGTAAGGGGATGGGAGGTATATTGTGGGCCATGAGTGTAAAAGTCCGGACGATATGAATAATCCCTTTTCTGCTGTATTTTTTCTGCAGGTCAGCGCCCATTAGAAAAAGGGTATTTGGCGTGCCATTTCCAAGGAGGTGCGGACCCTGTGGGTCTTTGACAGGCGGAGCGCCAAGTGCAGCAAACGGTGGGAGGACCTGCGCCACTGGGCAAGGAAGATGGCGGAGGCCCAGATGGGGCTGGCCTCCCAATGAGGAAGGGGTGCTCGTCATACCCGAACCCCTGATGTTTTGCACCCTGGCTGTAGCCTATCCGCCGTTGGATGGGAGCTTGAAGGCATCACAGCAGCCACAAGGGGGTCAGTACAGATTCAGAATCACGACTTTGCGCGCTTTAAGGTTTTACCTGGGTGGGTGTTGTGGGCTGTGGGTGCCCCTAGGCCAGGGCGAACTGGCAGGATAGGTCCCTTGTTGGGCAGGCTCTGAAGCACTCCAACCCCAGTGGCATTAGTGGCCATCTACTACTGGGCAGGGTCCTGTTGGTTTCAGGTATGCAGCTAATGCCGTCAGGCAATGTACCTCATGGGCTAGTGACTGGTATTGTAACTGGTAGTGCATGACCTAGTGCATAGGGCTGATCCCTGTGTGATATGTACGCTAACGGTAGTGTTGTTGCTGGCATTGACCAAGTGTTTCCTCTGTCTCTCCCCCCCTTTTTGTTTTGTCACCCTGTCCTTGTGTGCAATAGCATCATCTGGCAGAGGAGTAGAGGCACCGGCGACAGAGGGAGCTGCATCCCACTTGGGCCTTGAGGGCCAATCCACCAATGGTGAGGGCACCAATGGGACAGAGGGCGAGGGGAGCACCACGACAGAGAGAGGAGGGGGCACTACCGACAGCGACTCCTCCACCCATGGAAGCTCCCTGGTGGTGGCGGACACCATTGTGCCCATTCCAACAACAGGTACAGCCGCCACCCCCTACCAGCACCGCCCTCCCAGCAGCCCCTCATCATGCTTCCTGTGCCCGCTCACCCAGGAGGGTGGGCATCTCGTCACCCCAGGCATCTCAGGCCCTGCCCGAGTCAGACCTGCTGCCCTCACTGAGGAGGTTATTGACCTCTTGAGATCCCTCACTGTTGGGCAGTCAACCATACTGAATGCCTTCAAAGGTGTCGAAAGGCACTTGCAACAAACAAATGCATACCTGGAGGGCATTCACTCTGGCGTGGCGGCAGAACAGAGAGCATTCCAGGCTCTGGCCTCCGTACTGATGGCAGCCATTTTCCCTGTCTCCAGCCTCCCCCCCCTAACTTCCTCTATCCAGTCCCAATCCCCTCAACCCCAACCTATCCCAAGCACCTCTTCAGACCAGCAGTCACCCAAATCAACACACAGAAGTGGCTCAGGCAAACACAAGCACCACACTTCATCTCGTAGGCACTCACACAAGCACCATCCCCATGCAGACACACCAACATCCACTGCCTCCACTGTGTCCACCTCCTCCTCCTCGTCCACCTCACTCCCAGTAGCATCTCCACTCAGACCTGCATGCACTACATCCTCATCCACTACCTCTATCACCAGGACGCCTATCACCATACGACCCTCACTGGCAGTCACCACCCCCGCATCCATGCACACGTCCCCTGTGTCCTGTCCCATTGTGTCTGTGGCCCCTCCTCCCAAAGTACACAAACAAACGCACACACCCACCCAACAGCCATACACCTCAAAACAGCATCCAGCCCATGCACCTGCACCCAAACACAGCAGACGGACACCTCCTACAACCACTGTCTCTTCCTCCACTCCCAAACCTTCACCCTCTTCCCGCCCCAATGTCCTCAAGAAGCCTTTTCTCGCCATCCTTGACGTATTCCCTACCCCTCCCCTCCGTATGTCACCTCGGGTCAGGGTGTCCAGAACCCAGCCATGTAACTCAGCCACCCAGTCCACATCCGCTGTGGTTTTAGCTGCTGTGAGGGGCTCCAAGGAGGCACCCGTCAGCACCGCCAGAGTGCCACCAACACCTGCCATGCCCAAGAAGGTTCCACCACCTGGCAAGGGCAAGAAAGAGACAGCATCCAGCAAGGAGAAGGAGGCACAACCAGCCAGCAAGGCCAAGTCAAAGACTGCAGCTGGCAGAATCAAGGAGGCACCACCATCTGCCAAGGGTAGGAAGGGGCACAGAACACCAGCCATGGCACTTCAGCCGTTCGAGACTGCAAGTGAGGGCCTGAGGCTACCACCACAACTGCCAGCACCGCCACCTGCACCGCCGCAAGCAGCACCACTGCCAGCAGCAGCAGCCCCAGTGGGCAGCCGTACAAGGCTGCAAGTGAGGGCCTGGAGGCTACCACCACATCTGCTAGCACCACCACCTGAACCGCGGCCAGCACTGCTACCTGCACTGCGGCCAGCACCGCTACCTGCACCACCGCAAGCAGCACCACTGCAAGCAGAGGCAACCACAGTGGGCAGCCATCCGAGGCTGCAGGTGAGGGCTTGGAGGCTACCACCAGCACTGACAGCACCGCCACCTGCCATCCACTGAGCAGCCGTCACCGCCGGAGAGCAGTGTGTAGTAGTGACCACATGGGCTGCAGTGCATCCTGGCCCCTGCAAAAGCTGTTGTTGTGACACCCAGGTGAGAGACTGTGACCTTTAACTCCAAAACATCTGCATCACAAGGCGCCCTCCAGAATCAGTGGATGAAGGTATCCACTCAGCCCCTCCTTCCCAGGATGAAGCACACTGGGCACAAGACCCCCTCCAGACCCAGTGGAAGAAGGCATTCACTAGAGAGACTGTGGCTTTGCACTCCACAGGACCAAACAGTGGCAAGGTACCCACTAGAGAGACTGTGGCTTTGCACTCCCCAGGACCAAGCAGTGGGCAAACCACCCACTTGAGAGACTGTGGCTTTGCACTCCCCAGAACCAAGCATTGGGCAAACCACCCACTTGAGAGACTGTGGCTTTGCACTCCCCAGAACCAAGCATTGGGCAAACTACCCACTTGAGAGACTGTGGCTTTGCACTCCCTAGGACCAAGCATTGGGCAAACTACCCACTTGAGAGACTGTGGCTTTGCACTCCCTAGGACCAAGCAGTGGGCAAACCACCCATTTGAGAGGCTGTGGCTTTGCACTCCCCAGGACCAAGCAGTGGGCATAGCACCCACTTGAGAGACTGTGGCCTTGCATTCCCCAGGACCAAGCAGTGGGCAAACCACCCACTTGAGAGACTGTGGCCTTGCACTCTCCAGGACCAGGCAGTGGGCAAACTACCCACTTGAGAGACTGTGGCTTTACACTCCCCAGGACCAAGCAGTAGGCAAACCACCCACTTGAGAAACTGTGGCCTTGCACTCCCCAGGACCGAGCAGTGGGCATGGAGCCCCCTCCAGGAGCAGTGGCGTTGTGCCATATTTTGGCTGAGGTACCCCCCATTCCCTGTCCCCCTGAGGTGCCTGTGTGTTTTTGACCTGATGCACCTGCAGTGTTCTCTCCGTATTGAGGCAGGAGTCAAGTGTGGGCTTAGCCTATGTGTTTTGGCCCACGGGGGCATGGACAATTTTTGAGTGGGCATTGTCCCGCATATTGTAAATATTGTATACACTGTTTTTGCTTTATGAACGTATTCCTAAGTATTACTAATATTATACTAATTTGACTCCATTCCTTTTGTCCTTGTGTTATTCCTGAGGGTTACGGGGTGTATATGTAATGTTGTAGCATGTGTTTGTGTGTGTGGTGTTGGGGGTGGGGGTGTTGCGTGTGTGTGTCACTCTCTTTTTCCTCCCCCCGTGTGCTAGGTGCAGTACTCACTGTGGTCATTGTAGCTGGCTTTCATGTGCCTGGTATATGAGATGATACACCAGCATTGGAGAAACCTGCAGCTCAGGCCCCATGGCATCCTGGTTCTTCCTTGACTGTCGAGAGGTGAGTGGTTTCCCTTCAGTGTACTGTTTCCGCCGTTCTTTTGATGGCGTTGGTACTGCACCGGAAAAGCTGGCAGATGGGCGGGTTGTAATATTGTGGGCGGTACATTGTCTTCTGCCTGTCTGTTGGCGGTTACCGCAGCGGTGTTTGTTGCTACCGCCGTGGTGGTTGGAGTGTTAAAGTGACTGTATGTGCTGGCGGTTTTTGCCGTGGTCATGATTCCATTTTTTTTACCGCCAGCCTATTGGCGGTGTTAATGCCTCTTTAACACCGACTACCAGGGTTGTAATGAGGGCCATAATAATGCACTACTCTACCTCGGTTAATGGACGCAGTTAAATCGTGTGCTTCATATCTTCGATTCCAACCCCCAGTAAGTACAAGCTGACAAAAGAACAGCACGAGCCAAACTCCAATCTCTTCTGAAACAAACACACTGGGAGCCACCCTCCTCCCATAAGCCATTCTTTAAGAAAAGCCACCTTCAATGATTTAAAAAATGTTCAAAGTTGCCCATTTCTGTGCATGCGAAATTCCGAGACCATGTTAGGACATCTCGTCAGGGGTTGTAAGTGCTTTAAATGCAATTTTAACATGTATTGTTTTTATAGAAGGAATGTTATGGCAGTACTTACCATGGGTGAAGGAGGAAAGTGACCCATTAAAAGTAAAAGTACCATCAGTGTTGTATAGAAAGAGGAGATGTAGGATGGAGCAAGTGAACTGAAAGCACTAGCACTCGCATGAAGTGCTTCAAGACAAAGAAAAATGTAGATCCCAAAATGGAGAGGTGGATGTTTACAAGTACTTGGTCCATGCTCTGGGGGAAGGGCCAAACTCAGGAGAGGTATGACACATTGATGCCAAAGACCAATGGGGACAAAGGATTTCAGAGTGACAATGGAGTGAGCAGATGGAAAGCTTATGGGAGGTCTGAAGCCCACAGATTGGCAGAGGCCGCCCCCGAACAGGGCATCAGGGGCCGGCGGATTAACAGCTGCAAGAGACCCAGAAATTACCGGTTCAAGCTGTCTCAGCGGCAAACCAACAAAGGGCATCCTACAACCCCCTCTGGGGGGAGAGGGTAAAGCGCACCAAGGCTGGAAGGACATCGGGCCGATGAGGGCCCAGCAAGGACAAAGGAATCTTTCAAACCCCCGGTACTGCCCCCCCCATGGGGGGAGACCACTGCGCCCTCAGTTTGGAAGTCGGATTAAAAGGATTCTGCTGCCCATGCAGAAATTACTTTGTGGGGCAGGAGGGACAGCACACAGGATTTTGAGAGAAGACAGTATGCCTGGGGCCAGCGCAGTGCAAGACGTCCGGTGGCTGCGGCAAGAGTTTGGGCTGTACCGTCCTGACCCATCTGTCTATCAACCCGCTGACTCGTTTGCCGAAGATGCTGCACAACTTGGTCTCGCCACACTACTGGTGGCGCTGCCCCCGCAACTATTATTCCCAAATTTGCTTCAAGGGAATGTCAGAGTCCTGCTGCAACCCCAGATCAAGCCGCGACAGGAAGCTTAACAGGTAGGTGAACTGTGGGCAGGGTGCTGACTTGGAGCAAAGCAAGTTCGACGAATGTCATCCCTTTTCTCTTTGAAACCGGCTAAGTAGTAGAACGGTTTTCATGTCCGAATGTTAGCCCCGAGTTGCGGGTTCAAAACACCTACTGGTCTTGGCTCCAGGTCGTGTGCCCTGCTGTTTACGCGGGTAGTGTAACCCTGTATTTACATACCAGAGCCATCTGGATGTACAGTCAGTGCGGCGGGCCTGGGAGCTGGTGGAACCACATTTGAGTCCCGGCATGCGCACAACACTGTGTGATTCTGGGTAATTTATTTATTCGCCTCCGGTACTTTATGTAACCTATCAGGGGTTGGTGGAAAGCGCTCTGAAGCCCCAAGGTCTCATTTGCGCTATATAAAACAACACTGAAACCCAAATCTCGGAGTAGATTGGTCTGACGGCCCGGAACAGATTTTGATTGCTAAAAGTAAAAGTGTTACTGTCCCTGTGCAAGCTCATGATGAGCGGCCCCCACGTGTGTTTTTTATAAATCAGTACCACGTTAAATTTGTCTTCGATCAAAGCAGTATAGTAAACACAGGCTTTTGCCTCGAGACAGCAGTGAGGTGGTGGAATGTGTTAGCGCGTCAGACCTTAATAAATAAACTTACAAGGGGACGCGAATAGGTGGATGAACCTTTTGACCAACGCTTGGGATGTTCCTACCATATAGGTCCCATACTATTACAAATCAATAACCAATTGCGAATTATTAACATCAATTATCAACAATAATCAATAACATTATTAATCAATAGGAGTCAGTAATTGGCACACCAGGATCTTTAAGTCATGAATAACCACACCTTTGTGTAAAAGTTGAAATATTTATTTCCCTATATCAACAATGCTAGAGTCACGTAAGTTAATCTCAAAATCAAATGATAAACATACAGAAACAACACTGGCTGTCCAAACCTGCGAAAGAAACACAATCTAATAAAGGCTTGAACTACTACACATTCTATTATCATAGTGCAAATTAATAACAAGAATAATTGTGTAAACGATATGACATACATTTATTCAGCAATGAAAAGACAATAATTGTTATTCCCTGATCGAACTTCATTAGTGAGAACCTGAATTAACACTTGATTAGAATTAGCATGTTGCGCTTCATGCAAAAGAATTTTAGTCAACATAAATTTAGAAAAACATCTAACTATGGCTCTGTCAAAATAGTGCAGTTGGTACCTAGAGAGAAAAGCAAATAGACAATATAATTAACATTCTAATTCATACTACCTATCCTCTGTATGGATCAGCAAGCAGTGTCAGTCTTCATCCTGAGGACATCAGTCTGGCCAGCAAGGCATAAGGATTCAGCATCAAAGTTCGGAAAGGGCAAAGTCTCTTTAAGCATTAAAGTTAAGCACGTCTGTTCTCAAGACTCTCAGAATGGAAAAAATGGTATGGAACGGTGCCCTTCTTCTCAGTTTAGTCCCTTTTAGTTAGATTCCCAAAACTACTTCCCAATTCCCTATTGGTCAAGGGATCGCATGTTCACACTTTATCCAATAAAACTAAAACTTCAAATATATGAATTCTACCACTACCCCGTTCACAGGTCGCTGACTGACTTCTCTTCTAATGTCCACATCATCCGGCTCATCAGGTAACAATATTGTTGCAACTTATACTCTAGTCAGTGTCTCCATTGTTCTTCTCCTGAAAAAGTCAGTATTACACATTTTACATTCATAATGTTACATTCAGCAAGAACAGCATCTCCTAGCAATCGGTTCTCATGAGAAAGACTTTTAGCTACGAGCACATTTGAACAGCACAGTGGAAAATCACAGCTTAATTCTCGAAGACAGCCATTTTATTAAACATTTAAGAAATGCAGCTTGAGATGAGGCCGTGGAACTAAGCCAAGACCCCTGCTAAGTTAAGGCTTTCAATTAATAAAGCAAATATATAATGCACAACCTTTAATATGATGTATTACTATATTAATCAAACATATGCTCAACATTTCATTTTAATAAGCCATTAATGTGTACTACTGGATAATATTGGTGGCCACTTCTCATGATCACACATTAATTTTTTTACGTTATTACATTTTTCAAGCAAATTTGACACTCAAGATACATGAATATTCATTAATAATTCCTGTTAAAATTCCTGCGCTAACAAATGCGCTATGCAAAGTTTGCCCACGGGAACAAATCGGCAAACCTGGGCAAGAAGGAGGGGTAGATGGGGGCCGTCTGGGGGACGCGCGCAAACTAAGTGTGGTAAACATGAGAAGTGCGGCCCTCTTGGTGTTTCACATCCCTGGCCCCTCTCCCCAGTTTATCAGGGATTTTCTGAAAGAATTTGGCAGTCAAGTGAGCAGGTTTCTGTTATTTCTCCTTCTTTGGGGTTACACACCGATAAGACAAAAAATTTACACTGTTACTTACCAGCCTTCGCAGGAGAAAGAAACATGGCGAGAAACAGTTTTCTTTAAGGAGTGTCTCTGGTGACAGATGCGAGTTATTAGCTAAATGGTGGCAGTAGTGCGAAGTTGTAAATAAAAGCGCGCTGGAGCGCCAAGCCCTCCGCTAAACACTCGGCTGCTGAAATTAAATGTGGGAATACAGAGTACTGAGGCAGGGTAATCCAGAAGCCATCTTGGACCTCTTTAGTTCATTTAAAACCACATCCTGCACCTTCAGCTCACTCTTACAGCTTTCTGCTTTCTCCCATTATGACGTCTATTCGTTTTTATTTTCCTCCGGTTTTCTCATGTGTCTTTTGCCCGCAGTAAATGCTTGAGGCTGAAATATAAGCGCCAGCCCTAAAAAATAAGGGCCGTTGCTCCGCACCGGAAACGACAGGCACAAATGAAGCCCTGGTGGCAGAGGCCATATGCTCAGCAGTGCCAGCCAATGAAATTGCTTGATAATCTTTATATTTAAATACAGACAGCAGATGGAAAGCTCTGGGCATTTCCAAGAATAAACGTAAATGTCGCCTGACAAAAAGAGAAAAAACACACTATTCAATTAACTAGGGACGTTTTCATTGGAGTATTTCTCTGTGTGGTTTAATGCAAAGGCCCCGGTCATGAAATTGCAAACAATTTAATATTTCAGATGTTTTGATGAAAGTTTTATTTCTAGAACGAAAAACAAAAAAAAATCCTTCTGTAATGCCCATGTAAAAATATTCAGTAGAGAGTTTATTGTTTCCATTATAAACGTTTTATATGCTGGCATGTTCTGTGTGTACTTTACGTGAGCAGCAAAGAGGGATTACACGCAGAAGGGGTATCTTGATAGTTTAACAGTATTTATTTTTCATGCCATGAAACCACAACATCACCAAAAAGATAAAGGCAGCAAAAGTGATTTCATGCGCCATTTGACCCACAAATTTATTACAAGAATGACCTCTTGCCACAACGTTTGATTTATTGTTCATGGGCTCAAGTAAAAGTTGACCTTCTGAACAACCGTGCATTAAAGGGTTAGCAAAGGGAACTAAAGGGGGATTTAGGGTTAGCAGCTACTACTCTTTACTGAAGCCAGTACATGAAACAGAAACTGCTACAACACAAGGGGTGCTACTGCCACCTAGCATACTATTTATTGCAACAATAAGGTTACTGTTGGCCCTTCAGACATGCTAACAGGTGCTGCTCACATTGCTTGGGCAAGGTAGTTTGCACGCTAGCTGGTTTTCAAGGTATCTTGCAGTCCATCTGTTTTTCAAAGGTCTAATATTAGCTGTTAAGCAGTGATATGCAATCTATTTGAAAGGCTGCCCCTGTCCAAAAATATATGAATAAACGAAGCAGCAACCCATTCAAAAATAGCAAGATTCAATTTAAATTTAACAGGGTGAAACTCATTAATGATGCACAGCTATGGAGTAACAAAAAAGGGAGCAGGTTTATTTTTGACCTTGCACGATGTAGAATAATTATCACACGCATTGAATTAAAAATGGCATTACGTAAGACTTAGTTACCAGAACCTGGCATGCAGTGAGTTGCAGGTCAAATATAAGGGCTTCCCATTGGGGGGCAGGACCCCCCACTTTCTTAAAAAAAAAAAAATACTACAGGTTATTGAGGCGAGAGGGGGCCGCATGTTTCTGGGAGCGGACCCGCATAGTTCTGTAGGTCTGGTCAAGGTCATCTTTGGGTGTTTGGTACAAAGATAAGGGTGTGCATGCAATTTAAAACTTGGTTCTGCATACCTCGCCAGCAGGAAGGGAAGAGCAGACAGCGCGCCCCTCAGGCGCTGTGATTCTGACAATGTTTGGTTAAATAATCAAGGAGTTAAGTACCAAGACCTGGCGGGCACTGAGTTGGAGGTCAAGTTAAAGCGGCTCCCCTTGGGGCAGGAACTCCCACTTTCTGTACAAAAGAAGTCACTTCCCCCCAAAAAATAATGACTACCGTATATTGAGGCGCAAGAGTCGGTGCGTGCTTTTAGGGCTTGCCTGCATAGGCCTTGCCAAAAGAATTCCTTGGGTGTTTGGTACAGAGATGAGGGCATGCAGGCATGAGCCAATGGGGATAGCAGCATGATGCTATGCATGCCTCACATGGCTCATGTGAGAGCGGCATTTAATAATGAATGCTTCTCTGGGGTAATCTGATACAACATCCTGACAATAAGTCTGAGCAGCACATTTGACAGGCCAGTAACCTCAGGAGGGCCATCATTTGTTAATTAGGACCCATGGAGACTGCCAAAGTGGGTACATCATACGGTGAAGGATATCTGAGGGCATAAACTTGACAACAGTAATGCATGGTTTAGTAGTGGCAAGTAACATTTCAAGGAAAGTTACAAGTATGCAAGGTATACCCCCAGCCACATCTCCTCGGCCACGAAAGTCCACATGCACAAAAGATACCCTATTGAAGTTAGGGGGGCACAAAACAGAGGTACTTACCCATGCAGGCCTTTAAAAGAGTCTATAAAACAGATGATTTGGTTTGAAGACGGTGTGCTACATCACACATAATTAATAATAAATGTCAGTGTGTCCCCCTCCTTTTTCCTTTCATATGCTGTATCTTTGAGGGGAGATGACACACTTACGGGCCAAAGAGGATCCGGTCAGGTCCGCATAGATCCGTGTGGATGGAACAAAGCTGAGATTGGGGAAGAATCCAGAGGAAGCACACCATATGTCAGCTTCCCACAGCTACGGCGTATTGCTAACCCAGCGCTCGTTTTACTGAAGGGCATTTCCGTGATAACCGGTAACTGCTGACACCTTGATGGGGATCCAGTGGTTGATGCCTAGACGTTGCACAGATTATGGTAATATAAGCAACACAGAGCTTTATGCAAACTGCAAGGTAGAGGTTAGAACAATAGTTCCCAACTTCCAACCTGTGGTCCGGGGACCCCAGGGGTCGGCATAGCCTCCGCAGAGGGTACGCTACTACTTAGAAAATTATACATATTTACAGTTTATGTTCCAAACTTGCAATAATGACTCATTGGGGGGACCCGGATTCTAATAAGGAGAAAATGGGCACAATATGAAACACACACAAATGATGTCAAGGTTGATCTCAACCACAGGGTTAAGCACTCCTAGCTCACCACGATCAGGACATTGGAGCTACAAGGGGGTAACAAGGATAACCAGTAGGCAGTAGAATGATATCTTCCTGTACTGCAAAAATATCAAAGACCTGGTGAGCCGAGTGTTATGTTTAGGCCCGGTAGCATAACCAAGGGTAGTCCAGCCCACTAACCTGGGTAGGGGAGAATTGTCCCAAATAAAACTCATTGCAATGAAGCCAGAATAACGTTAAGTTAGCGATTGTGGGTTTCGAGTACAAGAGGAGACAGGAAATGTGTTTGTTAATGAGTAGTACACAAGGTTCAGACCCTGCAGAATGCATCTGGGGATTCAAAGAAAGCACCTACTTAGATTGAGGCGAGGAGGGGTTCCGGATTATCAGGACAGCCCAAGCTTTGACTTGATTGATTCATAGCAGAGAAGGCTGGTAGCCTCTCGGAAAGGAAGGTGTTTGTAAAATCAGTGATCCTTGGGAGGCCTGATAGCTGGGACACTGAGGTGCTCTGGTGAGAATCTGAAAGGTAACTGAGGGTGGCACTGAAAAGATGAGGAGCAAACTTCAAAGAACGAAAGGGGGGAGCCGCCTGGGGACATAAGCCCAGCAGGAGGCGTGGCAGTAAAAGGGGCTCATTGGTTGGTAAAGGAGGCACACTGGTGGGTGGTATGCCAGAGAAAGGCTACTTACTTTGGGATGGCTTAGGGCAGGGTAAGTAGGCCAACGGGGAGCAAGGCACTCGTGGCCCAGACACGCCTGTTGGCAGGGTAGCACAAAATGGACCGACACGGTAGTGAGTTGAGCCTAACAGCACAAAGAGGGTAACCCCCTCACGACCAAGGAAAGAACTAGGAAAACTGTATGACCCCAAAAGTGGCATGGAGGATGGCCTCAACTACAATAGGTGTCAGAATTATGACAAGCAAATGACAAGGACTTTTTTGTTTTATAGCAGAGATGATGTCATGCAGCAAAGTTATGACCCTTGCAAAATGATTTATGAATGACCTACCAACTGTGATTTATGACCTGTCTCCGAATTACGATTTACTATCATGACGAAAGCAATATGTGGCATTCAGAATGATTTATTACATTATATTAATTTTTGTGGCCTTCTCATATTGATTTATGACTGAACACTGTGATTCATGAGGTCAAAGGTTGTGTTACATGCATGTAATAAAACTGCAGCCACGTATTCCCACAGCAAAATGTAAGCACACATGGCTGCTGTGAGTTTTTCATAAACATATATGGGGAATTGCATTAATTGGAGTGGGCGAAATGCGGGGGTTATGAGCACTACAGGTGTCTTCGAGACCGCGCACGCACTTGTCTAGCCGAAACCTAAAACATTAACAGTCACACTTCTAAATTAATTACAGATGAGTTAGAGACAGGAGTGAATGGTTAAGACAATGGAGTAAATGGTTCTTGGCAGAGTTCTGAATAGCTTGGTGATGGCCTTAAGAAATGTGTCGGTATCTGAGACCTTCAAATAATTTTGCTGTCCATCTATGAAGGAATTATAAGATCTCTAACCTCTCCTACTTTGTATCGGAAATATTGAACTATATATAGCAAACTTCCCATCTGCAACAGACTGCATATCTGTTTTCTTGCTTCAAGCTGAGAGGAAAGATGTTCTTCTTGTCATAACCCTTCTGTAAAAGACATCCCAAGCTATCTTAAACTTTTTATAAAAGTGGAATCAACCCCCTCTCTTCACATCTTTCCAGCTCCTGACTAACATTCTTTTCTTTCAGTCCTTCCACCTACGTTGCTATACTGTTGCTGCATTCTGACTGCTCCTCTGACCACTAAACAACGGTTCCTCATTTTCTCATTTTACAGTGTATCCTTTATCCTCCGTGCAGTCTTGACTCTCTGTTTATAGTTACATGTTTGTTAACTGAAAAGTACTTTAGAGTGGAAACAACACCTGAAAATTTTAAATAAAAGAATGCATTACCTACCTTCCACAGAAGGCTGGTCACACTGTTACAAACTTGAACTTGTCCATTAAAGACATGAAGGTGTGTGGCTCTGCAGAGCAAATATTCTAACTTTTAAAAATAAGTTATTGACATTCCTTTTCAAGATGTGCTGTATTCGTATGGAACTCTTTTCTTCCTACACTATGTGGGGGCAGTGTCACGCGTCTTTCACTATTTAGTAAGCAGCCAAAAAACCCTGAACTGTTAAAACCCTCTTTTTAAATCCTAAACTCTGCTCTTTTTCAGTTAAAAGGTGTTTTTGTAAATGACGCCACAATGGGCAGTTTACTCCACCAGTGGTAATGATTGGAGATTTACTCCAGCAAAGCCAAGAGTAACTCTCCCTCCAGACTTGGAGATGTATAGGAAAGGGTTTTTCCAGAGAAAAATGGTTTCCTCTTAGAGAAAAAAAAAAGAAGAAAACAAGCATTTGCAATGCAATGGGACATGCATTTGCTCGACTTAGAGCTATGAGCATTTTAAAGTCTAACCGGACTTTTATTGTCACATTAATTGAAAATGAAAAGTAATACAGTTTTACCTAAGAGGGACAATTTGTAGCGCCACGCCATGAACATGAGCGTGAAGGAGCACACATAAGGAAACAAAGTTCGCTCACAGTCAAACGTATCAGCAGTTATGCAATTATCCATGTCGATGTCATCCAAAGCACTCAACATCTGCCCAGCGAGATTGCGTAGGAAATAAAAATAAAAAGTAGTCCAGAAGCCATGCAGAAAACATGTGAAAACATGGAGCACGTATGTTTTCACTAGTTAGCCGTTGTGCTCGAGAAAATGCATGAGGTATGCATGCCTTTCACAAATGAAATCAAGCAATTTTTAAAAGGCAAGCCCAAGAACCAACAAAACTGATTGGCATGCGGTGAGTGTGGTTAAAAGCTCACAGAGAGATTACAGCAGGCTAGAGCGATTGACCCTAAAAAGTGTGCATTTGCACATCGCAAGCCATTTTCCTGATGCTTAAGTCTGAACAATGTAGAGTTATATACTTGGGAATTTTATTGGTGCAATATTTTTTGTCAATTACTATGTGTGTGCTTGCACGTGTGTGTGCTTGTGTGTGAGTGTGTGTGTGAGTGTGTGTGTGTGTGTGAGAGATAAATAAATAGGCGTATGGATGCATAAATAGGTGACTGAGTGCATTTATGTATACATGGATGAATGGAATTTGTTCAAAATGTTTTTATTTTCTCCTGTGTGACTTGGAACAGCCCTCCACCATTTTCCTTGCATGTAACTAGTAGTACAAGCAAATGGGTTTCCACAATATAAGAGCTGCTGCCATGATACCAAGATTAAGTTTATGACAGATGAAAGTGCGTAATATCATGCCATGGGTACCAAAACTGTCTTTATCCAGGTGTAGAACACTTTATTCTAAAGATGCAAAGATTGTGACAATAATTACCACCATTATGCCAGGGACAGGATTAGCCAGCATTTGCCAAAAATGGGTACCATTACTTCATGGATGACAGCACAATTCCCAAAGGATTTCCACATTATGCCACCCATTACCACCATTGTGCTGGAGGGAGGCACCATCTCAAATATCCTCTAAAGGCTCTCCATCCTAGGCACTTTGCACTATAGATCTATTTTCACAGAGTGTATATACAATTCTGTGGAAGAGCCACAAGTGAAGTTTTTCTGTACCATCAACTCCCACCTGGATTTGTGAAATATTTGTCACATCATCCTCCCATCCTTTTAGGCTTTCACACACTTGTCATGGCAAGAGCTGCGCTGTATTGTCTTATGTTGTAGCCTGCACAATCCTGACCTAGATTGAGGTGACAGGGAACCTGTAGCTATGACATCAGGGTTGATCTTGTTGTGTTGCTTGCTGCAGTGTCTTGGTCTACCTTGTGAGTTGTGGCTCAAGGTATTCTATGCACAAGGAGAGAGGGGTCAGGGGCCACTATGCTGCTTTTAGATGAGTGAGATGTTGATCCCAGGTTGTGGTGAATGCAGGATTGACAGATCAATGACTGATTTGCTTGTAGCATTTGCCTGAACCATGGCGGGGCATCACAAGTGTTATGATGTCAATCACCGCATCTATGTCTTGTTAGTTGGGAATAGCAGGGTTGGCATGCAGGTGGCACAGCAGGACCGCCAGTGGAAATTGCACATCCCATTTTCTGTTTCTAAACTGAAAATGATTGCACCACTAACTTCAATGCCAAGGGACTTCATTCTGACTGAAAGCCATATTGCAGATACATCTCTTTTCGTGTATGTTAGAAAATGGGTCTCTAGTTGCCAGAAGTATGTATCCTGTCCAAGTAGGAACCACAATCCTAGCCAGGGTAAGGCACATACACACCCTAAATTAACCTGTGCCCCCCCCCCCTTTGGTAGCTTGACACAGAGTAATGGGGCTTAACTTAAGAGGCATTGTGTAAAGTATTTGTGTAACACTTAAAACAGTAAAAACAGTGAAAACCCCACTCCAAAATAATCCACACCATGTAAGAAAATAGATCTTAATTTAATTAACAAAACAAGGTCGAAACAACAAAAATCCAATAAGTAGAAGTTGAGATATACATTTTAAAGGTAACTGTAGTGCTTAAAAGCATAAGGCCCCATTGGGGCTATCTGGTTGTTCTAGACCGGGGTAAATCCAATATTCAGGTTGACTGCAATGGAGCATGGGCCAGCTACAGGGACCAGCCTTCTGCCGCTGAAAGAGTACTTTATTGGAGGGTTGTGTCAATGTTGAGGATCTGATGCAAAGAGCATAGAAGATGATGCGAAGGCAAGGCGTTTGTTTCGATCCACACAGTCAGGGGATATGTCCTCATCCAGCTGCACAGTCATCGATCCTTGAGCAGTGGTGCATCTCCAAACTCTTTGCGGTTAAGGCAATGCACCACCTTCAAGCAGCCCAGCAAGCAATACAAAGGTGATGCGCTGAGGCTAATGGCGATGAGTTGATCTGGAGTCGCACACTCAATGATGGTCAGTCCTCGTCTTCAGTGGGGATGCATTGGCATCAAGGAGAGATGCAGTACTTCTGATTGGCACAGTGACAGTAATGCATGCATTTCTGTAGAACACAGCTATAGAACCCACTTCTAAGGGCCCAGTAGTGGATTGGCACCACTTGGCAGGGTAGGACTCACAATTGGCAGAGTCCAAAAGCTGTAGCAGAGTGGAGTGAAGTCTTGGATGTCCCTTAGACTTCAGAACACGAGGCAAGACAAGCCCTTGGGGTCACTTTGGTTCTGGGGATGTTGAAATGCAGGTCCAGTCCTTCTCACTCCCAGGTAAGAAGGGCAGCAGGCACCAGGGCAGGCAGAGCAAAGCAGGTGCCCAGCAGAGTCCCAGCAGGGTGGCAGTCTCTTTAACAGCACCACAGTCCTTCTTCCAGACAGAATGTCCTCAGGTCCAGAAGTGTACTGATTTGGTGGGGTTTGGGATCCAGTTCTTATGCTCAGTTGTGCCTTTGAAGTGGGGGAGACTTCAAAGAGAGACCTTTGAAGTGCATAAAGTCCCTGGCCTTCCTTCCCTGGTTCCAGACACACACAGAGTTATACAGCTCCTTGTTTGGGGACAGGCACAGCCCTATTCAGGTGCAAGTGTCAGCTTCTCCCTCACATCCAGTTCAAAAAGACCCATCAGCCTGGTGATGGGCCATCAGGTTGTGAATGGCACACCTCAGCTTTCCTTGTGTGTGGCTGTCTAGAGGGAATGCACGAAGCCCAGCTGTCACCCAGCCCTGATGTGTTTTCAGAGACAGGCAGAAAGCACTAGATTATTTTGGGTAAAAAATGCCAACTGTCAGAAAATGGCATTTTCATAATCATAATTTAAAATCAAACTTCACCATAAGTTGTGCTTTTAAATTTTGATTCCAGAAACACCAAACGTGGGGGTCCCATCTCTTCCCAATTGGAAATTACAGTTATAAAATGTAATATCTGCCAAGAATTTTCTTATTTGGTACTTGCAGTTTTCCCTTGAGCATGCACAAAAAATATAAACAATATCCAGGATCAGAAATACAATTTGAAAATATTAATGCATTGGGACTGATAAATAAAATATCTTGTAGACCGTTAGACCATAAGAGACCAAAACATTGACTGTTCCTCCAACATCATTCACAGTCATATTTTGTTTATGAGTCCATATGATTATTGAGGGAAAGAAGAAGTAATCCAACCGCACTATGGCCCTCATTACAACCCTGGCGTTTGGCGGAGAAGTGGTTAAAAATTGGAATTATTACCATGGCGGTTACCGCCATGGTAATCCGCCACTTCTCCAAACCGACCACCAGGGTGAAGACGACCGCTGGGCTGGAGACTTGGGTCTCCAGCCCGGCGGCCGTCACAAGACCGCCGGTGGTATCATGACCCGGCTGACCACCATGGATTTCATTGGGTTGGGCACCGCCATGAAATCCATGGCGGTAAGCACTATCAGTGCCAGGGAATCCCTCCCCTGGCACTGATAGGGGTCTCCCCCACCCCCAAGGCTTTCCCCGACACCCCAGCCCCCCTGCCACCTCCCAAAGGTGGCAAGACCCCCCTCTCCACCTTTACCCCCGACATCACTACACAGACACACACCCGACATGCATGCAGACACCACCAACACACATACCCGCACACACACGAACAAACATGCCAACAGACACACACACAGTCATACACGCACACCCACATACAGACATATATGCACACATCCATACAGACATACATACAGGCAGACACACACACATTTCCAAACAAACTACACCCTGCATGCATACACGCACTCACACCCCCCCACTACATACTCACACGCATTTATCACTCCCTAGTCATCTCTTATTTAGAATTACTGCATAATGTGGTGTGCAACAGTGATGTTGCATTAATGTTTTCAAATTGTATTTTTGACGGTGATTATTGATTATATGCTTTGTATGATCAAGAGAAAACTTGCAGAACCAAATAGGAAAAGTCTTTGTCAGATCAGTACGCATAAAGTCTCATTTTTTTGATTATATTGTGAATAATGTGTTGTGCATATTATTAACTATATTGTTGAATTGAAAGCAACAAATTGAAAAGTATATTTGAAATAATTCCTCCAGGAACACTGTGTATGTAGCAGGGTCACTAGTAGAATTTAACTTAATTGTCCTGGGCACATGTAGTGCACTTTACTAGGGATCTTCAAGTAGAATAAATACGCCAATTGTGGATAAGCCAATGTTACCATTTTAAAGGAAGGGGCACATGCACTTTAGCACTGGTCAGCAGAGGTAAATTGCCCATAATCTGAAAGCCAGCAAAAACCAGGTCAGAAAAACAAGAGGTCAGAAGGCAAAATGTCAGGTGGAAACCACTTCAATGATGTCAGATCTACAGCATTTATTCAGTGTCAGGGAGATCAGCAGTTAACATTGAACAATTTTAACATGTAAGAGAGGAGGGAGCACACAGTAGGCATATTAGCACACAACTAGCTCAGGTGCATTTTAGTAAATGCAGTGCATGATAGTATTTACCATTGTTGGTGCTGCCAGTGCTTTGTATTTATAGCCATGTGTTTCAGAATTGTTGGCCTTTTTTAGTGGAAACTTAGTAAGTGAAATATGGGGGTGCTGACAATGCTGCTTACAGTCTTCTCAGGTTTAGTACCACTCGCAGAGCACAGGTGCATCACAGAGCTTGTTAGTCGAATAACTCAGGCCAATAACTCTGCAAGGCACCAATCACAAATAGAGAAGGGAGCACACTGCCTGGCATACATCACACAATTAGCTCAGATTCATTGAGGTAAATGCATCCCATGAAAACATCCACTTCAGTTGTAAGTCTTTAGTATTCACCATTGTTGGTGCATCCAGTGCTGTGTATCTCTAGACACGTGTTTCAGGATTGTTGTCTTTCTACAGTAGAGCGTAACATCCTTCCTCCCTTCGCCCCGGAAGGATGTATACAAGATTCTGGGATCTGTCCCAGAGGCAGTTGGTTGGGAATATTCTGCTATATGATTGGAATTCTAGCCCCAGTCCTCCTTAGTGTTTGGAATTTCTGTTTCCCTCTTTCTAGTTTCAGGGCCAGGCAGATTTTCATGTGAGGCTTTATTTTATGCATGCTGTCCTGAGCATGCATTGTTTCATATCAGGCCAAATTATTTGTGTCTACTTTTAGCTTTGCTATGTTCCAGTTCAAAACTGTTAGCCTGGGCCTTAAGAATAGGTTTTTCCTGTTTGCATCCCCTACTGACTTTAAGAGTATTTAAATTAAATAAACTACCTTCGTCATCATATCCTTTATAATTTACTCAATGTTTACCTCTCTTCAGTGAGGTCTAAAAGAGAGTTTGGGGCTAATTCATCCAGAGATTAAGTTCCAGTATTGTAATGTGGTTCAAATATTTATCATTTGCCTGCACAAATAATGTCTTTGCTCTGTTCTCACCAAAATATTTTAGGCCAATGGATTTGATGTTTCTGCATGTCACTGTGGAACACTTGTGTTTGTCTTTTATTGTAGTGTTGAAGAAAATAATACAAAAAATAATAGGTAAATGATCTGACCATTTGTTTAATATTGAGTAAGTAACAGTGAGTCCCTTCTTTGGCAATGATCAGTTTTAATTTTCACTATTTCTTATAGTTTGGTTTGAATGAGCACTCTTTAAGATTATTTACTTTCAAGAATGAAGCATGTGTTTTGCCTTCCTAGTTGTTTCCACAGTGAATATTGAAGTTTCAAATCATGATGTGATTGGCATCGATTTCTTTAGAGATTCAATCGTATCTCTAAAGAAATTAATGCAGTTATGTCTGGGCTGTCTGTCCCAGGCTGCCTGCTTCACCTAGCTTTGAAGCACAAGACTGAAGCCAGGCAGTAAATCAACACTGTGACACATGACGCAGGGCTGACTGCTTTAAAGCCTCTCATTTCCATTGTGGTCTATGGCAGTATCCACTATAAGTCAGTAACGCTTTTCTCATCATGATTTTGGGCGTCAGAGTCGCCATCCCTGTGTCAGGACAGCCATCTGTCATTAACCGGCATAGATCCCACTCTTTCCCCATTCGTCACACTATAGGAGTGGATGTAAGCATGTCTGATTTAGTGCCTTGTCTTCCATAACAGTAAGTATTTTAATGCTAATCTTGTGTTATTTTGTTTGTACTGAGACCTCTTGTCATGCTAACCTCCTCCATGTGACACCCCAGGCCCTGGCTGCCAATCGCTGGCTCCTATAGAAGTGGAGCTGCTATATTTATTCCTTGTAAAACTGTTCCAAACGATGAGTAGGGTCCTTTCTCCCTTGCAAAATGGGTCCAAATAACCGAGTCATGCGCAAGGGGAGTAATACGGCCTTGCAGTAAAGACAGTTATCTGCTGTATGGCTTTAAAATTGGCCCTATCTTTATGCCCTTAACATTAATGCCACAAACATGGATTGATATGCGAACAATGAATGTTAAAATGTGTGTCAGCCATTTAGTTCCTCTTATTTCACGTTTTACCTAATGTTGCATTCCCCAAGAGAGTTAGCTGTTTCATCATGCTTTATTTATGTGCATTGTATTACTCTTGCAGAGTGCATACTTTGACTCATGCCAAGTGTTTATGAGAGGCGTTAATTGAGGAGTGCTGGTGCTGAAGCTGAAGCAAAGCAAAGTGCCTGTCAGTGGGTTGGCGCCTCTGCAGAGCATACAGAACAATGGTCATTTATTCCAGTTACAATTGAGTGGGTACACAGAGGTCAAAATATTTAGAAAGCAAAATCAAAATGAAATAAAGTGCTGAAATGTGAATCAGCGCAGTGTATGTTTGGGGGGGTGAAATGAGATGCAAGGAAGTGAATTCAGGGGAGGCTGAAGAGGAAAGAGATGATGTTGAAAATGTGCAGATGGATGAGAGGTGAGGAGAAAAACGGTATAGATGTCTAACGCAAAGCACACATAACCGAAGACCATACTCCTTCCTTAGGCCTCAATAATATTTAATTTACAGTCTCACAATTTCAGAATTTAAACATTTCCAATGTTAGTAATTTATAATTAATCATAGCTGTCACTCATTTATCTTAAACAACTAACAAACATTGACAAAGCCAATAGTACGGACAGGTTTTCGGTGTATGTCAGTTGTTGTGTTATATTTCTAGATGCAATAACAGCTCAGAGAGAAACCAAAATAGAGGCCGGGTGGCACACTGTGGGAATCACAAAAATTTGTTTTACATGTTCCCCTTTAGAGAGCCCCCACTTTTTTCATCCCACTTACAGATCAGTCTGCACATATTTCTGTATGACTGATTGCAGGCAACAGCTGTGGGTGCTTCATGATGCCTGGTTAGAGCATTTTTTTCCAAAGTTGATGCTGCATGCAGTGCAAGACACTGGGCAAGCACACACTTTAAAGGGCCTGAAGTTGTACCATTTGCTGTTGAAGGTATTAATGCAGTAAAATATGGGGCAGTTTTTAAAGTGTTTAGTATTTCAAGACCATACTTTCCCACATAAACCTTGCTTTCTCACTAAATTAATTTGCTTTCAAATGCACCATTTATCAATCTTTTTTCACTTTTTTCTTGAGAGGTGGATCCTATATTTGTCCATTAAGCTTGCTCGCTTCACTTGCTACTTAAAAGTCATACCCAACTTTTATGCCCGGTCACTTTCAAATGTCAACAGCCGCCACTGGTTGTTATTGAGCTAGCAGTTGCTCAGCATGCAGCAAGAACTTCCGGTTGTCTTTTCTTTTCTAGAGATGTTTAGAACATGTGGCACAGAATCAGAGATGTGTGTATGAACAAGATTGTTAAAATGAACGTGCTTGTTTATAGGTTTTTTAACATAGTAGTGTCGGAAGCTGAAGATTGAAAGAAGGTGTTAAATTGTAGTTGTATGATTTGATTTCGCAGCTGTGCTTAATTTGTTAAAAAAATGCTGGGGCCCACAGTTTTGTCAGAAACCTGCACAAGGTTCTATCAAATGATGAGGTTAATGAATACAAAGTCTGCATAGCTGTGTTTCCTTTGAATGCCTCTTTCTTCCACCACTAGGTACGTCCTGCCCTTTATCTCACACGTGAAGGCAATTTTTCATAACTGCTTTTTTCCTTCATCACTGTTCTTCTGTTGTTTCCTTTCTTCCATTATTGCTTTTTTCATTTTTCTCTTACTTGCGTTGTGTCAGTGTCCATTCCAAAAATGAGATGTTGCACCCCACCTGCAACCATCAGCTCAAATTAAACACTGGTTAGTAGATTTCTTTTTTACTAATATAATTTTCAAATGAAGAGTTTGAGATTTTAAGTGATCAAGGTGAGTCTCATTGCTGCTCATCCTTGTTTTGTTTATCAATAATATATAAATATGTTATATTCTTTTAATGCTTTTCAAGGAGTAATTCCAGCATCAAAATATTGTGGTGTATCGACTAGAGGTTTGTTTCAAATAGAACTAGTGGTTTGTCATTTATTTCCTTATATACATTAGATGAGGTTCTGTAAATTCTTGGATCTCTTTCCCTGTTTTTCTAAGTCTGAACTTTGGTAAGGAAACCACCCATTAGATATCTATTTAATGTTGCTAAACTATCTGATATTGATTTGGTAAAGAATGTATCATTGGGATAGCTGATGGCTCTGGAGGTTAAGAGGCTCAAGTAGAGAGCAACCACACTGTAAAAGTGGTGAGATGGTGTTATTTATGTCAGACTAAGTGTTGTGTCTTTAAACAGGATTTCTTAGATTCATGCTCTATGTAGAATGTATGATGTGATAGTTTCATATTATCTGGTAGGAGGGCATAACTGTAACAATGAAATGCTGCTGGAAAATAAGTTGTGAAAATTGTCAAAATTGGATTTCCTGTTTATGTGTGATTGAAGTCATCTGTTCCTGTTGTAGTTATGCCTAAATCTGAAATGTAAATCTGTGTGAGGGTTTTATTAAAGTCTATGATTAACCACTTAGCTTCTGGGCTCCACCCCTCGCAATGCTGAGCCCTATTGGCTATTTGGTGTACTTCACACGTAAGCCCCCATTACATTTTGTCCACATAAGCTATCCACGCAAAATTTGCATCCTTTTTTTCCAACATCCTGTGGATTCTAAAGGTACCCAGAGTCTGTGGGTTCCAATGGATAAGAATGAGAAATTAGCCAAAATATAGTTACAATTTGTTTTTTGGGGGAAAATAGGAAAAAGGTCCTGCAGAACAGAAGAAAGCATTTATTTTTTTCCCTTCAAATGTGATCAATGAAAAATTTACAGTGCTAAAATCATCATCTTCCCAGCTTTTAGGAACAGGCAGACTTGAATCAGAAAACCAAACTTTTTGGCATTTTACTGGGACAAACCCCATTTTTACTATCTTTCGTGCTTTCAGCCTCCTTCCAGTTAGTAACAGAAACAGGTGTCGAACCAATGATGGAACCCGGACAGCTAAACACTTTTGAAAAGTAGACAAAATTATGAATTCAGCAAGGGGCCATTTGTGTAAATCCTCCTGGGTTTTCCAATAGAAAGTAACATTTGAAATAATAAATTATAGAAATTGACTTGAAAAAAGCAGCCATTTCTGTCTATGTTTTTTTTCTGTAACTTTTTCAAATTATGGCAGATTTTTCAAAGTAACATATCTTTATCTCTGCTGGACCCTTCTGGGTGCAGGGCTACATAGGGCTTGTAGGTTCATCAAGGACCCAAGGTGCTCAGAGCCACTAATTGAGCTGCAACTTGCAGTGGGTTTTCATTGTATATCGGGTTTACAGCAATTCATTTGGTGAAATATAAAGAGTGAAATATAGGTATAAAGGAAACCTATGTGTTAGAAATGGGGTCTCTGGTTAGCAGTCAGTTTGCACTCTGTCCAAGCTGGGACCTTCACTCTGGCCAGGGCAAGCGAAATGCACACTTAAGATAACCTCTGCTCACCCCCTTGGTAGCTTGACACAAGCAGTCAGGCATATCTCACATGCAATGTGTAAAATCTTTGTACCAACACACACAGTAATACAGTGAAAACACAAAAAATGGACACCACACCAGTTTAGAAAAATAGCCAATATTTATCTGAATCAAACAAGACAAAAACAACAAAAAATCCAACACACAGAAGTAAAGTTCAGAATTTTCTAATTAAAAAGTGTCTTACTCCATAGAAAACAATGTATGCATTGATGTTACACAAAGTACCTGGTCTCTGTCAAAAATAAAGCCACATGAGCGTACGTGCATTCGAAAAGTAATCAATGCGTTGATTCCTTACGCGCAAGTGAGGCCGAGCATCGTTACTTCTCCGGTCGGGTAGGCGATGCATCGTTTTTCCCTCCCGGAAAAGAGTGATGCATCGATTTCCGGACAAGCACCTCGGGTCTGACCAGGTTCACGTTGATTTTGATGGCCAGCGATGATGCACGTGAAATCCAGCCGTATGATTACGAGAATCCGAGTTGCATGGGGTTTGCGTCATTTTCAGCTGCTGCAAGCAGGTGTTGGGTCATTTCTCTAGCCACATGCAAGGGATGCATCGATTTCCTAGCCACAATGCAGATGGTGGATTGATTTTTCAGCCACAATGCCAGTGGTGCATCATTTTTAAAGACGCATTGCAGGTGGTGCGTCCAAATTTTCTACGCACAGCTCCTGTGTGTGGATTTCTACCTTAGCTTCACCTTTCAATGGCCCCAGGACCGAATAGGGTACCACTTGGCAGGGTAGGAGTCTCAGCAGGGAGTCCAGGTGCTGGCAGATGAAGTCTTTGATGGCCCTGAGACTTCAAAACAGGAAGGCAAGCTCAGTTCAAGCCCTTGGAGACACTTCACAAGCAGAAATATACCACAAAGTCCAGTCTTTGTCATCTTTCAGGCAGAAGCAGCAACTCCAGGCAAACCCAACAAAGCACAGTCACAGGCAAAGGATCAGAGGTACCCCTTGAATCCAGAAGTAATCTAAAAATCGGAGGTTTTGGGTCCACTACTTATACCCCTTTGTGCCTTTGAAGTAGAACAACTTCAAAGAAAAGTCTCTGTTGTTCACGAGATCCTGCCTCGCCCAGGCCTGGCCCCAGGCAGACATCATGGGGTTGGAGACTGCATTGTATATGTACAGGGTAAGATCCAGAGACTATTCCGAGCACCTCTTTCACCCCACCTATTTATGTAATCTTTCTCAGGCAGCTACTGGACCCCTACTTTTTTTTACTATTGTTCCTTTTATTGTGTATTGGTTTATGGTTTTTATCTTTCTGTACGTATGTATATATTTTTAAATCTTTTAAATGGCCCATTCAGATGTGTCACCTCCTCACTCCACTCTAGCCCAGATGACCCATCAGGATATGCAGGCTACAACCCAGCTCTCTTTTTGCCACTGCCTAGTGGAAATTCAAAAACAGCCCAAATGTCAGTCTGACTCAGACAGGAAATACACATGCAGGCACAGAAAGGTTTAAGCAAGAACATGCCCTCTTTCTAAAAGTGGCATTTTCAAACTGACAATCTAAAAAACAACTTTCCCAAAAGATGTGTTTTTAAATTGTGAGTTCAGAGTCCCCATACTCCATATCTCTATCTGCTCCCAATGGGAAAATGCACTTAAAATATATTTAAATGCAGTCCCCATGTTAACTTCTGGGAGAGATAGGCCTTGCAACAGTGAAAACTGAATTTGGCAGTATTTCATTGTCAGGACATTTAAAACATATCATCACATGTCCTACCTTTAACATATAATGCACCCTGCCAATGGGACTACCTGAGCCTACCTTAGGGGTGATTTACACGTAGTAAAAGGGAAGATTTGTGCTTGGCAGGTGGGTACACTTGTTGTGTCGAACTGGCTGTGCTCAACTGCACACACAGACACCACAGTGGCAGATCTGAGGCATGTTTACAGAGCTACTCATGTGGGTGGCACAATCAGTGCTGCAGGCCCACTAGTAGCATTTGATGTACAGGTCCTGGGCACCCTTATTGCAAATTTACTAGGGACTTACCAGTAAAACAAATGTGTCAATCATGGAAAACCAATTACCAATATATTTTAGACAGAGAGCACTTGCACTTTAGCGCTTGTTAGCAGAGGTGTCCAAAAAGATGGGGTCGGAAGCTGCCTGCAACCTGAAGCTGTGGTCCCCGCTAGGTGTGACGACCCTGACTGACACACCAGACCTGACGCCACCGCAGCTTCGCTGAAGTTCCGTGACTCTGTGAGTCCCAAAGTGCTGTGTCACTGAAGTCTGTGACACCAGACTCCGCTGTTGCGCCAGCGCAAAGTGACTGCCAACCGGAGACCCTATTTCTAACAGGAAATCTAGCAAACCTTTACATTTTTGAAAGCTAGACACATAAAGGAACCCAGAATGGAGTATCGTGTGAGTCTGTCACCAGGTTCTGTCACCCAGAATCCCTTGCAAACCTCAGAATTTGTCTAAAAATAAAATTTTCCTCATATTTCAGCGATGCATAGTTCTGGAATCTGAGGGGAGTCACAAACTTCATCCCACCCAGCATTTCCCAAAGTCTCCTGATTAAAATGGTACCTCACTTGTGTGGGTAGGCCTAGTGTCCATGACAGGAAATTCCCCAAAAGACAATGTGGACACATCACAGTTTTCCAATGAAAACGGATGCATTTTTTGCAAAGTGCCTAGCTGTGGATTTTGGGCTCTAGCTCCTCCGGCACCTAGGGAAACCTAGCAAACCTATATATTTCTGAAAACTAGACACCTAGGGAAATCCAGAATGGGGTGACCTGTGGGGCTCGCACTAGGTTCTGTCACCCACAATCCTTTGCAAACCTCAAAAATTGGCTGAAAAAACACTTTTTCTCACATTTTGGGGCTGAAAAGTTCTGCAGTTTGAGGGGAGACACAAACATCCCTCCACCTTGCTTTCCACCAAGTCACCCAATAAAAATGGTACCTCACTTGTGTGGGTAGGATAAGTGTCTGCAACAGGGAAGGGACTAAAAAGGACTGTGGTGACAAAGATAACTGAGGTGAGCGTACTAATTAGTACTGGCATCTGGAACCATTAAGGAAAACCTACCAAACCCAGACATTTCTGAATACTAGACACCCAGGAGAGTCCATGGAGGTGTGACTTGTGTGGAGTACCTAAAGTTTTTTTTACCCATAATATCCCGCAAAGGTAAAACACTGAATAAAAACACAATTTTTCCTTGCATTTCAGTGAAGAAAACTATAGGAATATGCACGGATCCACAAACATCTTACCAACTAGAGTTCCCCAACTTTTCTTGATAAAAAGACTATCCAACTGGTGTGCCTGGAGCTAGTGTCCGTGATGGGAATGGATCAACGGTAGTCCTTGCATGAGGGCTCCTGTTGACCCTGAGGTGATCCATTCCTGACGTGGGCACTAGGCACAGGCACACAAGTGAGGTACTGTTTTTTATCAGAGCAAGTGGGGAAATACTGGGTGGTAAGACTTTTGTGACTCCCTGCACATTCCTGTAGTTTGCGTGACAGAAAAGCAAGGAAAAATAGTGTTTTTATCAATGTTTCATCTTTGCAGGGTGTTCTAGGTAAGAATATTTTGTGGAATCTACACATGCCACACCTCTGTGTTTTGCCCTGGGTGTCTTGTCTTCAGAAATGTCTAGGTTTGTTAGGTTTCCCTATATGCCTGCCGAGCCCATGACCAAAAACACAGGTGAACGTCTTACAAAACGTTGATGTCTTCACAATACATTTTGGGCCCTTCCCTGTCTCGGCCACTTGCCCACCCACTCAAGTGAGGAAATGTTTTTCTCTGGAAACTTAGAGGAATGCTGGGTGGTAGGAAACTGGTGGCTGCCTGCATATTCCAGGACTTTCCTTCCTGGAAATGCAAAGATAATGTCTTTTTACGGGGATTCTGGGTGAAGGAAAACTGGTGAGAGCCTGCACCTTTAGACCCCACTGGTACTAGTATATTAAAGTTAATCTACCACTCACACTGGTTGGCCTGAGCACCTCCCACAATTCTGGTTTTCAAAGCATAAATACTTATCAAAGTATCTGAATATTGAAACTAAGTCTTCTGAAGGCGAGCCATAAAGCCTCTTCATGGCAACAACCACTTTAAGGTCCAACACACAATACTTTCATACTACTGGCCAAGGGTCCAATCCAAGCAATCACTGCACTCACATCAACTTACCATTGGCAGACAAGGGCCCCTCACATTCATATGAGAGGACGGAATAAGCTTGACTACATTTACCACCTGTCCAGTAACTTCCTCCTTCTTCCTGAACATTACCAAAGGCAGGAGTAAGGACCTTTACTAATGGCTCCCATGACAGCCACATGAGGCTCAGGAAGACATTTTTTTCATGCGCCTTTAGTGCACTCACTTTGCTAAATCCAGCTCCTTCCAGTTTGTGAAAGCAAGTTGGGGGGTTTCTGAGTATGCCTTGTGAGGTCTATGCCTCAAACTTGGTGAGCATATCTCTCTTTGAAATTAAAGCTGACATGCTGGGAATTTTCACAAAATTCCCTAAAGAGAATCTTATAAACTATGAAGAAGGGTTGTGTTTGGCACACAGGGTAGTTTGTGAGAACGTAGCATATGCCCCAGCCACTGTTATGTACATTGCTGTGACTGTAATGCACTTATCATACTGCAATTTGAACATCTACTAGCTTCTGACAGAGGATGAACATGGCAAACAGGTCAAACACTGACCCATACATGTCATTGTCCTTCAGTGCCAGCATGGCACCAATGGATTTGAATCCAGAAGTGTAGATAATGTGCAACTGTAGTACCTTTACTAGCTGCCTTCTACCTGTGCAATATCCCTGAGAAAGAACACAAACCATCAGCTTTTCTTACCTGCTCATGTCTCTGTCCTCATCAGAGTCCTGACTAATCTTGTATAATTGCCAAGTGAACCTATACTAATGCCTAACATCCCTAGCTACTTGAAGGTCAAGAAAACATGTCTTTCATGTGCCATCAGCACATTTACTGTGCTGAATCCAACTCATTCCAGTTTGTGGATGCAAGTTGGGGGTGTCCAAGTATGCCTTGTGAGGCCTATTCCTAGAACTGAGCAAGCTTATCTACTGTTGAAACTAAGGCAGGCATGTTGGTGAATACTACCTAAGGTTTCTAATGTAAAAAGCCAAACAAATATCCATTGGGATTCATTCACCAACACTTCTACTTTTGCTTTGAAAGTGAAGCTGCACATTGAGTTTGCACACTTTCAAACAAGTAGAAATGTTGATGAATGTGCCCTACAGGACATTTGTTTGACTTATTACACATAGGTTCTCATTGGCAATCAGGGTGGTCCTTGTGTAGCATTAATACATTCCCTAACAAGCACTTCAGAATTCAGTCACACCTTTAACATTTTGCCATACAAGGTACTCTGTAACAATGTGGCATATGTTCTAGTATGTGCAGTGTGGGTCTATAATTCACTTTACTTGAGCATAACACCTACCACGTTCTGACGGCGGATAAAGGTGTCAAGCAGACTATAAAAAAGTCCATGATTTCCTAAAGTAGATGTAGTAAACTTCTGTGGCTGCCTGCCTAACAAAGCAGTGGCCCATGGACATCTGGAATCCATGCACAGCCACTGGAAGGTTTTACCCAAAGGTAGCTCCACCTCAGTCAATTTTCCAGAACTTTGCTTTAGTATGATACAATGTAACACAAGTAGGGAATCAGAGGCCTGGCTGAGATGGGCAATGGGGACAGAAATATTGACTCTCCTGCCACTTTCCATGGTACGAGCACACTTTACAGCAAAGGCATGGACAATCCTTTTTGGGTGTTTTAGTAATGTGATCAGAAAGTGTCGCTCCTGAACCTTGCCACATATTAAGTAGATGCTCCTGCATCTGTGGCAGCAGTGAGGCTTTGAATCACCAACAACTGGAAGTCAAGGAAAGACATGAGTGTTACTGTGATTGCCCGACAATGGACAACATACGCATTGCATGTTACCATCTGGATCAGGTGGGTAAACAGTTATTTGTACCAAGTGTGAGTTTTACGACACGTATTGTACTGTTGAAGAACCTGGTCATTCTTGTTCACTCCACCCATGTACTTATTGTAATCAAGTATACAGGTGGGCCTGTGGACTTAGGCCATCTGACACCAAACCGTGATGGGTGAAGTGCTCTCATCATGAATTGTAGTGGGCATGTATACATCACGTCTATCCGAGAACTTGACTGTAAGCAGTTCGTTAGAACGCAATGCGGTTCTCTGGCATTTCTGGAGCTTCTTGCAAACAAGTTTCTGCTGGAATTCTTTGTGGTTACAATAAAATGTACAGCAGGCAACAGTGCTGGCTTTGTAGATGAAGCTCACTGAACAGTTCTACTCCTGTATAGAAATTGTCCACATAAAAGTTATAACATTTGTGAAGGAGTGGCTGGACAAGCTCCCATTCAATCTTTCCTGTGACCTCTAATGTGGGAAGGCAACCTACAGGGTTGAGCGTGGAGTCATACACTCTCAAGCTCTATACAGGGCCACTAGAGATCTCACACTGCATGTACAGCTTGATGCCTTAGTGAGCTCTTTTGCTCGCAATGTTCTGCCTGAACAGCAGCTGTCCTTTGTTCATGATCAAGGACTCAATTACTGGTATATTCTTTCCAGGAGTAGAGATCTCTGGAAGCCTGGCAGACAGATGTTCCACAACAGGCCGAATATGGAACAACCTTTCATGGTCTGAATGTCCTGGGGCAATGCAGCAGAATTATCAATGGAATTCAGCAGGTGCTGCAATAGCAAGAAATAATTTCTGCTCAAGTACGGTACGAAGATGGGGGTTACAGAAACCTTGCAAGTGGTCCAGTAGGTTTCTGCACTAACCCCATTTTGAGTGTAAGTTCCAACACTATCCTCAACCTTGTCAGTGAAGTGGGAGTCCACTGGCATGCCTTAGAATGGGACCCTAGATCCCCTCCATGCTCCCTCAGAAATTGTTTGGCATAAAAATTTGTTTGCTGCACACTTTACTGAAGGAAGTCAACACCCAGAAAGTAATGGACAGAGTCGACTGGCGAAAAGTTGACCGTATCAACTGGGGCTGAATTAAATTTGGGGCTGCCAACAGAGCAGTCTGTCTGTGCTTGCCACTGTACGCACCTGCTCTCTGGATTAGGTTAACCCATTGTTGTCCCGCTGCACACTGTGTTTGTTAAGGGACAGCACGACTGTCCTCATCATCTCCCTCAGAATCACTGGAAGAGGAGTCGTCAGACAGGACTCTGCCAACTGAAAAATCACTCCCAGATTCTGCTCCATTGTACTCTCCCTCAGATGCTGTCTCGTTATCTGCTGTCTCATCCTGCCTCAGAATTACGGCTTCAGCAGCAGTCATCCAATGAGACACCATCTCTGCTACTGGCTAAACTGTCCCTCTAAAACACTAGCCTATATAGAAGGCAGATATGGTCACAAATTGCTGGGTGGTGTGTGTTTGATGTGTGCAACAGTAAATGTCAGTAACCTTACCTTCACCTCTTCCTTCAATCAGCAGGTTCTCTGAAGACACTAAAAAAACAAAAAAGGCACGCTATTACTTCACCTTGCCAGATAATATCATCACAATCTTTAGTGCTGGTGTGCCCAGTTTGACAAGCTTTTTTGCCGCTCCCCCTCCCATGACATCCTCCTTGGATTCCCTCACTACCACCCAGCAAAAGTGCCCTTCATCTCTCCATAGCTAACCCCCCTCCCACATACATTTCATTTGTTTTTAAAGCGCCAGTAACGGTTCACTTTACTAATCCACTCAGCTATTCACATAAAATACAGATCTGTTCTTTGCAGAAGGTATATGAACCTTCTGTACTACTTTATGGCATCAAAACTGCCACTAGACAAAAGTCTGATATCTTTCTCCAGCAGGAACATAATCACAAGAGTTATCTTGACATCTGTATTGCTGCCTAAAATATATATATATATATATATATATATATATATATATATATATATATATATATATATATCTCTGTATATATATATATATATATATATATATATATATATATATATATATATATATTGTGTGCACAAATGTAGGTCTTGTGAAGTATTAGGAACAATGACTGGGAAGAATGTGATGACAGGTTCCATAACAGTGAAACAACTTCATATACATACATACCAAGGAGCAAGCCCTCTCTGTGTAGTCGTGCCATCATGAGTGGGACATTGCTGTTCCACAAAATGTAGTAGACATGCACTGATCCTGGGACCTTGGTTGTCATTTGTGAGATGTACTGCTAGACACACCACCTGAACATTTATGGAGTGGCAGTTCTTCCTCTTCCTATATACCTGTTTATTGGCACTGGGAGGGACCAGAGCTACACGGGTACCATCAATGGCTCCTATTACATGAGGAATGTGTCCCATATCATAAAAGTCTGCCTTCACATGGGCCAAGTCCGCAGTTGAAGGATCCTGATGTAGCTGTCCAAGACTGAACATGGGCTGAGACATTCCTCCTGTTAAGGCCATAGTATTCTGAAAGGAGCCTGTGGCCAGGTAGTGTAGCACTGATAAGACTTCTAATGGGAGGGATTCAATAGGGATTGCATATGGCTGGCAAAAGATCTGGCTCCAGCTGTGTACATCGATCCATGATGGTCTGACGATTCAGACCATATGTCTGGATTACATGCCTGTCCTCCAAGGTTGCCAGGTCAACTAGTGGACGGTGCACTGGTGATTGTCTCAATCTCCTCAAGGCAGGACATTTATGATGAGAGGAGAGACTGTGCAATGAGCAAAGAAATAGGCACATGTAAGCACCTCATGGTATATTAGCACACACCTAACACTATAGGAGATGCGTTGCACTGCTGACATATACAATAAGGACCATGGATATGCGCATTTTACACCCTCATTGCTGCACATTAATTGACATGTAAACTGTAAAGGGCATAGGTCACATGTGTAATTGAACATGAGTGGCTGACTGCGCTGTGCTGCACTGATCACACATTTATGATCGGAATCTACCAAAATGTAGCCCTCGCCTATGTGCCCCCGAGAATCTAAACATAGCTATCAACAAATAAACAGCCTCAACACGTCTTTGTGTCAAGAATTCACAATATGAAGCACTACAATGATGGCACCACATAGCATTTCACTGCCATTTGGGTGAGTATTTGTATGGCACACTTAATTAGGCTCATCATCAATTACATATGCACAAAATAGCAGCCGCCTGTCCTTCTGTAGTAGACATTTGGAAGTTACCTAGGTCCACCAGGGGAAGTCATCATGCCGGTGGATGGTCGCAACTGCAATGCAACTTGTCATTGTTTAAAATTGCTGCCTGTGGGGCTGGAGCCAATGGCGGTGACTGGCGGTGGTGACAGTCCTGTACGTGGCGGCCATGACCACCGTTTTCTGCAGCCTTGCTCACTTGACTCCTGACACTGTTGCTAGCAAGATCTCCACAACATGAGCTGTAGTGTAGTGCCTCTGGGAGCCATCATGCTACATCCTGCAGGTGATAGGGCCCCTGCCTTTACCCTGGAAGAACTGGAAAAGCTGGTGGAAGAGGTCCTACACATGTATGGACAGCTTTATGGGGCACCAGAGGAGCACGTGAGTCAAATGGACCAGCCATGTGTGATAGGGGTTGTGTGTGACGTTGATTCGGCATGTGAACTGCTGAGGAGTATGTGCATGCAGAGGCCATATAGTGAAGGTGTGTGAGCAGTGAGGATGCCTATGTGGGGGCACTTGTGTATGTGTAGTGTCCACTTCTGTTCCTATGGTGCATGCATACATGACTTTCTCCTTTTGTGTGTGGCATCCATGCTGGTGAACGCCCATCAAAAGAAAGGGATCTGGTGTGCCCTTGTCAAGAAAGTGCAGACCCTGGGGGTCCATAGCCAGCAGAGCATCCATTGTCGCAAACGGTGAGAGTACCTGAGACGCTGGTCCCAGAAAATCACAGAGGCCCAGCTGGGGATGTCCTCCCAATGAGGGAGGGGTGCCCATCAGATCCTGACCCCCTTAATGACCGCATTCTGGCGGTGGCCTACCCTGAGGTGGATGGGCATTTGAGGGCAACACAGCAGCCACAAGGGGTGAGGACTGACTGTATCCAGGTACTTGACTCTGGTTGTATGATGTTTGCTGCCCCACTGTACCTTCTGTGACAATGTAATAAGTGCAACATGTATGTAGACTAGTGGACATGTGTAGTTTCCATCTTGCCTGTTTAATAGATGTGGACTCCTGGTTTGTTGGCCGTGGAGGGCTGACTGCACTGGTGGTGCCAATGGTGGATTGGCTGTATTCAGTTGCGGATACCATAATTTGGCGGTCTTCTCCACTGGTGTGTTCGTGGTACGACAGCCAAAATGGCGGTCCTGTCAGTACATTTACATCTCCTGTATCAAGACATCTCCATGTCTGCATAAGGAGATGGTCAAATGACAATGCCACATGTGTTACTCCATCCTGCCTTTTCTGTGAATGACCTGGTCCATCCATAAGTATATGAGCATTAGTGAGTCTAAGGTGTCTGTCCACTCCAATATGTATTAATCACATGTATTTGCAACTGGCTGATTCTCATTTTTGGGACTGGGAGTATAGACATCTACTACTGGTACAGGTATAGACTCCATGTGAGGCAGTTATCTCATTTACACCAAAGATATCGACTGCATAGGGCTGAACCTATGGCATAGTAGTTGTAGCCCCATTGTCTGTTCATCTTCAATGTATGGGTATGTGAAGGTATCAACAGTAGGCTAATATGATGTGGGTGTCTGATTTGGTATATGTGGACTCATCATGCATTTCCATGTGCTTGACTTGTGGGGATATTTCCTTCAACCCAATGGCTTTGTTCTGGAGCAGGTAAGTGCTTAGACAGATATAGCCTTTGACAATATGCAGAGCCAATCCTATGTGTGCCAATGTCCTAAAATTACAGTGCAGCATAGCTCAGTTGCAGCCTACATCATGTCTCAATGGCTACTTGGGGGCACATCTGAAGAAGTGAGAGAATGACTGCTAACCTTGGCCTAGCTGATGGTGGTAATCTTGACGGTAATATTTTATTTGCCTTATGAAATGGTGAAATGATCCTAATGTTGTATCATCATCCCTGTTGCTGCCCTATGTGGTAGTGGAATATGTGTGCATCATCCATGTAACTGCCCTATGTGGTAGTGGAATATGTGTGCATAATGCATACATGTCATTTCCATTTGACATGTGTGTTGTCTGGACTTATGTACAGGTAATCACAAATCAGGGATGGTGTGAATGATGAAGGTTCACTCGTGTTGTAAAGTAAAACTACAGTAACTGCATGACAGGTGGAATGGTAGGTGTTCTATGATGTAATATGTGGCTTCCTGAGGTTCATTAGTTGTGACACTTCACTCAGTGATTCTATGTGGATGTATCATGTGTGCTATGTAGGCCAATGTAGATGTACATAGATGTATGAATAGTTGGTTTATATGTGTATAGTGTCTGCAGACCTTCCACAGTGATTGGGTTAAACTAATGACATGGTTGTACCCCAGACTTGAATTATACACATCAGATGAGACCTGTAAGGGAGTCCAACTTATAGAGGCTACATCTATTAATGGATCAATGCATTTCTGAACAGAGAGTTAGGTCAGCCATGTTGTGTGACTGGCAGGTGCTGTGTGGTCTATAAGTGGAGCAGTCTTCACTATCAAGGGTCATTACTAATGGGCATGGACTGATCAGTTATAGTTCCAGTACAAGCCTGATGTGTTTTGTTCAGTCATGTGCTCCTCCAATAGGTGGTAGGAGTATGGAGAGGTATGTTCAGGAATCAGGTAGTCAAATGTACTTTAGCCAGGGCATGAGGTGTATGCTGGCATTACTTTGCTGGTGATCATGTGGAGTACTCCAGTCATGCTAACTTACTTGGATGTTGATGTGGATGTGAGGCTTGACATACTGGGGTGGCTATTTGTGACATGTTGGGACATGATGTAGGATGTGTGTAATGCCAACAGAGACAGCCCAGCCAGGAGATGTTTACCTACAGTTGTCCATGTTGTAATGTGTGCATGTGAGGAATATGTTAACCTTCTCTCTCCCTCCCCCTCCCTCTCTTTCTCTAACTGTGTGCATCAGCATTGGCAGGGGAAGGAGAGGGAGCACAGGCGAGTGGGGATGCTGCAGGCCATGGGACCCAAAGTGCTGCAACAACGAGGGACCCAGTGGCACGAACGGCAAGGGGAGTACCACAGGGGAGATCAGATCTTCAACTTCATCTTCAGAATCCTCCTCCAGTGGACACTCCCTGGTGGTGGCAGACCCTTCTGGGGCTACCATAGCACCATCTTTGTCTGCCACCCCCATTACTAACATCGCCCTCCCTGTAGCTCCCCACCCAGTTGTCCATGCCCGCTCACCCAAGAGGGTGGGCTTCTCCTTCGCCGCAGGCACCTCTGCCCCTGCCCCAGTCAGCCCTGCTGCCCTCAGTAAGGAGGCTATTGACCTCCTGAGGTTGATCTCTGTGGGTCAGTCAACCATCATGAATTCCATCCAGGGACTAGCAACTTAAGTGCAACAGAGCAATGCATTCCTGGAGGGCAGTCACAGGGCACTGGCTGGTCTACAGAGATCCTTTCAGGCTCTGGCTTCCACACTGATGACAGCCAGTCACTCTTTGTCTTCCTTCCCCCCTCCTTCTACCCTTTCCCAATCCCACACCCTTCTTGCCCCTCACAGTCAAAGCGAACAGACAGACAAGCATGCCCCCCCTCAACTTCCAAGGCTACAGCTGACAGACACAAGCACCACAAGAACCACCACCGGCATGCATACATACAACACCCACCTGCAGACACACCAACATCCACTTCCTGCACAGACTCCCCCACCACCCCTACCTTCACAGACAACTGCACCAGACACAACTGCAGACACCACACCACATTCTATGATCCAGCCACCACTCCAATTCTACCCAAAGTCAGCACAATAACAGACCTGCAGACTTCCACCCCAGTCACCACATCCACAGTCACCACAACCACTGATACACCCACATACAGCACATCAACACCACCCAACAGTCACCCATCCACCATGACATCTCCCAGGACCTACTTCCTACCTCCTCCCAAGACCCATAAACACCCATATTCAACCACCCAACAGATACCCAGCACCCACAAGCATTCCTCGCACGCACATGCACCCAAGACATCCACCAAGACACCTCTTACAACCACTCCCTCTCCCTCCACTCCCAAACCCTTTTGCCATGACTGTCCTCGTGTGTCCACAATGGTGTTCATCTCAGAGTTTCCCTCTCCCACCCTGTGATATCCCCAAACGCTCTGTGTTCCTTTCAAAGTCCAGGCCTTCTAACTCTAAGTCCTCTCCTGCCCCCCTCTAGTGTTCCCAGCCCTCCCCTAAACCTCGCTCTAAGCCCCCCTTCTAAACCCAACTCCAAGCCCTAAGACCCCCCTCCCAAACCAAAGCCCAATCCCCTTTTGCCTTCCACCAGTCCTTGAGGTGCATGCCTGCCCTCTTGATGCCACTACCCTGTTTAAGTCATATAGCAGTCAAGAGTCATGTAGGGGCACACTGATGTGCCATATGTGCATTGTGCATATTGTTGTTTGGACTGACCTATGGCCTTGTATATTGTACATAGTTCCTTATTTATTTCCACATTTATTTTTATAATATATCTGGGCCAACCAGTTGTTAATCCCATGGTAACATATTTGTCCTGCCTTTCTATCAACATGGCTGTTTTGGTCTTGCCTGCTTTGGTTTGTGTGTGAGTTGGTTGTGCTACCAGTTGTGTCTGGGCAGAATGTGTGGGTGTTGCCTTAGCATTTGTCCCACAGTAATGGCTTTGATTTGTTTGAAGGACAATAAGACGTATTATTCATAGTGGTGTGTGCCCTTGTGTGGTTGTACTGTGTGCATACGTGTGTGTGGTGATTGGTATATTAGAACCGTTGTGTGATGTGTTTGCGTGGTATGATGTTTGCTTTGTTCTATGGTTGTGTGATTGTGTTAATTGGTTGTCAGGTGTTCTTACATACTGTATGTATGCAATGTCAGCTGGAGTTGTCTATTGTGGCTGCTTGATGATACATTTGTAGTGTTGCGGTTGTGGTGTAGTTGTGTGAATTGCTGGTGTTTTGTTGAGTTCAACTGTGCTGCTGCTGTGTATCTGCGGGTTGGTGTGTGTTTTTCAAGTGTGTGTTGGCTGTGGTGTGTGTAGTTGTGTGTGCATGTGTGTATGTGAATGTGTGTGAATGTGCGTATCAATGTGAAGGTACATGTGTGTGTCGGCCTCGCCATCCATCCCAGATGTGTATGTTGTGTGTGTGTAGGTACTTTCACAATTTACACCAATGACAGGTAAGTGTGTGTACTTGCGGTTGGTGTCATCGTCGCTGGTTCCGGAGTCGTTGGATGAACAGTAGCAGTGGGAGGACATGCAGTTCAGGTTCCATGGTGGCTCCAGACAGGTATGTGTTCCAGAACGTGGGTGTCTCCTTTTATAGAGCTCGTTTCCACCAGGGTTTACGTGGTGGTGTGATTGCGGCGCAAACCTTGGCAATGTACAGCCTGATAATCTCGGGAACATGCTCTCCACCAGCTTCAAGGTGGCTACCACGGTCTGTTGAGGGGGGACCGCACTGACGGTGCCGGCGTTGGATTGGCTGTATTCAGTCGCGAATACCATAATTTGGCGGTCTTCTCCGCTGGTGTGTTCGTGGTACGACAAGCAAAATGGCAGTCCTGTAACCGGCAAACTTGTAATGAGCCCCTTAATCTTTGTCACTGAGATATGTTGAGCTTAAAGCTAAAGACTTTCCTAAATTTCTTTAGACATTTATTTACGAAGGATGCAGATGAGAGTGGTGTATTGTGGTCATTTTTCTCTGTAGGAAGTTGGCCTGATAGTCAAGAAAATGTACTCCTTATTCTAGGCATGTCTTTTGACTGTACTTAGAGTAACTGTGTTGTTGACATTTTAAAGGGCAATGTTTCACAGAAAACATCCTTTGCTTGTCACTCTTCAGTGGAAAAGCTTCACAATCTCTATGCAGAGGTGAAAAGTGTATTTCAAGCTGGACATTCAAGGGTGTTAAAACAAAAAAGCCATTATACTGCACTCAATCATAGTATACCAACAGCTTTTCAATAGCATATAGCAGTGGCATATATTGTATAACCATATTTCCTAAGAAGTTAGAAAAATAGGTACATTCTAGTTAGACAGAACACATCCAAGGTGAATAATTCAAACATTACTTGCTTACTACTCTAATCCAGTGGATACATTTTATCTCGATCTCCATTAGAGTATCACTTTCATCAAAAATACATTTTGGCTCTATGTCCTGCAAAGAGGTATATGACATATCTAGTGCCATTGCAAGTATGCTGTTTCTACTGTTGTCCCCATAACTATGAATATGTTACACTTTCAGCATAATCTACCTTCTACTGCTTAATTTACAGATTTAAACAACATAAGTTTCTAGCAGAAATAAATCAAATATACTAATAAAAAAGACCACTTATGGTGCCGTGCAATGCCTTGCAAATCTATTGCTAACTGCAGCATTCATGTTGAAACACATGCCACTGAGGTGAAACTTTCCCATACAACAATAATGTGTATATGTAGGGTGTGAAAATAAAAAAACATAGCAAAGCAATACTGCCACAGGCTGTGCAGTGCTATCTCATTATTTGCCTTTAGCAGTTGCATAATTTAATTATCAGTGCTGCATAATTTGGATCTCCTTTTCCACATAATTCCTGTAACCCAACATTCGAAAGTCAGTTAACTTATTTCGGCTAGCAGTTTTAATGTATTCAGTGGCCATTAGTGAAAAAAAACATGGATCACTTTTTCAGGTGCATAACAGGGTGCTAGAAAAGGTCAGTTTAGATACAAAAGAATGTGAAAAATTCTGCAGTGCGAATTCCAGGGGATATCCCAAAGTATACACACAATATTCAGCTCTATCATTATTATTTAGCCACAATTCCAAAAGTACAAGTAGACTTGCTGAGTAGATTTTCACAACAAATGCTTTGTCTGAGAATACACTGGGCACCAGTGGAGAAAAACAAATTAAACTCTTGCATTCTGACACATGTTGGCAATGTAGAAAGGCAGTTGGTATCTACAAACATTTACTTATAGAAATTCTAAAAACCTAGTGTTTTCAGTATTCCGTTAAAAAAATAATGAATATGGTTGTTAATGAAAACATGGCAGTCAATACCTGATAGATGGATACTGTTCAATGATGTTTCGATGATAGCAATATTTGACCCAACATCCAAGGTTTGAGTATAAAAATCAATCAGTAACTTTTAAAATTAAATCACAAAAATATACGACAAAGTAAAAATGTACTTGAAGGGATCAAATTCATTACTACCATTCCAACTGGCCAGCAGTAGTCAAAGTGTTGGACTTTTGAGGTGTCAAATTTACTATTTGCATGGCAATTCAAGAGGCGATTGAGAGACTAGTCAGATTTACTATTTTAATTTCAACATGAACACCAGAAGGGAACGTGTTTGAATTTGTTGGGGCAGATTTACTATCCACACTCCAGCATAAACCATAGTAGTGATGTTTTTGGACTTCGGAGGGATCAGGGTTACTATTCCCACTCCCACTTATCAACAATAGGGAAGGTGTTGTACTTTGGAGGGGTTACATTTACTATTCCTACTCCCATATAGGCAACACTAGGGAAATTGCTAGACTTCAGTTGGCTCGGAAGTACTATTCCCAACTCAGTGTAAGCAACAGTAGGGAAAATGTTGGACTTTGGAAGGCTCAGATTGATTATTACCACCACTAAATTAAACGAAATAAACATAAAATAGACATTTACAAAATAAAGAAACATAAAATATGTTTCCATAATTATATAAGAAATATCTAGTGTCTTTAACATGATGTAATTTATAACAACAATTAAACCTGAACATATTAAATTAGCAAAGTTATAAACACAATTATATCAAACAGTTTGACCAATTAAAACATTATAACATAGATTTAAAACACTTTCAAACGTGAAACCCTAAATTCATACACTCATAAAAAAATTACAATTATACTAAAAAAAGTAACAATGCACATAAATGCAAAATACTAGTGTTATTAAATAAATTATTAACATAAAACACAATCTAGAGCCTTATGTTTAAAGATATTTTTTGGTCACAAATGCTCTGATTTACAAAATCATGGCCTTTGCAAAAGCAAAATAGCTTTTGGGTGTGTTCAGAACACAAATAATGATTCAGTAACTTGTTACTGAATCCCAACACCTATTTGCACCTACATACTGAATCGTAACTTGAAAAGTACATGTTTAGGCGTCCCTCTCAATTTTTGATTTCTGATGGTAATTGCACTCACAAATCAATGAAGGGTTACCAATGCCTAAAAGGAAGTGGTAACCCACCAGCAAATGGCAAGGGGGCCTTTAGCGACCCTTTTCCCTTTTGCCAATGTTGAATAAAAACTCTTTTAAAGAGTAGGCAGTGGTTCCTCTGATTACTGCTTACCGTTAAAAATATGTTTTTAAAACCTGTCTTTTTTTTTTTTTTAAGTCTCCAGTTTCCCTTTAAGCAAAACTGGCTGTGTTTAGAAAAAAAAAAAGAATTGCTTGATCTGAAAACAATCATATGGTGGACTGCTGGCCACAGCAGGCCACCATCCCTGTGATGGCAGTGATTCATAGTGGGTCACAATTTACGACCTGCCTAATGCATTCTAATGAGATAGGTCAAACTGCAAGCCTCGACAAGTATGAATTTTGTGAACCATTATGTTTGCATATATGTTGGTTTGCAAAAAAACAATGCATTCAGTAAAAGTTGGTGCACAGACTGCCACCACTTTTGCTGAATGCTTTGTATGAACATAAGGCCCAGAATTCATTAACATACAATTTATTAAAAATAACTAAATAATTCACAAAATCAATTACTTACATGAACAATCAACAATTAAATAAATAACTACCATTGTCAAATATATATATTGAATAATTTAAAACATATTTCACACAAATGTTAATCAAATGAACTAATAAAACTTGTTTTAAATTCATATAGTAAATAAAATATTAAGAAAAACAACCGACCTGTTCCTCTTCAAACCCAACAACCTGCAAATGAATTAAAAAATGATATGAAATAAAATAAAATATATTACCAAATCAAACAAAAAGAACTGTACTAGAAATAATTACACACTACTAACATTTATTTTGTCATAGTGCAACGTTTTATCCTGTTGACATAATTTCAAATATTTTTGTTGTCAGAGATGTGTCCGGTGCGTATTACCTTATAAGTACTAAACATGTTGTTAATTTGGATTGTCAAGGCACTTGTGACATTTCATTAAAATGAGAGCTAAATTATAGTGCTTTAGTTTATATTACATAATCAACAGATGAATTCTTGCTTTTCTGGTACATCTGGTACATCTCATGCCTGCTGCTGTGGTTATGTAACTACAACTTTGGTATCTCATGAATAATTTATGTAGCTTCTGACAGACACCAGACCAACAAAACTTTCTGACATCACGTATTCAATATAATATGAAGACCACATAAACTTTTTACCCAGGAAAATTCATCGATTTATTCCTCCTGAAGATCACCACATTTTTATTTAGCCTATTGTGATCTCTACTGTCTTGGTAACAACAATCTGTTTTGCCATTATGTAGTGTTGGTGCTCATTTATTGATCTTTGTTCTGGTTTTTCTTCAATTTAAAATTCATTTTAAACTGTTATGCATTAAATATTACCTTGCACAAATATTTATTTGGGTGCACATTACATTTTTATGGTCTTCACCTGCCAGAAATATAGGGTATAATTGATCACCCCTGGATGATATGATGTGATAGTCATGCATGTCACCATTAAGGATTAACAATATTGTTTGCAACAGCAGTGATTATCTTGTTTCTCTCTTCATCTAGACCTTGGGGCAGAAACAGTGCCAAGCAGAGGCCATTCCCTGTAAAACATCTCTTTGAGCCGGAGAACACACTCTCTTCCCAAAAACCAGATGAAGTACAACTGCTGTCTAGAATGGGACAGTACTTAGCTTGCTTTGAAAGTACTCACTAGATATCGAGCCACTCTTACACATGTTTTGCTCAGAACTCAAAAACTTCTCTAATCAGGACACTGTGCAATCACTATGGGGTTTAGATTTGGGGTTTAGATTTTCCAAGGTCTAGTCATTTCCAAATGTTGTCAAGCATGACACAAAGGGGCACTCAGGTACTGTGGCAGGAAAAGCACTCTGGTATGGAAAAAGACAAAAGTATCCCATAGTTGCTATCAATTTGTGCGGGGAATCGCCATATTTTCCATAATGCACCAATTAAAATGCATATGATGTTGCAGTCTTGCACACATATGCCACTCACATTTAGACATCTGGGCATCATATGTAGATCACAGGAACAGCTGCAGTATATGCATTTCCAGGGTATGTATGCTGCATTATTTGGTTGGTGTGCCCACAGTTTGATATCTCCGGCTGATGGTGTTGCGGAGGAGGCTATTCCAAGTGTGACGTAGTAGATGTGCGACGTGTGAAAATGTTGAATAAACTGGTGTGTACTGGAGCATGGCTGGCGTAATACAGGCACATATCCCTGCCCCAGTAGCCCTCTGATGGTAGGGAAGGTGTTTTGACAAGTATGCACTGCTATTGACCTCACATATTCTGATGTACAAGTCTATGTTAGGGGTCATTCAATATGAATGTAAAGATCTGGAAAGGACAGATTGTTTTTCCCCAGGTTCATGGCCCTTATGCACCCTGTTGATGGGAAGTAAATAGGCCTATCAGACTCAGTAACAGTAGATTCCGTGCTAAACAAATTGTTGGGGTAAATGTCAATAGAAGCAGGAGCCATGACTTCTAAAGACTGTGCACACCAAGGAGTATGCTATGCTGAAAATGGTGCATACATGTTCTCACCGCTCTTTGCATGATGAGGTCCCTAAACTACTGTCTCAGCAATATGCAAACCATGATATTACTGTCTCACATCCTTACCCAAAGTTTATGGTTCAAAGTTTCTAGCCTTCATTACCAGTGAACATTGTTGATATTCATCTTGGAGTCTGCCCCAGACTAAGTACCAAACTTATGATCCTCTGTGGGTCTCTTACATTCAGTTGCTCAAACAGTACCTAGACAACCAGTTGGTCTGCAGCCCATCATTCCATCTGGCTGTTGGTCAGTCTTAAAGAGTGTCTGAAGTTTCAACACAGCATGGTTTGCTGCTCAATCTCCCTGTGTCTCATATGGAGCCCTAACATTCACTGGAATTTCCTGCGGAGGGTATTTGGACTGAAGTGGTCAAAACATTTCTTCTACAACACAGGAGGATAGATTTTTGTTTAAGGAGAGAGCTCTGCTGAATAAGGAGATTATTCCAGTGAATAATGTTCGCATGTCTTAATCCTGTTCCTGATACCACATGCTTACTATCATCTCAAGCTGGTGTTGTACCTTCATCTGTATATGAGCAACAAGAAACAAGCTATTGGTCACATGTCACCTTCTACGGTGGGTGAAAGGATGTTTATCATTTATCTAAAGTAATGCTGCTAGACACTAATGCCATGTGTGGTGACAAAAGAAGCCAGTGCATCAATTTGGGGGCCTCATTAGGTTTTCTGGAGGCCCAAGGAAAGTGTTCAGTGATAGAGATTCAGTGATCATTCAGTTGATAAGAGTGCCACCAAACTGAAAGGTGCTCTTGGCATTTAAGCAACACTTCTATGATGTGCAGTGTTAATTTGGATGGCCAATATTGTTGCAAAAGTCTACATAAACAGGCAGTATGGCCCCCATTTCAGACTGTGGGCTGAGGAGGTGGAAAATATTTTTCATTGGTCTGAGTTTTGCAGTTCCTTCTCAAGTGCAGTGCACCTGACAAGTGTGGACAATCAGCAGACAGATCATCCAACCGGGTCTTCCTGTCACTGAGGGACTGTCAAAGATCCAACCAGCCCAAGATGGCTGTTTCTGCCACCAGGAGAAATCATTTGGTGGATTCACACCATACCCATTTTAATGATTGACTGACACGGGGTGGATGCACTTGCCTCTCCTGACTACAGAGTCTTCTCTGTGCCTGTCCCTCTTTAACACTGATTCCTCAGGTGTTGTGCAATATTCTTAAGGAGGAAGCATAAGTAACTGCAATTATGCCGTGCTGGATTGGCAGGGAGTGGTTTCTAGACTGTTTTCCTAAGCAGCACAACCAGTGTGGATGCTAAGGCGGGTTCCAAGTCCTTTGTCCTTTTAAATTCAACAAAGATAAAACTATCAGGATCACTAAATTGAGATATAAACACAGCCTCTCATCCTGTGTTAAAAAAGCAATAATTTCCTTCAGCTCAGAGCAAGCTTAGGAAAGGTATAAAACACCCAAGCCCACCGCAGGGGAGTTAAGCAATAAAGACATAATAAAGTGGGAAGCACCTCAATAGACCTGAGGCCCTCAGAACAGGAATTAAACGTTTCCTTGTAAATGGACAATAAAATATAAAATGGAACAAGCTCTTTGAGTGTCTCTAATCACATGGACAAACAAGGATAATGGAAGAGTCGTGCTGTTCTAAAGGGAAACAAAGGGGAGATTTAATAGTCCCCAATATAAATCAAGTTAGGAGCATCGTTTGTGAAGCTGGGATCAATACGTACTCATGGTTTTGGGATTTAGTTAGCTCACCTCCTTCCTTTCCCTCTCCCTAAAATCCATAATCGACTTTCTAAGATCTGTCCATTTTAGTTAGCTCATGCAGCTTGGAAAAAATAGCTGGTCTGCCCAGTATCGTACAAACCTGCTTGATATAACCAACCAACTGAATCCTACTGCCCAGATAACTGGACACTCATCATTAATATTTCTAAAAAATGTGACATACGTTTTACACTGAACTGAAAACCATAAAAACAAGGGAGCCAGGATCACCTCATGTCCCACAAAATCAAGTTCAAGCCTCTGGATAGATATCATAAGTAGGACAGCTAGGTGGAAAACCTGAAAGACGACTGCAAGCTCTATTGTCCTCAGCCTGTAAATCACTGGCCTTTTTTATACTCCTACAATCTTGAACCTAACTTAAATTAAAACTAGTATGCATTTTCTTCTATAAAATTACAGAATGGGAGCAATCAGCTTCTTACCAATTATTGTGGATGCCAAAATAAAGACAAGCCCAACTGAGTTCATAAAGCACTGTCTTTTCCTCTCAATGCATAGAGCTCAAGTGCCATGCAAATCAAAGATAATGCTGAGATATCTCGCTATTGGTTTGCCCTTGATTATCAAAAAACATGATTTTAGATTCCTGGGACAACACACCATGACAACCCTATTCCTAATACCTAGCATATCTCAGCCTTTTGCAGTCAGGGCTGACTCTAGCCCATTAATGTATAATAAAAAAAGAATTGGGGAAGAACACAGCCCTGCCAAGCGCCTCAATCCATGTGAAATGACTCTGTGCTTTCTCCATTCAACCCAGCCCTAACTGAGGCTGTAAGATCATAGTGTAAGGCACAAAGGAAGCCCTCTAAAACCTTTTCAACCCCCATGGATTACAATATAGACCAAAGCTTTCATGTCACCACTGTCGAAAGTGCAAGAGAGGTCCGTAAAGGCCTGGTAGATGGGACTTTGTATACTTTACATAGCAACTCCACATTTGTTTATCAAAAGATTTAAGTTGTGGAACTGTTCCATTAACCTTAGCCCAGTCCCAAATCCATATTGGATGTTAGAGAGAACATCAGTATCAGAAACCCATAAGGGAAGTCATTCCAGAATAATTTTACCTATGACCTTCACTGTGGAATCTAGAAGAGAGTTGGGTCGATATTGTCTAGGATTCTGGTACTCCCTTTTTTAAACACTGGCACAATAATGTCTGTTTTCCAGGCCTTGGGAAAACCAAATTTGTAGGCAAGATTAATACAAATAGTAAGGAAAGGGGCCCATAGATCAGAAATGAGTTTGTGAAAAGCTCCATCTGGACCTCATCCTCTCCAGGAGATTTTCTGGAGGGGCTGAGGTTAATGGCCTCAGTTAATGGCTGAGGTTAATGTCCCCTCATTCAGTGTAAACTCAATGTCCATAGGAACACTATGTAAAATTTGATCTTTTGCATCATAATCAGTTACATTAGAGCAATAGATCTAACAACAGCGATCCAACCACTGTAGAAGGTAAATGTTTATGCTCAGATGTTTGTAACAAAACCTAAATGGCTAACTGTGGCAGAACTACTTGGCAACCTTGACCTTAAAAGAGAAAAACAGTTTGCCCCAGATATCTAACTGAAAATCTGTTATCCTTTTTGTACAGAGCCTGCTTGTAATCTCTGCTGAAAGTAGCTAGCTAGCTTTATTCCTCAGTTTTAAATGAAGGCATTTTCTCCAAACACTAAAAAACCGTGATAGTTGACTTTCTATCGGAGATTTCCCTGGCTTCATTAAGAGAGCACTGATAGTATGAACCAGTTGCAAAAAAGCCTCAACGGAACTCAGAGAAACTGACACAGGTGTAAGCCATCTGACAGCCTGTTTCAGAGGACTAACACATAGTTTGAGCTGAATGTCCTTCAAATTTGCTATCTCCCCAAACTAGTCTGTGCCAACTTACTTTACTGGCATACGGCCTGATTTAGAACTTGACAGATGAGTTACTCCATCACAACAGTGACAGATACATAGTCCACCGAAATCTAAATCCCATAAAATAGAATAGGATTTAGAATTCAGTGGATGGGATATCCTTCACTGTTGTGAGGGAGTAACTCTTCTGCTGAGTTATAAATCAGGCCCTAAGTCCCTATTGTACACCACTACTTTCTTTGGTTTCCACTGGGGATTTGTAGGATAATAGTAAGTGAGTTTTGGTTGTTAGAAATGTTGGGCTGAACTACCACCACTATAATTCAATTTCATAAGAACCTTGAAATAAAAATATAATCAATTACAGACTGACAGCTACCACCAAGACTTCCGGAGTATATGATGTCAGCAAAATTTATGACATTACAAAGGTCAAAATTCAACAGACATACAACAGGCGTCACCTATGTGTTACCTTTTGAGTCAACAGACACAAATATTCACAGATCACTAGCTAATGACAGCTAATGACATTTTTCCTACCATGACATTTAAATCCCCAAGATCAAATCGCAATTGGTAGTCTCAAACCAAGAGGTTAAACTTACCCATGCTCGCCCATCTACTGAAGCATTATCCAAGCTGAGTAACATATAAAACCATCACAAAATACATCACTGGTAGTCTAGGTTTCCTGTAACAATACCATGGCATATGATTTAATGTAGTTGACTCAGTGTTCCATACACAGATTCCTCAATATTCCAGCAACTAGCTGGATGTAATGCCCTAGGTAATGACATAGCTCCTGGTACAGAGGGGAACTCTAAGATGATAGAGCTCACAGTCTGAACTCTTAGGCTCGGAGGTCGATTGCTGAGTCAAACAATCATGGTACTCAACAGACCTGGTACTCTGATCATCCACTGGTGATCCTATATGTCAATCATTCGTAGGTATGTCTAGAAAAGCTGAAAACTGCAATATGTAGGGAGTAGGGTGTCTACAAGTGAGTGAGATGCATAATTTAGCTCATCTGCTGACATGCTCTCAGATCTCTGTAAAAAAAAAAAAACAAGGGCAGGACATTTTTGGGCCTTGGCAGACTAACCCAAAAGCAGATTATTTAATCAATTCCTCAACAATATTCAGGGTTCTGAAATTAACTATTAAACCATGTGCTTCAAACTCCTTCTCCATGGGGTCCGCCCAGCACACTCTATGAGAAAACAGGATATATTTAAACACCTACACCCTGCTCTTTATGTTGCCATGTGACCAATGGGTACCCTTTTTGTTGGACATGGACCTGTCTGCAAATGTTTTACCTTTACCCTCCACCTTTTTTGTTGAATTTGTATTAATTGGCCTGAGGTCTCTTTGTACTTTACCTTTGCTAGCGTGTGCTAAAGTGCTTGTGCTCTCTCCTTTAAACACAGTAAGATTGCCTTAGACCTATTTGCCCTATTTAATTTACTTATGTCTCTTGTAGAGGCTATATACCGCATACCTAGGACATTAAATTAAATGCTACTAATAGGTTTGCAGCACTTATAGTGCCATCCACTTATGTAGACCCTTACAACATGTTCAAGGTCTGCCATTGCAGCCTGAATGCAGTATTAAACTGCCAATTTGATGTGCCAATATAACTACCTTGGCAAGCCTTTAACTTCCCTTTTATTGCATATAAATCACCCCTAAGGGAGGCCCTAGGTAGCCTATATTGCAGAGTATATTGCAATTAAAAGGTTGACATTTACTTTTAAGTTTTACATATCCTGGTAGTGAAAAACTCTTACATCCATTTTTCACTACTCTGAGGCCTACCTGTCCACAGGATAACATTGACTCGCCTTATTATATTTAATAAGTGCTAAATTTTGATTAGAAACAGGTAGCATTTCATGGTTGGTGTCTATAAAATTATAATTCCACTCCTCTTTTTTTTTTAAACAAATTTGTTTATTGGTATTTCAAATAGTAGATATCCTTATTCATAAAGCCATAGCATGTTACGCGGGCATACCATTCACTTTACTGTACTGTCCTTAAATATATATTACATGCATTTTAATACCACTAACTCAAGGTAACCTTTATTGCATTCATACCCCAGGGTGTAAAATTGCAGTAGAAACGTCTTAGGTGTTTCCATTTCTGAGTGGCAAGTTTGTGAGACAGGGAGTCGTTTTCCATCAATTGTATCTCTGCAAACCTGTATACCCGTCTTACTCCATAGCTAAACCAATAAAGGAGTATGAGTAAATGTAAATAAATAATCAGATAGCCTATTAACGTGCCCATACATGTTTAATGCATCCATGTGGTGCGTGGTTGCAGTTGCCAGATCATTTTGTACATCTCTGCAGTCCCCTCCACCTTTCAATATCCAGTGGGGGGCTTCTTCATAAGCGGGGGTGGGGCAAGGGAGAACGTCAGGTAGACCGAGTATGGGGGGGCTGGGGAGGGAGGGAAGGCCTCTGCCAAGTATGTATGGCTGCTGGGGATAAGCTGGGGGTTAGTGCTCATCAGCCCCTGGTCCATATTGGACCGGTGTCCCCTCCGACTTCTCATATGTGGCAACATCTAGTGTTTCCCAGGTGTCTGCCACCTCTGCCCTCATGGGAGCTATTGGTCAGTGCCTCAGTATCCTCATCTCCTCCCTCTGCAATGCCCTTTCCTCTACCCTTGCCCAGTGTGTGACGTCCACTACCCATCCCATATGTTCAACCTAGGCCCATGCTTATTTTTCAAGGCCGTTTCCGCTCCCCTGGTGCCTGCACCAATGCCAGGTTGCAAACCTGTTCCCCACCTTTTTTAATCAAGGTATATCGAAAAGTCCCAGTAAACATACCGCCGTTCCATCATCTAATTGTCTGTTTAAAACGTTGTTGAGCCGGGCAATGACTCCTTCCCAATAGTGTCTTAGTGTTGGACATTCCCAAGTCATATGGCGGAAGTCTGCTTCAGTCAACTGGCATCAGGGGCATGCTCTTGTCATCACCCCATATATCTGATTAGTTCTTTGCGGGGAGAGGTAGGTCCTGTGAACGTAATAATAGTAAGTGAGTTTTGATTGCTATAAATGATGGGCTGAACTACCACCTTTATATACTTCAGGCGCGTTTTTCATGAAAGTTTGTGTGCATACGCTAACGTTTTTGCCATTTCGGTGTCCGTCATGTTTCTGCCTATGTCTTTGTCCCATTTGAGTCATAGTCCGTCTAATGGTCGTTTAGTCATCCCATTCAGGGCCTAGTAGATCCATGTGACCAGATGAGTTCCCCCACCAATAACAAGCATAGTCTGGAGGACTGCAGTCGTGGGAGGCTCTTCGCTGCTGTCACCCCACAACTCCTTCAGTGCACGTGTGACAGCCTTATAAATTAAGTATTGGCCAGCAGGTATACTCTTTTGTTCCATCAAATCCCCAAAAGGTACTAGCATCCCCTCTTGGAAATAGTGTTAATCCCCACCGCTGTTCAGTGTTTTATTTGTCTGGGAGTGAAAGAGGTAAAGGGTTTGCCATGTGGAATTCCAATAAAAAGCAGGGCCGGAGCATAGATGTTAGACGTGCTTGTTCTCCTAAGGGCTCTACGCCATGCAACCATGGCTGTGGACACCAATATGTTTGGTCTGGGATGAACTTGTCTCCCCTGGAGCAGTCGTACCAAGAATTCCTCCCCCTGCTCAGCCCCTCCATCTAGGGTAGTCTCTAATAAGTCTTACCCATTTAGCCACTGCGCCGGCCACTGAAGTTCAGCCAGAAGATAGTATAGCTTGAAGTCAGGGACTCCGAGTCCCCCTCTCTTGGGTGATAGGCAGAGAGTTCCCAGTGCTACCCAGTGACCTTCCTTGACCCACACCAGTTCTCGCAATAGTGCGTCTAGAGTTCGTAACCATGATGTCAGAATGTGCAGCGGCAGGTTGGTAAAATAGTAAAGGAGTCAGGGGAGCATCACCATCATGGAAAGTGTGACCCTGGCCATGGTAGGTAACTTTAACGAGCACCAGAAAGCCACTGCAGCTTTCAGTGTGCGATATGCTCCACCCAAGTTACCCTCACTAAGGTCCCTTCAATTGTGATAGATCTGAATTCCCAGACATCGAAATGTTCAGGGAGCCCAGAGTACGTCTTCGGGCACAAAAGTGGGTATGACACCCCTCCGAGCATCAGGAACACACACATCTTCCCTCTGTCGAGTCGTAGTCCTGAGTGTCTACCAAAGTCCTCTAGCATCTGGAACACCTGGGGTAGCATGGCATTCCCATTTCATAAGTAAATAAGGAGGTTGTCTGCATAAAGGGAGATGATGTGTGGGACCCCTCCTCTAAGTATGCCCCACACCCTAAAACTCTCTGCCAGCTGTCCTATGGCTATAGCAAAGAGCAAGGGTGAGAGCTGGCAGCCCTGTCTGGTTCCCCTGTAGATAATGTAACTGTTGGATATCATGCACCCAGTCTTGACCCTTGCTGTAGGGTGGGTGTAAAGTAAATTTACCCATCTCCCCAATCAGGTCCTAGGCCCATTCTCAACATCACAGCCTCCAGGTAGTTCCATTGTACTATGTCAAAGACCTTTTCTAGGTCTACTGATACTATCATTGCTGTTGGGTTAGGCAGGTGTTGATCGTTATAAAGTAGCGTGCAGAGCCACCGTAGATTGTGTGATGTGCTCCGCGCAGGAATGAACCCATTCTGGTTGTCATGAATGAAGTTCCACATATGTGGGAGCAATTGAGTTGTATTACGAGTGGGCGGAAGTCAGCAACAGTCACCTTGTATGTTTCCCTTTGGGAAGGGATATCACCAATGCCTCCCTAGTGGAGGGAGGTAATTCTCCCTTCTCTTAGGCCTCCATGTACATTTACACAAGTCGTGGTGTCAGTGCTCCTACAAATCTTTGATAAAATTCAGGGGGAATACCGTTGGTGTTTTTCCCCGTTACCAGAGCCTTGATAGCAGTCTGCACCTCTTGAACGTCCACCGGTGCTGTTCGCCTTTCTGCAACAAATGTGTTCTCAGGTGCAAGCCCACCAGGTAGTTGTGGAGTGCCCCCACTTCCGCAGGTGGCAGTTTGCTGTATAGGGCCATGTTGTAAGATCTAAACTCATCATTAATGTGTGCCAGGGAGTACAGAAGAGTCCCATGCCTAGCCTTCTGTTTTCCGGTCTAATCAGCCAGGCCAACAGCCTCCCCGCCCTCTCCTCTTCGTGGTCATTTTTATCTTTGTGCGATATGTGTGACTCAGTCAGAGATGTTGCTGCCCTACCACTCTTTCGTTGCGAGGCTGATCCCTTTCTTCGGCATCTAGGAGTGGTGGGTTCATTCGTTCCCAGGTCATCCGTCCAAGATTTATACGTTTCAAGCCAGGCCCATGTCTCTTCAGGGATCAAACAGAAATGGGTGCGGCTGTCTTATATTATCTTTAATTTTGAAGGAAATAGCAGGGCGTACCAAATTCCTTCTGTTCTTCAGGCCCTCTTCACTTTTGTATAGGATGCCCTTTTTGCCTGCCCTGCTTCCGTGTAGTCCTGAAACATATTGACTCGGCTGTTCTCCACCTGAATGGGGCCTGTTTCACGTGCTCTCTGAAGTAGTAAGTCCCGATCCTTGTAGTACAGTAGCTTGGCCACGACTGGTCTGGGGGTCCTTCTTGGCGCAGGAGGTCTGGCTGGGACTCTGTGCGCTCTTTCCAGTGCAAAGAATGGTGTGAGTTTTTGCTTGCCCACAAGCTCTTTCATCCCAGGCTCCAGGTAGGCCACCATGTCTGTGCCCTCAACCCTTTCTGGAAGTCCTATGATATGTACGTTATTATGCCAGCTTCGGCCCTCCGCATCTTCTGCCCTTTGCTCTAGCCTTTATACTCTGTCTGTGAGGTGAGTGAGTTGGGCTTGTTGCGCATGATGCATCGTGCCCAGTCATTCAGGTCTTCCTCTGTGTTTTACTACCCTATCAGTCAATTTCCAATGATCAGTTCTCAGGAGGCCCAGCTCTGCAGAAACTTTCCCTATCTCCTGCCGTAGGTTGTTCTTAGACTCCTGAATCGCCTCCAATATCTTCTGCATGGTGTCATGCATTTGTGATGGCTGGGTTGCTGTCTGTGGTGTCATTGTCCTGGCACTCTGCCCATTTTTTGGACTAACAGCTCACAACCCTTGCGGTTTAGGGTGCTTTTTCCCCATTAGGATCGCTCTGCAGTGTTTAACAGGTTCTAGTCAGCGTACTTATGCGCAGGTTGGGTGGCGACCTCTTGCCACCAATGTTGGTCCCTTCTTTGCCGTTGGGGTCTCCCAATGTCCCAGCAGTTCTTTCAGCTCCCCTACAGAGCGAGGACTCCGAGGTTCCAGACCCTCTGCCCACGTGTCTTCACAGCCATCCCTGGTTGCTATTACAAGCCTCATGGTTCTTTAGTCAGGTGGATAGACCTAGGTCACTCTGTTGTCTTCGCCACTCTCAGTCACAGTTGATCCCCCTGGGGGGGCTTCCCCTACTTATGCCAACACCTACCTTGTCTGTCATCTGACATCGCCCTCCTCTGCATTGCCATGGCTTCTCCAACGAGCTCCGGTGGACATGCCTGCTGGCCCCTTCTTTCACTCCTGTGATTAGGGCTATCTCTCAGTATTCAGGCCCCTGCACCAGGGGGATGTCTTCGCCCAGTGTGCCCCCCTCAGCGTTGCCATGTTCTTACTTCCTAGATCTGAGAGGTGCACCTGCCGGCATTGCCTGTAATCCCAGGGGTGGGGTGCTGTGTTTGCCTCTATTTATAGAGTTTTGCATTAGAGACGCTCCCGGTAGGCCACACCAGTCATGTACTGCTCCTGGCATGCCTCACCGCCGGTGTGCTGAGGGCCTTTTGCTCCCATTCGGCTCACTTTTGGTGCAGCTGCCTTGCGAGATGTGGTGGGGGAGAGGCCGTTGTTCCTCAGGCTTGTTCCGCTCCCTTTACCTCTCCTCGACTTCATGCTTCCTCGCTAGAGGGTCCCGGGGACATGGCACCTTCTGCACTCCTAATGGCTGCAAGAGTTGAGGCACCAGCATCGTGGCCACATCTGAAGCCTGTATCGGGTTCCCGCCTCTGTTCAGCACCGCCATGCACCCGCCATCTTGTACAGCTCTGCCGCCTCAGCTCACGGTTTTGTTATTGCTGCTGTGTGCCCGGTGGGGGAGAGGGGTTGCTGGCAACCCTCCTCGGTTGGCTCAGGCCTCTGGCTTCCGTTAATACTCCTGCTGCGTTGCAGCGCCGGGAGTGGCAACGGGGATTGCAGGATTCATTAAGGGCTGTCCTGGAGCTACTCCTCTATGCTGCTGCCATCTTCGCCAGTTAGCTAAGCCCTCCTAATTAAACTCCTCTTTAATAGCAAAGTTGGATTTTACAATACAATTTTAAATATGCCAGTTTTAGAAAGCTTGCATTTTCCTGCCCCTGCTATTTGGCACCTGTAGCCTATCCTAGCTCATGTTGTTACACTGTAGGTCTGCAGCTGGCCTGTGGTGTCCCATTCTCGAACTGCAACGGCGTCCAAAGTTCATATTTTGCCCTGTCTGGCCCGCTGCTGTCCTTTTTATGGCCAGCAGTGGTGTTGCGAATGTCTTCTGCGATGCTCAATTACTAGATAAATACTCATCACGGGTAGCTGAGTACCCACAGTGACTCTCATTGTTGTCACTGGTTTCCTTACCCATTGGGATCCCTGGGGCAATGTGTTTTGTGTTCTTTCTTGGTTTCGGGCCTGGTACCATGCTCCCATGGTGCTTTGCACATTGTTTCCAGCATGCTATGGGGTAATATTTTTCCCAATCCACCATGGCGTTTTCTCTGTTTTTTTCTTATGGAGCACTTCCCTATCCAAGACGGTGATCTTTCTCTTTCCTGTTTTGTCACTTCCTGCTTTTCAGAATAAATGGGGCTGGTGTCCTTTTTTCCCTTGCATTGCAAATATTCCTTGCCTTGTGGTGTGCCCTCGCTCCTGCTGGCTGTTTTGTTGTTGTCCCAGATAGTGTTTTCTTTTCACTTCTCTTGCTTAGCTCCTGGTACTGCATCTTCGTCCTTATTCCTGGTTTCTGGTGTCTCTCTGGATTCTTCTTTCCATCTTAAAGTACCTGTTCTCATGAGGTATTTTCCCTTTGGGGTTTTTCCTCGTGGCACTCCTTCTGGGCGTCTTTATCACTGTCAGCAGCACAGTGGCTACAGCAAACGGTTTCCCGTACTTAGTACTGACCAGGACGTACAAGAATCGAGTCAAATCTGAGTGGTAAGAGGGGGTCAGAACTTGACATATGTGACTGAGTGTAGTTGGTAGTTGAATGTTATTTATTCCTCTCAGATAGTCACATAATAGAGGGATTAAGGCCCTCATTATGACATTGGAAGTAAATGCTGCCTACCTCTGTGCTGACGACCGCCAACTTACTGCTGCGCTGCTGAATATACGTTCACCATATTATGACACACACACACCAATCCGACAGAAGACAGCCACATACACAAATCCGCCAGCCCAAAGGCCATTGATAAACTAGCGGTCCCAAAACCCACACCGTTACGCCAACAGAACAACGGCCATCACATCATGACCCACGAATCACCACAGCGGACATTCAATGGCAGTAAACTATTGGCAATACATACAGCCGCGCTCACAATGGACACCCACAGACAAAACAATACCACCTTGGCCAATTCAAACAACACACACCTGACACCCATACACACACCACACCCACACCACTATAAAAAACACACCCACTTTACCCACAACCCTTTACCAACAACTGTTGCCTCCACAAGACCGAGAAGAAGAGCACAGAGACAACTAGACACACACACCACTCACACCCATACACCCCTCTCACACTCCACATCACACACCCCAACACATTATCCAACACACCCTTACCAACACAGATCACATAACACCCATGGTACCACAAAGGCACCCCCGTTTCACTGAGGATGAGTTAAGGGTCATGGTGGAGGAAATAGTCAGGGTAGAGCAACAGCTCTTTGGAGGACAAGTGCAGCAGATATCAATAGCAAGGAAGATGGAGCTATGGCGGAGAATCATGGACAGGTTCAATGCCATGGGACAGCACCCAAGAAAAAGGAACAGCATCAGGAAGAGGTAGAATGACCTACGGGGGAAGGTACATTCCATGCAGCAAGACACCAGCTCTCTAAATAGAGGACTGGCGGAGGACCCCCACCTCTTTCCCCATAACTCACAGCATGGGAGGAGCAGGTACTGGCAATACTGCATCCTGAGGGTCTGGCCAGAGTTGTAGGAGGACTGAACACTGGTAAGTAAACTTTTAACAATTATCACCCCCCATACCTGCATGCCATCACACACCCTCACCCTCACTCCCATCACTCCACTCCATCCCACACACTCCACCATCACATCACACTAATCCCAATGTCAAGCCCTGCATGCTGTACCAATGCATGGACACCGGTCCCAGCCCTACATGGACACTCATCATGGGGAAACTATCATAACCACTATACATGCACAAGCAAAAACTGTCAGGGGAACACCAACCATAGAGGTGAAACCACAGAAGTACAAATGTCAGACACCTGAAGCATAATACATCATTTACATCCCCACAGATACCCCAGACAATGTCACTGGAGAGGAGGTGCCACCACTATCTAGTCCCCCAACCGAAGGGGCCCACAGTGATTACAGTAACTACGGACGATCTACCTGGCCCGTCAGGGACCACTGGACAGTCGGTCACCCAAACCCAGTAACAGACCACCACAGAGCCTCCCCATCAGGATCCAGCACCACAGCAACCATCCAGTGTACCCACACCTCTATCCCCAGGACACGTCAATCAGGAGTGTGCCCACCTGTACAGGGACCCAGACAACACTTGCACACAAGACAATCAGGGACCTGGGGTCAGTGGCAGTGGGCACACCATTCACGGGACAGAGGCACAGGCCAACAGGGACACTGGGAGGACGTCTGTGTGCCGGGGGAAGGCAGGACCAAGAAACTGACTCTCCAGGAGGCACTCACCGAGATCCTGGGAGCCTACCAACATTCCCAGCACACGATGGGCCAGATCCTAGACAATGTGCAGAAGAACAGGTGGCTGCAGGAGCGACAGTATCAGGGGATCAGGGAGGACTTGCAGGCCATGAACACCACCCTAGTCTCCATAGCAGGGGTGCTGGCAGGCATGGCCAACATCATGAGGGAGGCAGTGTCACACCAGCAGGCCCCTACCACTAGCCAGTCAGCTGAACAGCCCTCCACTTCTGCTGCCGCTAGTGGCCAGGAGGCCCCGCCACAGGACCAACAGGCCACCAGCACCCCTCCCCTTGCAGAAGGTGAACCACCCCGCAAACGTTCCCTGTGAACCAGACAGAACACAGAGACACTTGCCACGACCACGGATAGGAAATGAGACTCTCCTGATTGTACCCCTTGTGTCCCACTCTGTCACCTTGTCCACCTTGAACTGCCATTGCTCCCCTTCCTATGTCCCCATGGACACTCCACCTGTGCTGCAAACAGACTGGAACAATACCCTGGACTTTCCTCTATTCTGTCATCACCCCATTCCATTGCACTTTCCCCTCTATATCTTAGCACTACAATTAACACCCTTGGATAAAACTAGACTACTAGTATTTCATGTATTGCAAATTTGTATTGATTTGAACAGCTACAACCATTGCAAATGAACTGTACATAGATTGAGCATAGAATGAATGACCTGTAGATGGCTGTTGTGGTCACACCAGGATAATGTGTCATATCACCAACATCTGCAAAATAAATATCCAGAGGTAACAGTAAGTAGGGCAAAGAAGTGGGTAATGCCAGCATGGCAATACCACACAGAATACACCAATAGTCATGGAAATGTGAAGTTGCACTGTCTCACCTGTGTGTCATTGGAAGTACTGACGTATCACAGATGTTCTGTTGTCTACATCCTCATCCTCTGCCTCCTCATCCTCACTCTCCTCAGGGTCCACTGCTGTCACAGCGGCATCTGCAGTCTCCTCATCCTGCAGAAACGATACATGGTGTTTGAGAGCCAGGTTATGCAGCGTGCCACTACTATCTGTCAGACCTTCTTGGGTGAGTAGCACCGGGATAAATCTGTCAGATGGAGGCACCTGAACCTGGCCTTCAGGAGGCCAAAGGTCCTTTCAATTATCGTTCTGGTTCACCCTTGTGCCTCATTATAACGTTCTTCTGCCCTTGTCCTGGCATTCCTCACAGGGGTGAGCAGCCATGATAGGTTTGAGTAACCAGAGTCACCTGCAAATATTGAGGGACAACATTTAGCCACACACTATCCTATATGGCTAACACCATAGGCACACACCAACATATACTGAGTGGGAACCTGGGCTCACCTATTAGCCACACCCTGTGACTCTGTAGTTGGCCCATCACATTTGAGATGCTGCTATTCCTCAGGACAAAGGCATCATGCACCGACCAAGGGTACTTAGCATTGACGTGGGAGATGTACTGGTCCGCCAAGAACACCATCTGCACATTCGTGGAGTAGAAACTCTTATGAGTCCTGAACACCTGTTCATTCTAGGGGGGGGTGTAGAAATGCAGTATGTGTTCCCTTCAATTGCACCAATTATATTGGGGATATGTCCCATTGCATAGAATCCGGCCTTCACAGTGGCCAAATCCTCAACCCGGGGGAAAGCAATGTAGCTGCACAGGTGTTTTATCAGGGCAGACAACACTCTTGTTAGCACATTTGAGAATATTGGCTGTGACATTCCTGCTGCCAAGCCCACTGTTACTTGGAAAGAACCAGTTGCCAAAAAATGGAGCACTGATAGCACTTGCACAAGAGGGGGATCCCAGTGGGGTGACGGATAGCAGATATCAGGTCAGGCTCCAATTGGGCACACAGCTCTGTGATTGTGGCCCTGTCCAATCTATAGGTGAGTATTACGTGCCTGTCCTCCAGTGTAGCCAAGTCCACCAGGGTTGGTGATTTTGACTTCCAAAAAGAGATGTCAAACCATAAAAATCTTCACCACAACTTCATCCAGTGGCTCCTCAATGACAACACTCCCTCGTCAGACATCACCTGCAGCCTTCCCCTCTGAACTTTACCTTCTCAGAACATTCTCTTCAGAATGTTTTCCAAGTCTGAAGGTAAGCACAACAACCTCATTCTTAAAATCTTCTGCACTATGGCCATTTATCAAGAGTTTTAAGGGCCAAACCCATGCCCGGGATGGTAACAATAGCCACTTCTGGCCCAGAACCACAATTTCGAACTTCCATAAGGGGGTTAAATTGACTGGCAGATGACATAGGTATGTGCAAAGTTCTTGCAGTAAAAGACAACCTTCTTTCTGCCAGTTGAATTTCTTTATCTATAACCCCCACAGGGCAATAAAAAAAACTTCTCAAGGTGGTGCTTTGATTAGTGGTATTTGACTGGGTGGGCTCTAATTTGCGGCTCTCCATAATTTGGGAGGCAAAAATCGCATTTCAACAAAAAACAAAACAGTCACACGTCAATCAGCCCTCAACTGTGAGTCAATTCAATAAGAAAAAAACAGACTTTTAAAAATGTCGCAGTACTTTGAAAAGATCTTTAAAAAACTGATCATGGGACCATGAGAAGGGCCCATCCTCCTCTGGACAATGACGGGTGAAGTCAGGAACGCCCTTCGCACAGGCTTTGCCTGGGTTGGGAGTTGTGCGGTTGGTAGTCCTGCCAGATCCCCGATGTCACAGATGGCTTTTCCCACACAGTAGAATACTGCAGGTGCTATATAGTGCAGTAACAGCAGACCTTTCTACTCTGGGCATAGTAGGGCACTTTGGGGCTGCTAGTCCTGCCAGATTATTGGTGTTACAGATGGCTCTTCCCATAGGGTGTGGCCTGTGTCTTGTCCTCCATCACAAATTTTACATTTCCTGCCTGAGGGGGTTCCATAAGGACTTTGTTGCAGCTATGTTCAAAGGATTTCAAAGGCTGGCCCATTCTCCCTGTTTATGATCCTGTCTTAATTCTCTTGGTGACCACTAAAAGACAGGAGAGAGAAGGGGGATTTAAAATGGTGGCTATAGTATCCTTCCAAAGTGAATTCCAAATATACAACATGGCTTGCAGACAGTAATCATTGCGAGGATGCTGGTACACCCTGCTGGCTACAGCATTGTCGCCGGCTAAATTATGAGCCGGAGACAATGCTGTAGCCTGTTTCCCGCTAGGCCAGCGTGCAGACTTACGTTTTGGCTGGCAGACCTACAGGGAAACTCTTAATGACTCTTGCAGGGAAGTCGCCACAGAGGCCGCGGAAACCCTGTCGGCAGTTTGGTGGACTGAGTTTTTCACCTGCCAAACTCTTAACAAGGCCCAAAATGTGGATTGCTTTATCACTGTTTTTTGTTCTGATCCAGACACTAGTAGGTTAGGGTATGATCAATAATACCTTGGAGCTCTTTGGTGGGATGGGATCCAAAGAATGATGATGTTTAGATTTAACTTGTGGAACACTATAAAATTAGTTTTTAGGAGTGTCTCAGATAAGATGAAGAATGAATTGATGTCTTTGAATTGTCAATTCTCCTTGTAGCAGTAGGTGGTTATTAGGTTCTTGTAAGAGGAGTGTTTGGTCCTGAGTTTACTGGGGGTAAATGTTAGGTGGGCAGCTTTGCCTTGACTTACATGGAACATACTGTGGAGTTATGTGCCTATCAAGCCCTATTTGTCAAATTCAGCTCTTTTGAGAAAAGGCTGTGTCACTCATTCAAATATTGACTACTGGGCCCCAACTGTAGTGATTATGGTAATTTACCACTGGTGTCCTAGGGTCCATCCTAAAATGGTTATATTAAATTTTTGCTGCACTCTCAGGGTATTGAGGGTCAGTAGCCACAGATCAAGGTAGCGAGGTAGTATGGGGGGCAAGAGCTTAGAACTCAGCAGTCACCCAGCCAGCAGTCAGCCAGCTGACCCAAAAACATACGTCATTATTCAGAACTTGACAGATGGGATACCCCAGCAAAATGTTGAAGGTATCTCATCCACTGCATTACAAGTGCCATAGAATATAGTCTACTTGTTTTACATTTTACAGCATACAGGACATTTATTTTAGGGTTAGGGGACTCAGTTGCCGTGTCCTGAAAAAAACATATAGGGGGCAGTTTAGGGATACTAGGCCTGGTGGCGTTGGTCCCGGAGGAACCACCCTGGTGCCAAAAACATTTTTTTTTTAACAAATGTTTTTCTAAAAAAGGTCAGTTAAACATAACATTTTAAACTCAACCACTGAAAATGTACCCATTATATATAGAAGATGTGACTATATCTCATGCCATTGCTGTGCTCTACTTATAAACTCACATAATACATCACTCATGACACCTTCTATGACATCATTGATAACATCACTGATGAAATCTGAAATTACATCATCAATGTCAACACTGTACATAGCGGGGTCCAAATTATAGTTACTTTAAAACTGATGAATTTCAGTGTATGTTTTAGTTTATTTGAATTTATGACCAAATTACAAAGTAACTTTACCCTTTATTTCTTTGAGATAATATATATTCACAAATCAGAAATAATAAGATGAGCAATAACGTATAAGAAACTTGGCCAGGCTGTAGCCAATCATTTTAACCTTTTGGACCTGAAATGTGTAGTGGAAATACATTTTTGTTCTTCGGTGTGTCAACCTGTTTGTGTAATTTGTTTCTGATTTCGAAGATAGACAGATGGACTCATCAAAGAACAAAAATATATATTTCCACTTCAACTTTTCCACTTACATGTTCCTCAGGTAGTACTAGGTTATTCTCCCAGTGACTACAAAGCTGACACTGATGGATTTTCAAAAGGTATCTTGTGTAAAGAATCAGTTTGGAATGGGAAATCAATGCAGTCCTGAGATCTCTTGAGAAATGCAATATCCAAGTATCCAAGTGTTATTTTCAATGATGTTCAAATGATATTCACTCTATCTGGATACAGTGATTTTAAATGCTGCACCCAGACGCTTTTGCAGTAGTCCAACAGTTATTCCTGTAAGACATGTTTCACCAAGGAAAATCTTCAAATCTGATAGCAAATAATCCACAAAGTTAAATTGATTGGATACAGACTGGTCAAGTTTCTGATTAATTATTGATGAATTGTGATTCCTGAAGCATATATGAAGGTCACTCAGGGCCCGATTCACAAAGGTAAAATTAGACCGAAAGTCTAACATTACGACTTTTTGGTATTCAAAGTCGTACCTTTTAGTCTACCCTGGGGGCAGAATCTCCACTGTATATCAGTATGTATGAATGAACGCTTGGATTCATATTTGATTACTAAGTAGTGTAAGTGCTTTCTTAAAACAGGGTCACTTGTTTGTTTACCGCAGGACCCAGTGAGAACAAACCACTTAGGGGATAAATGACTGACTCAGAAAAATCTACTTCTGCATTACATTTGTCCATCATAATACCTCAAGGACATTCTACAATACAGAAATGAGGACACATAAAACAAGCCAAATACAAATCTATCATTTCATGCTATATTGTAGCATTGAATGCATCCTCACATCAATTTGAAACATGAGGCTTGCACTGTACAAATAGCGCAAAAAAGCAAATGCATTATGAACAACAGCACCTTGTGCCCTGTGGCTTACACACATTTCCGGCGAATTTTTACAGCGAATGATAAATTGCTGTACCTTTTTTGCTATGAATGACATGCAGTTTTTGCAAGGAAACATAAAGGTGTTGTTAGACCTGTCAGCCTTAGGATGGTTTTCCCCCAAACGTTTCACCTTCCTTATTTTTGTTGATCTCTTTTTTGTTGGCATTAGCACTCTGCTAACAATTGCTAAAGTGTGTGTGCTTACTCTTTGAAACATGATAACATTGGCTTATCCCTTAATTGGCATATTTAGTTTTCTTGGAAGTTGTACTACATGTAACCAGGGCTAGTAAATTAAATGGTGCTCGTGGGCCTGCAGCACTAATTGTGCCGCCCACAAAAGTAGCCCTTTAAACATGTCAGCAGCCTGTATGTGTTCAATTCTGAGCTTTAATTTCGACCTGTCAAAATAAACCCTTTGCCAGGTCCAAACCTACATATAAATCACCACTAAGGTAGGCCATGGACATCCCAGAAGGCTGGGTGCAGTGTTTTCAAAAAGTCGAATATGAACTTCTAAGTTTTATTTCTCCTGGTAGTGAAAAACTCTTAAATGTATTTTTCACTACAGCACTACCTCTCCCATACACTAACATTGGAGTTACCTTTTTTACATTTAATAAGTTATAATTTCCAAATGGGAGCAAGTAAGCAACTCATGTTTGGTGTCTTTGGAATTGTAATAACAAATCCTCTCTCATGACGAAGTTAGATTTTACATTACAATGCTGAAAATGCCACTTTTAGGAAGTTGGTATTGGCATGCTTTAGCCATTTCACATGACTGGGGGAGCTGACAGTTAGGCTCTGTGTATTCTTCCTAGACAGCCACACACAATAGAGAGCTTAGGTGTGCCTGGATGGGCCATCACTGGCAGGACGGGAGGGTGGAGCTTGGCACAGCCCTACTTAAGCTTGTAGATGCTGTGCCCTGCCTCAACACAAACAGAGCAGCGAAAGCAAGAAGCTTATGTACTTTAAAGAGAATTTGTAGAAGCTTCTCCCACCTTCCAGAGGAAGGTCACTAGATCTAACTAGTGGACATCAGACACCACCTTTTCAGTACATTTCTGGACCTGTGGATACTCTGTCAGGAAGAAAGGCTGCTGTGCTGCTGAAAAAACTGCCACCCTGCTGGACTGCTGCTTTGAGGGACTGCTGCCCTGCTATGCTGACCTGCTGCCCTCTTGCTTGGCTGAGAAGGACTGGACCTGCATCTGTTAAACCCAGGACTCCAAAGTGACTCCAGGGGCTATTTGGGTTGGCCTTCTGACTAGAGCCTCAGGGCAAAAGGTTTCCACAACCTTGAACCAAGCACCATGACTCTCCCATCTCTGAGTACTACTGGAGCCAAGTGGTGCCACCCCACTCATGGACCCTTGGAAGTGGGCCTGAAGGTGCTCTTCCAGCCAATCTTTGGATACAGCAGAAAAAATGCATCTCCTTTGTTCCTGGCACAATCTTGAGCAGAATTAATGCAGCAGGCTTGCAAAGGTTCTCCCTATGCAAGGATGCTACATCAGCTTAACAGCCCACATCAGAACCACAACCTGTGTGAAACTTTCCAGATGAAGTCCCTCGCATTGCAAATCGCTCGTCAACAGCAGCCTCAACAACTGCTCAGGTTCTTTCATCGCTGTCTCACAGCTCCTCAGAACCGACGCATTGCCTTGACTGCACAATGCATCCTCAATGCCAGACTTCGCATTGCAAGCCCACGTTAATAGGATCCTCGGGGAAGGTACAGGATCTTGCATAGCACCTCCGCAGCTCCTCGGAACCAACGCGTCACCTTTGCTATGTTTGGGATCCTAGGCGAGGGACCTTGCAATGTTCCTCAACCAGGAATTAAAGTACTCTCATTCAGTGGGCCTATCTCTCGCTCCATCTTGGTCAGCCTGAACTTGTGATTTTATCACCCCCTGGCAGGACCTGATAAGAACAGTTGGTGCTTTGTGCCTTTTAGTGCTATTTTCTCCAGTTCTACTGATTTGATTTTTGTCATTCAGGACTTGTTTTATTCAGTAAAATTGACTCTATTTTACTAAATCTGGTGTAAGATTCTTTTCTGATGTGTTTTAACTGTGTTACTCTTTGCAGTGCTGCATACATACTTTACACATTGCCACTAATTTAAGCCTGGTTCCTTGGTGCCAAGCTACTAGAGGGTTGAGCACAGGCCAATTTAGAGTTTGCATGTGTTCACCCTAACAAGAACTTTGGTTTCTGCTTAAGTAGGGTATCAACTCTCCCAACCACCAACCAAATTTGCTTACAGGCAAATGTCAGGAATTTAAAGTATCACACATAGCTGTCATAATTTAAATTTTGCTCAGGTCTTCTTCATATTCGATGGCTTTCCTTAGTCTTCTTGTGTTTGTCCCTCCCCTGAGCATAGCCTCTTTATGATCCCTTTGATTGGCTGACTTGTATCCTTTCACTGTTCACACTTAAAGAATTACTTTTTTCTTTTCCATTTGGCATCCCATGATAGTCCATGTGTTTGTTTTAGCTCTCTCCCACTTTTGATGTATGATCCTTCACATAGATACCAAATCTGTTTGCTGTTGTTCTCTACCTCTTCCAGCATCTCTGTAAAAGCCCAGCAAAAGGGACATTTTTGCTAGAATATGGCTGGGGATTGACTGAAGAGCAGACTTAAAGGAGCGTTTTTGATTTACCTCCTGCATTCCATATATAGCATGAAAGTACACAGGCTGGCACTCATACTTTTCTATCACTGAGGCTAGGGCTCTCGGCTGAACTCATTCAGCTGCTTTCTGTGGTAAAAAAGTGTACTTAGAATGACACTTTTTCTGGATGCCCATAACTCTGCTCCCTAGGATACTGTAGAGGAGCAGTAGCTGAAGCGTGTAGAAAATAAATTAGGCATTGGCATCTGTTCCACTCTACATACTGTCACTTTCATATTCTTTTTGAATGTGTTCATTTTTTTTCTGAGGGAAATGTATTTGATAAGGAAACAATATCATTATAAAGATTGTAAATGTTGAATTCAGTGTACGTTTGAGATACCATAATATATGTCTTTGCTTGTCCTTCAGTGTTTTCATTCTGTTTACTTTTTAAAACCTATTCTGCAGACAAACATTAGCAAGACCAACAGTTCAGCATTCTCATTATAAAGTCAAGACCCATTGCCAATACATGTTACTTCTATTATTCAAATTATGTCTGAAAATACAATTAAAAAAACAAAAATACTTAATTCTAACCCCGTGGACAATCATAATGTATTGCAATAATTGTTTACTATGTGTTTGTCTAGACATTCTTGTCTTATTTGTTAATTGCTCTATTAGTTACTGCACTTATTTTTAATACCTTATTTGTTATTTAGTGTTTAATTTATTGCATGTATTAGTATGATATATTTAGATAGTTGTAAAGTAGTCTAGAACTTTGAATGCATTGGCTACTTCATGTTTTAAAAGAACGTGAAAGGAATATAATTGATAAGCCTATCATAAATACAAAACATTTGTAATATTAAAACAAGACATCACTGATAGTAAAGGTGTGAGCTACTGAATAAACCTCTTAGACTGGAATCTCTGCACAACCCACCACCCTCCAAATGACTTCAATAGAGCGCTGTATCAAACTGACAATTAAACAGGTAGCTGTGTCAAGTGCCTAGACAGCTACAGCAGCACAGGAAAGACAGTTTAGGACTTTGACATATTACAGTAGTTTGTAGCTATGTAGTAAGGTAAACATGTTTCAGAGTGGGTACTAGGTGAATGAAAATGTATGCTATTGGTGTACATGTTATCAAATTCCACAACCTACACCATGAAGTTTCAATTTGTTCAGCAATGGATGGCAAACTGAGACCCATAGAAAACAAACTTTTTTATCTACTTCTCGGCACATAGGAGGCTGGACTGGTGTGTGGTTGGTACCCAAGGTACTTACATCTTATACCAGCTCCAGGTGTCCCTTATTAGTGTAGTGTAGTCAGTGTCTTGAAGCCAGTCTCTCTAGAGGTAGCTGTGGATAAGCAACCAAGGCTTATCTAGGAGACATGCAAAGCTCATGCAATACCACTTACACACATGAAAGAAAACACTCAGTGTTAAAAAAATAAAGGTACTTTATTTTGATGACACAAATTCCAAAAATACTATAGAGTTTATACTCCCTTAGGAGGTAAGTAATACACAAATTATATACAGTAGTATGCAGAAATAGACATAGAAAACATTGCAATTTTTGAAATTCACACTAGAGAAATAGCCCTGGAGGAGCACAATCCATTTACTAAAAAAGTAGAATGCGAGATTCGGTCCCCCTCCTAGGTAAGTGGAGTTCATAGAGAGGAGCTGGGAGTACTAGGAAAGGCTAAAGGTAAGTACCACAACACCCCCAGCGACCAGGAAATCAGGAGTAAATCACTGTAAATTCCCTAGAACACCCACTTAGAAGAGAAGAAGAATAGTGCAAAGCCCAGAAGACTCTGCAAGACACCAACAGTGGAGTCATGGACCTGTGGAAGAAGGAGACCAAGTCCAACAAGCACAGCAGAGTCCAGGAAGGGCAGGAGTCTCTACCCACCAGACTGAAGGTGTAAGAGATGAGGCGACAGTGAGGAAGGAGGGTCAGTACTGCACCCAAGAAGACAAAGTTGAGTTCCTGGAGGATGCAGGTGATGTCAAATGCTGGAAGGAGGATTGCAGTTGGGTTTGCATCTTTGGATTCCATCAACAAGCCTTGGCACATGCAAAACCCGCTGTTAGCTGAAAGTGGAGCTGCCCCGGACCAGGAAGGACCAGGTGGACTCTACCCAGAAGGGGGAGCCAGAGGGGACCCTCAGCAAAACAGAGAGCCCACAGAAGTCCAGATGTAGTTTCTTCAGTCAGAAGTTGAAGTGGAGGTTCAGAGGAACCCTGCTGGAGTCATGCAACTCAAATCTGAGGAACCACCCAAGAGAGAGACCCTAAATAGCCCTGAAAGGGGGATTGGTCACCTAGCTGGGTGACCACCTATCAGGAGGGGGCTCTGATGTCATTTGCTGGCACTGGCCACTAAGATGCTCCCTGAGTTCTCTGCCAACCTTGAATACAAGATGGCAAAATCCAGGGACTGTAGGAGATGTGAGCACCAACCCTGGGGTGGTGATGGAGAGTGGAGTGGTCACTCCACTTTCCTTTGTCCAGCTTCACGCCAGAGCTGGGACTGGGGGTCCCGGAACTAGTGTAGACTGGTTTATGCAAGGTGGGCACCAAATGTGCCCTTCAAAGCATAACCAGTGGCTTGGGGAGGCTGCCCCTCCCAAGCCTGTCTACCTATTTCCAAAGGGAGAGGGTGTAAAACCCCTCTCCCAAAGGAAATCCTTTGTTATGCCTTCCTGGGCTTGAGCTTCCCAAGCAACAGGAGGGAGGAAACCTGTCTGGGAGGTGGCAGCAGCTTGGGCTGCCCAGAAAACCTCAGAAGGCTGTAATGGCAATACTGGAGATCGTCTAAGGAGCCCCCAGAGTGAATGGGATCATACAACCAATGCTTGCAAAAGCATTAGGGTATGATTCCAACATGTTTGATACAAAACATGCCTGTGTTTGGAGTTACCATTATGTAGCTGGGCATAGGTATTGACCTATGTCCAGTACATGTGTGAAATGGTGTCCCCCCACTCACAAAGTCTGGGAAAATGGGCCTGGAGTTTGTGGGTGTACCTCTGCTAGTGCAGGGGTGCCCTCATACACATTTACTTTGCACCCTGCCCGCTGGGCTAGAAGGCCTGCTACAGGGGTAACTTATAAGTGAGCTGGTGCAGTGAAAAGCGGCAGTGAAAGGGTGCTTGCACCTTTTCACGCAGGCTGCAATGGCAGTCCTGCAGAACCCTTCGCTTGGGCTCCCTATGGGTGGCAACATTTATGCTGCAGCTCATTGGGATTCCCTGGAACCCTAATGCCCTGGGCACCTAGGTACCATATACTATGGACTTATAATGGGGCACCAGTGTGCCCATTGTGGGATAAAATACAGAATTTTGGGAGAGAGAGCATAATCACTGGGGTCCTGGTTAGCAGGATCCCAGTGAACGCAGTCAAATACACTGACATCAGGCAGAAAAAGAGGTTAACTATACCAAGAAAGAGGGTAGTTTCCTACAATAAGGAGGAAAGATGGACGAAGGTATAGAACTCACTTCTGCAAACTTTATCACATTTAAAGAATAGCGGGTGAAAAGCCATAGTAACAGTCTAGTTTGTGACAGTAAAAAAAACATAAAATCTAATTCTAGTAGGAGCATTCTTTAGCTGCAGGTGAACTTGTGTGAAGGGAAAAAATTGTGAAATTTGTACACCTTGGACAGCCAAAGGATTATTTACCACACCCTTAATTAATACTGCAAGTACTTTAAAATGACTGGCGTGATAGGCAGTGAATAATTTAACTATCTGATAAAACAAAGACTTTCTATTACATGAGTAGGATTAACCCGGGTTTCTACCTGTAATACTGAATCTGAAACATTGACTTCCTCTGACCCATTCCCTACGTGAGTAAAGGTAGGGAAACCATGACAACAACTTTAAGCTTTTTGTTCTGAAGAAGGGTGTTTACCGATATGTTTTTTTTTATTGTAGTGTAATTGCACGGATATTCAGCACAATCAACAAGATGACATTTTGACAGTATTTTATGCTTTTTAAGGATATCTGGTGTCCATATTTGTAATCCCTATGCGTCATTCATGAGAGGAGACAGTGAATCTTAGGTTCTCAAAGATGTTTGCTGAACAGTGCTAATACGATTCACATACTAGGTACCAAAATCTACCTGTGACTTGTAAAATGTGCTAACATCAATGGATGAAACTTCAGTTTTTTTCAAACTGGCCATATTGAATAAAAGTGGCTGTAAGGTCTTCTACATGGGAAACATAGATATGTGTAGCTAGGACAGTGGCAACTAACTGGAGTTCTAAACCTACTAGGTTCAGACTGATTTATTTCAGTTTTTAAGTTTCTCACAGTGCTTGTCTACACATTATGTTTGAGAAAAAGGGTGTTAATAACAAAAGGCGGGGAATCCCAATGTGTTTTTTACTGAGATAAATTAATTATGACTTCACTATTTTGAAAGTGGAACAGAGTGATCATCGGAACACCTTTGATTTTGCTAGCTCCAGAGATCTCTCTATTAGAAAACTATTATTTCATCTAATTAATGAACTATCTCGCCTCCCCTGCAGATCATACCTTTTGTGGGCCACTGAAGAGCAGGACTTCTGCTGCACAAAAATGATTTCAGAACTTTACATAAACCTTTTCACTGTTCTTGCCCTCTCCTGTCCAAAGAAATGGATCTGATTAGCCATTGCTTTGTAATTTGGCTTTAACTCTCTCAGTCTCTCACAGAAGGGCCAGGTGTAAAGTAGTATAGAGGTCCCAAATAGATACCTGTGACACATTTAAGCCAAATGTTACACAATGTTAGCAAGCATACTAGAAGGGGTTAGTCTTGAGGGGACTTTGATGATTTTTTTGTTCTCAAGGTAGCTATGGACTAGTACAGTTCCATTAACATACAATGCTTCTTTCTTCTAGTACTTGTGATGCTGGCCAGTGGTCCTGCACTGAAAAATCCTGCTCCGGAAAATGCTCATTTACAGGAGGATCGCACATAGTAACATTTGATGACCAAGCCTACACTTTCCATGGTGATTGCAAGTACCTCCTATCTAAGGTGATCTACTGGCCAAGAGTGCCATTTTGTGGAATTTTGTGTTCAATGCCCGAGTTGTGTCTGATGGTATTTGCTAATTAAGAAGCAGGGAAATTGTGTAGTATTTGGTCTTCACAGACATCACACTAAACATGCTGTTCTTGGATCTACAATCCAGTCAAAGAGAGGCTCATCCATCCTTTGATAAAATAACCCCTCTAGTATAATCCCAAATTTTAAAAAAATAGTGCTACATAGAATGGAATCTATCACTCAGTGCTTACTGGACAATTTCTCAATTAATGGATGGATGGATGGAGAAATGGATGGATGAGTGAAAACATTAACATATTTGTAAATCTTAGTCTGCAAAATAGTTGTTTTCAAAGTCCATTCAACTAACCAGAAAGCTGAAATGCAGAGGGTACAGGGAACATTGTATTGATGAGAGAAGTGGCATCTGTGTGCATGGAATATTAAGATAGAGCATGCATAGTGTCTTACAAAAACACACTCACAGTATGTAAACATGGCACACTCAGGAATTTATAATGTGATCATACCAATTAAATAGTATAGTAGGGCATCTTACAGTCTAAGAAGCTTTCTGTAGAAATGTTGGTAACATTATTACTGGGGCTTTAATGTTTATGCATGCTGAGTTCATGTCATCACGGATTAGGCACCCTTAAATCAAACCTCCTGAACTTGAGTCTTCAGGACTTAGTAAGGTGCATGAAGTGTGGTTGCTGCCTGAAAGTAGGAAAGTAGGATTCACAACTGCAATGGACACACTATGCTAAACATGAGTGAAGACAAGAAGGACTATGTGACACATGAAAACCCAGCTCTCTCAAAAGACTTGTAAATAGTGGTGGCCATCTTATAATGCTTATATTATAGGTTTCTCTTGATCCATAGCAACTTTGCTGGCTTCTCATGAGATGTATTTGGTGCAGCCAGGACCTTGTTGTCAGATGTTTGGAAACCTCATAATTTTTTATTCTTGGGAGTCAAAGAAAGACTAATCTGGAGTCAGAGAAGTTTTCTAGTGCAACGCTGTTGAAAGTTATAAACTTTGCACTTACTTGAACATTATTTCAGGAGAGTCCATTAGGATTATGAATTCTTTTTACTTGTTCATTTACACAAAAAGTAATCAGTAAGGATTACAAGCTCTTATTTCCCCTATTTGTTTTAAAAAAGAATGATTCATTTAGGATTACAAATATTATGTTGCATTTGTTTATTCCTATTTTTATTTCTATAAAGGGAGTTACAGAATCCTCATTTCGTATAGACTGCAATAGCCTTCTTTGAAGAACTGTAGTATTAAGATGTTTCTTTACAGCAACACAGGTTTACTGGTTGTTTAGGTGACCTATATGATAATAATGAACGCTCTGCATATGGCAGTTTATAAACCAGCCATGTTCAAAATAATCTGACCAACATTCAAAGTGAGGTAAACATTAAGGGGCCTATTCACAAATTGCATTTTATAGTACATTTACTAGTATTACAAAAGTGCTACTAAAGTACTATAAAATGCTATTTACAAACCTTGAGTGTTACAATCCACCTTTTCTATCTTTTCCATTGGGAGATCCTCATACATGTATGTTTACTATCTAGTAGTAAATGTGGGAGGGGCCTGGGGGCTGGTTGAAAAAAGGGGCATAACTGCTGCTGAATGTAAAGGAGTCTAATGAGGAGTAATTAGGGGTTAAAGTGTATGCCCAATGGTATTCACGGGCTATTCACAAACTGCACTTCTAAAGTGATGACAGCCAAAACAAGGCCCCATACAGCAGTAAATGACTCTATCTCTGAGCTGGAGAATGTACAGGACTGACATGTCTAGCCCCTGGTACTGCAACACATTCCCATTAAAAATAACTTAAAATAAAACCTCATTGGAACATATTTATGATGTTATTTTAAACATTTTCGACAACCATTTTTTAATGTATACATTAATGTAACATAAGCTACTTTTAATTACTTCTATACATCACTTTTATTAATTCTTAATGCATGATATATATTTTTGTTACTTTTGAAAAAGTTTAGTTTTCTAATTTATACTTCCAATAATGTTAATTAAATTTTAAATATTTTAATTATCAAAAAATGTATTTCAAATTTAAAGCGAAAGTGTAAACTACAGTTGACTCTCAGTGGTACAAAAGCAAGCAGTCACAGGCTTCTAAGAGAGGTTAGTGTTGGGGTACACAGGCTTAGCACTCAGCAATACACACAACAGCTCAATAATGTGAATAGCAACATGGTACAACTAACCTCTGCACATAACATTGCTACTGCCATCCCCGCTGGCTCGAAAATCACCAAGCAAAACCCAGAGGCAGAGGTGTCATCATTTTTTAAGACACTATCAGCTGCACCACTTACACAGACGCCCCATCAGCTACGTGGAACGCCTCACATTCAAAATATGCATCACAGCCAGGCCTCGAAAAATCATAAACATTTAACTAGACCTCCAGGTCTAGTAACCTAAATAATCTAATTGACCAAACTATAATGCTCTTGACCCATAAACTGTCTTCAAATTATGTAATCTGGGCAAATATTTTAATTCACAGAGCCGCTATTTCCTTCGTTATCACATATGATAGTACTTTTAAATATGTCAGTGCAGCATGTCTGCTGTACAAAAACACTTGTTTAATAGACTAGATGTTTGTTCTCTATATCATACAAATCTAGCCTCATATAGGATACACTTGACCCCTGTCTTGCCTCTTAATCAGGGCCACTGGAATTTTACGATTTTGTGGCCGCAGTAATTTTCACATAATTATAGCATTGCCACATTTGCCACACAATCCATTATCTGCCTCATCATTTACAGATTTTAACCAAACAAAATGTTGTTTACAGTTCAAACAGTTCACAAGTTACTAAATATGTGACAATGTCTTACCACACAGTGAAAGGCCCTTTGAAAAATTTAACTGGTTACCTTTCTGTTGCATATTGCTAAATTTGGGTGCTAAATTGGTATGAATGAGGTGCACGCAATGCCCAGTTGTGTCACCAAGTTTAAAAATGACAAAATAATGAAGTAATATTATTGAAAAATGTGCTGCATTAGGCTGTATAATTTGCGTTTTCTTGCCACATAATTTACTCAACCCTTCCACATAATTTGGACCTCTACTGCTACATAATACAGGTGGCCCTGCTCTTAGTTCATTAACATGATTGTCATTGAGGCGGGGCAAGACTGTTTTCTAATCATGGTTCAAAATTATCACTTTTAATGAATATGTAACTGCAGCATGAAGTAGTAGTGTACTGTCATTTCTAAACAGCACAGTTTACATTGAGATAGCCACAAAATGTCCAAGTGACGTGCAGTTTTACTGATAAAACTATATAGTGTACAAACAGTAATGTTTGAAAATCGAGTTTCTGCAAATATTTGTCATTTTGACGTCACCACGTAAAGTGTTCTGATTTGTTTTGCTGCTATTTAAATCTTTACATCACACTTCTGAATTACAAAAAGGTACATTAGTAATTCTTGTTATATGTTGAAATATGTGCACTATTTAATTACAAGCTGTTTAATTGTTGTATGTTATGTGAAAACTGACGTCTTAAAGCCTTTTGTTTCACACTGATTGTCAGACAGCTCACATTTCAAAATCATCTAACTGTAGTAAGAGAAAAAAAAGTAAACATAATTGTTCAGGCTACGACAAGCAGCACCTAGTAAAAAGACAAACTGACACCTCTTTCCTGTGCCAAGATAAAACAAGGTTTACAGGCATCTTTAATGCTCATTCATTTCTGAATGATCAGAATACCTGTTCCTTTCCAGCTCAAGTTCACTTGGCAGAAAGGACCAGTAGGTCCTAATAGTAGTTCGGCCTGATAAAATGTCACTTGCCACAGTGAGTGGACGAGTAGATTTTTTGAGGCCTGATAGCCAACTTCCTCCTAGGCAGAACACTTATATTTAGACCACCAGGGCATAGCACCAGTTTTGCCAGTGACATCACAGACTTCATCACACCCCTCATCATAAAATCTAACACCTTGGAGAGCTTAAAAGGCTGCACCAACCCACACTTTATGATCCTTTTAGAAAATTTCAGAAACCTCGGCCTCACTTTGGGCCACATGTACAAGGCTTTTTTCTCATCGCAAACTGCCCAATTCACAGAATCGGGCTGTTTGTGATGAGAAAAAAGCATTTTTGTGATTTACAGACTGTTTTGTGCGATTCAGTAATCTATTTACTGAATCACAAAAATGGTTTGCGGGGTTTTCCCTTCCTAATTGCGAGTCGCAGTGCGATGTAGGATTGTTTTGTGCCTGTGAATGTGGTCACAAAACAATCGCATTTTCAAATTGGTGCTAACCCATTCACAAATGGGAAGGGGACCACAGACCACTGCCTGCTCTGAAAAAATCAAAAGAAAACTTTTGGTTTTGTTTTTGAAAAGCATCACTTTTTCCTTTAAGGAAAACGGACTGCATTTAAAAAAAAAGATAAACAGCTTTATTTAAAAGCAGTCACAGACATGGTGGTCTGCTGTCTGTAGCTGGCCACCATCCCTGTGAGTGCAGCCATTCCCAATGGGGTCGCAAATTGCGGGCTACCTCATGAATATGAATGAGGTAGGTCATTTGCAAGCCCGTTTGGGAATCGCAAATAGTGAGAGGACACTGTTCTACATATGGTTTTGCGGCTCGCAATTTGCGACTCGCAAATGAGTTGCAGATTGCGAGTCGCAAAACTTGGGGTTGTACATGTGGCCCTAAGTGCATCACTGAACCCACCTACACTACCGGACATCTTGGGCCCAGTTTTCTCATCAGTGTCGACAAACCAGCAACTATGATTTAGACAGACCTTACCGTTGTCAGTTTTAGCATACCCATCCTGCTCCACCACCAACCTACCACCACCAGACCCACCTGCCGCAGCTGGAAAAGCATCACAGAAAAGGACTTGGCTTCCACCCTCTCCGCATTCAAGCGTAGTCACTCCAGCAACTTGCCGATAGCCATGATGAAGCTCAATGTTTGGATCACTGCATGTCCCAACATCTTGGCTCTCCTTAAGTGCAACCCACTGAAAAGAGCCTAACCCTAGGCCAGCTGGAACACAGAGGAACTCAGGCAGGTTAAATGCCATTGTAATCAACTAAAGGGCAAATGCAGAACAAGTCAAGACACAATAGATAAATATGTATTTAAATTTAAATTCCCCCTAAGAAGCAGATTGTATTGATGCCAACTCAAAGTGCAGCAAGGAAGTATTTGCCATCATTAAAGGTTTAACTGCACTTCCTGCCACCTCCAGCAACATCATGCACTCACAAGAACTTTACAACAAGCTCTCAGCATTCTTCTGCAATTAAATCATCTCTATATATGCCAATTTTGACTTTCAATCAGACCCTGTCACCACTGCATCTCAACTTCCCATGACAGCCAAAGAATAAACCCTGACCTTGTGCCAGTGTCAAAAAACTGCCACTATGAAGACCATCTACTCAGGGGTCCCATCTGATTCCAGACCTCACCATGTTTGCAACAAAGGACCTCCCTCTACTGATTAGTGAGGCACTAACACCCATCCGCAATGCCTCCATCAGCGCCAACAAATCCCTGGACACTTAGGAACACACCAGTTACACTCCTGCTCAAGGAACCATCTGCTGACCTAGCCACTCTCTTCAAATACAGATCCGTCTCCTTCCTGCCATATCTGGCCAAGGTCTTAGAGTAACTGATCAACTGATAGTTTACCAACCACCTCTGCAGTCAACCACCAGCTCTTCGATGCCACACACTCTGGAATCAGTCCCAACTTCACAGACGACGTTCACATGATCTTTGGCAGAGGAGACACTGCGGTATTTATTCTCCTCAACCTCTGTGCAGCATTTGACACATTCCACTCTACATCAGAGTCTCCGTCTCAATTCTTGAATTTCGCAAGAAGCTGAAGACCTCGATTTTCAATTAGCCAACCTACCCCAGGCAGGCCTACGCATACACACCTGCTCAGCCCCAGCATACCCCTGCATTTGATTGCAGGATTTACATATAACATAACAATGTCCAGCCCAGTGGTTCTCTTTGGAAAAAAAGACAAGTACACAATCTCCAAAGGCTGGGTAGCCCATAGGAATATGGTAGGCATTTCCCTTGCAGACAAGCTCACAAGAGATATACTGGGCCTTGGTCAGGGCTTGCAGCAGAACCATTCAGGCCGAAGAGTCCTTGATAGGAGCGGAAGGAGTGTCTGGCTTCTGACAATGAATACTTCCGTGCATCACTGGTCCTTGGCAGCAGGTGGGCCTCTTGGTCTTGCCAGGTCCTATACCACCACTCTGGTGAGTCATGCTGATAGTCATGCTGGGTCCTTCTTGGACTTCAGCAGTGGCAACTGGCAAGTATAGCTATTGGAGAGGCGTGCAAATGGATGGGTGCATATAATAAATGCATAACACAATTCAATAAATACATACATTAAATAGGTAAAACGTTACTTACCATACCTGCTGTAGCCACATCCTCCTCGCTCTGGTCCTCTTCTTCTCGTGACGTCATGTTTTGCACCCCAGCTACCTCCCTTAACCAGTCATGGCAATAGTCTCATGCTGTTGACCAGCATTTTGAGAAGCACCAGAATTGAAATAAGTAGCCTCTCTCGGCGCTCCCGGGGACACTGGAGCCTGTGCAGGCTCTCAACGGGAGGTTTATAGTGCGCATGTCAGGCTGGCTGTCACAAGACGGACAGTCAAAGTGACATGCGCACTATAAACGAGTGCACAGCTAGCCCACCAATGCTGCCACTCAGCAGGCCTCGCCCGACACTTGGTTCAGGAAGGGTTGACGCAAAAAAAAATGGCAATGGATTAACTTCATTACCATTACAATTGTCATCTCTGGAGCTTTTCTGAGGGGAATTTAAGCGGGGGGAGGCTCCTACTCTCTCATGGAGGAGCCGCCCCTGGATTTCAGTGATCTCTGAGTACTGTTCTCAAGGCATGAGTCTCCAGTGGTAACACCACAGCTTCAAAGTGCTTTGTGAATATGGTGGCAGAAGCCCAATCAAGCGCTTAGACCTTCTGTCCCACAGTAGCCAGACAATACTTTGGAACAGAGTTCCTCCAAGCATCTGCCTCATGCTTCAGAGTGGCATAGCCCCTTGTTAGACAATGCCAGGCTAGCTACTAAGAGAGGATGGTGGGGGCACCCCGATTGGGTGCTGCAGCTTTGCAGGATTTTATTTTTGTTCTGACAGGGACCACATGGGCACAGGTTATGAAGTGCTGTGGTCAAGCTGAACTTGGTCAGGTACACAGCGAGAGCCATGGAGCTATGCTGAGCCAGACTTCAGGTGGACAAGTTGATTGAGCAACCTTTGGCAAGTGACTTGGCTGTGAACCAGGGATTCACACATCCATGCTCACAAAATCTCAGCAATAGGTTTCCCGGTTCAATGTTAGCAGCTGAACGTTATGTGAATGGACCACTAGGTTCCTATTCATGTGACATAGGTGAAAAGACCTGGTAGCCCTAGAATAATTCCACAACACTGTATACTGCCACCACCAGGCTACATGAGTGAACTTATGAGAAGTTTCATGCAAAGGATGTCCTTAAGCCTTCATGCACATGGGTCACCTAATTAATATGTGAGTGACATCACTAGCAACTTTATGTATATTGGATGGGCGTGAGAAGGTTATTTGGCCCTTCCAGGTTCATCCAAGGATCAACCTGATAGGTTGCACTAGACGGAAGAAGCTAATGGCAGTCGTTACTGCCCCCTGCGTCTTCCTATCCATGTCTGTCAGGTTAAGTAATATATTTCTGTTTGTGAAACCCAGAACGTGCACACTCTGTCCCTCCTACCTCCCCTACCACGTCACAAACAGAAGAAAGCAATAGGAGGTGGGAAGTTGATGGGATGGATTTTAATAGTTCCTACACCCTTTCTTAATGATTCAGTTTGAGAGCTATTTCTCCTCCCAGTCCTCATCCAAGAGAAGCATTGGGAAAGGAAGGCTCTGTGTGTCTCTTCTGCATCAAGGAAGCACATGCTATGTGAATTTTCTTTAGCCTTAGAAAAAATCAAAACAGTGTCTAACTTATTTTTTGGACACAGACATACAGTTTTGCACCACTGCAAAGTGCTACATTGTGTTTGGATTTTTTCTTCAGCTCAAAAATATCCAAACGATGTATTGGCTCCTTGCGGAGGTACATACAAAAACATGTGCACCCCAAGTAAGAAGCTATGAAACTTTCTATGATACTGTTTGGATTAATTCTTTGCCCCATTAAAAAATCTGACCCATGACTGCCACTTTGCTAGTGCATAGACACACGCACACACACACACTCAAACTCCTGTGCCCCAGGGAGGTGCCATTATACTGCTTATATTTTTTCACAGCTTCCTTGCTGAAGTGCAGACACAAACATGCACATACGTCTGTGCCAAGTGAAACACCCAATAACTGTTTGGAATTGTTCTTAGCTCCTTCCCCTGATGCAGACACATGCACACATCTCTGCCTGAAAGAAGAGTCTACAGGCTGCAAGGATTTTTTCTACACCTCAGAAAAAAGTAAATTGCACCTGACTCCTTGCTGGGTCACAGATTGTCAGCATCAAATCATCCTTAGAATACTAACCTGCAGTTCTGAATAGTGTTACCGAAACCAAGTTGAACATATCTGCCTTCTCCACTGTTAACAATACCGAACATGTCTCAGTATTTATGGCAAACTGGGCAAAAGGGGATTAGGAATATAAAAGAGGTCACACAAGGAAATTTATCAGGTTGTAATCACACTGCTCACTTTTTCAAATTGAGAATACTTCGAATGCTCTGCAATCTATCACAAGTAATGGCTCTTTTAAACTTAATAGGACACTAGTGACCTGAAGAAGGGAAAGTATTTGTCCTCAAGGACACATTAGCCAGACGGGATTCAAGCCCAGTAGTAGATAACCTACCTCCAGAACCGGCTTTGAGTTACAACAGAGGAGGGGGCTGCTCATTTCAATGGCATATCTCTGAGTGGGTACCAAGGCTCTGCACAATTGAGAACAAGCCTCCCCATCTTAGATTTCAGGATTGAGGAGCATCTTGGGATTGTTTGCAATAGGGCAAACAGGAACATTTAGGAAATGCCAAGGGTTACCCCTAGGTACTTTTGCCCCAATGCTTAGGAAGGAGCCAGGAGTCACCCCTACGCACTACCTTGTGGCAACCATAAATGTGGCACACCAAGGCACCCTCCTCAAAACATGTTCTGTATCTAAAGAAGATTGGAAATGGACTGGATCTGAGAGGAGAGGGGTATTGAAGGACTGAACCAACTGGCAACTGGGCGATGCCTGATGTTTATAAATGCAACACTTTGAAATTTTAAAAGTGCGGAAAAGTGTTCCATATTACAAATATTTTTGCAGAACATTATTATGCAGTTTAAAATTCTCTAACTAAATTCTCCCATGAAAAAAAACTGTTTGTATGCTTGTGTTATACATGTAATGGTTCCATATATACGGGAAAGGTATGTCTTGTGCCACAAGTACATATGACACAGACTCTTTTTCACCTATTTACATATATCCCATTCATATGCATGTGCATGTGCATGTGCATGGGCAGCGCAGGGGGCCCATGGGGACCCTGAGTCACCCATTCCCCAGCCTTTCCCAAGCAGTATAAACCACGCAGAAAAGACTGGCAGAATGGGACTCATAATCCGCAGGGCAGCGCTGTTTGCAGGGCTGTCTTGGCCGATTTGAAATGCCAAGACCGCCAGGCTGTCTGGTGGCAGCAGCCTGGCGGTGGCGGCGGTTCCACCTTGGCATCTCCGCCATGGAATGCCAGACTCACAATGAGGCCCTTAGTAAGTGATCTTGGTGGGGCGTGTCTAGTAACACTGCACAAGTGCCTTGGCCTTCAGTAGCTCACAGTGATTTTCACTGATCAGAAGTAGCTCTCACTACAGAAAAGGTTGGAGACTCCTGGAATCCTGAGTGAATGAATATGAATGATCTAAGAAGCACATTCTAAAATAAAATAAAAAATCTATGAAGGAGAGAACCTCCCAAGTTACACTACCAGTCCTGTTTGAAAAAATCAACCACAAAATTAAATACTAATGGTGAAGCTGTTAGACCATCAGGTTGTCATGAAGAACATACATATAATCAACAATCATTTTATTTAAAAAAAACTATGTTCCATACAATCCTTTTTGTCCCTATGGTATTAGTGTTTAAATTCTCTTTATCCAAAAGATCTCTCTCTGTAATTGAGTTTTACTGTTATCTGAAAACTCTCTCATGCGTACTGTTTCAAGTACAATAAAACATAATTAACTGCTTTTATGTCCTTGAGAATTAAATTGACAAGCAATCATAGATCTCTCATTTTTTGGTGTGAACATTACTCTTGTGTTCATTTATATACACTTTTATTTTCCATTCTGTTTTGTCTACGTAAGCTAATCTGCAAGGACATTGCAACAAGCAAATGATCAAGATCAAGTTTCTATAGACAGTACCTTTTTACCTTGCTCAGGGAGCCTGGGCACCGAGGTAGCCTTGCTGTCCTTAGAAAACACCAATAACTGTGAGTGTTGTCAACCAAAAATGCAGCACTCTGCAAAACCACACTTGGAGATGGAGTTGCACTCTACCCTCGGATAGCAGAGGCTTTTGGGGTCCCAGGACCTGGATTCCACAGCTGGCACTATTTCACCACATCCGGCTGCTTTGGGTGTAGAGATTGTCTTGCAGCTGTCAGTCCCATGAGGGTCGCACCAATGATGCTTTGCCACTTAGTCGAAATTGCCTTCTTCAGGATGCAGGATCTCAGTAGTGGGGTTGTTGCTGATGTAGGTCACTATTGCTGGGAGTTGGTCTGGAGTTGGTGACGTTCAGGGACGGGTCGGTGACCGGGCTGGTGACTAACACTCCTTGGGTACTTCATTTCCTAGAGGTCAACAGGAGTGGTGTAGGATCTCAAAACTTGGTGTGAGCTTTTCAATAACTCCTAGGGTGCAGGTCACAGATTTTCTTTGGGCTCACTCAAGAGGGTCCCGATCGTTTGCACTTCTTGTGACACAGCACAGTGATTCTTCTGCAGGTTGCAAGTGACTGGTTCCACCAGTCAGACGAGTCTGCTTCAGTTTCTGGCATCCACTGGAGTCCCTCTTCCTGGGGGCATTGTGCTTTTACCATGGGCACACTTTGAACACACAGTTCCAGTATATGGTCTCCTCAGGGCACATAAGTGTCCTTTCTTTGCACTGCAGCAGAGCCCAAAACCCTGTTGTCGATGACGGTGTCTTCCCTGTGCCTTTCCTCAGATTCAAAATCAGAATAGAGGTTCTGGTGCTGAGGGAGCCCCTTAAATCCTAGTTTAAGGGATGTTAAGGGCGTGAGGAATAGTGATCAATGAGCTAGTGGTCCCTGCGGCTAGACCGCCCCTGGGGTGATGACTTCCTGTGGGAATCTGTCACTTTTCTAACCAGAGCCCAATAATTCAAGGTTTGCCAAGAATGGCAGAATCTTTTTTTGGCTGTATGGACCTCCTACCCACCCTAAGGGTTTGGCTAGCCCCTCAGAGGTGTACATTTAATAAATAACACATTTGTACGCCTCTCATCCAGGACAGGGCGGGCAAGGCTTTGTCCTTGTGGGAAAACAGGGCTGATTGCAGAGGCCCCCTAACTTTTTGCCCCCATTTTCCACTTTATGCTGGTGTTTTCCTGACTCTGATGGTGCCCTGGGTACTGCTAACCAGTCCCAGGGCCTGTGCTCTGTTTAAAATGGATATGCAAATTAGGCTAATTATAATTGGCTAAGTCAACCTACCTATAAGTCCCTAGTATATGGTAGGGCATGTAGGTTTAGGGACCACAGCATAGGTGTTGCACACCTAGGTGCACTGCTGAGGTGCCCAGTGTCATTTTAAAAGCAAGCCTGCCTTGCTGGCTGCTTTTAAATTAAAGTTATATGCAAATTCGACTTTGGAATTAAAGGTACTTCCAAAGTCTTAAACTACCTTATTTTTACATATAAGTCACCCCTAAGGTGTGCCCTATGTGCCCCTAGGGCTGGGTGCCATGTAACTATAAGCAGGGACTTTATAAAAATAGATTTATAAGCCCTGGTGAGGTAAAAACAGCCAAATTCGTTTTTCCCTCATTGAAGTAAATGGCCTTCATAGGCTAGAATGGGCAGACTTTATTTTAAATTTTAAAGTCTCCTTAAATGTTACATACCAAGAATTTGGTATCAAATTAATTGTTGTAATAAATCCCACAACTTCCAGTTGTTGGATTTAATATAACTTGTTCAGATAAAAAGTTTAGACTTTACCTAAAAAGTTGCCAATTTCAGCTCTGCATTGTTTTTGCTGCTGTGCTCTGATTGGCCAGCCTGCAGCAGCTTCTGCCAGGCTGCCTTGATTAGGTGTGAAGTGGCCTGGCTTCACACAAAGGAATGTGCTTGGGGGAGAGAATCTCCCCTCAGCAGATGGTGAGGCAGGAAGGGGGAGGGCTGCCAAACTGGTCTTCAAAGGCAGAGAAGGACATTTGGAGCACCCAGCAACACCCCCACATCCTGCAACCCCAGACAATTAGGTGCCCCCTTGATTAGATTAGGAGAGGGCAGGAGAGGGGTGTGTTTATGATTTTTAGCCACACCAGTGGGTGGGCTCAGCCAGATGTAACCTCCAAAAATCAGATTCATCCATGTTGGATTTTTAGAGACTGTTGCCTTCTGGGATGGATTTTTGCCACACTTCCCAGGAAGTGGTCATCACAGGGGGACGACCCTGTCCCTGATTGGAGAACCAGGGCCCCTCTGCTTTTCACCCAGGAGCAAGGATAAAACTGGCAGACCTGCACCCACACCTCAGATCCCCTCCAGAATTCAACAAGAAAGGAACTAAAGAAGAAGAAGGACTGCCCTGCTGGACCCCTGGCCTGCACCTGGACCCTGCACTCAGAAGGACTGCACCAGCTGCACACTTGGGCTTCACCACAAGAAGGACTTTGCCTGGCTTCAATTGGTTCAAGGAAGGACTCCCTGTTTGCTACAGGTGAAAAATTGCTAAACCAGAGTCCCCTGCACCAACTCCTGAAGAAAGCGACCAGCTGACCACTGTCCAGTGGCCAAAAAGGAGTTTGCGCCAGGTGCATTCTGGGAGTTGAAGTCCGCACCCCCCAAGGACCATCACAGAACTTCTGGACCCTTGGGGTGAGCTGTGGACCCCAAAAGAACCTTAAAAGAACATCTGGGTGAAGCCCCAGAAGTTTGGAAAAGATTTGAGAATTTTTGGAAAAAAGCTCCAGGGAGGGACCGACCCGCCGCGGAAATTCTAGCCGGCTTGCCTCAACCGCGACCCGGCCTGACTTCGTGGTTCGTCCCGGTAAAGAAAAACATCCAAAAAAGAGACTAAGGCCCTCATTCTGACCCTGGCGGTCGGCGGAGAGACGGCGGTCGGACCGCGAACAGACCGGCGGTATTAAAAATGGCATTCTGACCGCGGCGGTCCCCGCCGCGACCGACCGCCACTTCTCCACTCCGACCGCCACGGCGGTCATGACCACGGGGCTGGAGTTTGCGCACTCCGGCCCGGCGGTCGTCCCAAGACCGCCAAGGGTATTATGACCCTGCCTACCGCCGCGGTTTCTTGCGGGCGGGAACCGCCGTGCGAACCATGGCGGTAGGCACTATCGGGGCCAGGGAATTCCTTCCCTGGCACTGATAGGGGTCTCCCCCACCCCCCACTACCCACCCGAGTCCTCCCCCCACACCCTCCACCCCCCTGCCACCCCCCAGAGGTGGTACGAACCCCCTCCCCACCCCCACCCCGACATGCACATACATGCACCCCGACATGCACACACCCCCAACATGCACATATACACACCCCCTACACACACATACACAACGGGGACACATACCCGCACACATACATGCAGACATGCGCACCTGCCGAACAGCACACATTACCCATAGACACAGCAGCACCCCCCGCCCGCATACACGCACTCACACACCCCCTCTACACACTCACACGCACACCCCCATGCACGCCCACATCACACAACACCCCCCCACCCCCTCCCCTCACGGACGGTCAACTTACCTTGTGCGTTGGTCCTCCGGGAGGCGACGGGAGCCATGGGGAGGTGACCGCCAACAGAAGACCGCCAACAGAAGACCGCCACACAGAAATGTGGGTCGTAATTCTGTGGGCGGTGTTCTGCTGGCGTGGCGGTGGAGGTTGACCAGTCTCCACTTTCCCGCCGACCGCCAGTGTGGCTGCTGGCGGTTTTCCGGCGGAACGCTCCCAGCGGTCAGAATGCGCACAGCGGCATACCGCCGCGGTCGGCGGTCTTCACCGCGGCGGTAACTCGGCGGTCTTGCGAAAAGACCGCCAAGGTCAGAATGAGGGCCTAAGTCCGAACGTAAAAAGTTGACCGGGACCTCCCAGCCATCGTATCCGAGAAGGGCTCCATGGACGTCGGATCAAGATCCAGGTTTACCCCGGTCGAAGGATTTTCATCTCGAAAAAACGACTAAGTCCGAAGGTAAAAGTCTCCACCGAGGAAACCCACATCGCGTATCCGGACAAGGGCTCCAGGAGGTCGGATTCAACTGGCAGGTTCGTCCCGGTGAAGAAAAACTTCAAAATAAAGACTAAGGGGGTCATTCTGACCGCGGCGGACGGCGGTCGCCGCCCGCCACGCGGTTCCCGCTGAAAGAACGCTCCGCGGTCAAAAGACCGCGGCGTTCATTCTGGCTTTCCCACTGGGCTGGCGGGCGACCGCTGAAAGTCCGCCCGCCAGCCCAGCGGGAAACACCCTTCCCACGAGGACGCCGGCTCCGAATTGAGCCGGCGGTGTGGGAAGGTGCGACGGGTGCAGTTGCACCCGTCGCGAATTTCAGTGTCTGCTAGGCAGACACTGAAATTCTTTTTGGGGCCCTCTTACGGGGGCCCCTGCAGTGCCCATGCCATTGCCATGGGCACTGCTGGGGCCCCCAGGGGCCCCGCGGCACCCCCTACCGCCATCCTGTTCCCGGCGGGAGAACCGCCAGGAACTGGATGGCGGTAGGGGGTGTCAGAATCCCCATGGCGGTAGAGCGCGCTCCGCCGCCATGGAGGATTCTCAAGGGCAGCGGAAAGTCGGCGGGACACCGCCGACTTTCCGTTTCTGGCCGCGGCTGAACCGCCGCGGTCAGAATGCCCAGCGGTGCACCGCCAGCCTGTTGGCGGTGCTACCGCCGACCTCCGCCATGGCGGTAATTACCGCCAGGGTCAGAATTACCCCCTAAGTCAGAAGGTAACTTTTTAACCGAGGCCTCCCGCGACCTGTAGCCGAGCAGGGCTCCATCGCGGTCGGCCTGAAAGTATGACTTTGCCCCGGTCGAGGTGCAACCAGATGACCCGATTGGCGCTTTTTGTTTCTAAGCGCTAGAAAAGTAATAATTCTTTAAAAATTCATATCTCCGGTTCCCCTGAACCGATTTTAATCGTTTTTGTGTCATTTTAAAGATAAAAATATAAACTATTTTTATAAATTGGTTTTGGATTTTTAAACTGTTTCCTGTGTTTTATTTAATTACTGTTTTGTGATATTTGAATGCTTTACACTTTGTCTCCTAAGTTAAGCCTTGACGCTCGTTGCCAAGCTACCAAGGGTTGAGCTGGGATTAATTTACTGAGACCTAACTGTACCTATGTGGAGGTTAGTGGCTTGTTGCTAGGTGTAGGTACCTACCTGCCCTACCAATAACCCATTTTCCAACATAATTGGAAGCAGCGACGGGATCCTGTACTTGTGTTCAATATCACGTTACAGTTTTAGGTAAAACAAATTAAAAATCCTTTAAATTGTCCTAGTGCAAAAATTGTTTTTAATTTTTAATTTGGATTAATTTCAATTATTGAATTTTTGTAATTTTTCTAAATTCTTGTTTCCAATTTTTGCAAAAAGTTTTTGTTGACACAAAACTAGGGAACCATGGAGCTTGATCTGGCTAGCCTACCCACACTGACAGTAGTCCAGCTTAGGGGGTTGTGTATTGAAAGAGGGTTGCCTGCAACCACTGATCTCAGGAAGCAAATCCTGATCACATCCCTGACAGCATGGGCTGAGGCCCAAGAGGTAGAGTCAGAAGAAGCTCCAGAGGAGGGAGAAAGAAGGGAGGATGCAAGCTCTAACCACTCAGGGGAGGGAAGGCATCTGAGCCCAAGTGAGGACGAGGAAGAACGGTCCTCAGTAAATACAGTCACTAGGGGCAGATCCAAAGCTAGTGGTGGGAAGGGGGTCCTTTCAGGAGGAGAGAACCCATCCATCAGAGAAAGAGAGCTGGAGGCCCAGCTAGCATACATAGCTTTGGAAGCAGAGAAGCTGGCCCTAGAAAAGAAAAAGTGGGCATACAAAGAGAAAAGAGATGGAGGCAGCGATAAAGAAGCTGAGGTGTCCATGGGTGGGGGAGTTTGCCCCAGATTACCCAAGGGGGTGGTTCCTGCTTATGTAGAGGGGGATGACATAGATAAGTGGCTGGGGGCCTTTGAGAGGGCACTCCAAATGAGAAGGGTTAGGCCTCAATACTGGGGTTCCCTTTTGTGGGAGTTGGTCCCCAACTCAGGGAGGGATAGGCTTCTGACCTTAAGGGGGGAGGAGGCAGATTCATACCCTAGTATGAAGAGGTGCTTAGCCAAGAAGTTTGGTCTGACCCCAGAGCAATATAGAATGAAGTTCAGGGACACCCAGAAGGTCAGTACCCAGTCTTGGGTTGACTTTGTGGACATTTCACTAAAGGCACTAGAGGGCTGGATTATTGGTAACAAAGTAGATACTTATGAGGGGTTATACAATCTGATCATGAGAGAGCACATCTTGACCAATTGTACCCAAGAAAGGTTACGCCAGCATCTAGTGGACTCTAAGCAGACCAACCCTAGAGAGCTAGGGGAGGCAGCTGATGAGTGGTTGAGAACCAGGGTGGTTGTCAAGTCCCAGGGGGGAGACTCCAAGAAGGGGGGGACAGGTCCCCAAAAACCTAAGGAGGGAGGTGGTAAGCCCACCACAGAGACTCCCTCTGTACCCCAGAACCCTAAGAAGGAGGAGAGTAAATCCCACTCCCACTCTGACAAGCAGAGACAGGGAGACCCAGGGTTAAAAAAACTCTTGGACAGTAGGGCTTGCTTTGACTGTCAGCAGACAGGTCACTTCAGAGGAGATGCAGCCTGTCCAAGGAAGGTGGTTAGCACTGGGCTGTCCAGTGTAGCCATAGAGGAGGATTCCTCAGATGATGAAGTCCTCCTAGCATTGTGCTGGGAGACAGGACCAGATGGTAAGCTGGTGATCCCTGAGGGTGGGAGTAGGCACTTCCACCACATTCAAGTGAATGGGATCCCTACCACTGGCCTGAGAGACACCTGTGCCAGTCACACTATAGTGAGTGACCGGTTAGTGACCCCAGACATGTATGTCCCAGGAAAGTCAGGATAGCCACAGGGGAGGTCACCTCCAAACCTGTAGCCATAGTGCCCCTAGAGAGGGAGGGTATCCTTGACTGGATTAGGGTGGTAGTCAGTGCTGACCTACCCCTAGATTGTATCCTGGGCAATGACCTCCCAGAGGTGAGTCTGGTCACAGATGGGGTGGTCGCCCAAGGTGCCCCCCCAACCCAAAGTCCTGGGGAGTCAGTCCCTACAGTTAGGAGACAGGGGTCCCCAAGAAAAGGAAAGAAGAAAAGGAAGGGTAGGCCACTCTTAAAGAGAGTTCCAGGGAGCCAAGGGCCTTCTGCCCCATTAAGGGGGGAGCCCAGAGTTGGCACTGGTGAGGCCTCACCTGACCCCAAGGAAGTCAGGCAGCTGTCCAGATGCAAGGTGTTGCCCCTGCACTGACAGAAGGGAGAGTGGAAGGAGGGTGTCTGCCACAGGAAGTGGTAGCCCCCCACTCTAGACAGCAAGAGGGGTGCCAGGACCTCACAATTGCCCCTAAAGCAGCTCAGCCACCTGTCAGTGGAGAGCTTAGGGTGTGGTTCTGGGTACTGACAGCTGTCAGTAGCCTCTGCTGGGTGCTAGCCTTCCTGGCAGCACTGTACTTGGCCTGGGAGGCAGACCCCAGGGCCAATAGCAAAGTAGGCCCCCTGACCCTATTGGTCATGGTGGGGTTGCTCAAGTGTTGGGTGACCTCTTTGGGTAAGCTAGGTGTTGCCCTAGCAAAGTTTGGAGTAGGGGAGGTGGGCACCACACTACCCAAGTTGGCAGAGAGAGAGGAGGAAGACCCCCCTAGAGGGAAGTTTCAGTTTGAATTGGGTCCTTTTACTGTTGGGATGGCTTCACTACCCAGAGGGAGTGACCCTGACAGGAGGATGTAAGGCAGAGTAGGCCCTGCAAAGGGACAGCCAGTTTTCTTCACTGTCTTCCTCGCCTAACAAGCCAGGAAGACTCTCCCAGGGTTGGGCTGAGTCTCCTGGGCGTGTGGGCTGGGGGGGGGGGTTGTGTGGGAAAACAGGGCTGATTGCAGAGGCCCCCTAACTTTTTGCCCCCATTTTCCACTTTATGCTGGTGTTTTCCTGACTCTGATGGTGCCCTGGGTACTGCTAACCAGTCCCAGGGCCTGTGCTCTGTGTAAAATGGATATGCAAATTAGGCTAATTATAATTGGCTAAGTCAACCTACCTATAAGTCCCTAGTATATGGTAGGGCATGTAGGTTTAGGGACCACAGCATAGGTGGTGCACACCTAGGTGCACTGCTGAGGTGCCCGGTGTCATTTTAAAAGCAAGCCTGCCTTGCTGGCTGCTTTTAAATTAAAGTTATATGCAAATTCGACTTTGGAATTAAAGGTACTTCCAAAGTCTTAAACTACCTTATTTTTACATATAAGTCACCCCTAAGGTGTGCCCTATGTGCCCCTAGGGCTGGGTGCCATGTAACTATAAGCAGGGACTTTATAAAAATAGATTTATAAGCCCTGGTGAGGTAAAAACAGCCAAATTCGTTTTTCCCTCATTGAAGTAAATGGCCTTCATAGGCTAGAATGGGCAGACTTTATTTTAAATTTTAAAGTCTCCTTAAATGTTACATACCAAGAATTTGGTATCAAATTAATTGTTGTAATAAATCCCACAACTTCCAGTTGTTGGATTTAATATAACTTGTTCAGATAAAAAGTTTAGACTTTACCTAAAAAGTTGCCAATTTCAGCTCTGCATTGTTTTTGTTGCTGTGCTCGGATTGGCCAGCCTGCAGCAGCTTCTGCCAGGCTGCCTTGATTAGGTGTGAAGTGGCCTGGCTTCACACAAAGGAATGTGCTTGGGGGAGAGAATCTCCCCTCAGCAGATGGTGAGGCAGGAAGGGGGAGGGCTGCCAAACTGGTCTTCAAAGGCAGAGAAGGACATTTGGAGCACCCAGCAACACCCCCACATCCTGCAACCCCAGACAATTAGGTGCCCCCTTGATTAGATTAGGAGAGGGCAGGAGAGAGGTGTGTTTATGATTTTTAGCCACACCAGTGGGTGGGCTCAGCCAGATGTAACCTCCAAAAATCAGATTCATCCATGTTGGATTTTTAGAGACTGTTGCCTTCTGGGATGGATTTTTGCCACACTTCCCAGGAAGTGGTCATCACAGGGGGACGACCCTGTCCCTGATTGGAGAACCAGGGCCCCCCTGCTTTTCACCCAGGAGCAAGGATAAAACTGGCAGACCTGCACCCACACCTCAGATCCCCTCCAGAATTCAACAAGAAAGGAACTAAAGAAGAAGAAGGACTGCCCTGCTGGACCCCTGGCCTGCACCTGGACCCTGCACTCAGAAGGACTGCACCAGCTGCACACTTGGGCTTCACCACAAGAAGGACTTTGCCTGGCTTCAATTGGTTCAAGGAGGGACTCCCTGTTTGCTACAGGTGAAAAATTGCTAAACCAGAGTCCCCTGCACCAACTCCTGAAGAAAGCGACCAGCTGACCACTGTCCAGTGGCCAAAAAGGAGTTTGCGCCAGGTGCATTCTGGGAGTTGAAGTCCGCACCCCCCAAGGACCATCACAGAACTTCTGGACCCTTGGGGTGAGCTGTGGACCCCAAAAGAACCTTAAAAGAACATCTGGGTGAAGCCCCAGAAGTTTGGAAAAGATTTGAGAATTTTTGGAAAAAAGCTCCAGAGAGGGACCGACCCGCCGCGGAAATTCTAGCCGGCTTGCCTCAACCGCGACCCGGCCTGACTTCGTGGTTCGTCCCGGTAAAGAAAAACATCCAAAAAAGAGACTAAGGGGGTGATTCAGACTATGGCGGACGGCGGAGGCCGTCCGCCATAGTACCGCCGCCAAATGACCGCACCGCGGTCAAAAGACCGCGGCGGCCATTCAGACATTTCCTCTGGGCCGGCGGGCGCTCTCCAAAAGAGCGCCCGCCGGGCCAGAGGAAATGCCCCTGCAACGAGGACGCCGGCTCAGAATTGAGCCGGCGTAGTTGCAGGGGTGCGACGGGTGCAGGGTGCAAGGCAGACACTGAAATACTTAGCGGGGCCCTCTTACGGGGGCCCCGCGGCACCCCCTACCGCCATCCTGTTCATGGCGGGTTTCCCGCCATGAACAGGATGGCGGTAGGGGCTGTCAGAATCCTCATGGCGGCGGAGCGCGCTCCGCCGCCATGAAGGATTCCCCCGAGCAGCGGTAAGTCGGCGGGAGCCCGCCGACTTGCCGCTTCTGACCGCGGCTGAACCGCCGCGGTCAGAATGCTCGTGGGAGAACCGCCAGCCTGTTGGCGGTGCTCCCGTGGTCGGTGGCCCTGGCGGCCACCGGCCGCCAGGGTCAGAATGACCCCCTAAGTCCGAACGTAAAAAGTTGACCGGGACCTCCCAGCCATCGTATCCGAGAAGGGCTCCATGGACGTCGGATCAAGATCCAGGTTTACCCCGGTCGAAGGATTTTCATCTCGAAAAAACGACTAAGTCCGAAGGTAAAAGTCTCCACCGAGGAAACCCACATCGCGTATCCGGACAAGGGCTCCAGGAGGTCGGATTCAAATGGCAGGTTCGTCCCGGTGAAGAAAAACTTCAAAATAAAGACTAAGGGGGTGATTCTGACTGCGGCGGACGGCGGTCGCCGCCCGCCACGCGGTTCCCGCCGAAAGACCGCTCCGCGGTCAAAAGACCGCAGCGGTCATTCTGGCTTTCCCACTGGGCTGGCGGGCGACCGCCGAAAGTCCGCCCGCCAGCCCAGCGGGAAACACCCTTCCCACGAGGACGCCGGCTCAGAATTGAGCCGGCGGTGTGGGAAGGTGCGACGGGTGCAGTTGCACCCGTCGCGAATTTCAGTGTCTGCTAGGCAGACACTGAAATTCTTTTTGGGGCCCTCTTACGGGGGCCCCGCGGCACCCCCTACCGCCATCCTGTTCCCGGCGGGAGAACCGCCAGGAACTGGATGGCGGTAGGGGGTGTCAGAATCCCCATGGCGGCGGAGCGCGCTCTGCCGCCATGGAGGATTCTCAAGGGCAGCGGAAAGTCGGCGGGACACCGCCGACTTTCCGTTTCTGGCCGCGGCTGAACCGCCGCGGTCAGAATGCCCAGCGGTGCACCGCCAGCCTGTTGGCGGTGCTACCGCCGACCTCCGCCATGGCGGTAATTACCGCCAGGGTCAGAATGACCCCCTAAGTCAGAAGGTAACTTTTTAACCGAGGCCTCCCGCGACCTGTAGCCGAGCAGGGCTCCATCGCGGTCGGCCTGAAAGTATGACTTTGCCCCTGTCGAGGTGCAACCAGATGACCCGATTGGCGCTTTTTGTTTCTAAGCGCTAGAAAAGTAATAATTCTTTAAAAATTCATATCTCCGGTTCCCCTGAACCGATTTTAATCGTTTTTGTGTCATTTTAAAGATAAAAATATAAACTATTTTTATAAATTGGTTTTGGATTTTTAAACTGTTTCCTGTGTTTTATTTAATTACTGTTTTGTGATAGTTGAATGCTTTACACTTTGTCTCCTAAGTTAAGCCTTGACGCTCGTTGCCAAGCTACCAAGGGTTGAGCTGGGATTAATTTACTGAGACCTAACTGTACCTATGTGGAGTTAGTGGCTTGTTGCTAGGAGTAGGTACCTACCTGCCCTACCAATAACCCATTTTCCAACAGTCCTTAAGTAGGGGACAAGAGATTACATACCAAGTGATGTGAAAGATTCTGAGGCTCACCTCCTTGATTACTAGAAGCACTAGCCATCATGTGAGGATGAAGGTGTGACTTCCTCCCTGCCTAGGTCCTTTGTCTCCATCTTTGGGCACAAAGGAGGGCAGCCTGTTGTCTTGGTAGCAAATGCCTCGGGGAAGCCTGCCAAAGCAAGAGAAAGCTGCAAAATTGTTGGGCATCATCTAAGGACGCCATTAGGGTACATGCAAGCTAATCCTGGGCACAAGAATCATGCTTAAGGTTAAAAAGGATGGTGTTTGACATTCAACATGGGGAAAATTGTTTGGGTCATCATGGAACTAAACATCTGGGGTTTGACAAGGTGTCAGCCCCTGTTATCCTATGGAACACCTGTCACTTGCCGTAGCATTAGGTTTTAAATTCTATCATAGGGTCATATATGCTTGTGTATACATGTAATCACTCATAACACAGTGTACCCTACTTGCTGCCATATAGGAAGCCTGCCTTAGAGGTGACTGACCTGTACTATTGGCAGTGGAGGGATTCTTCCTGCACTTGGTGTGGGCTTAGTCAAACTCAAGCAGACAGGCCGCTCACGCAGGCTGACATGGCAGCTCTGCAGTCTTTACTTTTACCCGGGCCAAGCAGGATGGCACAATCAGTGGTGCAGCACTGGTGACCCTTTTACCATCCCTGTCCTGGGTACCATTGGTACCATTTACTAGCGGCTTACAGGGATGATAAAGTCCTTGCCAAATGGGTTTACTAAATCACAGTACAATTTAAGGTAAACAACCGCATCAGTAGTCTAAATGGAGGCATAAAGTGAGGACCGGGGGCATCTGCAAAGAGCCCAGTTTCTTACACAGCTCCTCTCACCAGCCAACACGCCCAGGAGACTCAACCCAACTCTAGGAGAGTCTTCCTGGTCTGTGAGGCAAGGAAGAATGTTAAGAAACTGGCTGTCGTATTGCAGGGCCTACTCTGCCTTACATCCTTTTTTCTAGGCCACTGTCACTGGGCAGTTGACCTATTTCAACAGTGACAGGACCCTTTGTTAACTGATACTTCCCTACAGCTGTCTTTTTCTTCCTTCCCTGCAAGCTTGGGTATGCAGGTACCCTCCTCTCCTACCCCTATCTTTGTAAGGGCAACACCTAACTTCCCACAGAGGTCTCCAACACTTGAGCAACCCAACCATGACCAGAATGGTCAGGGGTAGGCCTGTGCAGAGTTCCCCGAGTTCTGCTACGTGGAACTCAGCAAACTGACCAAAAAACTCTGCAGCGCTACTTGGAGTTCCACAAGCGGAAGAGTGTGTCAAGTCACGCCATTTACGCTGCTTTTTAGTGCCAGTTGTTTGTTCTGCACTATAAAATCAGTGCAAATTACACCATGTGAAATGCAAGAGGGTGCTGCTTCTTTTCTGCCGCTTGAGTAGATTTTATACTTCCCCAATGCGAACTGAAGATTTTTAAAATGTAAGCGATAGCGGGCATCCACGATCGCCAGTTTTGAGAAATCTTGCCAGGAGGTGGTCTGGAGTAAAATTTTCCTCAGTTGCGGTCACCAATGTAATGTTGATTGCGAAGGAGGAAAAAACTCCACTCTGCTACGTGGAGTTTTCACAACTCTGTGCTGTTAGCGGAGCACAGAGTGGGAAAACCTCCAAACACTCTGCTAGTGGAGAAGAGGTCACTGCCCACCCCTAGTGAGGGGGCGAAACGTACTTTTGGCCTTGGGGTCTGCCTCCAAGCCAAGGTCAGTGCTGCCGTGAAGACGGGCTCCCAGTACCCTATATCTCAACAAACCTACCAGCCCACACCTAAAATATAACTAAAGGGGAGTGGCCTATCAGGCAATGGCGGCAGACACATGTGGGTGAGCCTCGTCTAACTTACCATGCCCCTGTGCCAAATATGCTGAACTCTTCCCCCGCCTGCCACCCGGGACTGGGATATGATTGATCTAGCTGTGGGAGGAGACCTCTGCTGGGACACCTGCGACCTCTGGGATGCCTGCGGTCCTGCTGGGAAAAACACAGCCTGTTGTGACCTCGATAGGCAGCATGAGTTGATGTTGCAAGAAGCATGCAGCAGGAAGCGGCACACATAATAAATGTCGCAACTGACTGGATCCTTCTGGTCGAGGTAGATCCTATAGTGAAGCGGCAGAGCCCGACTGACCGAGGTACAAACAACACCATGGTTGGCTCAGGTCTCCGTTGAAGTAGCAGACATCATGGCAGTCAAGGTCTGTGGAAAGACTCATAGAGGAAGTGGTGTCCAACGCGACTACACATCGAAGGGAGAGACAGTGGGAGAAAGGTGCAGAGCACTCTTTGTCCTCTTCTCCATATACTGGAGGTATTCTAGATGCAAGCAGACCACCCAGAGGGGCATAATCAATGGATGAATAGGAAAGCCTAGGTTTGAAGAACATAGCCCGTGAAGTCAAACTCAGATGCCCTAGGGGATGTAGTGTGGCGCTGCTGATGCCTGGCTAGCACGGTTTGAGGAGACTGCATGGTGAGGCAAAGGGGATAGAAAGAGGCCCCCGAAGATTCTCTGACCATGATACCTGGGTGTCCAAATTTTATTTGATGGGAATTGAGCTGTGGCAAGGCCATAACCTTACAGGGAACCAGAGTCAGTGAAAGGAGAGAGAACTGTTGCATCAGGCAGTAGATATAATGTAGCAAAAGCAACACTCAGTGCCAGCCTGACCAGCGGGCCTCCTGGGACAGAGGAGCCGCTCCCCCCCAACATCAGCAGATGGAGAGCCAGATTCTGTAGGACTCACTGGGGCCTCTCCCCCAATTATATTTGGCTACCGGATACCTTTCTGGTGAATACAGCCCAGCACACCATGGGGAAGTGTAATGCTATCTGTATTTGACCACCGACTCCATTTTGACCACTGGCTTTATTTTGTGCTTAGCTTCAGGTGCTGTCATAGCGGTGGCACAGGGTTTTTCCACAGCAAGCTTATTTTCCCCATAAAATGTGTTTGCCCTTTTCTCACCAGCAGAGGGTTACACCGTATTGGAAAAAAACATGGGGGATGTGGAAGGTAGAAATGATAAGAGAGTCTCAGTCTGGCAATGTTTTCATTAAGGGAAAGAACAGCTCCTCTGTCTCCGGAATGCGCATTGGGACAGGACCCATTCCTTTGCGTATTTTCGACACAGACCAAGTAACTTGGACCTGAGGTAGAAGGAGCTCATGTGGACGCATGGGAAAAGCTTCCATGTTGGGAAGACCTCCTGCCTCAGCTATTCAGGGTTCCTCGGCTTGATGCTGGCAAGGATGAAGAATTCAACCCCCATGGTGATGCATTTTTGCATTTTTATTCTTAATTATGTAGCTTGACTATATATATATATATATATATATATATATATATATATTTTTTTTTTTTTTTTTTTTTTTTTTCTCTGCATATTTTCATTGTTGAGACATTGCACATTTTCCGTCTGTCATTGTTTAAAAAATGCTGTGAGCATTTTGGCATTTACACGTGTTTCACTGCTTTCAAGTTAAATGTTTATGTTCATATTGTTGTGTGCGGTTATTTGATATATATCAGAAGTGCCTTAATAAACTCATTACTAAAACTAAGAGGGCTGCATTTCTTGGCATTGTTTCCTCTTAGTTCAAAGTAGAGCAACATATTTTAGTGTCACTCTGCAGGGTTTTGGAAAATGTTAGGCAAAAAATCAAAGGCAGTTTCCCAGGTGTTAAATGAGATACCAGGGTGGGAAAAAGCACCCTATAATGCTCTTGCAAATAAATGGGCATGTGGTTCGTGGTTATGTGAAAATTGGGGCGTTTGCCTTCCAGATGCTGAACCAACCCAGGAAATAAATTGTTTGCAAAAAGTGCCCATAGATAAGGGGTGGGGGCTGGGTCCTGTCATCCGCTTATAGAAAAATGCATGAGAAATGTGTAGAAAAAAAACAGCAATTGGAGAGGCAGCTATTTGAAGCTAAGAATAAGTCTAACATGCTGTCCTGTCAAAATAAATTACTGCAAGATAAAGTTGATACTTATCAGTCCATGGCAGAGAAAGCTGCAGTGCGCGTTACACAGTATAAATACAAAAAGCGTAAGGGAAGAGTTATTAAAAAGAAAGTTAATTTAGCCAATGCTAAAGCAGGGCTAGACTGGAATCCGGTTGCTTGGGATGCAAATATTTAGGATTCCACAGATTTATCTGATTGATGGCGAACAGCCCTGTCAAAATAGTAGTGCTCAGAGTGAGGCAGATGAACAGAAAATGATTAATGCGCACCCCAAAGACAGATGAAAGTTACAACATAGACCTCAATACCAGAGGGGGAGTGTTCAACCATCGACTCTCTAGAGGATTATACACAACAGGAGATAAATGACATAACAGACAGGCTTAGGCAGAGATCTGGACAAACATTACTTACATGGATGATGCGAATATTTGACACAGGAGCCTCTGGAGTAATGTTAGATGTAGGGGACACACCAAAGTTTTGCATCCTTAGCACTAATCCCACTGTACAGGAGCAGTTTAGGGGGTACCAGGGTAACCAACAGATCATCCTACTGCAGTTAGCAGTTATGGGGTGTTACCATAAGTATCCTACAGAGTCAGATTGGCCACAAAATGTATAGTCCTGGTATACATTAGGAGATGCAATGCAGAGAAATAAGGAAGAGGAAACGAAAACTGCTATTTTCCTGGATCATTCTCACCGCCTGTTAGACATATTGCTCTCTGTGTCAGTGCGAAACAAAATAATTCGCTTCACTCCTTCAGCCTACAAACATGTGATAATGACCCTATTATTTAGTCAGACTGGTAACCCCTGAAAGTATGTGCTGGAGGCAGTTTAAGAGTTAGGAGAGCTTGGAGACTGGATGAAACCAGAGAGACCCTTGAGTTCTGAAGGTTGCACAGATTATAACAGAGTATCTAGCAGAGATATTTTGATGGCATTGCTCAAGGATGGTGTCAACAAAGAACAGATAGATAGGCTAGATACCAGGAGTCTGTGGGAGATGTATTGCAAGTGAGGGCTGGATATAAAGGAGGGAAGCAGAAAGGTGAATAAGCTGGATAGCAAACAAGTGAGCCAGGGCAAGTCACAGATGCAGGAGGAAGGAAAATAAAGAGAGAAGAATATTTCTCCGAGGGGGAAGGAGGAGGAAGATTTCAATACTGATTGGTTGACTGAGGAAAACATAGAAGGAGATGAATCTCCTTGCAGATATGAGAGCATATGTCCGGATGTGACGTTGACCAAAGTTGACAGGTTTAAATCAAATTAGGAAATAGGCCAAACTCTGTTACAGAGATGGGCTTGCAAAGATAATAAACCCCATGTTGATTTAGAAATTCACTGGAAGAATAAAAATGTTCAAACGGTTCGGGCCTTGGTGTACACCAGAGTGGAGTCCTCTTTAATATATGGAAATCATCACAGGGCTGGGTGGAAAGCAAACCCCTGCAGTGCAGACTAATGTGCATATGAAAATAGGGGAAACACCAAAAAAATAATACACTGTTTTGATTGTGTCCCTCCTGGAGTATATACGGAGAATTGACATTCTGAAGGGGGTGACTTTATACTTGATGATGGCTGTTATCAATTTGAATCAAAGCAAAACATTTCAGCAGCAGCAGTGAGGGTGGTTCGTCTAAAGATACCCCCAGTGAAGGTGCCTCCAGCCACAAAGGTGGTTCATTTGAAATAGTACTGAACCCCAGGAGGGCATAAGGAGATAATTAAGACTATACAGGATTTGATAGAGGCAGGTTTGGTGGCCCCAGTCACAACTCAGTGGAACAACCCTTTGTGGCCTATAAGCAAAGCAGATGGGTCCTATAGAATAATGACCGATTATCAAGAATAGAACAAATATACACCTCCTTTGACTGCTGCAGTCCCCAACACATCAGTTTGATTGAGAGGATACAAAAACATAAAGGAATCTGGTATGCAACCATTGATATTGCTAATGCTTTCTTCTCCAGAGCATTGGCCCCTCAGAGTCAGGAACAATTCAGTTTCTCGTGGAACGGAAGATAATTTAAAATGTTAGCTTTGCCTATGGGATATGTACACAACCCCACCATCTGTCACTTTTTGGTGGCAGAACACCTGGATCAAGTACCTGTCATTCCAGGGGTGCAGTTGTCTCATTATATTGATGATGTGATGATTCATGGAGAATCACAAGAACAAGTGCAGACTCAGTTGGACAGGGTTGTGAAACATTTGAAAAGCAAAGGGTGGATGATCAATCCAGAAAAGATGCAATGACCCTCTCAAAATGTGAAGTTTCTAGAAATTCAGTGGAATCAGGGACATAGGGAAGTGTTGCCCCAGGAAAGACAAAAGATAGTAGAGTTTGCCACACCCTGTAATAAACAGAAGACTCAGCAATTCATTGGATTGTTTGGTTTTTAGAGACATTATATCCCTCACTGGACACAACACACACAATGGTACAGGAACTCACAACAAGGTGGTGCATGCAACTGGAGAAAGGGATGACTGTCCTCAAAGATCACTTGAAGGAGGAAGAGGGGAGGTCCATGAGACACAATGTGCGATCGATAGGGATCTCAGAGAGGGCGGAGAGTCATAACACTGAACTATTTGTGGAGGTGGAGGACTGGCTGGAAAGACAGTGTTGCAGGCCCACTCCTACTGTTTCTATTTAGTAGTGAGAGCACACAAAATACCGGCAAGAGCGCCAGCCCTTGGGCAGCCACCCCGCCCCATCATAGATTGACTAATGGACTACAGAGACCAGGACAATATTCTTCAAATCTCGCACAAACATAGCCCAGGTTAGTGAAGGACAGGAAATAAACATCTATCCAGATTACATGACTCTGGTCCAGAAACAAAGGGGTTCCTCCATACCAGTGAAAAAGGTACTCTGCTAAATAGACCGTAAATAAACACTCATCCTTTCGGCAAAATTAAGAGTGATACACAAGGACAAGGCACATTTTCTGTTTCTGTTCAGGAGGCCTGGAAACGGCTGGAAAAACAGGGACTATGGCCCGGAGACCTCATCAGAGAAGGATGCACACTGGCAGCCGCACTAAACCAGTAAATGAAGAGAAGTCAGTTGCAGATCTTCTCCAACGACAGCACAGATGAAGGTGGAGCAGGAATGGACGGTGGCATAGGTCAAGAACTGCAGAGATATACTAGACAAAAATAAATGGAGGGCCATAGCACTGGAGGAAAGGGAAGTACCACAGGATTTGGGGGATCCGACTCTGAAACCGAGGGAGAGCAGCTGCCTGTAATCACCCCAATAACATCAGCCCACATCATCTGAAAATGATACCTTTCCACATACGCATAGACTGCAAGTACGATTTGGGGCGTGCGTGTCTGGGGGCAAAATGGACTGGGCTTGGGATCCTGTGTACCACTTTGTATAAACTGAACTGTCTGCACCGGGGATGTGAGGTCAGGGGTAGAGTGGGCTGGTACCATGTTGCCTTACTATGGTTGCTACAACACCTACAAGGCCTAATACTGCATGATCCAAATATAAAATTAATTTATTATGTAGTTTTATTTAAGGGCACACACATAACATGAATTGGGTGGGTGGTTATTTTCTGGATCACAGCATGGTAAGGTAGGTTGGGGATGATTTGAGGACAGTTAAAACAGACACACCACATGAATAATTTAAGGGACAGGCAGTGGTAAACCAAGCCCCCCCAACCAGGGTCTGGATGGACCATAATACATATGCTGAACCACATTGTCAAACATTACCCTTAGTGTCCTGGAGTGTCAATGGCCTTGGCAATAGGGGAAAGAGGGGCATAGTGACTAGGGCTTTTAATGGATATAAAGCAGGTGTGCTTTTTCTACAAGAAGCCCACCTGATAGACTCCCAACCCCATAGCCTGAAAGGGGCAAATATAGTGTTGCTTCTTATGCACAAAACACTTCAGTTCCAGAGGGGTGGCACTCCTCGTTAGGAAGTCAGTGGCATTCCACACCCTTCATACATGTTCAGAAGTGGCAGGGTGCTATATAGCTCTGGTGGGGGAAGGGGACGATGAGATAGTGGCCCTTTTCAATGTGAATGCACCACAGGGCCTGGCCAGCTCTTTGCTGAGTTTTCGCAGGCTCTTACCATACTTGGGGGAGATTTTAATTGAGTACTCAACACTCGACCGAACAGAATGAGTACCAAGCCTGAAAGTGAGGCTACAGTGGAGGAAGCTAGAAAACATTGTGCAAGTGCTAGGACTAGAGGATGTCTAGAGGTCCCTTCACGGGCAGTAGAAGAAATAAAAAGGTAGTCAAAGCACTTGATAGTGCTGGTGAGTTCTACTACCGAGAGAAAGAGGATACTGTCAAAAGTGCCTGCATTGTCTGGGAAGCATGCAAGGCAACAATGAGGGGTGTACTGATAGCAGGTGAATGGGGGGAGAAAAGAGACCAATTGCAGCATCTAGAGACATTGGAGAGGGAACACAATACTCCCTCTAAGACTGCCCTTAAGCAAAATTTGGAAAGCACACGTATGAACTACCAGACGGTGACACGTCATGAGGTGAAGGCCTCCTAGACAGAAGTGCATATACGAAGCTGGGGACAAAGCCGGCAAATTGCTGGCTTGGTTAGGGAGTAGAGAACAGGAAAGCATACTTGTCTGCAAAATTCAACTGGAGATGGGGCAGACTACCAGGGGTAAACACATTGCAGGAGCATTTGCAACATACATGACTGCTTTTTACACACCCAGGGTGGAGGCCTCAGAGGAGCAGTTAAGACTTTGAATCCCGGCCAATTGAAAACGTTGGCAGCTGATCTCACAGAGTCCGAAATCACAGTGATATTGGGTCAATGTCAGGCGGGGAAGGCCCCTGGCCCAAGTGGCCTACCCTGCAGACTTTTTGCAAACTGACCAAGAGAGTGACCAAACTCCTGCTCTCGATGTACCAAGAGGCCATCAGTGCCAAGAAACTACCGACAGAGCTGTGCACAGTGACAATTGTCCTCATCCCCAAGGCCAGGAAACTCACATACAAATATGAGTTCTACAGGCCAATCTCCATAATAAATCCAGATACCAAAATACTTGCAAAACTACTGGCTAACAGACTGTACGCTGTTATAACAAAATTAATACATGCAGCTCAGAAGGGCTTCATGCCTTATCACGTGACGAAGCTAAATTTACAACGCTTACACACAAACATCATACAATCAGATTTGGCAGGTGTGAGCTGGGTCATAGTATCGTTGGATGCTAATAAGGCATTTGACTCAGTGGAGTGGGCCTACCTGCTCCTGCTTCTGGAAAGAATGGGATTTGGGCCCAATATATTAGCAGTTTCAAACTGCTATACAGGGAACCATTGACCAGGCTCAAAGTAAATGACTGCCTTCTGGGAGAGCTTTACGTCAGGATTGGAATGAGACAGGGCTGCCCCTTCTCAGCACTGCTCTTTGCATTGGTGGTGGAACCCCTGGCGGAACTCATGAGGGTAGATGTTCCGATCTCGGATGGATGGGAGACTCAGAGTGGGAACAGAGAATATCACGGTATGCTGACAACATTCTCCTCTATCTGACAAACACTGGCTGCTCTTTGGCCCACGTTCAGGGACTGTTTTGAGTATTTGGTGAATATTTGGGTTATGCAATTAACTGGGAAAAGTCCCTTCTTTTTTCAATGCAAGGTTGGAGGCAGCTGGCAAAGCTGCCACTTCCTCTGAGTGGAATTACATAGGTTCAAATATGTGGGCATCTGGATCACCAGGGGCATGACATAATTTGTACAGGCACGCTTCAATCCACTAATACAGAGGCTAAAAAAGGATGTTAAACACTGATGTACATTAGCTCTATCCCTGTTAGGCAAGGCAGCCATATTCAAATGAATACCCTCCCCCGTCTGCTCTACATGATCCTGAAGGCATTTTTCGATCATGTAGAGTAAGGACACTGCTCTGGGCAGGAGGACAACCACAAAAAGCAGTGCAGACCCTGCAAAGCTCCAAATGTGAGGGTGGAGTAGCACCCCCCAATGTTAGGAAGTATTATGAGACAGCACAGGACAGTTGGGTGCATGACTGGGAGTATGCAGACAGAGAGGACCCAGTGGTTTGGGTGGATAGGTAGGGAATGGTTAAACAGAGCTATGTACACCTGCTACCTGGGGGCAAACTGAATACGTGAGCATGCTGAACTCAGCACCAGCATAGCTGACCACAAGTTGGACCATGTCAGCCTGTCAGGAACCATGTTCCTGGCAGGGACGGTGGTCCCCAGGCGCTCCAATCACCAGGGTCCTAATGTGGCTGTCAGACCACCTGGATTGCAGTGGTCCGACCGCCACCTCAAGGCTAGCAGTCTCAAGACCATCAGCCTAGTAACGAGGCCCTTAGTATCACACAACTAAAATAAAATGAAAGTAAACAAGTATTCCACAATTTACATATTTGAAATTCAATTAAAAAAATGCATTTTCAAATAATAATTAGAGTTAATTAACTATTTAATTAACTTCCCACCCTAAACCCCTACAAACTTAGGGCCATACTGTTTTTATGCTGCATTTGCGTCATTATTTTATGCAAAAGTGGCGCAAACTTAGAAAATACAATTATATTTTGTAAGTTTGCGCCACTTGTGTGTCAGAAAATTATGCCTTAGCACCCTGCAACTAAAATTCAGTATTCCACAGTTTACATACTCAATAATCTGCCTGTGGAATCCACGACTTAGTCAGACTGATAGTGAGGCTATTTGTGAATTCCTTCTAGACAGTGACACAAAGGGAGCTGAGGTGTGTCCTACATATTCTGCAGAGTCTTCTTGGGCTAGAGTGGAGAGGGAGAAGCTGACACATGCACCTGAAAGAGCTGTGCCTGTCCTCACACAATGCAGTCTCCAACCCCCTGGTGTGTGTCTGGGGCCAGACCCTGGTAAGACAGGATCTTGTGAAGAACAGAGACTTTTCTTTGAAGTTTGCCTACATCAAAGGCAGAAATTAGTGTAAGTAGTGGATCCAAAACCCCAGTGTAACGGGACGGCCGCCGACAACGGGTCCAAAGTGCTGGCCGCGGCCGTGGTAACATACCCCCGGGGCACCCGAGAGAGCCTCGGGGGTATGACGTCTGACGTCTGACGCAGAAGGCGTCGGGACGATAAAAGAAAAGAAGACGGACCAAAAGAGAGAGCGAGTGGAGAGACGGAGAAAGACGCGCAGCGAACGCAACCCGAGGAAAGGAAAAACGGAGAGACGGAGACCAGCGAAAGGAACCCAACGAAAAGGAGAAAAAGCCCAGGGCGACTCCCGCCCCTGTTGAAGAGAAGCCGGGAGACCGCCAAACAGCCGGCCGCGTCCCCGGAGGGGCGTGGCCTCCTCAGGTACGTTTGTACCGTAACTGGGGTTTTTGACAGAGTGGCTGCCAGGAATAAGGGGCGGTTGGGGGGATAAAGGGAGGAAAACAGGGAGGTCCTACAGAGAAGGTGAGACCCTCTAACCAAAAGGGAAACCCTAACCTCGATATCCCTAACTACACGTGTAGGGACACCGCAACAAGAAACTCTCAAGAGAAAGGGAATTCCCGGGATTACACGAAAGGGTGAAGGGCACAAATAATTAAAGGTTATCCCGTCACAACCGCCACCCCTTCTACCTATCCCCTCACTACCCTACTAACACTATATAGACTTTTCCCTTACGCCCCACTTACCTGCTTTTGTTCTTCTTTTTCATTTCTGGGGAAACCTGGGCGGCTGGAATAAGGGGAAGACCGGACCCCTCTCGAGGTTGGACCAGACCACGCCGGGACCACAGCAAGAGCCCTGAAAGAGAAAAGGGGTTTTGAGTAAATGTAACAGGACAAATCTTGTGAACAGAAACAAGAGATTAAAACAGTCCGCATTAAACAGAACTCAAATAAATCAGTTATCCCCCTCAAATCTTGCGCCTGTCGCATTATTCCAATATCTCTCTCACTTGGGATAACGAACCTATCACACCCAAATTTTTAGAATACTTCTGGATCAAGAGGAACCTCTGCCAAGGAGAAGAGCTGAAGAACTGTGAGAAGGAGTACTGCCCCTTTGCTGTGTGTGTTTACCCGGGTAGGCCTGCAATTGCTTTTTCCACCCTAGAGAGGACATAACCTGGATGTTGCTGTGTATCCTGCTTGTAAAGATTCTCCAGGGGCTTGCACTGAGCTTGCCTCCTGTTAAGAAGTCTAAAGGTATTCCAAGACTCCTTCTACCAGTGCCTGGTATCTTCTGCTGAGAGTCCTGACTTGCTAAGTGGTGCCAAATTCAGTCCCTGGGACCTTAGAAGTGGAAGCTGGTAATCTGCATGGAAAAGTCCACACACTGCTGTGTGCGCGTCAGAAAAATCAATGCTGCACCTGTCCAACAGCTGAAAATTTGACACAGCATCTGCCCCGCAGCTGGAGAATCGATGCAGTACCCGTTATCAAAGCAGACACTTTGCACAGTGTGTCGAAATTTTCCACGCTTCAACCCAAAATCTTCAACAGCACTGCACGGACCTGAGGCTGCTTCTCTGGAAACTGACACATCCCTTCCCTGCAAGGAAAGAATCAACGCATTGCTTACCTGGCGGAGAAAGATTCGACACACAGCCTCACTTGCGAGTAATGAATTGAGGCATTGCTTGCTTTTCTGATGCACATGCAGCTTTATGTTTTATGCATACCAGGTGCTTTATGCTAAACAATCCATCCATTGATTTCTATGGATCAAGACTCTTTGTACTTTAAAAATTCATATCTTTGCTTGTGTATAGTGAATTTTAGTTGTTTTGCCGTTGTTTGATTTAGATAAATATTGGCTTTTTTCTATGCTGGTGTGGAGTCCTTTGTGGTGTTTTCACTGTGTTACTGTGTGTGTTGGTACACAAACTTTACACATTGCCTATGAGAAAAGCCTGACTGCTTGTGCCAAGCTACCATGGGGGTGAACATGGGTTATCTGTGCTGTGTATGTCCCTTACCCTGACTAGAGTGAGGGTCCCTACTTGAACAGGGTGCAAACTGACTGCCAACTAGAGATGTTGTTTCTAACGGTCCTTTTTTATTGAGGAATATCAGATGTCTAATATTGCGCACCCCTCAATTCAATTGTACCCAACCTTCGGAGGATAAAAAGTTGAGTGGATCCAGTGGAATATAAGACTTTGACCATGTTATCAACCCAAATCTCTGGAGTGTATTGCTCTTTTATAGTTTGTAAGATTGTCAAAAAGGTCACTTCTGGAATAGTGAAAGATAAATCTGTCATTGGCCTTTACACACTTTTTCACAAAGCGAAGCCAGGGATATAAACTGTATCTAGGCATCCGGGTGCAACTTCTGAAACTAGAAGTGTGAGAAAGGAAATGATGTGCCATTAATTCATGTTCTTCTTTCATATAGTCTGCTATATCATTGCTGTTACTAGTCTTGCAGTTATACCCAGAACCAGAACATGTTTTTAATTGGCGGTTGAAGAGGGAAAACACTGAAATAGTACTATTCCAGGTTTGTTGCTTGAATACCTTTGTTTATGGAGGTGCAACTGTATAGAAGGAACAGCTAAAGGTGATAAACAAAAGCCTTCAAATATCTGTCCTTTACATGGCTTCTCAAAATGTTCTGCTTTTTTGCCAGCCAAATTTTGAGGTGCACAAACCACACAGAAACTAGTAGATTAACATTGGTAGGCACTCACAGCACACCAATTTGTTTTATCAAGAAAACTGAGATGCGTCATGATTTCTCATGAGGCGCAGAAATGTTCGTGCCAATATTCTATGTTTGCCAATGAAAAAAGAGTATTTTGGGCCAAACTATTTTTGAAATACTTTGAAGGGGAAATGATTACCCGTAGAATCTATCCTGACCACGAAAGCATTTCAGTGTGTGATGAGCAGAAATGTAGATTTGCCTTGTAATCGGACCTGTGCTTCCCGCGAAGTGAAAACTCAATATGCCTCAGGTCTCACCTTTTCGTTTTAGTCACGAATATGTAATCATGAATTTATGATTAAATGTGTTACTTTGTTCTTGAAGCAAGTTAAGCTGAGATGACGCCAAATGCAGGGAATGTCTGTAGAAACACTGCATTAACAACAATGAAATAATAAATCATAATAAATCATAAATTACACGAATCTCTCTGTACATTATGGGACGTGTTAACAGGTGTTAAACAAAATCAAACCCTTCTGTAGTACCTGTAGCTCCGTGTCTAGAGGGCATTTTACAGAATGGCTGCACCTTTGCTCTTCTGTCTTTTTAGTGGCGTGCAGTAACACAGACACTTCTGTCCTGGCTATAGTTATTCATACAAAAAGTTCTGCTTTTACCTCACTCACTTACATTGGAAATATGCCGAGATTGCAGCCTTTCCCTACTGTTTCAACTAGATCTCTAATTCCAAATGAAAAATCGTTCTTGAGACCATCAGTCTCTTACAGGAGCTGTAAGATCTGTTTTACTTTTTGGCATTTTAAATTAGTAGGACACGGGGAGATGTGAACCCAGGAGAGCCACAGGGTTGAGAGCAGAGGTTGCTGACACATCTTACCTTTAAATTTGGTAGGACTGGTCCCTCTCCATCTAACTCGAAATGCTGAAACACCTAGCAGTCATCATGAACGACGATTGACCAAAATACCAGGGGTAGCAGGAGTGACATCATACACCCTTTGACGTCAATGACACTATAGGAAGTAACATTATTTGATGGCCCTTTGGCCCTGAATCCCAGGAATGAATGCAATGCCCTTGATTGCATCACAATAAATAATGCCACTAAAGTCTAGTGTCTATCCCAGAAAGAAAATGTATTGCGAACTCACACGGAGATGCACACAAAAAGACATTTGAAAATAACAATGAGCAGGCTCAGTGGTACTAATTCGTATGGACTTCATGTTGCATGAACTACCTTATTGGTATGAGTTATTGTTTGTCATTCCTAATAAGTCTTGATTCATAACCAGTGTGCTCTGTAAATGTTCGCCCTGTAGTGCTGGAGCTCCAGGATACCTGTTTGGTGGCAGTGAGCTCTATAAATGTTGCACATATAAACATAACTACTTTTAAGAACTATAACAACCCATAATTTTCATGTATAATGGATTGTAACAAAAAAATATATATATATTTTTATAATATTTAATTTTATTCTACTTTCTAAAGACTGTGCATTGCACTTCTGAATGTAATTATTTTACCAAACAGTACGTTTCCAGTGGAAGCTACAGAAAGTAAACTATGCTCATCAGAAAGCTGGTCACCTTCGGTTCGTGCACTGTTCTTGGCACTGTTTTTGCAACCTCTGAGGACAGGAGACACAAAGGCAGTGCCAGAGTCCCAAAGGACAAGACAGTGATCGCAGGAGCGACTCCTGTTGATCAATAAATGACGTCCATGCAGCCATATCTACCTGCTGTACGTTACCTGTAGTACTGACAACTAAGACAAACAATTCTCCACTCCTTGCTGAACCATTGTGAGAGAGCACTTGGGGGCAGCTTGTTCTTCCATAACAGAAACATTTACATTACTGCAAATGCCTAGTTTCCAGAAATATTATGATCATACTCAATCCATCAGTCAGCTCTTTTCTCCCTCATGGCAAAAATAGGTTCTATTGGCAGTTGTTTCCCCCACTGACATGCCCCATCCTTTGTTTCTCATCCATGCCTTTAACACCAAGCATGAGGGTGTTATGGGGCAATGGGTACTCCACCAAGTGAGAGGTCCCACTCTCTGCCCCATCCATAGTTCTCCATCAGCCTACCATTTGCTGCTGAAGGGCTATGAATAATAAAAGGAGAGAGTGCTTTAGAAAGTTTTCTCAGCCATTTATGAGGCCTGTTTGCTTTCCTTGTCAGAAACCGCCTCTGCGATCTCTGAGCCAAGTCCAAAGGGCAGTGCCAGGAGTAGCAAATGCTACCCCTGGCAGCACATATGACATACCATTGTTATTTTGAGAATCTCTAAAGACAATTGTGCCATGAATTACCATTCTCAGTATCCAGAAGAAATATTCAAGCCACTGATTATGGATGAAAGTAAAGTCCTGAAGAAGGGCATCTTATGCTCAAAATCCACTGAAGTTTTACTGTCACAAAGGAAGCATGCCAACAGAGTGATAAACAGATAAGAATTTGCATGTTTTCACAAAAGAGGCAAGAATTAGTTTAAATGAGTATGTAAGGGGACGTGGCCAAGATGGTGGCATGAGCGGATGCGCTGCTGGGAGCTCCGCCGCCCGGGCTTGGGTACAAAAGACATAGCAGCCAGGGGACCCCCTGCAGCCACCCCAGGACAGTCGGAACCGTTAACCCAAAAGAGGGTGCTGGCAGGGAGTGACAAATCTGAAGAGTGGGGCCTGCAGAGAAGCCAGAGTCCTGACGGGTGCCAATGGGAGGGCCCGGGGCTCACGGACCGCCGAGGTCTGGGTGCACCACGGAGGAGCGCCGACAAACAGAGGGGCTCCTGAGGGCCCAGATGAAGGAGTGGCTGTGCTGGGACCTGGAGGTGACAGCTGGGCGTGCCTCGACCTGGGGTGCCTGATCAGTGGCGTGGATTGGGCTGCAGCGTGGGCCATGGAGGAGGGACCTGAGGCCGGGGCTGGTGGCTGCGGTGCAAAGTGCCGGATAACAAGGGCATCCGGACCATCAAAAATAGATGAGACCCTGGGCGCGGGTCCCGGGAGGTGTCCGCAGGATGGGCAGCCGGCCACACTCAAGCAGGAAGGCCTGAGATAACTGGAGGCCCGAGCGTGCCCCTAACAAACCACACTGGTGCACTGGGGCTTGGATAGCCCCGAGGAAAGAACATACGTGAGCTGCACTGAGGCCTGGTGTGGGAGTCGCATGGGCTGAAGGCATCAGTGGCAGAGAGCGGGCCACGGTGGTGATCAACTCGGGCGAAACCTAGGCGACCACAGCCTGAGGACTATAGCACTTACAGATCACCTCCACCAGAGCATCTGAATGGGGGCCCGAGGGCGAGCAGGGACCGCGTCCGGCCTTGCCAGCCCAACGGCCCACGCCGCAGCAAACAAGAGAAGATGGCTTCATCAAAGACTAAAAAAGATCAGTCTGTCCGAGATATGCTGACCAGATCCACACCAGCACTGAAGAAAAACATGGATACTCCCCCACAACCACAGATGATCGCAGACAACGGGTTGTGGACAACAACAAGATGGCGCCAGTCACAAGGGGATTCCTTACCTCCCTCCCTAAAGACAGATCTGCAGCATCTGCGAAAAGATCTCTCACAGGAACTGCTCGAGTGTCGCACCGACCTTACCTCGTTGGGGGACCAGGTATCAAGCCTGGAAGACAATGAGATTACTAGAGGAGAAGATGTCGAACAACTCCAACAAGAGCTCCTTTGTTTATTGGAACAGCAGGAGCCACTACAGATCATGTCTGAGGACCTGGAAAACCACTCCCACTGCCATAACATACAAATTTGTGGAGCTCCCAATGGGTCAGAAGGTGATGTTATCAGAGAGAACACCACAGCTTTGTTCTGATCACTTCTGGGTCCAGAGAATAAACAGGAGATCTTATTAGACCAGGTGCACAGAGCACACCACCCTGGAAGGACTGGGTCTCTTCCCACGGACATTCTGGCCTGCATCCAAAACTTCATGACCAAGGAAGACATCCTCCAAAGAGCGCAAAATCAACCCTGGATCCACTTTGCTATTATACCAGGATCTTTCCCTGCTCACACTGCAGCAACACAGGGAGTTTAAACCCATCACAGATCACGTCCGGTCCCATTCCATCTCATATAGTTGGGGACACCCCTTCAGACTCGTATTCCACTGGGACGACCAGACACGACAAGTGAAAACACTTAAGGAGGCCAGAAGAATACTAAACATGGCGGAAGAACCCTTGGAGGTGAGAGTTTCCGGGGAGGGCCCCCCTGAGGGCTGAAATGGCTGGAAGCGAAAGGAACAACGACAGACACCGCCAAGACCATCTTCACTGGAAAGAGCACACAAGAGACGGGCTGTCCTGGATAGCATCACTGCCGGCACCAAAACATTGTCATTGACTGTCGCTAACCACATGCGAGGAAGACCATTTAGCCACCCTGGGGGGTCCGGCCCGACGAGCTATGACACAGGGCCCAGGGTGTCGGAACCCAAAGATGGCTTACCCAGACCCCACAGAACACCTCTGAGCTTTGCTCGAAGCCCCGTCTATACTCTATTCTGCATTGAGCACTGGGTTATTTGTTGGATTAAACACCTGTTGTGCCACACTGTTAATGATGGTATTTCCCTATCTCGTGTGATGCAATCAGAAACAAATGTCTGAAAACTATAACATAGGCACCCACATAGTACTGCTCCAAGCTCCTTGCCACTCATGACTTACATCTATCAAGGCCCTCCCCTTCTCATCAACACACCCGACACTTAAATGTCTGAGGCTCAATGTTAGAGGCCTCAATAATCCCACAAAATGACTGGCAATCCTCTCTCTCCTCGAGCGACCAGAGAGTCACAAATGCTTACTACAAGAAACACATCAGATACCCAAATATATGGACTGAATGCACTCTAAATGGTTCCCTCAACAATATTGGTCCTCGGCCTCCACAAAACACGGGGGTGGCGATCCTGGTTGCTAAAACATTCCTAGGGGAATTCCTCACCAAGGTACATGAGATAAATGGTAGATACTTAGCCTACAGAGTGTGGATAGAATAATTCCTTTTCACAATAGGCACTATTTACACCCCTATCACTCACCAAGAGACATTCATAACATAAGCCCTCTCTCCACCGCTGACTACCCCTGACACAGCAATCCTCATGGGAGGCGACTTTAACTTTGTCATAAACAATGACTTAGACTGCTCAGGACACAGGCATAGGCAGGTTCTATTTCCCCGGCAGGGCTTCATTGGCTCGCGGACTGTGACCTGGAAGGTATATGGAGGACTGCAAACCCAAACCGCAGAGATTGTACCTTTTACTCGGCAGCAACAAAAACCTACACGTGCACAAACTACTTCCTGGCCTCTTCGGCTTTGCGAGCCTGTATTCAAACGACTGCCATTGAGCTTTGCTCTCTTAAAGATCATGCGCCCATCACTTTACCAGCCCAAATTGATATGAACCACTCTCGAGCCCCCAGCTGGAGATTTCGGGATATTATACTACAGACATAAGATTTGGTAGAGTCCTTGAGACGCACGATTAAAGACTATCTTAGCCACAACAATGACAGTCACACCTCCATAGCGACAACATGGGAAGCCCTCAAGGCAGTGGTGCGAGGGGAGGTGATCTCTTTATCGGCAAAGAGAAACAAGGCCCAGATAGAATGGAGAACGCTGCTTGAGCAGAAGGTGGCTGAATTGGACCGTACCCATAAACTCACAGGAGCTCCAAGTGTCTGGAGGGAGCTAGATAAAACACATCTCCAACTGAGACGAGTGGATTGTGACCATTATGAATACACTATTGTACGGCTCAAACTTAAATATTATGTAGGGAACAACTGTTGTGGGAAGATCCTAGCCCACAAATTAAGAGCGCAACTCCAGACTAACACTATTAAGATGGTGCACTCCCCCTCTCTGGGAGAAGCATGCACAGATCCACAAATCACAACGGTGTTCTCTGAGTTCTACCAAGCATTATACGCGTCAGGCACCTTCATCAATACAGATTCCTGCATATACCTAGACAACTGAACACTTACCCCACTCCCACTCAAAAATGTAATTCTCCTTGACAAACCAATTCAAACAGAGGAAGTGATATTGGCTATCTCCCGCCTCAAGATAAGGATTTCGCCGGGCCCAGATGGCTACACCCCTGTTTTTTACAAAACATTTTGATCTGAACTGGCCCCAATATTCACAAGGCCATTCAATTTCTTCATGGAGACCAATTCCCTTACTTCCAGTATGCTGGATGCGACCATCACTGTAATTCCCAAACCAGGCAAAAATCCAGAGGAGTGTGGCTCCTATTAGCCCATCTTACTCCTATACATAGATGCCAAGCTGTTCACTGGCATCTTGGTGTATCCTCTCAACCCCTACATGCCCGAGCTAGTTGACCCGGACCACATCGACAATGCGGTGACAACACAAAACGTCTCTTACCTTACACCCCATAGAAAAAATGCATAGATTGCAAAGAAAGGCTCCACTATTTACTATAGCTGTGGAGAAGGCGTTCAATAGAGTGCACTGGCCCTACCTATTCAAGGTGTTGGAACGCTTTGGCCTGACACCTCTGAAATGGATAAAATGCGTATATAAGGAGCCCAAGGCGTCTGTCCGGGTCAATGGTACGCTGTCTCTGCCTTTTCTTATTCAGTGAGGAATGAGACATGGCTGTCCACTGTCCTCACTCTTCCTTGCCCTCTACACGAAGCCTCTAGCACAGAGACTACAAGCAAATTCCCTCCTAACTGGCATAAAATTTGAGGGCAATTGGCACCTCATTAGCGTCTACGCAGACGATGTGATCTTAACACTGTCAAATCCCATGGCTTCACTACTAGCCTTGACTGAGGCCCTGCAGGAGTTTGGATTTGCCTCAGGTTTCAAGGTGAACATACAAAAAATGCAAATGCTGAACCTTTCAGTCCCCCCCACACATGAAGCAGAGCTTTGCTCAAAGCTGCCCTATGTTTTGTCCTCCTCTTATATCCCATACCTTGGCACTGAACTCGCAAACACGACTACAAAAATGGTTAACAGGAACTATGCCGCCCTCACCAAAGCCGTACTGAAGGACCTGGAAATCTGGAGCAAACACAAACTCTCATGGTTAGGTAGAATAGCGGCAATAACAATGATGATCCTGAAACGCATCTTTTATCTATTTCAAACAATCCCTCTCACCCCATCGATTAAAACCCTGGAGTCATAGCAATGGGCGATACTTAAATTTATCTGGGGATGGAAACCTGTGTGCATACCGCACCAAACCCTGTATCTCCCTAAGATAAAAGGGGGGTTGGCAGCCCCCTGCCTTCTAAAACACTACCAGGCTGCCCAACTGCAGTTTACAGTAGAATGGAGCCGCTCATACACTGAGAAACTCTGGTGTTTCATGGATCAAGCAGTCGCAGGGTCACATATTTGGAAGGAGCCCTGACTGCCACGCAGACACAGCGCTATGGGATTATACTCCTCCCCTGTCACTAGCACAACATTCTGGGTCTGGGACTCGGTGGCGGTTAAGAATGGTCTGACATCCTTCCCCTCCCCTATGACACCGATTTGCGTCATCCAGATTTTTCCCCTGGCCTGATTACAGAGTGTTTTCAAAGATGCCATGCAGGGGGTTGCAAGAGGGTGGGGAGCCTATTTGACCCAGATGGCATTACACCCTTTGACCACCGAAAAGATGATTATGGGCTCACGGAGGCAGATAGAATGACATACTATCAGGTCAGACACTGGGTGCTCTAACCGACAGTTAAACCCATAGTAGCGAGACCGCTCACAGCATTTGTGAAATGGCAAACACTTAAAAGAGACGATAAACAGCTGATCTCTGAGCTTTACATACACCTTATGGTCGGCACACAAATACCCAAAACCAAGAGACAAAAAAGATGGGAGGTCGAATTGGGGATGAACAGAAGAGGAATGGGTAGAAATACAGTACAGGGCCCACCACACAGCTCACAGCATGTTGGGCACTGAAACAGCCTATAAAATAACAACTTATTGATACTACACACCTGCAAGGATCCATATGTGGAACCACACTAAACCTGAGCTATGCTGGAGAGGTTGCGGCAATACTGGCACCCTAATACACCTGCTATGGCACTGTCCCAAACTGAAAAGATGTTGGAGTAGCATCCTAGACGAAATCGACAGAGCCTTCCACACAGAGATCCCTAGACTGCCAACATATAACATTCTGGGCCTATCCAACCCCCTCACCTTCCCTCTACGATCACTGAGAGGCCGTCAAATTGCTCTAGCCCTTAATGCTGCCCACCAGACGATATTAGCACAATGGGGCACAGACAGAACCCCAAATTACATCTCATGGCTACATAAACTATGGTTTCTTCTGGGGATGGAGAAACTATCCCTCGCAGCGGAACAATGATCTGCAGAAGTCTCCACATCATGGGCACCCTTTATACAAATTTTGTCCACATAATTCACCAAAATCACATGCCCTACAGAGTTAAAAATCATACGCCTGCTAAAAGGCCATTGAGCTTGTCAACTTTACTTGATGCTACTCGTCCAACTACTGATGGGGGAAGGGGACCAAGGAAGCTGGCTCACACATTTAGGGGAGAAGAATATAAGGAATACTTTGATGTGGACATGGTGGGGAATGGATTAGTTTTATACCACATTTTTATGTTGATTGTTCTTATATATGTAATGCTCATGTTTCATTGGTTACAATGCAAACCCTCTGAGGAAGGCTTGAAATACGCTGCACGTGTTATGAGTGCTAGTATCACTGCCGGCCTGTAAGGTTGTAGGCACATGGCTGTGTTCTTTATTCTCTCTCTTTAAACTAAAATAGCAATAAACAGAATTGATCCATAAATGAGTATGTAAATATTTAACAGAAATGGAGAAATATTTGTAAACGACTCAAGGAATAAATCAAATTTGGCACAGTAGCGTATGCACTTAAGACTGCAGTACAGTTTAAATTTAAACTGAGGTAGAGCTCATGCTTTATTCAAATAGTCCTTCTCACAGTGTTTCCTGAGCAATACCCAGTGAATAACTACATCCTTTATTTTGTGAAATTGCAGTAAATTGCATCGAATAAAAAGTGAAATCCAGGACGTATATTTATTTTCCATAAACGAGTATCATGCTTGTACGCAAGAAGGGATAGCCTGTGGGTACAAGAATTGCTTTCATTCAATTGTTTATCCTTCAGTGGCATGGACATGAGTTTCTTTCTGCACTCAAGGGTATCACAGCATATTTCAATACTGTAGCAATGAATATCGTGCGTTTTTGGGTGCTCAGGTGTTCCTTTATACTGAGTTTTCTAACAGTAAATTTAATTTCTTTCTTCAGCACATTAATGAGTCATACATAATCGTTGGACAGATGGAGCAGTGTGGAATCTCAAGGGCTGTGACCTGTATGAAGAGTGTTCACATCACTATAAGTACAATGGTGAGTGAGGCAGTTCTCTTTTTTTAAATGTATACTAAAAGCTTAAGAAATGGAAAATGAAGGAAAACATCAGAATAATATTTTAGCAATTCTCATTTAAATCTGTTCGTTATAGCAGAAGAAAAGAACCAGGAGTTGAACGTAAAACTTCAAGGCATTCTGATTGGTGTTTAGTGCGCAAGAAATGAATAATGTGCGGAATATGGATCTAAGAATATTAGAATAGTATTTCTTCGAATCATTGATGCCTAATGCTATATTTCTAATCAAATCAAGTTTTCTCATAATCCTTGACGGAGTCAGGAATTTTCGGTAACTGATAAGTGTGCGTCTTATAATGGTGTAAATGCCTGATGGATACAAAGGGGCGGCCTATGCTTCAATTTTTTTAAGCACAGGAAACTTCTTTTATTAGGCTTCATTTCTCTAACAGACAAATCGATAATTTATAACACAGCACCATATTAAATTACTTCGTGTTTTACTGCGTGATGTTCTCACAGTAGCATGACGGTTAGTTGCTTCAGTTTGTTCATCAGAAACACATAAACCACAGAAAAAAATAGTTTAACTGCAGTTTGTAGCCACTGTTGCAACAGGTCAGCGTAAGACTTACTTGCAATACTTTATATAAGGCAGGAAAATAGCGCAAGTAAAATAGTAAACGTCACGAACTACAAATGTACATTATTTAGCATCCATCCATCCTTCCATCCACCCTTGTTGTCCTATCCACCAACACATACATGTTTGCACCCAGCCTTATCCAACTTTGCAACCAGAAATATTTATCACACACCTGTGTCTACCCAATCACACGAACCGATAGCCATCCACATGAATGAAATTATACATATCCATAGATCCATCTACCCTTGCAAAGTGTTTGTCATCCACCTCTGTGTAACTGCTGCTGGGGTTTTCAAAATGGTTGAAATTTAAAAACCTAGTCAAAAAATCAGTGAGCAAGTAGGTATTTGTATTTTAGCACTGCTTTTCACGAAACGTCCCCATTCCATCTAACCCAGCGATCAATATTTTATATTTCATCAACCTTCTGTACTAACATGTACTGTCACCAATACTGCCTCTCCTTTGATCCTGTGTACCAAGAGCTCCTGCATAATCAACATGTACACATTTTGTATGAAAAATTTGCATATTACCCCTTTTTCAACCAGTATCACTAAATACTGACTCGCTTTGAATAACCATCTCCCTTTCCATTAATCCCATTGTCCTTTCAATCAATACTTTGAATAACAGTATTTCTTTGAACGTCTGATGTCGTTTGTGTGACAGAATATCGCGAAAAACATTCAATTCCGAAACTATCACCAATATGCATAAACTACCTTAGTAAGGCAAACATGTAACCAAAAAAGATAAAAACATGTGACCAAAAAGATAAAACAACAATATCAACTACAAAAGTATTGTCATTGAAAATATCTAAACTATCCAAATATAGTAAATAGAAATATAGAAATGTTAGACATCAATTTGTTTATTGATTTAATATTGTATAATCTGCAGATACAATATATACAAACCAACATGCACAAGATCTCAGAAAGGAAAATTATTATCAAACCACATAGGATACACTTACAACAAAGTAAGTAGAAGCAGGGAAAGAACGCACTGGAACTGTTCAAAATACTATTATAGTAATGTAATGCATGCTATAAGAGGGCAATTAGAGAAAATGACATTGTTAAAAATGTTGCAGAGCCTAATCAACCCCCTATCTTTAAAGAAATTGAAGTAAGAAATGTACTGCAAGAAAAGAGAGAAGCTAGTACAAGCTCCAAAAAGCCTATATACACAATTGCAAAAAATATAATCACCAATGTTTCTGAATATATTACAGACAGGCCCAGTGCAATTCCCAATGTATTAACTCATATCCAGAAATATAAAAGCAACTAGACAAACACCTTCTGCTACACAAAGGTTTGAGTATAGAAATAGACCCGGGAGTATAACCTTAGCACACACAAATGACACTTTCCTTTTATACAATAATTGTAACAATAAGAGAAAATAATTATAAATGATACTAACAATAGCATACTAAACTTTACCCAGAGAAACACATGAATGAAGTACGTCATATGCAAATTGTGCTCTTCACCATTCATATAAGTTTACACAATACATGGAGAATGCCAAACCAACAATCTCCCCTTAGTCTACTCACCCTACACAGAGTGCAGTATACGAAGAACTATTTAACTAATTCAAAAAATCCAAATACAATCCACAAAAAATAATTAGAAACTTCAAGCACACAATGATTTCTACCATTTTATGAATATAACCACATACACCCTCTTTAATCAAAGTATTTGAGGCACCTGCAAAAATTGCCATGATGTGTAGACTACTCCATAAAAGCCATATTTGCCCATGAAATTAAAAAAAAACGAATTGCTCTTGCGTACATACCTGTGACTGTAGCACAGGATTACAGCCTATTAATGGGATCATCTTATTTTCAAAGCTGTGAACAAAATGTTTGGAAAGTGGATTATTGGTAAGGGCAGGTAGATACCTACACTCAACAATAGGTCACAAACTCCCACTAGGTCCAGTCAGGGTCTCAATAAATTAATCACAGCTCTACCCTTGGTAGCTTGGCAATGAGCAGTTAGGCTTAACTGAGGAGACAGGTGTGTAAAGCATTCAATAATGACAAAACAGTAAACACAAAAAAATCCAAAACCATTGTGTAAAAATAGCTTATATTTTATGTTTAAAATGACACTAAAATGACCAAAACCCAATAAAGAGAACTGGATATATGAAATTTTAAAGATTAATGGGCCCATTATGAGTTTGGCGGACGGGAAGACTCGTCTGCTGAACTTCTGACAGGGAGGCTGCCGCAATACTGGCTACCTCCATGCCTGCCCCATTAGGACTTTCCTGCTGGGCTGACAGGTGGACTTGGTTTCCACCCATCAGCCCAATGGGAAAGGGGCAACAGCATTGTTGCTGGCTTGTAATCAAGCCGGTGGCAATGCTGCAGCCAGCAGGGGGCACGCACCCTTATAATGTGCACTGTCTGGGCATGAGCAGTGCCGGGGTTCCCCTGTGGTCCCCTGCACCCGTTCTCCTTCAGCCTTTTCATGGCGGTGAGAACCAGGTTGTAATCAGCAGAGCGGCACTTCAGCACCACCCTGTCTGATTCCAACCTTCACCACTGTCAACATATCTGGGACATTATTCCCGGCAGAGGCAGCAGTCATTTGGTGATACGACCACCAAACTGGGCAGTAATTACCTTCACCGTGAGTCTGTTGGTCTGTTGGTCTGTTGACTGCCTGACTCGTTATTTTAAAATAAAGTCTCTCCATCTTAGCCTGTGGAGCCCATTGACTACAATGGGGAAAAACAAGTTTAGCTATTTTTCCCTCACCAGAGCTTATGAAACATCTTTTATAAAGTCCCTGCTTATGGATACACAACCTCATAGTGTGAACTGTCGGCACAGCAGACTGTGGTGAAGTCACAAGTCGAATCCAACCTCCCTGGAGCCCTCTTTGGATATATGTTGCAGGAGACCTCGGTCACGGATTCTACATGCAGACTTAGACGATTTTTTGGTACAGAAATCTTCGTCTGGGTCCAAGTTGAAATTGAAGCCAACCTCCCTGAAGCCCTTCTCGGATCCACCGCGCGGGAAGCCTCATTCAACTTTTTACGTTCACACTTAGAAACTTTTTGGGAGCTTTTTCTCTCTGATGTTTGATGACCCTCCACAGCAAGCCGATTTCAATACAATGTTATTGTATTGCCTTTCCACGAACGTCAGTGAAATCCTCGAAGTCTGGTGCTGTGGAGTTTTTCAGCGGGACGAACCTAGAAATCAGACTGGGGAGTGGGCCACATAAGCCGGCTTGACTCCTGACTCCGGTTGGCCCACTTATGGTGCTTTTTTCCAAACTTCTGCATCTTCAGCAGACTGTCTTCTAAGGTTCTTTAGGTGTCCACTACTCACCCCAACGTTCCAGAAGCTCTGACTTGCTCCCTGGGGGTTAGGACTCCAACTCCCAGAAAGCACCTGGTTCAAATCCATCAATAATCACTGGTCAGCTGGTCATTTTCTCCAGGGGTTGATGCAGGACTCTGGTCAGCTATTTTCTACCTGTATTGTACAGGGAGTCCCTTCCTGAAGCACTAAAAACCAGGAAAAGTCCTTTTCTTGGTGAAGCCCAAGTGTACAGCTGGTGCAGTCCTTCTGAGTGCAGTGTCCAGGTGCAGGCCAACGGTCCAGAAAGGCAGTACTTCTTCGTCTTGTCTTGTTCTAGTTGGGATCTGAGGTGGGGTGCAGCTCTGACAATTTTATCCTTGCTCCTGGGGTGGAAAACAGGGGGGCCCATCTGTCCAATAACGTGCAGGCCACCACCCTCTTGCGTGGCCACTTCTTGGGAAGTGTGGTAAAAATCAATCCCAGGGAGCAACATTCCTCCAAAATCCAAGATGGGAAAAATTAAATATTTTATATGGAGGCCCTAAGTTTTCCTCAAACACACCCCTTCCTTATTCTAAAAAGGGGGCACTTGGTTGTCTGGGGCTACAGGAAATGGGGGAGGTACAGTGGCTGTCCCAAATATCCTTCCATCCTTCGAAGTCCAGTTTGGCTGCTCTCCCCTCTTCCTGTTCTACCATCTGCTGAGGCCGATTTCCTCCCACCAAAAAGCTTCCTTTGTTTCAGGCCAGGCCACTTCACACCTGATCAAGGCAGCCTGGCTCAAGTTGAAGACTCTTCGTAAAAGTTGTTGGATTTATTATAACTTTTGATTTGATGCTAAACATGGCATATTTAGCTCCTTCTATGGATAATAAGACTTTATTATTTTAAAATAAAGTCTCTCCATCTTAGCCTGTGGAGCCCATTGACTACAATGGGGAAAATCAAGTTTAGCTATTTTTCCCTCACCAGAGCTTATGAAACATCTTTTATAAAGTCCCTGCTTATGGATACACAACATTCAACCCTGGGGATGGCTTATATGTAGAAATAAGGTAGCTTATGACTTTGGAAGTACTTGTAACTCCAAATGCGAATTTTGGGTTAACTTTAACCTGCAAGCAGTCAGCAAGGTAGGCCTGCCTTTAGACTGACACTGGCCACCATAGCAGGGCACCTATGGGTGTACTACCTATGCTGGGGTCCCTAAACTTACATGCCCTACCATATACTAGGGACTTATAGGTAGCTCGGTACATCCAACTATATAATTAGCCTACTTTGCATATCCATTTCAATCACAGCACTGGCCCTGGGACTGGGACTAGTCATGTCCAGGGCACCATTTGAGTCAGAAAAACAAGCAGTAGGAGTGAAAAACGGGGGGAAAATTTAGAGGACTTCTGAAATCAGCCCAGTTTTCCCACAAAAAATAACTCCACTAATGGTCTCATTTGAAGATACTTGGATTGGCAGACTGCACCATTCTGGTCACAGACATCAACCTATATATCTTACATAATGGTAAAACATTTATGAGAGTACTATGCACGTCAGGCACAAACCACTAACAGAAGAATGATGACACAATTCCTTCCAAGGATCTTTTGGACAAAGATACCCTACACTACACCATTCTTTGGAATTTAAATAAAATAACAAGGCTATCAAGAAATAAGAATGGAACAATCACTAACACAACTAAATCCTAAAGTCTCAAAACTTTTTTAATTTTTTATAAAACAGCTATGTACAGTTTTGTAGCTGAAGCGATGAAACTCCATAGCAATCCAAAAGACAAACAACTCCAGTAATAAAATAAACAAATTCCCAAAATAAGCAAAAATATCAAGTAAAAATGAAAATGTCAAAGAAATAATAGCAATCCATACAGACCATTAAAAAAACAAAAAAGCAGAATTTACGAAAATGCTCTAGGGAAGTAAAAAAAAAGCAAGAAAATCTAAAATATAAGATGTAAAAGATAACCACATTTATTTTCTTTAAAAAAACACATCTGCAAAAAACAAGATCTCTGATGACCCAAATGAGAAATATGTAAAGAACCTGACAAAACCAAGACATGACATTCAAACCCACTAACATTATAGTACAAAACACAATTTAAAAAAAAACCACATGCAATCAATGCATAATTTACAAACAGAATAAACCTATAACTACAATATAATGAGATCTACAACACTCAAACACATTTCAAATAGTAACCAAGGAAAATAATAACAATCACTACCCTGCATTCAACCTACAACACTGAAAAGCACCTCACGAGTCACTAAAGCCCTAAAAAACGTAATAATAAGTAATCTTCCCTGAACTGGAGAATAGGAAGAGGGAACCACAACAATGAACCACAAAAAATAACAAAGCTAGACTAAAGAATTGATGAAGCAGGGAAAACAATACTGCTAACGAAACATAAAAAATGACCCAAACCCAATATAGAATAACATTAATTAAAAAGACAGTTTTTAATACGTTATTTTATTAAGGAACATTCTGTAAATATTCAACAAATGTTAACCATATAAAAAATTAAAGTGTTCCAAAAATATAAAAACATATATTTAACATAAATATAAATATAGAATTAAAAATTCTATACATAATTTGCAAAGCAGACAATGAACATTGGGATGTTGCTGGGCAGGGGTGCCTGTTCTCAGCCAGCCTTTTCATGGCGGTGATACCGAGTTGAACAGCCAGGATTGTCAAAACACAGGTAAAAAAAACAACACTGCCAGGACTTTGGAGGGTGGAAAATAGGCAGTCCAACCACCAGCACCGCCAGCCTGTCAACCAACCACCTAATCTATTACGACTCACAAATCACAAGAGTGGTTCTTCCATGGTTGTCAGCCAATGGCAGCGCGGACCGCGGCAGTCGGAGGTCACCACCACAATACACAACACCACTGTCAGGAATAAGGCCATGCGCGGTCCAGGTCCTGCCCAAAACTCTGCTGCTCGGCTCTACGGCGCTTTATGCGCACCACTTGTCAGCCCCTCTTGTTCCAAAGGTAGCCATCAGTGTCGTCTGCCCTGTGGCAAAGCTCATAGAGCGGCAGGTTCAGAACATTGGTGGACAAGATGCATTTATCAGTGCTATTCCATGAAGGGACTACAATTCCTATGTTTTTAGAGGCAGCAGGCATCTTGGGGTGTGGCAGGCCTGTAAAGCTCAGCCACACCCAAGCACATTGCTCACTATTTTGAAGACTTCAATGCAGTCAGACCTCCTGGGGGTTTCTCTGAAGAAGAGCAGATTTCCTGCATGGCAGATGGATGGCAATCGGAGTACCCTTGTTTCCATGGTGAATTCAGATACTAGTAGGTCGTACTCGTAGCGGTAAGGTCTTGATGAGCCAAATCTTGAAGGGAGTTGTTACTTCCAAAAGGTAAAGTGCCCCTAGCACAACGAGCAAAGCGTTTTCACTTTTCAGAGTATAGTTGCCTTGGCGCGACGATTAAAGCACTTCAGAGTACAGAAGTAAAGCGCCCCTTAATACAACGAGCAAATCGCTTAAGGACACATGTAAAGCGCCCTTGGCACGGTAATTTCAGCGCTTCAGTCCACATGAGGAAAGCAGCCTTGGTACGGTAATTAAAGCGCTTCAGTCCACATGAGTAAAGCACCATTGGCACAACAATCAAAGCACTTCAGTCCACATAAGTAAAGCGCCCTTGGCACAACAATCAAAGCGCTTCAGTCCCCATGAGTAAAGCACCCTTGGCACAGCAATCAAAGCACTTCAGTCCACATGAGTAAAGCACCCTTGGCACAGCAATCAAAGCGCTTCAGTCCACATGAGGAAAGCGCCTTTGGCACAGCAATCAAAGCGCTTCAATTCACATGCATAAAAAGTCCTTGGCAAAATAATCAAAGTGATTCAGGCCACATGAGTAAGGTGCCCCTTAGCATAAGGGGCGTAGCGCTTTAGATGAAACAAATGAAAGCGCTATCTGGCATAAGGAACAAACGCTTCAAGTTCAATAAGTAAAAACTTTCCGGCCTTATAGTGTTGAATGTGAAAGCATGTTTGGAGATAAGCAAATTATAGTTTTAATTGTTTATTGGAAAGCATAATACGTGAAAAGCATATTTAACTCTTTGAGATTTTCTAGGCCATGATCAAAGGTTTATGTTATGAATGCATAGATGTTACAGGATTAATATTCAGAGTATGATCATAGTCCAAAGCTCTTGCCATCTCTTGGTTCTGAGGTTGTAGTTTGTTCTTGTTCCATGATTCAAAGAAAGGGCTTTGCCCTCACTTCAAAAGGGGTCTCCATTTGATATCATGGAGATGCATTTAGTCAAGAGTCAATTGATGAGTTATCTGCTATAAATGAGTAAGTGCATATTTGTTCTAACCTTTTCTTTTCAGATCTCTCTCTCTGCTGTTCCCTACCCTAATTCCATTTCCCCAACTGGCTTCATCATAACTCTGTGCTATAATAGTGTTCTGAGTTGATGACTCCGGGAGGTGGACCTTTTGTTCAGTGACGTGTAGATCCCGAGGAAAGGACACTGTGACAACCACATTGGATGGCTTCAAAATCCACACAGCTGACACATATTTATGCTCCTGACACACCCACAAACTACTCTATAAAACACACCCCTTCACAAACCACAATCCTTCCATCTACAAAACCACTTTTAGGAGCCAGAGTCCAAATCAGAGTCAGTACCATAGAATAGACCACCTCCAACTTTCAAATAGCTCTAATCCCACACACCTCAGAAGACAACCACCACACAAAATAGCACCTCTACACATCATCCACCAACAGTCAGCCCCTCACCACACAGCACCCCATCACCCTATCTTTGTGTTATCCACCACCACCATGTCACCACAAAAAAATCCCCGTTTCACAGACAATTTAATAGTCATAGTGGATGAAATTATCAGAGTAGAGCCACACTTATTTAGAACCTACATCTAGCAGACTACAATTGTGAGGAAAATGGAAATGTGGCATGGAATGGTCAACAGGGTGAATTCTGTAGGCATCTACCCATGCACAAGGGACAACATCAGGAAGAGGAGAAACGACTCAGGAGGAAGGTGTGTTCCATGTCCACCAGGTATCAGCTGGTGGTGGTGCCCTACCTCCTCCCCCACAGTTCACATCAGGGGAGGAGAAGGTCTTGGCCATCCAGCATCGTGAGGACTTGACTGAAAATACCTGAGGGAGTGGAGTCAGGTAAGTCACATCACCAATAACGTCACCAAAATATATTGTCATGCATGCTCACTGATCACCTTTTGACACCTTCACTGTCACACCACTTACCGCCCCTGTGTCCAAATGTCTGAATACTCCTGTCTGGCATATCATATGTGAAGTTAACTCACCTGGGTACATGGTATCTGTATATGGTGTGGATAGTACAGGGACTGACAACACTATAACTCCCAGCAGGCACTGTTCTAAAATTACTAAAACCAGAACAGTGTACCACATTGAAAATAGCCTTGCATGCATACTAAACAATGGAGTATATTCAACTGAATGGTTCATAATTGTATAGTCTGTGGGAATTACAGCAATGCTATGGACATCTGATAGTACAATACCCCTCACACACACCTACAGCTTCTATGTCACTCCTACCTCCAATCACCTATTGGCCTTTACTCGCCTAGGGGGGATCTCACATATATTTGCAGTGTGTTGTAGTTGGTGTAACCTTTCACATGTGGCCAGGTAGAATGGTTACTCCAAATCTGATGGGCAGGTCAGTATGCAAATGACATGGTGCAGTTGTCTGTCAACTAAACAATGAAATCTTTCAAACTGGGAGGCACCATAAAACATACAATGCTACACTGCTGCCAAGATATGAGTCAATGAACTGACAACCAAGTGCCAAGATACCCTGACATCCTCTAGCAAGGTGACTTAAAAAGGATTTGCCTGTACCTCAACATAATTGAATGCAGGTATCACTGTCAAATAAAGGGATCAAGCAAAGGCAATCTGTATATGGACCAAAGCATACATACCCGTCAAAATATGTGCTACATGCCACATTACAATCTGTAACTGTCTGTTTCACATCTTTAACCGTTTTCCCTGTCACTGGGACCATAGAAAGCACTCCTGAGACAACCACTCCCCTCCTGGATGAAGCCCTCAGTAAGGAGAGCACTCTTGGATGTGTGGATGTTGGGGACAGATCTGGCCCAACTGGACAACCTGGTCAGATGAAAACTGTCAGCTTCACCCTGCCCACATCAACTCCTCCCAGTCCTGTTGCATCTATATCTCAGGCACGCAGTCACCCCCAAACCTGTGCCACAAAGACAGTAACAGCCATCATATGCCCCCTAGTCCAGGAACCAGAGTCACAACTCGAAAACCCTGACAATGATGGACCTGGCACCAGTGGCAGTAGGCAAACTGTGCCAAGGTCACAGGCATGTGGGGGTAGGGTGAGTGGGAGGGATGGTGTGGGGCAGCAGCATGAGGCTGCCAGGACACCATCTCCCACGTTGTGAGAGACTAACAACAATCCCAAGGTGTTGGGCCAGGTACTAGCCAGGTACTAGCCGTGATGGGGGAGATCAAGCAGCTGCAGAGGGACAACCACCAGGAAGTCATGTAACAGTTCGAGGCCCACAATGCCTACATGATCTCCCTAACAGGGGTGCTGAGAGACATCGATCCCACACTGAGCAGGGAACAACCAGACCCCTTACATTGACCAAGTTATACCATCCTCTTTAACATCTGTGGGAGCCAGTGGAATGGTGGGCCTTCCAGGGGAAGGACATGCCTCCGACATCCCTACCTCTATAGCTGAAGAACCCCTGCGCAAGCTTGGACATCCACCCAAACAACCAGGAGGTGCAGATGGCAAGACAACAACCACTGCTAGGAAGTAACCCCCAACTGATGGATTACCTTTTCTGTGCCTCAGATGCACCCTGTTGGCTTTCTACAACCATTTTCCAAATTGCAGGATAGTAGGACACTAGACTTGGGACTTCAAATGTTGTGGCTGCTGAATGATTACATCTACGACGACTGATCCCTTCACTGTTTGAAAATTATTCCTTTGCTCACATTCAACCCAATCATGAAAATAAACACAACTAATACACTATCTTTGTCCGATAGCTATTCTTTCTCCATGTACGTTGTTAAACCTGAATTATGCTTAATGCTCATGATCAACTCATTAGAAAGAAATGTGAGGTGGGACATGTCACAGGTAGTGTAATCATGGGGATCACTACAAACACAATGTCACAAGTGGACAATCACCAATCTCTATTTATTACACTGTGGTGCACATAGGCTGACCATATGTTTTGCTCATCCCTAGGTGTCAGTAAGCAACTGCCCACTGACCACTGAAGTAATGGACATGCCAATCTGTGTCCCTCAGAATAGTCTAACAGATTGGTAGAAATTGTCATCTGCTCAAACCTTATCACATACCTATACCATACCTAGCAAATCAACATACCCCATAATGCAGATAAAGGAGAATACAACAGTCCCTAGTCAGAGGGCCTTCTGCTTACAATGGTCCGTCACCTGTAGGTATGTCACTCACCTATTTCAGTGTTGACACACATGCACAGTGGCCTGCAATGAGGGAACACAATGACAGCTCCACACAAGTCAAACGGGATCATTGCCAATGCAATGTGAAGGTTGAGTGACTGGATTGGACAGGATGATGAGTCAAAGACACATGATCATACACATGATACCATTGGACACACATACCACAGAAAACAGGTCTATTGTGTTGCACAGATCTGTGCCATCCCACAGTCCTGACAGTCTGGGCATGGGATTCATACACCCCAAAAATATGTAACACAATACCTGGATCAATTCATGCCCACTTCAAATGGAAGACCAGCTTATGCCACCTGTCTTTGACACAACTCAGAATTGTCCACATGAGAATGGCATTGTGAAGAGACCTGAAAGGACAAAGTGGTAGACAAGGAGTTTAGGCAGGTAAAGATCTCCCAGATTGTACATTTTGACTGCCCCAGACAAAGGAGATCCTCATGAGAGTCACAACTCCAAGCCTGAACTTGCATGACAACCAGAGCTGTATACTGCAAGGCATCAATTAACCTGTCTAATGGTTACACAGCGATCCTTCTCAAGCAATCCTGACCCCCACACTACCCCACGAAATCAGTGAATTACAGAACATCACATACTTGCACTGAGGTGAAGTACTGATTTATGAGATCTGCCCACATGTCTCCACCTTCATCCTCATCACTGTCATCCTCATTTAAAATGTCTGCATTCTCACCTGGTAGAACTGCTAGGATATATGGGATCTGTCGCCTCAGGGCAAGGTTGTGGAGCATGCAGCAGGCCACAATGATCTGACACATTTTAGCAGGTGAGTAAAGGAGGGCTCCACCAGACTTATCGATGCTCCGGAAGCTTGCCTTCAGTAGCCCAAAAACCCACTCCACTACATGTTGTGTCCTTCCAGTGGCCTCGTTGAAGCGGACTTCCCATTGCGTGGTTGGGTTTCTCACTGATGTCAACAACTAGAGACAGTTTGGGTAGGCGAAGTCCCCTGTAAGGAATTGTGACATGTTTGTAACATGAGTCCAGGGCATCATCATGTTTGGCAGCAGATATAGTATACAAACACACACATCTGTAACTACCAACCAGCCAGGCCCACTCTGGGTACTGTTGTGTCATCAGTTGTGGGATAGAGCTGTTCGACCTGATGAAGGCATCATGTACTGAACCTGGGTACCATGCACATACTTGGGAAATGTAGAGGTCTACCAAATAGACTATTTATACATTTATGGAGTGGAAGTTCTTCCTGTTCTGATAGGCCTATTCATTGCCATTTGGGGGAACCAAGGCTACATGGGTACCATCAATGGCTCCCATTACTTGTGGGATGCGTGCCAAACCATAGACCTCTGCCTTCACATTGGCTAAATCCTCACATTATGGAAATTGGATGTAGTTGTCCAGGTATTTCAACAGTGCAGATAATACATCATTCAAGACCAGACTAAACATAGGCTGGGTAATCCCTGTATTTTGCTAAGAGCCAGTGGCCAGGAAGTGCAGCACTGACATGACTTGAACAATGGGTAGTATGCTATTTGGATGACTGATGGCAGGTATCAGATCTGGCTCCAACTGACGGCAGAGATCCTTGATTGTCATCCTATCCAGCTGGTATATTTGTATGACATGTCTATTCTCCATGGTCTGCAAGTATGCTAGTGGATGATACACAGGAGATTGTCTGACCCTTCTCATTCCAGGGTAACTAAGTGAGAGAAAAACTTGAGGTATGTCAATCATTTTTTGTGTCCCTTGTAGGTGACACTACAAATGTCACATGAAAAATGTGACATGTCACATGAGACAGTAAAAACATGATACACAGCACATAGCAATGGTAAATGTGGCACATTTGTCACATGTCACCCCCTTGCTTCAATTACGATATGTACAAATAAACGGATTCATCAGTGAGACTCTGTGAGATCAACATTGCCTGTGATTAAAAGCCCAATAATACAATTTTTGCACATGGTAGAGAAGATGGTGACTGTGCCCCCAAAGATTTCAGAAACTTAGCCGGACAGCATTACAACATGTACCTACAATATGGACATATATACACCTTTGGACAATGCCTGCACTGAAGATTCTGCAGTTGCAATGGTTCCCACATTGTGACGCATCAAAATGTAACTTTTGTGACAATGGAAAGGCTTTGAAATGGTGACTGCCTGACCTACTCCACTGGACAAGTGGAAACGATCGTGACTCCCAGCCGAAGTCGTCATGGCAGTAGGCAGATGCTACTGCAACTGACGTTTCTATTGGAATACGTTGCTGCCTATGGTGGTCTTGGGCCAATGGCTGTGTCTGCTGGCAGTGACTGTTATATTAATCCACCATCCCCTGATTATTCTCTCACTTGACTCCTGACACTTCTGCCAGCGAGACCTCCACAACCTGAGATACTGTGTACTGCCACTGGCAGCAATCATGCCACGTCCTACAGGTGATAGGGCCCCTGCCTTCTTACAAGAAGAGCTGGGGAAGCTTGTGGAGGAGGTCCTAACCCTGTATGAATAGCTCTGTGGTGCACCAGAGGAGCAGGTAAGAGCACCATGTGCGCATATGTTTCTGTAGCTCTATCAAGCTTTGATTTAGGTAGTCTAGGCTTATGGGTAGTATGTCAGAATGTGTCCTTTGAGCCCTGTAGGTGCTCTCAGTTGCTTAATGGGTAGAGTTTGTAGGCACGTACCCAATTGAAGTTACAGGTGTATACTCCTGAGACATTGTGGAGAGTGTGCAATGAGTGTTCCCTGATCCACCTTGTGACTGTTGCACATGGTTAACTGAGGTGTCTTGACAGCCATCACCAGTGTGTGGTCTTGTGTGCCAAAATGGCAGCAGAATGTGTCAATGCATGTGTTTTGGCCAGTTTCTCAGTATAGTTGTGCCCTTTCTGTATCTGCACAGACATCTGTGGCCACAGCTGGCATTGTTGTAGTGTTGTACTGACACCAGATAATGATACTCTATGTGCCTAAACTCTGCACATTGACAGCCATAGGTACCCGACTATGGGATACATGAAATGTTGTGATGCATATAACCATTTGGGACATGGTATTTTGTGATGGCTTCTGGGGTCTGCCTGCAGAGAAAGTTTCAATTGCCACTTTCTGTAAATATTGCCATCTGGACTGGAGCATGTGAGGGTTAAAATGTATGCCTCTCTACTAAAGTTCTTCGACTTCAGCCTATGCCCTGTATATCTCCTTCTCATGGCACTGGAGACATGTTGAAATTCATGCCTCACTACTAAAGCTCTTCGACTTCAGCCTATGCCCTGTATATACTCTTCTCTTGGCATTGGAGGCATGTTGTAAAGCGGTGACAGGTATGCTCATAACAACTTTGACCATTTGTGTTACATATCCTTGACTGGTCCCATGGTCACACTGCCCTGTTGGCTGATTGTTCCAGCTCTGATGCGTAATGTGCATGTCCCTAGTGTATTGGGCATTGAACCTCTGCAAACAGTGTTTTGTGAACTGATGTTCCATGTATCTGAACCAGTTTTTGGACATGATGTGGGACATGTCAAAAGCAAGTCTAGTTGTATCTTTCTGTTATGTTGTTATTGTGTGCACACATGTTTTGGAAGTATAGATCTAAATTTTTGGAGTGAGACAAAGACCTCCACTTCATGAAGTAGCATGGGGGTGCATGTGTATGTGCACAGGTGCATGCATTTAGAGGATTGCATGTTTGTGTGCATGTGACTCCCTTGTATATTGTCCTGGCAATATGGGCCTGTCTGTAACCTGGCTGTGACCTGTGAGGACTATATGCAGCTTGTGATCTTCAGGTGTTGTGGCTGTATGTGAGCAATGTAGTTGTCACTTGCCCTTTTGTGTGATATATTATGTCATGTTCCTGGCCAATGTCATGTGGATTGCTCCTGTCATCCAAAACACACTACTATAATACCTGCTCCATGCTGGGGCAGAGCTGGTGGTTGTGATGGGTACCCTTGTGGGGAGCGTTAGCAGTAATGTCCCCTCATCCAATGTCTGCCATGTGCCACAGGTGGACAGGATATTCAAGACAGGTTGTCATTGGCTTGTTAGACTCACTTGTAGTTAACTCTGCCTGTTCTTGTGTGGGAATTGTGGGCATGATTTTCTCTCTTGTCTTTGTCATCCATGCCGGTCAACACCCATCAGAAGAAAGAGATTTGCTGTGCCATCACCAAGAAAGTGCGGACCCAGAGGGTCCACAACTGGCGAAGCACCCATTGTCGGAAGAAGTGGGAGAACCTGAAATGCTGAGCCCGGAAGATTGCAGAGGTCCAATGAGGATGGGGTGCCAAAGGCGACCATGACCCCCCCTAATAGCCCACATTTTGGGAGTGGCCTACCCTGAATTGGATGAGCATTTGAAGGCAGCAAAGCACCAACAAGGGGGTATGTACAGACCTCACTCATATTTGCCCCTCTACCAGGTGGGGGACAGAATCCTTGCTCTGTTAATGTGGAAAGTGTCATGTGTCACATAGCTTCTGTGCTCACATTGGTGTACACAGATCATCTTTTGGTAACAGGTGTGCACAATCATTTTGTTTAGAGACATAGGGCCAGATGTAGCAAACATTTGCGAGTTGCAAATGGCCCGAATCGCTATTTGCGACTCAGCAAAATCAAAAATGGAATGCAAAAATCCCATTTCCGACTCGCAAAAAGCAATACAAGCCGTTACCGACTCGCAAAATGTGCGACCCCATTTTGCAACCTGCAAATAGGAAGTCGCAATTTGCGAGTTGCAAACCATATGCAATAGCAACTCGCAAATTGCGACTAGTCGCAAAAAGACCATTTTGCATGTCCCATTTACCACTAACTCAGAGCAGGTGGTAATCATTACCAAAGTATAAAAGGAGACCCAGAAGGCATCTGGGTTACTCAAGATGGCGGAGATATACCTGATAGCAGTGAGGAGGAGAGCCCACGCAGCCCAGCAGAGGAGGAGGAGGAGCCAGAGACAGGAGAAGATTTACAGAACAAGGCAGACAGAGGAAGAAATATATGACAAATACAGACTTAGCAGCGCAGCTATACTAGAATTAATTGAATTACTCAAACCACAGCTAGAACGCCAGACGCTGCGTGGCTGCGCCATCCCTAAGCATGTGCAAGTGCTATGCTCACTGCACCTCTTGGCCTCGGGGAGCTATCAGGGGGTCATTGCTGTGGCAGGTGGAGTATCCCAAAGTGCACTATCAAGGTTCCTCAGGGCATTCCTAGATGCCTTACTCACACACATGTCCCACTACATATACCTACCCAGGAAGGAGGCAGAAATTAACAGTACCAATCTGGACTTTTACCGGATTGCCAACTTTCCCCATGTCATAGGGTGTGTAGATGGGACACATATTCAAATATGCCCTCCTGCAAACCTGGAATATCTGTTCCGCAACAGAAAGTGTACACACTCACTCAATATTCAGGTTGTTTGTGACGCCCATTATGTCATCACTGACATTGTAGCGAAATTTCCAGGCAGTACTCATGACTCCTACATTTTTAGACACAGTGGGATACACCAACGCCTGGAACGTGGGGAGTTTGGAGACAGATACCTCCTAGGTAGAGCTGCATACACCTTGTAGACATGCACACAGATCAATGTGCACACCAACCAGGACTTTCTAACAGTGTACTGTTTGTGCCCAACAGGTGACAGTGCATATGCACTACGGCCATGGATAATGACTCCGTACTTAACACCCAGCAATGAATGTGAGAGGCGATACAACAGTGCACATAAGAGGACCAGGAACCTGATTGAACGCACCTTTGGATTGCTGAAAGCACGGTTCAGATGCCTCCACCGAAGTGGAGGTGCCCTCCAGTATACCCCCATAACGGTATTCAAAATAGTCATCGCATGCGCTATCCTGCACAACATTGCCACCTGACGTGCGCTACCTCTCACCCCTGCAGACCCGGATTCGGAGGATGAAGAGCAAGAACCACCACATCGCCATCATGGGGATAGGAGCATCGCAAATCAAGGCAGACTGAGACGGGAACACATTGCAACACAATACTTTGGAAGGTACGTGCCAACTTCTACCATACTCACCTATTGACCAAACACTCCATTTGTTAAGTGGAACCAAAATAATTATTTAATATGTGCAGAAATTGAACTATTTACAATGAAAAACTGTCCAGGGACTTCAGAAAGCCAACCTGGCATGGGGCACATTGCCATCATGTGCCCCAACATCAGGGACAGTGTTTAGTTTATTGCCTATGGCGGCCTCTGCCAGCCTGGCTGGTCCCAGGTTGCTCATCAGTGCTCTGCCTCGTACTCCCACTCCGGAGCTCCCTGGTGTCACCAGCAGAGACACTGCTCACAGTGGAGCCCTCCTCGCTGTCTTGTGGGGTGTCCCCTGCACCCCTGGACACCTGCCGTGCCTCCATGAGGTAGATCACATGGGTGATCCGGCCCAGGCCCCTTGCCGCATCACCTGCAAAGTGGCCCATTTCTACCTGGAGGCCTACTGTTCTTCTTGACAGCCCAGTAGTGTTCACTGCCAGTCTGCAAATTGAGGAGGCCATCCTGTCCAGCCTTTGGAGCAGCTGGCGGTCCCTGCGCCGCGCACCCTCGCTCTGTGTAAGCAGTCCAGCCACCAGATCACGCATGGACAGGGCTAGGTCACCAGTGTTGTTGCCTATTACGTCCAGTTGTGCATGGAGCTGCTGCATGCTGTTTTCATTGCTCCTTACAAAGCGGTGCAGGACCCCACTAATCCGCCCTAACATTTGATTTTGCAGGCGCTGACCACGTAGCAGTTGTGCCTCTGTCAGTGTGGTAGACGGACGCCCTGACTCTGCCTGCAGCCCTGCTCTCCTCATCCTGCGTCGCCTGCTTAGCGGTGGATGCCCTGTGAGATGTGCTGTGGCACTCCTGGCTGTTGCTGGTACAGCCTCCAAAACCACTGTTGCAGCGGGTGTTGTCATGGAGGGGATGGTGTTGGTGGTGCAGGTGGGAGTGGTGGCTGCTCCTGTAGTTTCCTCATGGGGCTGGCTGATCGTTGGCACCTGGCTGGTGGTGGGGTCTTGTGGGAGACCTGTGGGACATGGGGAAAAGACTGTCAGTGTCTACTATCTGTTGCACACTTCCTAATAAACATTTGCCCATTAACTGCCTACTTGACTACATTGCCCATAATACATCATGCTGGTATCTGCTACTCTGAAATGGAGCTATCTTGGTTGTGCATGCCCCTGTGTACATGGTGGGTGGGGGTATGGCATTGATGGGGGTACAGGCATATCACATGGTACTCACTGATTGATGTTCTGGGCTCAGAGGTGTCCAGATCTCCGAATCCTGTTACAGCCTCCTGCTCCAGGGCCTCCTCCACCCTTTCCTCCAGGGGTGTGGGTGGTGGTATGGAAGATGGTCCCCCTCCTGTGCCTCTCATCTCCTGGAGCCTTTCTGCCACCCTCTCCTTGGTCCGGAAGCGGAGGTCATACCACCTCTTCTTTATCTCATCGACACTCCTGTGGCTGACCCCCAGGGAATTCACCTTTTCCTGTATTTCCTGCCAAATTCTTTTTTTGGTAGAGTCTGGCACATTGAGGGCTGCCTTCCCAAATAGCTCATCAATTTCAATTTCCTCTTTCTGGGAGTGTCAGCCATGGTTGCTGTTGCTCTGTTAGCTGTGCAGCAGTTAAAAAGGGTGTGGTCCTCCCTCCTCCCAGGTGTATTTGTAAACTTCCTGGCTGTGATGTCATCATCATGTGCCAGGAAGTGTTTCCAGAGTTTTCTGGAGTGGTTTCTGGAGTGTTCTGCAGCACCTGCAATAAATTTTCATGAAAATCGCAATTTGCGACACTCACTCGCAAATTGCGAGTCCGTTTTTTGCGCGGTCGCAAAAAGCGACCTCGCAGACAGCGGATTCGCTATCTGCAGTGCGACTCTGGGTGCGAGTCGCAATTTGTCCCCACAAAATGTACCTGCATTCCTGTTAGCGACACGCAAATTGCGAGTTTTTTGTACCTACATCTGGCCCATGGTGCTAAACCATGGGGGGCCCTCAGTCCTATAGCACATATTGGAGCCCATATGACTGTGTTTTGGGTTCCTGTAATCTGATTTTACTACCCTGGTGGGTGTCATTTCCCACCAACAGATCATTCCTACCACATGGCACTATAGAAAAATGGGCAGGTTGTTGCTCTCTGACCTCTGCTATGTATCAGGGGTTATGTCTATGTGTGATTTTAAGTCAAGCCGGGCGAAGTCATCTCCAGTGTTTGTTGGTTTCTGATGGGTCACAGCGTTATATGATGCAGTGGTGTCCATCAAACATGTTGCATGATAAATATGGTTGACATCTTTACACCTGTTGCTAGGTAATTTCCCCTGGTAAATGAGGAATTTATATTGACATGTGTGATGTCCCATCAGAGTTGACAATCTACATGTTGGATACCTGTTTTCATATTCTATATTTCCATTGGGACACATATGTTGGTATCAGGTATAAGTATGTGATTGCCACGCCCATGTCCTGACAGCAGAACTTGTCGCTTATATTTGGTCCATGGAATACATTTGTAGGTATGATACATAGGCAATGGTTGTCCACAGCTATGGCCCAGGCAGTACTGTGTCAACATCATGTGAATTCTGAAAACTAAAGTCATGCCTCACTGGAGGAATTTATCATGTGTACATGCTAAATCTATGTAGGATATGAGACATGATGCCAGGGTGTTTGGGCAATACAAGTTTGACAATGAACTAATTTTGTGCTGTTGTGGAAGTTCATAAACACCCGTGTGTAGGTTGGTAAGTGTAACCTGACCATCGGCTGGCTTCATGGTTGGTGTACTAGTTATGTTAGCATCACTTATGATTTGCCTTTTGGCAATCTTCCACAGACAGATGTCATGCTTGCTATATCTGATGTGTGGGTGGTGATGTTGCTTTTCACTATGTGACAATTTAGTTTACTCATGGTAGCGTTTGCAAGGTCTGTTTCTTGCTTCTTGCACAATACAGTACTCTATTTGTTACATACACAAAATACTGAATGACTAAACATTTGTGGGACACTGGTGTGAGCTAACCTGGTCCTTACATGACTAATATTATTTGTCCTCTGAAGACATTTAGCCTAGATATATTGGACCTGAGTTCACTGTCACTCCTTTCTACATCACAATTGGTGCATGTGGTTGTGTGACATGTGCACTACCTCCATGACTGACATTTGGCAAGTGTGACATGTTCATTTGTTAAATGATGGTATATTTTCATAGAGTTATGGTTGAATCTCTGTCACTTGAAGTAGGTATGGCTTCTTGTACCAGGGTTGCCTGCTTTTACTTGCCAACATATGTTATTTCCTTTGTACATGAAATCAGGGTAGGGTATTTGTGTGGTAAGGATTAGGTCTGTGTATTTAGTTAGCTTCCTTATAATGGGAATCCATTGCTTGTCCACTGCTTGACCATGTTGTTCTGATGATGGCACCTGTATTGGATAGAATAGTCGCCTAGTCATGGTAGGGTCAGTGTGACTGGTCAACTTCATTCCTGGCATTGTAGTTTTCTGTTCGCTTGCTTTGCTGGTGTGTTACAGCTGTGAAATTGGGGGACATACATTGTATTGTGTTGTTACATGATGTTGGTACTTTTCTGGAACTTCTTGTGGAGGGTCAGTTGACATAATGTTATGTGATGTCATTCAGATTTGTGAAGCAGATTAAGGAGATGGGGCACAGCCAAGTGGGGAAGCTACTGGCCACGGTACTTCCAGTCATGACACCACAGTCACTGAGGGACCCAGTGGCACGGAGGGCAAGGGGAGTGCCACTGGGGAGACTAGATCCGCAAAATTTTCATCTGAGTCCTCCTCCAGTGGCCACTCTCAAGTGGTGGTGGACCCATCTGAGACCACTCCTGTACCATCTCTGTCTGCCAGCCCCCATTCTATCACCGCCCTCCCTGTAACCCTGCACCCAGTTTGCCATACCCACCCTTTTAAGAGGGTGGGCGTCTCCTTTGCCACAGGAACCCCTGCCCCAACACCTGCTTCACCTGCTGCCTTCAGTGAGGAGGCTATTGACCTCCTGAGGTTGATCTCTATGAGTCAGTTAACCATTGTGAATGCCATCCACGGACAGGCAATAGAGGTTCAACAGAGCAATGTGTTCCTGGAGGGTATTCTCGGTGCAATGGCTGGCCTTCAGAGATCCTCTCAGGCTCTGGACTCTGCACTGGCAGCAGCCAGACAGCCTTTGTCCACTGTCCCTCCTCCACCTTCCTCTTCCCATTCCAAATCCCTCTATCCTCTACCCAGCCAAAGCACACAAATAGACTGGCATGCATCCACCTCAATAGCCAAGGGAAGCACACACAAATATAAGCAGCACAAGACACACCATCGGCATGCACACAAACAGCATCCACCTGCAGACAAAGCAACAATTACAACTTACCCTTACATCGCCCCACCCCCAGCATCACAGACACAACACCTGGCACACCTACAGACACCACACCAACAATAACTGATCCAGCCAGCACAACTATACTACCTGCAAACACCACACAAGCAGGACCTCAGACATCCGCCCCATTCACCACACCCTCAGACATCACAACCACTGACATACCTACATGCAGCACATTCCACCATACCTGCAGTTACCTACTGAACAGCACACACCCACCCACCACAGCATCCCCCAGCACCTCTACCTCCCTCAGCCCAAGACACATAAATGCCCTCACTCGCCCGCCCAACAGACACCCACCACACACAAGCACACCTCCCACAATCACACACCCAAGGCACCCACACTTAAACATCAGGCAACCACTCCCTCACCCTCCACACCCAAACCCCCTTCTGATGACCGTCCCCATGTGTCAAAAAACATTTTCCTTTGTAACCTTGACCTTTTCCCTACTCGTCCTCCCTGTGACTCCCCCAAGAGAGCAGTTTCCCCAACAGCATCACTTCCACCTCTAGCCCCCCAGCACCCATACCCCTCTCCCCACCAAGGAGAGGCCCACCCCACCCAAGAAGGTACCCCCTCCCAAACCAAAGCAAAAACCTTCAATACTCCCTGAGGTGCCTGCCTGCTCCCTTGATGCCCCTACCTGTGGAGGTTACATGTCAAGAGTCACGTTGGGGCATCATTTTGTTCCTTTGGAGCCAATTTTGTAACCTATGTACTGGCCAGCGCACTACTGTTATATTAAAGCCAACCAGTTGTTGTTGTTTTTTGGTTATATCTTTGTTCTGCATTTCCTTTCTTAGGTTTGAGCTGTTCCTGGATGACATTGGTTGTGTGCCAGTATTTTGTTGTAAGTGTTGCTGCTACATACATTGTGTTAGGAGTATATGCGGTTGTGTGCAGGGTTGTTGTCCACCAGGGGTAGGGTGTGTGATAGGTATGTGTATGTAGCAGAAATTTTATAATCATGGTATTCTGTTGTGTTTGTAGCAATATGTGTTTGTTGTAGTGATGTGCGATGTGGTCCTGCATGGTGTATGCCTTGTCCCCTGATGTAGCTATTGTGTACATGTGGCGTGTGTTCTGAAATTTTTTCAGTGCAGACATGGAGTGTTTTGAGTTGTGCAAGTTTGCCTTGCTTTAGTGTGCATATGATTATTTCAGTGTGTGTCCATCAGAGCTGCCTTGTGTCTTGTGTAGTGTTTGGAGTAGAGTATGCGTTGTAGCCTTGCCCTTCACCCATATGTGTGACTTTGCATTGGATTTGCTGTTGTAATTGCTTGTCTACGAGATCTGAATGGGGCCTGTTTGTGTGGGCATGCTTTTGTGGTCTTTGTTCAACAGGAGATAAGTCCGAGTACGACTTCCTTCCATGCATGATTTTGCTGCTCCCATCACTACTGTGCCGATATTGTTGTAATATGTCGCTTTGTGTGTTTTGACTGCTTCTGTCTGTGTGTATTGTGCATTGCATGATAGGGACGATGTTGTGTGTGTGTGATGTGTGTGTCAAATGCTGGTTTGTATGATGGTGTTCTGTGTGTTCCATTATATATGGATGAACATGTGTGTTGTATGTGTGTCCAGTCCTTGATCACTGTTGGGTGGGAGTGTGACGTGCATTTCTATTTGTGCAGTTGTTGTGTTGTTGTAACGAGTTTGTATATTGTAAGAGAATATGTGACCTTGGGCCTGTGCTGTGTTGCTGTGAGTGAATGTGTGGTATTGACAAGTGGTGTGTGTGTGTGTGTGTGTGTGTGTGTATGGTGGCTGAAGTGTGCATGATGTGTATATGCGGTTGCCCTTAATGCAGTATGTGAATGTGGGTGTCACTGTGCTGTTACATGCGAGTGCAGCCCTTTGCACCAGCCTCCCTATGGTACGTTATGTAAATGTTAAAATGTATACACTTTACGAATGTAACAGGTGAGTGAGTGTACTTACAGTTGTTGTCGTCTTTGTCAGCAATGATTCTGTTGTCTTTCGGCAAGCAGGAGCAGCAGGATGATGTCTAGTTGAGGTTCTTTGGCAGCTCCGGATGTGTATGGTTTCCTGGAAGTGAGTGTCTCCTTTTCTACTAAAAACATGGTCTCTCCAGACTGTTTGTGCCTCCAGACATCCGCTGTGGTCTGTACTGCCCTGGGGGGGGCCAGCACCGCAAGGCAGTACAGACCACGGTGGACCACTTGAGGCACAAACAGTCCAGGGGCGACCATCTTTTGAGTGCTTTCTCCATGCTTTTTCCTCATTCTCACTGGTTTTTCTTTGCTTTTTTCCCTCTAGTTTGTGTGCCTTTTGCTTGCTTTTCCCTTGTACTCACTGCTATTACCTTTCCTTTTCACCTGTTTTATGTGTGCTCCCACATTGCTTTTCACTCTTTTTTTCACTACTTTCTCCTAGTATTTTTCACTCCATGTTTGAGTACCCTTTCCTAGCTTTCCCTCGTTGTCACTGATTTCATCTTCTTTTCTCACTCGAATTTTGTTTGCCTTTTCCTTGCTTTTCACTCTTTCTCACTGCTTTCTATCTGTTTCCCCCCTTTTTAAATGCCTTTTCTCTATGATTATCCCTCATTCTCACTGCTTTCACCTTGCTTTTTCATCCTTTTTTCATGCCCTCTGCTTGGTTTTCCCTCATTTTCACAGCTTGTACCTTGCTTTTTCTCCTGTATTTTGTGTCTTTTCCATGCTTTAACCTTGTTTTCAGTGCTTTTGTCCTGTTGTTTTCCCATTTTTTGAGTGCCTTCTCTATGCTTTTTCCTCAGTCTCACTATTTTTTCCTTGCTCTTTTCCCTCTATATTGAGTGCCTTTTCCTTGCCTTTTCATTGCATTTTGTGAGCCCTTTCCTCACTTCCCCCTTGTTTTCACAGCTTTATTCTTATGTTTTCCCCTATTTTGTGTCTCTTCTCCTTGGTTTTCCCTCATTTTCACTACATTCTCCTTGCATTTTTTCAAGTTTTGAGTGCCTTCTCCTTGCTTGTCCCTCGTTCTTACTGCTTTCAACTTGCTTTTTCACCTGTTTTTTGTGTGCCCTCTCCTTGCTTTTTCCTCATTTTTACAGCTCTCTCCTTCCTTTTCACCTGTTTTTTAGTGCCTGCTCCATGCTTTTCCCTCGGTTTCACTGCTTTTCCTTTTCCCCCTGTATTTTGTGTGCTCCTACTTGCTTTTCCCTCATTTGCGTTGCCTTCTCCCTGTTTTTTCACAATCTTTCCTTTCTTTACTCTTGGTTTCACTGCTTTCACCTTGCTCTCTCAACAGTTTTTTGTGCCTACCCCTTGCCTTTCCTTCGTTCTCAATGCTCTCTAATTATTTTCCCCTTTTTGTTTGTCTTTTCCTTGTTTTTCCCTTGTTGTTTCTGTTTTCACCTTGCTTTTTTACCCCTTTTCTGTACCCTATCCTCGATTTTCCTTTGTTCACACTTCCTTTTCCTGATTTCTCTCTATTTTTGTGTCTTCTCCTTGCTTTTCCTTTACCTTCACTGCTTTCCCCTTGTAATGCCTCATCTTTTGTGTGCCCTCTTCTTGCTTTCACTTTGCTTTCATTGTTTTCAACTTGCTTTTCTTCTGCCTTTTCCGTGCACTTTCCTTGCTTTTCTGTCATTTTCACTGCTTTCTCCTTGCTTTTTCACCTGTAATTTGTGCACCCTGTCTTTACTTTACCCTAATTTTCACTGCTCTCTCCTTGCTATTTTCCACATTCTTTGAGCACATTCTCTGATCTTTCTACCTTTTTACTGCTTTCTCCTTGATTTTGTTCATTTTTTTGTGTCTCTTCTCCTTGCTTTTACCTCGTTTTCAGAGGTTTTTCCTTGCCTTTCCCCCTTCTTTGCGTTCCTTCGCCTTCCTTTTCTCTCATTCTCTCTGCTTCCTACCTGCTTTTCTCCCATTTTTCAAATGCCTTTTACTTGCTTTTCTCTCGTTCTTACTGCTTTCCCCTTCCATTTTTTCCTGTATTTTGTATGCCTTCTCCTTTCTTTCCCCCCTTCTCTCTGCTTTTGCCTTGCTTTCCTCTTCTTTTTGAGTGCCTTCTCCTTGCTTTTCCCTCATTCTCACTGCTTTCACCTTTCCTTTGTACCTGTTTTTTTTTTGTGCCCCTTCCTTGCTTTCCCTCTTTTTAACTGCTTTGTCCTTGCTTTTTCACCTGTTTTTCTGAGTGCCCTCTCCTTGCTTTTCCCTTATTATCACTGCTTACTCCTTGCTCTCTCACCTGTATTTTGTGTTCCTTCTCCCTGCTTTTCACTGATTCTTATTGCTGTCTAATTGCTTCCCTCCCCTTTTACAGTGCCTTACTCTTTCATTCACTCATTCTCACTGCCTTTATCTTGCTTTTCACCCCTTTTTGTGTGCCTTCTCCTTGCTTTTACCTAATTTTCACTACTTTCTCCTTGCTTTTCCCCTGTATTTTGTGTGCCTTCTCCCCACTTCCCCTTGTTTTCCCAACTTTCTCCTTGCTTCCTTCCCAAATTTGTGTGTCATCTCTTCGCTTCCTCCTTCTTTCCACAGATTTCTCTGTGTGCATTCTCATTGTTTTTTGCTCATTCTCAAAGCTTTCTCCTTGCTTTTCCCCTTTCTTTGAGTGCCTTCGCCTTGCTTTTCTCTTGTTCTCTCTGCTTCATTCTTGCTTTGTTCCCCTATATTTCGAATGCCTTCTACTTGCTTTTCCCTGATTCTTATTGCTTTCTCCTTCTATTTTTTCCTGTATTTTGTGTGTCTTCTCCTTTGTTTTTTCCCCATTCTCACTGCTTTTGCCTTGCTTTCCTTCCCTTTTTTGAGTGGTTACCCCTTGCTTTTGCTTTTCCCTCATTCTCACTGCTTTCACCCTTGCTTTTCACCAGTTTTTTGTGTGCCCCTTCCTTGCTTTTCCCTCTTTTTAACTGCTTTGTCCTTGCTTGTTCACCTGTTTTTGAGTGCCGTCTCCTTGCTTTTCTGTTGTTATCATTGCTTACTCTTTGCTCTCCCACCTGTATTTTGTGTTCCTTCTCCCTGCCTTTCACTTATTCTTATTGCTGTCTAATTGCTTCCCTCCCCTTTACAGTGCCTTACTCTTTCATTCACTCATTCTCACTGCCTTTATCTTGCTTTTCACCCCTTTTTGTGTGCCTTCTCCTTGCTTTTACCTAATTTTCACTACTTTCTCCTTGCTTTTCCCCTGTATTTTGTGTGCCTTCTCCCCACTTCCCCTTGTTTTCCCAACTTTCTCCTTGCTTCCTTCCCAAATTTGTGTGTCATCTCTTAGCTTCCTCCTTCTTTTCACAGATTTCTCCTTGCTCCCCCATTTTGTGTGCATTCTCATTGTTTTTTGCTCATTCTCACAGCTTTCTCCTTGCTTTTCCCCTTTCTTTGAGTGCCTTCGCCTTGCTTTTCTCTTGTTCTCTCTGCTTCATTCTTGCTTTGTTCCCCTATATTTCGAATGCCTTCTACTTGCTTTTCCCTGATTCTTATTGCTTTCTCCTTCTATTTTTTCCTGTATTTTGTGTGTCTTCTCCTTTGTTTTTTCCCCATTCTCACTGCTTTTGCCTTGCTTTCCTTCCCTTTTTTGAGTGGTTACCCCTTGCTTTTGCTTTTCCCTCATTCTCACTGCTTTCACCCTTGCTTTTCACCAGTTTTTTGTGTGCCCCTTCCTTGCTTTTCCCTCTTTTTAACTGCTTTGTCCTTGCTTGTTCACCTGTTTTTGAGTGCCGTCTCCTTGCTTTTCTGTTGTTATCATTGCTTACTCTTTGCTCTCCCACCTGTATTTTGTGTTCCTTCTCCCTGCCTTTCACTTATTCTTATTGCTGTCTAATTGCTTCCCTCCCCTTTACAGTGCCTTACTCTTTCATTCACTCATTCTCACTGCCTTTATCTTGCTTTTCACCCCTTTTTGTGTGCCTTCTCCTTGCTTTTACCTAATTTTCACTACTTTCTCCTTGCTTTTCCCCTGTATTTTGTGTGCCTTCTCCCCACTTCCCCTTGTTTTCCCAACTTTCTCCTTGCTTCCTTCCCAAATTTGTGTGTCATCTCTTAGCTTCCTCCTTCTTTTCACAGATTTCTCCTTGCTCCCCCATTTTGTGTGCATTCTCATTGTTTTTTGCTCATTCTCACAGCTTTCTCCTTGCTTTTCCCCTTTCTTTGAGTGCCTTCGCCTTGCTTTTCTCTTGTTCTCTCTGCTTCCTTCTTGCTTTGTTCCCCTATATTTTGAATGCCTTCTAATTGCTTTTCTCTGATTCTTATTGCTTTCTCCTTCTATTTTTCCCTGTATTTTGTGTGTCTTCTCCTTAGTTTTTTCCCCATTCTCACTGCTTTTGGCTTGCTTTCCTTCCCTTTTTTGAGTGTGCTCCCCTTGCTTTTGCTTTTCCTTCATTCTCACTGCTTTCACCCTTCCTTTTCACCAGTTTTTTGTGTGCCCCTTCCTTGCTTTTCCCTCTTTCTAACTGCTTTGTCCTTGCTTGTTCACATGTTTTTGAGTGCCGTCTCCTTGCTTTTCTGTTGTTATCATTGCTTACTCTTTGCTCTCCCACCTGTATTGTGTGTTCCTTCTCCCTGCCTTTCACTCATTCTTATTGCTTTCTAATTGCTTCCCTCCCCTTTTTGAGTGCCTTACCCTTTCATTCGCTGAGTCTCACTCCATTTATCTTACTTTTTCACCCCTTTTTTATCTGCCTCCTCATTACTTGTACCTCATTTCCCCCCAATTTTGTATGCCTTCTCCTTAGCCCCCCTTTGTGTCACAGCTTTCTCCTTCCTCCCCCATTTTGTGTGCATTCTCCCTGTTTTTTCCTAATTTTCACTCCATTCACATTAAGTTTTTTTGAAGATTTTAGAATTCCTTCTGCTTGCTTCCCCTTATTCTCATTGTTTCTCATTCATGTATATTTTGTATTTTGTGTGCCTTTTCCTCATTCTCACTACTTTTGCCGTGCTTTGGCCTTTTTTTAGTTCCTTCTCCTTGCTTTTCACTCATTCTTGCTGCTTTCACCTCTTTTTTCACCTGTATTTTGTGAGACCACTCCTTGCTTTTCCTTTCTTTTTACTTCTTTCTCCTTGCATTTCCCTTCAAATTTTGTTTTCCCTCTCTCTTTCTTTTCCTTCATTTATACTGCTTTTGCCTTGCTTTTTACCCCTGTTTTTTGTGTGCCTTCTCCTTGCTTTCCCTCATTTTCATAGCTTTTGCCTTGCTTGAGTTCCCATTTTCTGAGTGCCTTTTCTTTGCTTTTTGCTGTTCCCCACTGACTCTCCATACTCTTTTCTCTCTAATTTGTGTGCCTTCTCCTTGCTTCCCCCCTTTTCTAAGTGGCTTCTCCTTGCTTTCCCCTCATTGTCACTGCTTTCTTCTTGCTTTTCCCCTGTATTTTATATGGCCCTCCTTGCTTTTCCCTCATTCTCAGTGCTTTCTTCTTCTTTTTTTACCCGTTGTTTGGGTGTCCTCTCCTTGCTTTTACTTGTTCTCACTGCTTCCATCTTGCTTTCTTACCCCTATTTTGTGTGCCTTTTGTTTGCTTTTCCCTCCTTCCCAGTGCTTATAAATTTCTTTCCCCTCCTTTTTGAGTGCCTTTTCCTTGCTTTTCCCTCGTTCTCACTGCTTTCACCTTGCTTTTTTCAGCCTTTTTTTATGTGCCATCCCCTTGCTTTTCCCTTGCTCACACTACTTTCTCCTTGTTTTTCCCGTTTTTTGCTTTTTCTTTGTTTTCATTTCTTTCTCCTTGCTTTTCCCCATCTTTTATGTGCCCTCTCTTTGATTTCCCCTCATTTTCACTGCTTTCTCCTTGCTTTTTCATCCATAGTTTGTATGCCCTGCCCTTGCTTTTACATACTTTTCACAGCTTTCTCCTCGTTTTTGCCCCATTCTTTTAGTGCTTTTGTCTTGCTTTTCCCTTGTTCTTACAGCTTTCTCCTTGCTTTTTTGCATTTTTTGAGTGCGTTCTTCTTGCTTTTCCCTTATTCTCATTGCTTCTTTCTTGTTTTTTCACTGATCTTTTTCCCTCTCTTTGCTTTTTCCTTGTTTTCACTGCTTTCTATTTGTATTTTCTCCCTGTACTTTGTGTGCCCTCTCCTTGCGTTCTCATTTTCACTACTTAACCCATGTTTTTCCTATATTTTGTCTTCCTTTTCCTTGCTTTTCCCTCCTTTTCACTGCTTTCTCATTCATTTTATCGTGCCTTTTGTGTGCCCTCTTCTTGCTTTCCCCTAATTTTCTCTGCGTTCTCCTTGCTTTTCTGAAGCTTTTCGAGTGCCTTCTCCTTGCTTGTCTCTCGTTCTCACTGCTTTCACCTTGCTTTCTCCCAGGTATTTTGTATGCCTTCTCCTTCTTTCCCCCTTGTTTTCACTTCTTTCTCCTTTACTTCTTTATATGTATTTTGTGTGCCCCCCTAGCCTTTGCCTCGTTCTCACCACTATTTCTCAGCTTTTTCTCCTATTTGTTTGTGTGCCCTTGCCATACTTTTCCCCATTCACACTGCTTTCTCCTTTCTATTTTCCCCACTTTCTGTGTGTCCTATCCTTGCTTTTTCTTTATTTTCACTGTTTTCTTCTTGCTGATTTTCTGTCTTTTGTTTGCCCTGTCCTTGCTTTCCCCTCATTTTCAGTGCTTTCTCCTTGCTTTTTTACCTGTAGATTATGTGCCCTGTCCTTATTTTTCAATTGTTTTCATTGCTTTCTCCTTGTTTTTCTCCATTCTTTGAGTGATTTCTCCTTTCTTTTATATGCCTTTTACTGTCACGGTTTCGGGCGGGTCTGATCAGGATTATGGTTGGGACACCCCTTGAGGTCACCGAATATCCTAGAGAGGTAGTGTGCTGGGGCAGAAGAGCAGCTAAAGGCATACACGGAAAGGACAGCTATGGACAGGCACAGGAAACAGGAAAGTAAAAGCAGAGCAACCCTTGTGTGAACAAACAGGAAACGGATTACCAGTGGACAAACACGCTAGGGTTGTACACAGAGTAAGGCGCAGAACCTCCCACAGTGACAGGGAATCTCAATGCCTCTGTGCAGTTTGCTCTTACAGATAGTCACCCTGCCAGCCCCATAGAAAGGAGGCAGCAGAAGTGATTCTGTCTCTGGACCCTAGAGCACAAACAAGGATAGTACTTACATACACAGGACACGCTCTTGTGGGTCCAGCTGGAAACACAGTGGCGATTCCTGAGAAAACAGCAATAGCACACTGTCACTGTTAGGCACGAAATACAACGTATAACACTGGACAACGATGGGGGCTGGAATTGCCTCCTGGAAACCAGGAGCCAACCTCAGTACAAAGGAGGACACTTATACACTGGTGAAGACTGATAGAACACTTACCAGACACAAAGAACCAAGAAGAAACAGAAGGGAACAAACTAAGAGGCAGAGGCAAGAACTAGGAACAGGCTCAGCCTGAAGTAAAGGCAGGACTAGGACTTGAAAACAGGGCGCTAACTTCTGGCTGGAACAAATAGAGATAGGACTGGGAAACTGAGAGCAGGCTCTGGCTGGAACAGGCAAGGACAGGACTGGAATACAGGGAGTTGGAATAAGTAGTAAACAGGACTGGGAAACAGAGAGCAGGTTCAGGCTGAAACAAGGCAGGAGCAGGGCAGAGAAACAGGGAGCAGGCTCTAGAAGAAACAAACAGGTACAAGGCTTAGAAGTAGGGAGCAGACTCTGGCTGGAACAATCAGGAACAGGGCGGAGAAACAGGAAACAGGATCAAGCTGGAACAGCACAGGAACAAAACTGGAACACCATCCGACAAGGGGTCTGTAACACAAAGGAATCAAACTCCAATGCACGACGGGGATCTTGAGGAAATGGCTGCTTATAAGCAGTTCCAAGCTGGGCTGCACAGGAGAGGTCTCAGGTGTGTGTAATTTCAGACACTTGCAAGTCCTGGAGGAGAGGATGCAGTGAAATGGAGCAACTGGATTTCTCCCATAAAAAACAATGGGAAACAGAATCCGGGCTTTCCTGACTACCAGGCTGTGCATTATGGGACTTGCAGTCCCACGAAGCAAATGTAGTCCTACACAAGTGTACCATGGTGAAAAGAGAAACAAACAGGAGTCAGCAAGGGACTCTAGATAAGTGTTTAAGGTGATTCCCAGGCTTCTGACTGTCCCCTTACAGCGCCCCCTGGAAATGGGACGACCGAGTCGTAACAGTATACCCCCTCCCACCAGTCTGCTCAAGAAGAGAAGGTGATCCTTTGGCTGAAAAAAGTTGAAGAGGAAAAGCCACAGCAAGAAAATCCAACACCAACCTTGGTTGATAAGTTTACAGTCCTGCCACAGATGAATCATCTAATGAGCAAAGCATGTATTATTACCCATATGGGCTCCGATGTCTCTCCTCTCTATTGTTCGATTGATATGGGAGGAGTGCATGGAGTTGGTTTCTGGTGAAGTAGATTCAGGAGCAAGGAGATCTGGAATGGCATTACGGGCGGTATTCTTTATGACATTAGTTTCCTGTTCAATACTTTCCTCTTTGGAGGAGCTGATTGGTGTATTAGTAACTGTCAGGTCTGTAACACCTTCTGACAAGCACGATTTGTCTGTTTCTGAAGCAGGATTTACATTAATTGTGGTCTGAGGCTTGCAAAGCATAGAGACTTGGGAGACATGGGTAACTGGTGTTCTCAAAGTAAACATCAAAAAGTCCGAATTTTCTTTCGTCTTGGATGACTTCGGAGTATCAAATTCAGGAACAACAATAGTTTTCAAGTCTTTAAAAACTGGATTAACATCTGAAAATGTAGAAGTTCCACAAGCTAATTCTTTAGGGTGATCTTCAGACAAGACTGGGATTTCTTCATTGCAAGTGCTCTGTGGTGCATTCGTGGTATCAGAAATGGTTTCTTTGCAAAGCGTTTCTACTACAAGTAGTTGATCTTCAACTCTGTTAACACTGAAAGGTTGTTCTTTAGATTGAAATAGAACTGGAGTCTCTTCAGAAATCGCCTCTACATCGTTATCTAAATTTTCAGCTTTAGCCTTTAAATTGATGATGGTTTCTTGCAATAAAACACTAAGAACAGTACTTATCATCAGATCTTCGAATACAAGATTCAAATTAAAGTCTTTAGTTTTAGTGGGACATATTACATCTTTCAATACTTGAACTTCGGTTTCAGATTGCTGGTTTTCAGGAGTCTTTAATTTCAGAGACACAGCAGGTGGAATTGGTGTGGCTGGTTTTACATTAAAATCAGATACCGGTAGATCAGAGATCTTGTCTTCACTAATCGTGGAGCTGGAAACAGGATACACATTGGCAGGGATCAGCAGGTCAGGATCAGTGGTTGAGGCTGCAACTGTGTCCAGTTCTAGGAGAAGGCTTTCATTTCTTATGACAGGCTGTTCAGTTTCAGATTGCTGGCTTTCTTCCTTGTCTGAATTCTCCACGGTTTGCTTTGACACAGAAGAGATTTTTAAACTTTCTAAGAAGTCCATTACATTCTTAGTAATTGCGGGTATTTCTTCATGGTCAGAAAAATCCATTAGTTCACTTGAAACAGTAACTGTCTCTTCATTATCTGAAAATTCTATGATATTGTTTGAAAGGGCAGAAGTATCCCCACAGTCTGAAAATTCTGGTGTGTGCGCTATTTGAACAGCACTATCTACAGGTTTGTTCACGGCAAGGCAGGAACCACTGTCATCACTAGATTCAGACTCTTCAACACTGTTGCACAACTTGCCATTAATCTCCAGTAAAGTCATATCTTGGTTTCTTAAGGTGCAGCTATTGGAGTCAGAACTCTCTTCGTCCTTTGGCTTTATTTGTTCTGATAGAGGGGCTGAGACACTTCCTTCTGAAGACTCTGATCCATCCTTTGAATCAAGAGGTGTCAAATCTCTCAGAGATGTCAGAGATTCAGTCAACTGTACTGGGATATTCTCTGGAGAACTACAAGCTGAGAGAGAGTCTGAAGAAGAGGCTGATATATTTATAACTGGAGCTGTCTTTTGACTGTCAATAATAGAAGGGACAATATGCTCTATAGTAGTCTTTGGAGAGGCACATGAGGTAGCATACTGTTCTTTGAGCCAAAGCTGGTGATCATTTTCGTTTTTCAGGTTTTCAAATTGCCTTGCTGTAGTTTCCATCAGCTGCTCTGTTACTTCTTCTACCTTACAGATAAACAGAATGTCTGGTTCTGGCAACAGTGAAATATGCATTGATGAAAAGAGCCCACGTGCACGATTCCTTGTGTATGTTACAACATATTCATCATAGAATGTCCAATATCTGCCTTTTAATCTGCCAAAACTGCTCTTTTAGTGTGTGTATGTCCATATTGTTATCAAACCCACTCAGAATAGAAAAGGGTTTAGCAGAGCTTTTAGGGATTGAGACCGGTGTGTTATCATCCAGTTTGGGAAGAGCACAAGCATTTTGAGTTGAACTATAGAATCCCACAGTCTTTACTGATCCCTTTGATACAGGTTCTATCCTGCTGACTTGAAAGCACTGAGGGACTGGTAGATCCTTACACGAGTCAGCACAACACTTAGGAATTGAGACTGATGTACTGTCATCCAATTTGGGAGGAGCACAAGCCATTTGAGTTGCACTAAGGAATCCCACAGTTTTTACTAATCCCTTATATACAGGGTCTAGCCTGCTGACTTGAAAGCTCTAAGGGATTGATAGGTCTTTATAAGAGTCAGCACTGCACTTTGAATTCTGAGAAACTGGCCTAGATGTGCTGAAGCACTCAACAGAAAACAAGGGAATCCCTAGTGTGGCTTCTTGAACAGTGTCAGGGTTCTTTGTTTTGGCAGAGTCCTGGAGGTGAACTTGGGATGCACTAGCATGAGGCAAGGAATTAACCAGTTTTTCTTGAGAGTAAGTGTCTTGTGCAGAGGTAGCAAGAGCTCTTTCACTGTTAGGAACATTCTCCCATGTTTGAAGCAATAGAATCTCCAAAAACTCATTATTTCTTTGTAATTCTTCTACAGACAGGGATTGGGGGTCATAATCACAGATATGATAATAGTTGAACATTGATGGATCAGCAAGCCACGCAATGTAGTACTGAATTTGCAATCTTTAATTTTCTTTAACAAGTCTATCCTTTAAACTAAGGTTTTTTAGAGGTCTTCAGAGAATGTATAGGTTTAGAAAGGGGTGTCTTAACATGACAGGAAAACATTTTAGGTCTGTGTGTGCCTTTACTGCCTGGGGAGCTTGACATTTTTGGGTCGTGCATTCTGTCACGGTTTCGGGCGGGTCTGATCAGGATTATGGTTGGGACACCCCTTGAGGTCACCGAATATCCTAGAGAGGTAGTGTGCTGGGGCAGAAGAGCAGCTAAAGGCATACACGGAAAGGACAACTATGGACAGGCACAGGAAACAGGAAAGTAAAAGCAGAGCAAACCTTGTGTGAACAAACAGGAAACGGATTACCAGTGGACAAACACGCTGGGGTTGTACACAGAGTAAGGCGCAGAACCTCCCACAGTGACAGGGAATCTCAATGCCTCTGTGCAGTTTGCTCTTACAGATAGTCACCCTGCCAGCCCCATAGAAAGGAGGCAGCAGAAGTGATTCTGTCTCTGGACCCTAGAGCACAAACAAGGATAGTACTTACATACACAGGACACGCTCTTGTGGGTCCAGCTGGAAACACAGTGGCGATTCCTAAGAAAACAGCAATAGCACACTGTCACTGTTAGGCACGAAATACAACGTATAACACTGGACAAGGATGGGGGCTGGAATTGCCTCCTGGAAACCAGGAGCCAACCTCAGTACAAAGGAGGACACTTATACACTGGTGAAGACTGATAGAACACTTACCAGACACAAAGAACCAAGAAGAAACAGAAACAGAAGGGAACAAACTAAGAGGCAGATGTAAGAACTAGGAACAGGCTCAGGCTGAAGTAAAGGCAGGACTAGGACTTGAAAACAGGGCGCTAACTTCTGGCTGGAACAAATAGAGATAGGACTGGGAAACTGAGAGCAGGCTCTGGCTGGAACAGGCAAGGACAGGACTGGAATACAGGGAGTTGGAATAAGTAGTAAACAGGACTGGGAAACAGAGAGCAGGTTCAGGCTGAAACAAGGCAGGAGCAGGGCAGAGAAACAGTGAGCAGGCTCTAGAAGAAACAAACAGGTACAAGGCTTAGAAGTAGGGAGCAGACTCTGGCTGGAACAATCAGGAACAGGGCAGAGAAACAGGAAATAGGATCAAGCTGGAACAGCACAGGAACAAAACTGAAACACCATCCGACAAGGGGTCTGTAACACAAAGGAATCAAACTCCAATGCACGACGGGGATCTTGAGGAAATGGCTGCTTATAAGCAGTTCCAAGCTGGGCTGCACAGAAGAGGTCTCAGGTGTGTGTAATTTCAGACACTTGCAAGTCCTGGAGGAGAGGATGCAGTGAAATGGAGCAACTGGATTTCTCCCATAGAAAACAATGGGAAACAGAATCCGGGCTTTCCTGACTACCAGGCTGTGCATTATGGGATTTGCAGTCCCACGAAGCAAATGTAGTCCTACACAAGTGTACCATGGTGAAAAGAGAAACAAACAGGAGTAAGCAAGGGACTCTAGATAAGTGTTTAAGGTGATTCCCAGGCTTCTGACTGTCCCCTTACAGCGCCCCCTGGAAATGGGATGACCGAGTCGTAACATTTACTTGCTTTTTGCTACTTTTCACTGCTTTCTCCTACCTTTTATCCCTTTTTTTGTGAGCCCTTTCCTTCCTTGCCCTCATTTTCACTGTATTTTCCTTGCTTTTTGCGAAAGCTTTTTGAGTGCCTTCTTCTTGCTTGTCCCTCATTCTCACTGGTCTCACTTAGCTTTTTCACTTGTTTTGTGTGCCCTCTCCTTGCTTGTCCCTCATTTTCACTGCTTTGTCCTTGTTTTTCCCATGTATGTTTTGTGACCTCTCCTTGCTTTTCCCTCATTTTCACTTCTCTCTTGTTTTTCCCTGTTTTTTTTGTGTGGCCTCTCCTGGCTTTTCCCTTTCCCCACTGCATTTCCCTGGCTTTTATTTTTTACTTTTTTTGTGTGTCCTCTACATACTTTTACCCATTTACAATGCTTTCTTCCACATTTTTTGTGTGTCCCCTCCTTGCTTTTTTTATTGTTTTCACTGTTTTCACCTTGCTGATTTTGTTTGCCCTCTCCTTGCTCTTCTCTCAGTTTTACTGCCTTTCACCCTTCATTTTACCCCTGTATTTTGTGTGCCTTCTCTTTGCTTTTCCCTCATTTTCAGAACATTCTCCTTTGCCTTGCTTCCCCCTTTTTTGAGTACTTTCTCTTTGCTTGTCCCATTCTCACTTCTTTCAGCTTTCCTTTTCACCTGTTTTTATGTGCCCCCCCCTTGCTTTTCCCTTTTCCACATTGCTTCCTTCTTACTTTTCAACCCGTTTCAGTTCTTTCTCCTGGCTTGTCCCTTGTTCTCACTGCTTTTTCCTTGTCCTTTTCCCTGTATTTTGTGTGGCTTCTCCTTGCTTTCTTCCCTGCACATTGTGTATCCTTCCTTCCTTTTCCCTTGTTTTCACTGCTTTCTATTTGCTTTTTCACATGTTTGTTGTGTGCTTGCCCCTTGCTTTTCCCTCATTTTCACCACTTTCTCCTAGCTTTTCCCCCATATTTGGAGTGTTTTTTCCTTGCCTTTCTCTCGTTTTCAGTGGTTTCACCTTGCTTCTTTCTCAGCTTTTGAGAACCTTCTGGTTGCTTTCCCTTATTCTTCCTTACTCTCCATTTTTTCCTTCTATTTTGTGTGCCTCTCCTTACTTTTCCCCCATTCTCACTGCTTTTGCCTTGCTTTCCCACCTCTTTTTAGGTACCTTCTCCTTCCTTTTCCCTCATTCACACTGCTTTCCCCTGGCTTTTTCACCCATTGTTTGAGTGCTTTCTCCTTGCTTTTCTCTCATTGTCACTGCTTTCACCTTGCTTTCTCACCTGCATCTTGTGTGTTTTTTTCTTGCTTTTCCCTCATTCTCACTCCTTTCTAATTGCTTTCTCACTTTTTTGAGAGCCTTCTCCTTACGTTCCCCTCATTCTCACTACTTTCACCTTGCTTTTTCACCCCTTTTTTGTGTGCCCTCCCCTGGATTTTCCTTCATTTTCACTGCTATCTTTTTGCTTTTCCCCCCTAGTTTGTGTGCCTGCTCCTGCTTTTCCCTCATCTTCACTGCATTCTTGTTGCTTTTGTCTAAAGCTTTTTGGGTGCCTTCTCGTTGCTTATCTCTCATTCATTACTGTTTTCACCATGCTTTTTACCCATTTGTTGAGTGCCTTCTCCTTGCTTGTCCACCATTCTCACTTTTTTCACCTTGATTTTGCACCCATTTTTTGTTTCTCTCTCCTTGCTTTTCCCTCATTTTCACAGCTTTCTCCTTGGTCTCTCCTTGTATATTGTGTTTGCATTGACTTGCATTTCCCTCATTTTCAGTGCTTTCTCGTGCTTTTTTCCTATTTTTTTTTAGTGTTTAGTGCCTTCCTCTTGCTTTTCCCTTGCTTTTTTACCTGTATTTTGTGTGGCTCCTCATTGCTTTTCCCCCATTCTCACTACATTTGACTTGCTTTCCCCTCCTTTTTTGAGTCCCTTCTGCTTGCTTTCCCCTTGTTTTACAGATTTCTCCATGTTTTTTTCTTTGTATTTTGTGTATCCGCTACTTGCCATAATTTTGTGTGCCATCTCCTTGCTTTCCCCTCATTTTCATTGCTTTCTTTTTTTTTTTTCCCATATTTTGTATGCCCCTTCCTTGCTTTTCTCTCATTTTCATTGCTTTCTCCAAGCTTTTTCCCCTGCATTTTGTGTGCACATTCCCTGCTTTCCCCTAATTTGCACTCCTTTCTTCTTGTTTTCCCCTGTTTTGTGTGCCTTCTCCTTGCTTTTCCCCAAGCTTTTTGAGTGTGTTCTCCTTGCTTCCCCCAATTTCACTGTGTTCTCCTTGTCTTTTCCCCTCCCCTCTTCGAATGCCTTCTCCTTGTTTTTCCCTCATCTTTACTCCATTCTCCTTGCTTTTCCCCAAACGCTTTGAGTGCCTCTCCTTGCTAAATTTCGTTCTCACTGCTTTGACCTTGTTATTTCACTTGTTTTTTTTGTTTGCCTTCTCCTTGCTTTTCCCTTGTTCTCACTCCTTTCTCCTTGCTTTTTTACATTTTTTTGGGTGTCCACTTCCTGCTTTTCCCTTGTTTACACTTTATTCTTGTTACTTTTTACCCTGTATTTTGTGCACCTTTGCCTTGCTTTTTTCTCATATTCAGTGCTTTTGTTATTGTGTTTTTTCCCCTTTCTTGAGTGCCTTCGCCTTGCTTTTTTCAGATTCTCAGAGTTTTCTCCTTGTATTGTGTGTGCTTTCTTGATTTCCCCAGTTCTCACTGCTTTTGCCTTGCGCCCCCTCCTTTTTTGTGCCTTCTCCTTGATTTTCCCATTCTCACTACTATCAGCTTTCTATTTTACCTGTTTTTGTGTGCTCCTCCTTGCTTTTCCCTCTTTCTCACTGCTATCTTCTTGTTTTTTCACCAGTTGTTTCAGTGCCATCTCCTTGCTTTTCCCTCATTCTCACTGATTTCACCTTGCTTTCTCACCCATATTTTGTGTGCCTTCTCCTTGCTTTTCCCTCATTCTCACTGCTTTCTAATTGCTTTCCCCTTCTTGATTGCCCTCTCCTTGCTTTTCCCTCATTCTCAATGCTTTTATCTTGCTTTTTCATCCTTTTGTTCGTGTGCAATCTCCTAGCTTTTCCCTCGTCGCTGCTTTCTCCTTGGTTTTTCCCTATATTTCATGTGCCCCTTCTTGCTTTTCCCTCATTCTCACTAATTTCTCCTTGATTTTTCCATATTCTTTGAGGGCCTGCTCCTTGCTTTTCCCTCATTCTCACTGCTTTGACCTTGTTCTTTCATGCGCATTTTGTCTGCCTTCTCCTTGTTTTTCCCTCATTCTCACGGCTTTGTAACTGCTGTCCCCTGTTTTGTATGCCTTCGCCTTGCTTTTCCCTCATTCTCACTTATTTCACCCTCACTTTTCCTCCTTCTCGCAGCTTTATCCTAACTTTTTTCAGTTCTTTGTGTGCCTTTTTCTTGCTTTTTCCTCATTTTGACAGCTTTCTACCTGCTTTCCCGCTTGTTTGAGTGCTCTATTATTGCCTATTCTTGATTTTTGTGTGCCTGCTCTTTGCTTTTTTCCTCAATTTTACTGCTTTTTCCTTGCTTTCACCCTGTATTCAAAAGGCCTGTTCTATGCTTTTCCCTTTTTTTCTTCTTGATTTTTTCCCATTTTTTGAGTGTCTTCTCCTTGCTTTTCCTCATTCTCCCTGCTTTCGTCATGTATTTTCCTTCTATTTTGTATGCCTTCTTCTTTCTTTTTCCCCTTTCTCACTGCTTTCGCCTTGCTTTGCTCCCTTTTTTGAGTACCTTCTCCTTGCTTTTTCCTCATTCACACTGTTTTCTCCTTGCTTTTCCCCCATTCTTTGTGTGCCCTCTTCTTGCTTTTCCCTTTCTTTAGCTGCTTTGTCCTTGCTTTTCCCCATCCTTTAAATGCATTCTCCTTGCTTTTCCATCATTATTACAGCTTACTCCTTGCTTTCCCCCTTATATGAATACCTTCTCCTTGCTTTTCCCCAAGCTTTTTGAGTGTGTTCTCCTTGCTTCCCCCAATTTCACTGTGTTCTCCTTGTCTTTTCCCCTCCCCTCTTCGAATGCCTTCTACTTGTTTTTCCCTCATCTTTACTCCATTCTCCTTGCTTTTCCCCAAACGTTTTGAGTGCCTTCTCCTTGCTTAATTTCGTTCTCACTGCTTTGACCTTGTTATTTCACTTGTTTTTTTTGTTTGCCTTCTCCTTGCTTTTCCCTTGTTCTCACTCCTTGTTATCTCTGCTTCCTATTTGTATTTTCACCCATTTTTGTGTTCCTTCTCTTTGTTTTCCCTTCATTTTCAAGGCTTTGTCCTTCCTTTTTCTCTCTGTATTTTGTGTGCCATTTTCTTTTTTCCCCTTCTTTTCATTGCTTTTTTCATGCCTTTTCCCCATATTTTATATGCCTGTTCCCTGCTTTCCCTCATTTTCATTTTTTCTCCTTGGTTCTTCACCCAGAATTTTGTGTGCTACCTCCTTGCTTTCCCCTCATTTTCACTACTTTCTCATTTATTTCCCCCCATTTTCTGTACCTTCTCCTTATTTTCTCTAGTTTTCCATGCATTCTCTTGCCTTTTCCATGCTTTTGAATGCCTTATCCTTGCTTATCTCTTGTGCTCACTGCTTTCACCTTGCTTTTTTATTCGTTTTTTTGTCTGAAGTACCTTTCTTTTCCCTCAATTTCACTGCTTTCTCTTTTCTTTTTCACCCATTGTGTGAGTGCTCTCTCCTTACCTTTCCCTCATTCTCACTGCTTTCATCTTGTTTCTTAGTTGTATTTTGATTGCCTTCTCCTGGCTTTTTTTTTGTTCTCATTGCTTTCCCCTCATTTTCACTACTTCCTTATATTTTGTATGCCTTTTCCTTGCTTTTTCCTTATTTTCCTGCTTTTTCCTTGCATTTTCCCCTGCATTTTTGTGCCCTTTCCTTGATTTCCCCTTATCTCCCCTGTTTTGGCCTTTGCTTTTCCCCCAATTTATATACCTTTTCCTTGTTTTTCCCTAATTTTCACTGCATTCTCCTCTCAAGCTTTTTGAGTGCTTCTCCTTGCTTTCCCTCTTTCTCACTGCTTTGACCTTGCTTTTTTGTGTTCCCACTAGTTGATTTTCCCTCATTTTCACTGCATTCATGTTTCTTTTTCCCCAGTATTTGTGTGTGCCCTCTACTTGTTACCCCCTTGTTTTCACTTCTTTCTCCTTGGTTTCCCCCTTTATTTTTGTGCCTCTCCTTTCTTTTACCGTAGTCTCACTTAATTTTACACCTGTTTTTCTGTGCCCCCTCCTTACTTTTCCCCATTCACACTGTTTTCTCCTTTCCTTTTCCCCATTTTGTGTGTGCTCTTTCTTTGGTTTTCCTTTCTTTTCACTGCTTTCTCCTTGCTGTCTCCCTATCTTTTGTGTGCTCTTTCCTCTCTTTCCCTTATTTTCACTGCTTTCTCCTTTCTTTTTCATCCATAGGTTGATGTTCCTATCCTTACTTTTCCCTCTTTTTCACTGTTTTCTCCATGTTCTCTCCATATCCTAGATACCCTTTTCCTTGCTTTCTCCCCATTCTTTGAGTTCTTTCTTCTTGCTTTTCCTTTGTTCTTACTCTTTTCTCATGGCTTTTTTCAGTTTTTCTGTGCCCTTTTCTTGCTTTCCCCTCATTCACCAAGCTTTCTCATTCCTTTTCCCTCATTCTCTCTGCTTCCTCCTTGTTTTCTCACCCTTTTTTGTGTTCAGTCTCTTTGCTTATCACTTGTTTCCTGTTTCTCCCATTATTTTCCTTTGTGTGTCGTCTCTGTGCTTTCCCCTCCTTTTGACTGCTTTCTCTATGCCTTTTGCTCAATCTTTTATGTGTCTTTTACTTGCTTTCCCTCATTTACACTCCTTTCTTCTAACTTTTTTGCCTTCATTTTGTGCACCCTCTACTTGCTTTCCCCTCAATTTTACTGCTTTCTACTTGCCTTCCCCCCACTATGTTGTGTGCCTTCTCCCACATTTTCACTAAATACTCCATGTTTTTCCACCTGCTGTTTGTGTGCTTGTTCCTTGTTTTCTCTTGTTATCATTGGTTTCTCTTTGCTTTTTCTCTCATATTTTATGAGTTTTTACTTGCTTTTCCCCTGTATTTTGTGTGCCTTATCCTTGCTATTTCCTCATTCTTACTTCTTTCACTTTGCATTCCTCTCTTTTTTGAATGACTTCTCCTTGCTTTTCCCTTCTTCTACTGCTTTCGCCTTGCTTTCTCATCTGTATTTTGTGTGCCTTTTCCTTGTGTTTCCCCTGTTCTGACTTCTTTCTCTTTGTTGCTACTATTTTTTCATGCCTTATCATTGCTTTCCCTCCTTCTAATAGCTTTCTATTTGCTTTCCCCCTTGTTTGCGTTCCATCTCCTTGCTTTTCCTCATTATCACTGCTTCCTTCCTGCTTTTTCACCCATTTCTTTGTTTCCACTCTTTGCTTTTCCCTTGTTTTCAATGTTTTCTCCTTGCTTTTTCTCCCCATGTTTTGTATGCCTTTTCCTTGTTTTTTCCTCATTTCATTCCTTTTTCCTTACTTATTCCCCACAATTTTTCTGTGCCCTCTCCTTGCTTTCGCCTAATTTTCACCACTTTCTCTTTGCTTTTGTCCTATTTTGCATGCCTTCTTCTTGCTTTTCCCTCATATTCACTGAATTCTCCGTGCTTTTTCCCAAGCTTTTTGAGTGCCTTCTTCTTGCTTGTCCCTTTTTCTGACTTCTGTATCTTTGCTTTTTTACTCATTTTTTGTGTGGCAGGTTGTAGCTTTTCTCTCACTTTCACTGCATTCACCATGCTTTACCCCATATTTTGTGTGCCCTCAGCTTGTTTTCCCCTTGTTTTCACTTCTTTCTCCTTGCTTTTCCACCTGTTTTTTGTGCCTCCTCCTAACTTTACCCATTCACACTGTTTTCTCCTTTCTTTTCCCCCATTTTTTATGTGCTCTTTCCTTACTGTACCCTCAATTTCACTGCTTTCTTCTTTCTTTTTTTACTCATAGTTTGAGTGCCCTGTCTTTACTTTTCCCTCTTTTACACTGCTTTCTCCATGTTTTCCACATACTGTAGATACCTATCCTTGCTTGTTTCCCCATTCTTTGAGTGCTTTCTCCTTGCTTTTCCCTTTTTCCTTGCTTTTTTCAGTTTTTGTGTACCTTTTCCTTCTTTCTCCCTCATTTTCCCAGCTTTCCCCTTGTTTTTTCCCCTTGTTTGTAGGCCATCTTTTTGCTTTTCCCTCATTCTCTCTGCTTTCTCCTTGCTTTCTCATCCTTTTTTGTGTTCCATCTCTTTGCTTTTCCCTCACTTTCACTGCATTCTCCTTGTTGTTTCTCCCCGTATTTTGTTTTGTGTTCCATCTCCTTGCTTTATCCTCATTTTCACTGCTTTCTCCAGGCTTCCCCCCCCATATTTTGTGGGCCTTTTCCTTGCTTTTCTCTCTTTTTCACTGCTTTCTTCATACCGTTCCACTGTATTTTGTTTGTCCTCTCTTTCCTGTCCCCTCATTTTCACTGCTTTCTCATTGCTTCCCCCTCTGGTGTGTGTGCCTTCTCCCTCATTTTCACTACATTCTCCTTGTTTTTTAACCTGTTGTGTTTGTGCTCGCTCCTTGTTTTCCCTGCTTTTGTCTGTGCTTTTTCACCTGCTTTTTGTGTGCCTACCTTTTGATTATCTCTTGTTTTCACTGCTTTCCCTCTGCTTTTGTTTCATACTTGGTGTACCTTCTCCTTGTTTTTTACTCATTATCAGTGCTTTCTTCCTGCATTTTTCTCCATTTCTTGAGTGCTTTCTATTTACATTTCCCTCGTTATCACTGCTTTCTCCTTGCTTTTTTTACCTGTATTCTGTGTGCATTTTCCTTGGTTTCCCCCCATTCTCACTGCTTTCACCATGCTTTACTCTCTTTTTGAGTGGCTTCTCCTTGCTTTTTCCTTCTTCTACTGCTTTCACTTTGCCTTCTTACCCGTATTTTGTATGCCTTCTCCTTGTATTTCCCCTTTTCTTACCACTTTCTCTTAGCTATTTCTTTCTGTTTTTGTGTGTATCTTATCATTGCTTTTCCTCATTTTAACAGCCTTCTCTGTGCTTTCCTCCCCTTATTTGTGTCGCTTCTCCTTGCTTTCTCTCGTTATCATTGCTTCCTCCTTGCTTTTTCACCCCTTTTTGTTTCCACTCTTTTCTTTTCCCTCGTTTTCTATCATTTCTCTTAGTTTTTTCTCCCCATATTTTGTATGGCCTCTCCTTGCTTTCCCCTCATTTTCACTTAGTTCTCCATGTTCTTTACCCATACTTAGTATGCCGTTTCCTTGCATTTTCCTCATTTCACTCCTTTTTCTTTGCTTATATCCCTGCTTTTTTGTGCCCTCTTCTTTAGTTCACCTGTTTTCACTGCTTTCTCCTTGATTTTCCCCATTTTGTATGCCTTCTGCTTGCTTTTCCTTAATTGTCACTGCATTGTCCTTGCTTCTTCCCAAGTTTTTGAGTGCCTTCTCCTTGCTTTGTCCCCCATTGTCACTACTTTCCCCTTGCTTTTTTACCTAATTTTTTGTGTGCCCGCTTGCTGCTTTTTCCTCATTTCCACTGCTTTCTCCTTGCTTTTTCACTCGTATTTTGTGTGCCATCTACTTGTTTTTCCATTGTTTTCACTTCTTTCTCCTTGTTTTTCCACTATACTTTTTGAGCCCTGCTCCCTGCTTCTCCCTAATTCTCACAGCTTTTTCCTTGCTTTTGCACATGTTCTTTGAGTGCCCTCTGCTTGTTTTTCCTTGTTCTCGCTGCTTTCACCTTTCTTATTTATCCATTTTTGTGTATCCCCTCCTTATTTTGCCCTATTCACACTGCTTTCTACTTACGTTTTTCACCATTTTTGTGTTTCTCTCTTTGCTTTTCCCTCATCTTTTGTGTGCCTTCTCCTGTCTTTTCTCTCCTTCTCACTGCTTTCTCCTTGCTTTTTCTCCCCATGTTTTGTGTGCCCTCTTCCCTAATTTTCCATGCTTTCTTCTTGCTTTTCCCCCCACATTTTGTGTGCGTTGTACTTGCTTTCCCCTCATTTTCACTGCTTTCTGCTTGCTTTTTCCAGAGAATCTTTAGTGCCTTCTCCTGGCATGTCTCTCATTCTCACTGCTTTCATCTTGCTTCTTCTCCCATTTTTTGTGTGCTTGCTACTTGCTTTTCCCTCATTTTCACAGCTTTCTCCTTGCTTTTTTCTTTGTATTCTGTGTGCCCTCTTCTTGTTTTCACCTCTTTCTCCTTTCCTTTTGACCCACATTTGGGGTGCCCCTTCCTTGCTTTTTCCTCATTCTCAATGCTTTTTCCTGGATTTTATTCCAAGTTTTGTGCGTGCCATCTCTTTGCTTTTCCTCATTCTCCTTGCTTTCACATTGCTTTTTCACCCATCCGTGTGTGCCCCACCCCACCTTTCCCCTATTCACACTGCTTTCTCCTTTCTTTTTTTCTGCATTCTTTGAGTGCTTCATCCGTGCTTTTCCCTTGCTCTTACTGCTTTCTCCTTGCTTTTTTTGTGTACCATCTCCTTGTTTTCCCTCATTCTCCCAGCTTTCTACTTGCTTTTTCCCATGTTTGTTTTCCCTCATTCTTCCAGCTTTCTCCTTGCTTCTTCCTCTTTGTTTTTGTGCCTTTTACTTGCTTATCCCTCATTCTTTCTTCTTCTTCCTTGGTGTTGCCCCTTTTTTTTTGTGTTCCATCTCTCCGCTTTTTTCTCATTTTCACAGCGTTCTCCTTGGTTTTCCTGTCTGTATTTTGCAAGCACTCCTCTGTGTTGCCCTCATTTGCATTGCTTTCTTCATGTTCTTTCCCCTATATTTTGTATGGCTTTTCCTTGCTTTTTCCTAATTTCACTGCTTTCTCCTTGTCCCCCCCACATTTCTGTGCCATCTTGTTGCTTTCCCCTTATTTTTACTGCTTCCTTGCTTCCCCTTCCCTATTTTGTATTGCTTCTCTTTGTTTTTCCATCATTTTACTGCATTCTCCCTGCTTTTTCCCATGCTTTTTTATTGTCCTCTCCTTGCTCGTCCCTCACTCCTACTGCTTTCATCTTGCTTTTTTACCCATCTTTTGTGTGCCTGCTTGCTGCTTTTCCCTCATTTTCACAGCTTTCTCCTTTTCCCCTGTATTTTGTGTGCCCTCTACTTCTTTTCCCCTTGTTTTCACTTCTCTCCCCTTGCTTTTCCTTTGTAATCTTTGTGCCCCTCTTTGCTTTTCCCTAATCTGTCCTGCTTTTTTCTTGCTTTTACACCTGTTTTTTGATTGCCCTCTCCTTGCTTTTTCTTGTTCTCACTGCTTTCACCTTGCTTTTTGACCCATTTCTGTGGGCCCTCTCCTTATTTTCCCCCCACTAACACTGCTTTCTCCTTGCTTTTTTCTCCATTTTCTGCTTTCCCTTTGTTTTCAATGCTTTCTCCTTGCTGTTGCCCCGTCTATTGTGTGCTCTCTCCTTATTTTTCCCTCATTTCCATTGCTTTCTCCTTGCTTTTCTCCCCATATTTTGTGTGCCCTCTCCCTGCTTTCCCATTATATCCCTGCTTTCTTTGTGTTCTTTCCCCATATTTTTGATACCTCTTCTTTGCCTTTACCTCATTTTCATTGCTTTCTCCTTGCTTGTGCCCAAGCGTTTTGATTGGTTTCTCCAAGCTTGTCTCTTACTCTCACTGTTTTCACCTTGCTTTTTCACTCATTTTTGTGTGTCCTACTTTTCCTTTGTTTTCACTGCTTTCTCCTTGCTTTTCCCTTGTATTTTGTGTGCCTTCCACCCACTTTTCACTTATTTTCACTTCTTTCCTCTTGCCTTTTCTCCTGTATTTCGGGTGCACTCTCCTTGCTTTTCCCTCATTCTCCCAGCTTTCTTCTTGATTTTCCCCCTTGTTTGTGTGTCTTCTTCTTACTTTTCCCTCATTCTTTGTGCATGCTTTTTCATCCATTTTCTTCCGTTCTGCCTCTTTGCTTTTCCATTGTTTTCACTGCTTTCTCCTTTTTTATTCCCCATATTTTGTCTGCCATCTCCTTGCTTCCCCTCATTTTCACTGTTTTCCCTATGTTTTTCCTCATATTTTGTGTGCCTTTTCCTTGCCTCATTTTCACTGCCTTCTTCTTGCTTTCTCCCTCTTATTTTGTGTGCCTTCTCTTTGTTTTTCACTCGTTTGCAGTGCTTTATCCTTGCTTTCCCTCCTATTTTGTGTGCCTTCTCCTTGATCTTCCCTCATTTTCACTGCATTCTTATTGTTTTTTCCCTGTATTTTTGTGCCTTCTCCTTCTTTTTCCTTCATTGTCTCTGCTTTCACATCATTTTTGAGTTCCTCCTTCTTGCTTTTCTCTCATTCTCAGTGTTTTAATCTTTATTTTTTGCACGTTATTGTGAGATATCTACTTGCTTTTCCCTCATTTTTACTGCTTTCATCTTGCTTTTCCCCTGTATTTAGTGTGCCCTCTCCTTGCTTTTCTTTTGTTTTCACTTTGTTCTCATTGTTTTTTCCACTGTATTTTGTGTGCCTACTCCTTGCTTTTCCCTTGAACTCACTACTTCTCCTTTCTTTTGCACCTGTTTTGTGTGCCCTCTCCTTGCTAAGCCCTCTTTTTTCACTGATTTCTCCTTACCTTTTCACCCCAGTTTGTGTGCCCTGTCCTCACGTTTCCCTCATTGCTTTTCCCTCATTATCACAACTTTCTTCTTGCTTTTTCTCAGCTGGTTTGAGAGTCTTCTCCTTGATTCTCCCTCATTCTCACTGCTTCCTCCTTGCTTTTTTGCCCATTTTTTGTTCACTCTCTTCGATTTTCACTCTCTTTCACTGCTTTCTCTTTGCTTTTTCTCCCTGTAATTTGTGTGCCCTCGCCTTGCTTTCCTAGTGTTTTCCTTGCTTTATCCCTGTTTTTCCCCATATTTTGTATGCTCTACCCTTGAATTTCCCTCATTTTCATTGCTTTCCCCTTCCTTTTCCCCCTATTTTGTGTTCCTACTTTTCTTTCATTTTCACTGCATTCTCCTTGCTTTTATTCCAAGCATTTTGAGAGCCTTCTCCTTGCTTGTCCCTCCTTCTCAATGGCTTTATCACCCATTTTTTGTTTGCCTGCTCCTTGCTTTTCCATCATTTTGACTGCTTTTTCCATGCTTTTCCCCCACATTTATATGCCCTTTCCTTGCTTGTACTTCATTGTCACTGCTTTATCCCTGCTTTTTCCCCTGCATTTAGTTTGCCCTCGCCTTGCTTTCCCCTCATTTTCTCTGCCTTCTCCTTGCTTTTCACCCATTTTCTGTGCCATCTCCTTGCTTCCCCCTTGTTTTCACTGCTTTCTCTTCTGCTTTTTCCACTGTATTACGTGTGCCCCCTCCTTGCTTTGCCCTAATTTTCACTGCTTTCACCCTGCATCTTCACCCTTTTTTGTGTGCCCTCTCCTTTCTTTTCCCTAATTTTCACATCTTTCTCCTTGTATTTTCACCTGTTTTTGTGCTCCTGTTCCCATATTTTGTGTGCCTTCGCTTTTCTTTGCCCTCATTTTCAGTGCTATGACATGGCTTTCTCCCTCATTTTTTTAGTGCCTTCTCCATGCTTTCCCCTCGTCCTCACTGCTTTCTAATTCCTTTTACTCTCTTTTTGAGTGCCTTCACTTTGCTTTTACCTCATTCTCACTGCTTTCACCTTGCTCTTTCACCCATTTTTTGTGTCATTTTGTGTGCCCTCTTCTTGCTTTTCCTTCGTTTTCACTGATTTCTTCTTGCTTTACCCCCATTTTGTATTTGCCCTCTCCTTGTTTTTCCCTCAATTTTAGTGCTTTCTTCTTTTTTCCCTCATTTTGTTTGCCTTCTCCTTGATTCTTCCTAGTTTTCACTCTTTTCTCCTTGCTTGAATTCACAAATCCACAAGCCAACATCAATGTCTTGATTGGCTGGCTGCAATTGCGATGGAAAGTTGCAGCTTCCATTTTGTTAATCATGACTTGGTTCCAGGTGGGGAAAATAAAGATAGAAAGTAATGGAAAGGGTTGGGGTAGAAGTACCCTGACCCCAGGGGACTAATGGAGGGGTCTGTGAGGGACCCCTCATGTACAAGAAATTGTCCAAACCCCTTTTTTTTTAATCATGTGAGGAGCCACTGATCCTCCCCAAATCCTCTGGGGATCCAGATTCCAATTTAAAAAAACATACACTCACTCAGAGAACCACACACCTACTCACACACTCACACAATCACTCACACATCCATACAGCTACTCACACACCCACTCACCGACCAACAAAAGCACATAAAAAACCCACTCACAGTCTCTCACAGCCACTCACACACCCTCTCAGACACACACAACCATTTGCATACCCACACATCCATACACACAAATACAGCTACACCTCCCTCGCACACCTTTGCAGCCACTCACACACCCACTCACAGACCCACACAGCTTTCACACACCCACTAACACATCCATACACCCACTCACACACTATTACAGCCACTCACATGCCTATTCACAGACCCTCAAACCACTCACACACCCACTTACATACCCACTTAACCACTCACACAACCACTAACACACCCATACGGCCACTCACACACCCATTCACCGTCCCCCACAGCCAGTCTCACACACACAAACACACGCACTCACACAACCACCATACACTCACACACCCACTGACACACCAAGACAACCACTCTTACCCCCACTCAAACACTTCCTCACACACCCAAGGTGCAGGGACATTATAATTAGCAAATACAATTTAAACAAACTTAGAAAATCACTGAAAGAAACATTATAGTTAGGCTCAGATTTCACTTGTACTAAACAATTTCAATTCAGCAGTTATAGCTATTAATCATGTGTGGTGCTGCTCTTTTACATCTTAGCAATTCACCATAAGGGATGCTAGATTAGGTATGGGTTGGATGGAAACTACTAGCATAAAGAACATTATTGTCCACAGCAAAATAAATAACTTCATTTGCAGTCTGACTTGGGATACAAATACTTGCAGATCTACAACTTCCACTCATACATTACTAATGTGACTTGTGAAATGTACATTGAGATCATTCCATTTCTCTTTCACAAACAAATCTGCTGACTGTTGAATGCCTTTTCATATCACAAATACATTGTCTATAAACCTCAGCAAAGAAATTATGTGACCCCTCATCTACCACTGTGGACCTTGATGAACACCTGTTCCTCCCACCAGCCCATATGTAAACAAGCATAGCTGGGGGCAAAACAGGTGCCCATCACAGTCCCATGCATTTGCCTGAAGATCTTGTTATTGGAAATGGAAAAAAATATCTCCAAACATGACTGGTTCATGGTAAGTATGTTTATAAAGATTGATGGTCTACCATTTAAAAAGTGTTAACCTGCCTTAAGGCCACCCTCATGGTGAATTTATCGTATTCTAAAGATTCATAAAGATTATGTACAACCACCTGGGAGACCGATTATCTTGGTGAATGACAGTTTCTTTGAAAATACTTCTTATTATGTAGACTATTTCTTGCAGAAGCATGTGCAGAACCTTCCCTCTTTCCTGAAAGAAACAGGAGAATTTATTAAGTCCCTTGGAGCAATGAATATCTTCTAATGACATTGGATGTGTCTTCATAGTATGAAATGACATTGGATGTGTCTTCATTCACTAAGATAATCGTTCTCCCAGGTGGTTGTACATAATTTTTATGAATCTTTAAATAAGATAAAGAACCGTCATTCTCGGGTGGTCATTTCTTAAATAGAGATTTTCGTCTTGATTGAGTAAAACAGCATGATATTGAATTTCAGTTTGACTTCTAGTCTCTCTTTTAATTTTACTGTAGCAATATGTGTCATTCATTTGGCTATAAGCCTTTTTCAGGTACATGTCTTGAGGCCAAATAACTATATTACACCCCTTGTCAGAGTTTCTTATAACTACTTGCTTATTGAACTGCAATTTCTTCATCAGATTCAAGTAGCTTTTTTGGTGATAATTATGTCTTATCCACCTAACTTTAGCTGCAGGTATACTTTGTTCACATTTTCCACCACACATTTGTTGTATGCATCAAACGAATCCTTGGTTGTCACCGGTATAAATGTAGAGACAGGCTTTAATGTAGTTACTGCTTTAGCATAAACGTCCAAATTACTTTGCTCAATCATTTGTTGTGCAGTAACCTCTTCTTTTATACTCATAGTTTCATTCTCCAGTTTTTGTGGTTCTGTCATCAATTGTAAATCAGATACCAAAAGACAACCCAGGTTCTTATTCTTGTCCTTTCTAGATGGTACTCTATGAGACTCTTGTTTTTGAAGATGTTATTTGGCTAATTTAAGATAGATGTATACACACACATCCACATACTCAGATAAACACAATATAAATAACATTATAGTATTAGAATATATAGAAAAATATCTAATAAAATATTTAAAATAAAAATGATGAGTAAATTAAAAATGATATCAAAAAGGTAAACATGGTTGTAGTACTCAATAAATAATAAAAAATGAATTACAAAAATAAAAACATTTCAACAAAATACATTTTACAAATTCCTGCCCAATCCTCCTGCAAACTCTACACACCACCCCAAACATATTTTAATAGTTTAAATGACTATGCCAAAAATAATGATATACACACTTAAAAAATATATTAAGTAAAAAAATGTTAACATTGAAAAATACATTAAAACAACCTACATATTTTTAAAACATTATAAATAAAAAACATACTTCCTACCTTAGTACGCTATAAATGACACATACAACTCCTAAAAAATGTAAACTAATTAAATAAAAAAACACTAAGGGTGTCATTTTGACCTCGGCGGTCTTTAAAACCGCCGTGCGGAAGACCGCCAGTGGTGGCGGTTTGCCGCTCAGCCTATTATGACCATTGGCGGCTCTCCGTCCTTTTACAGATGGAGAGCCGCCAACAGCCATACTGGCGGGAGGCGGGGAAGTGGAGGTTGCTCCACCTCCACCGCCACGCCAACAGAACACCGCCCAGCGAATCACGTCCTGTGATTTGCCATGGCGGTGTTCTGTTGGCGGTGTGGTGTCGGCGGAGCTGCCCCCATGGCTCCCGTCCCCTCCCAGAGGATCGTCGGACCAGATAAGTCAATCGTCCGTGAGGGGAGGGGGGTGGGGGGGTGTTGTGTGTTGTGTGGGTGCATGGGGGTGTGCGTCTGTGTATGTAGAGTGGGTGTGAGGGTGCATGTATGCTTGCGGCGGTGTTGTGTGTATGGGAATGAGTGCGTGTATGTCTGTGGGTATGTCTGTATGGATGTGTGCGTGTATGTTTGAATGTGGGTGTGCGTGTCTGACTGTGTGTGGATGTAGGCATGTATGTCAGCGTGTGTGCGTGTAAGTGTGTAGGTGGTGCCTGCGTGCGTGTCGTGTGGGTATGGGTAATGTGATGTTGGGGGTCGGGGTGGGGGGCCCTGCCACCTTTTGGGGGTGGCAGGGGTGGTGGGGGGGTAGGGGAGGGAGTTTGGGTGGGATGGGGGGGCGGGGGAGACCCCTATCAGTGCTAGTGAAGGAATTCCCTGGCAGAGTGCTTACCGCCATGGATTTCATGGCGGTTCAAACCGCTGGAAATCCACGGCGGTAAGCCGGGTCCAAATACCGCCGGCGGTCTAGTGACAGCCATCGGGCTGAAGACCCAGGTCTCCAGCCTAGCGGTCGTCTCCACCCTGGTGGGCGGAACGGAGAACCGGCGGATGAGCATGCGGTAACCGCCATGGTCATAATTCCACAAAGTAAGACCGCCAGCCTGTTGGCGGTCTTACCGCCGGTTCTCCGCCTTCCGCCAGGGTCATAATGACCCCCTTAGTCATGTATACAAAAACATAATATAAAACAATGATATTAGATGCAACAATTTCAAAAAACAATTTCAACAGCAGTATTAAAACATTTAAAAAACAATAAGTTGCTGCTATATTGAACGTGTCAATATTTGTAACTTCACAATAGTATTCAAATGATATTCTTCAGTCAAAACATTTTTGTTTTCTATATTGTAGTGGAATACCCTGATATCAGCACCTTGTACTGCAATGTCCCGTACAACAACTCTTGTTCACCAGTACTTCCCACACCAGTGCTTCCCACAAATGCCCTTGTGTACCAACACTGCCTCAGCCATTGTGGCTGCAAACAAAATTGCTCCTAATCAGTTGGGGTTTGGTAGCTCAGTTTTGAACCACAGCCCCTACATATTAAGGTTGTGAAAATACATTTTCAGACTCCAGGCACCACATTATAAACACCTTCAGCCGGTTAATGTGACACTGTTCCAGATCATCACTCCTGTTTTCGGTGTGTTACAATAATCTCCCCAAATCTTCAATTATTTGACCTGGGAAAGCAAAGATCCCAGGCATAGAAAAAATGACCAGATATGTGTATATCTGGTCAAAAAACACTGACACCAAATTGCAAACTGTGACTAGTACTGTTTGTGACCAGTGAAGATTTTAAGAACTGACCTGAGGTTATTGCTTAACAACTGTAACGGGCTGGAATCCAACCTATGTAATGTATATTAATCAGGAAGGGATAGTGGCCTGCTTGTATGAGCATACCATCGTGTCTATGAGTACACTCCAATAAATAAATTAAATAATGCCTTTCTTCCTTACATTTATTTTTTGTGTTTGCAGTGGTCTCATGGATCACTGTCTACTCCAACACTTTTTTAACATTCACCAAGCGCAAGGGGTCCTTAAGGGACCCCATCCCTTTCATAAATGGTTTAACCCGTGTCCCAATTTTGGAGGTTGGTAACTTTTCAGTGGTTTTCACCAGCCATTTCTTTCGTACATCATTTACATGTATGGATAAGAATTAGTGTTTGGAAAGAACACCCCCACAACACTCCCTTTCCAAATTCATTTACCATATCTAAATCCAATTTAGGAATCCATAAAAGGTTACAGGCTGAAAAGTTGTTTGAGTACATTGCTAGTGCTTGCAAGCACAAAAAGGTTGCAGGACGTGCTGGAAGCATTTGAACTCACGTGCTGGAAGCATCATATGTATGCACAGTATTTAAGTTTGAAAACAAGTGAGTAGGCAATGGCAGCTGCGAGCCTGATTTATGGCAGCCAGTAATGCTTTTGCTGCAAGTATGCATGTATGTGATTTACATTCTAAACCTAAAGGCGTGAGCATTGGGAGTGCAAGAAGGCTAAAGGTAAGGGTGAGGGATTTTAATAGAGAGGATGCTACGATGGGTTCATAGGAGAGAGTGGGGCACAAAGGGGATTACAATTTGGAAGAGGGTTGAAGAAGTTGACTAATAAGAAAGCTAAAGGGGTAAAGGAAATATAAATTGAGGAGGAGGGTGAGGGTAGGAGAGGATGTATATAGGAGTCTGCAGGGATGCAGAGAGGTGTGGAAAGAAATATATGCCTTTTGGTGGGTTCTGATGTTAGATGGTTAGACTGTGACTTGCAGATTGATTGGGGCTGGCTGTTTTGGAGTTGGGATCTGTCTCTGACAGCCTGTATCAATGCTCTGGCTGTCTTGAACCCTGATCATAACCGACTGTTTTCTTTTACATTTCACAGTGTTCCTTTGTTTTCCAGGTAATAAAAGTCTGTTGCTCTGGTAATGTCTACATCAATAAAGTTATTCAGCCAATGCCGTACATGCGAGGTGAGTTTGCTTGTTTTTTGAGCCTTCAAGCTGTTCATTACTTATGTCACTGGAGTAAGCCTGGTGTGATGCAATAAATTGTAGCTTGATTAATATCCTGTGTTAGAAGATCAGATCACATTATCAGATCTCACTATCATTCATCGTACGTTGGTTTCTCATTGAGTCCAGAGGATTATTTAAGTTTACATGCATTATTCAGAAGGCTTGGCATGAGAGAGCTTTCAAAAATGTGGTCCACAAACAAGTAACTTCTAGTGGCTTAAGATGACTTTGAAGTGCAGAATCTCTTCCTTTAGAAGCACCTCCTTTTTCCTTAAAAAAATTATAATAACATTGACGCAGTCTTTCCCAGAGATTGGTTCCATGATATGAAACTTATCCCTCTGGATTGTGGCAAAAACTCCTCAAATGGCAATTTCTGTAAAGGTCTGTTTTTCCACTGTCACTCTTAAACATGGTTGATGGTATTTTTACTACAATTAGTGACTGAGGCCTAAACGGTCTTGAAAAACTGTACTAAAGATGTGGTTTGTCTACAGAAATCAATATGTCCTAATAAATGTCCCTGGCAAACTCTGAGTACAGTAAACGAAATACTGCCCTAATAAATACTAAGGGCCAGATTTAAGAAACGTGGCCCTACATTACATGTAGGACCACTTTTCATGTGGCCCCTTGCACCCCCCCATCACCACCATGTGTGTGCCGTATTTAAGATATGCCACACAATAGCGCAGGGTAGGGGGCAATAACATCAGAATTTCTGACACTATTGATGTACTGTTCAGAGTTAGCGAAAAAATGTTGATGCTTACCCTGAACAGTACACAGGGGCCCATTGAAAGCAATGGTATGGTCCTTTTTAATGTCTGCTCTGAGCAGGCGTTAAAAGTTCCAAACAAAAAATGACGCAAATAAATCTTTTAGATTTAGATTTTTTAGATATAATTTTTTCACCCCCCTAAAAGGGGAATGCCCCCCTTGCATACATTATGCCTGGCGAAAGCATAATGTGGTGCAAGATGTTACAAAGTGGGCAATGCATGCATTGCACCACTTTGTAAATATAGCTCAGGGATTTTGGCCTCGTTGGCCCATATTAGTGTAAAAGAAATGACGCTATTGTGTCGCAAGGAGGCCCTAGGGGCCGATCCACTGTCATTAGCTACAAACATGGGGATGTCCTATCTTTGTTTCTGATTTCCATAAAGGAACCTTTTTATAAGCAGACCGTGTTCCTCAACTAGTGCTGCTTTAAATTAAATCCTGTTTGGAAAGATATCAGTGGCAGTAAGAAGTGGTCCATCTGACTATTGCCTACTCCCATCAAGGCCAACTGACACAGTTCCCAGAGGTGAGAATGTATAACAGGGATAGCTTTATCTTTGGGAAGCTATTACCACCTCCCTTCAGGGGTTGGTAACAATTCAGTGGTTTGCTACATCAATTACAAAAGTATTGTAGTTCAAAATAGAAGTTGATGCCCCTTTCAGCACTCTCCTTTTTCAAATTCTAAATGAGTCGCTAAATCTATTTTACGACCTGGAAAACCTACAAAATTTGAAATATGGATATGGAGACGGTCACCACTAAGTAGTTATAGTTAGAACCATATTTCCATAGAAAAAGCATTTTTTGACTTATCTTTGGCACTGCTTGACGAATCTACACAACATTTTCCAAAAGAAGTGCTGAGGTGATTCTTTTTGCGCATGGAAACTTTGGAGTGATCTGTCAAGTGGGAGCAGAGACAAAGGGGGGGGGGGTGAAAAAAGTTGTGTTTCCCATGTTAATTCAGTTAGGACTTTTACACATTTGGCAGAATGCTAGCTTTTGGTACGCAGATCACACTTTTGCTTAAATAAATTTGAATATCTCCTGCTGCGCATTTTCTACGAATATGCGTGCTACAAGAAGCCTTACATTTGGCTGACCGCAACCTGACTAGAAAGTTGCAGTTGTCCTTTTTATTTCACGCAACACTGTCCCCGGAGATAAAAATATAAATTGAAAGTGGCATAAGGGGTCAAGGTGAAGGTGTGTGGAGGTGCAAAAATTTGTGAATGTTTGCAAATTATTCACGAATATGGAAAAAAAATGAATAAAATACCACAGACTCATTCTTACACAAATTCAGTCATGCATATATGTACTCAGAGACTCATGCTCTCACTCACACATCCACTCAGACACTCATGCACCCACTCAGACCCACTCAGACTCACACACCCACTTTCAGACCCACTTGAATACTCACACACCCACTCACAGGTCCACTGACAGAGATAAGCCCTGTGGCCAACCTGCACTGTCTACAGCCAAAGGGCGTGCATGGTTGGGTGGCTATAAGGGCGTGGCTGCAAGGCCTGGCTGCAGGTCAGGCCTTGCAACCAACCCTGTGGTGGGGGTTGGAATAATGTTTATTAAATAAAATTGACTTCTGCTAAAAAATCATAGAAAGTCACTGAAAAAACAAAGGTTACAGGGACATTGTAGTTAGGTTCTGAATTTACTTGTACAAAACCATAGAAATTCAGCAGTTATAGTTAGAGTTCTTTTAAGTAACTATAATTCGTGCCCTAAGGTAAATATAACCTGCACCTTCGCCATGCACAGCTAATTACTCTACATATTATGTAATTGATGAGATCTTGTATGGCATCATTGATATTATCACTGCAACATTTGCAATAAAATTATTGATAAGTAAACAGTGCATGGCAAGGGTGTGAGTTGTAGTTACCTTTGGGCGAGAGTGTAAGGTGGCCAAGCCACAGCAAACAGCTATGTCCCAGAATGGGCACTTCGGGACATAGCAGGAGCCAGTCCTGGGGCCACACAGTCTCCTTCCAATGTGCACATAGCCTTGCGGAGGTGGTGATCTCCGGGGCTAAAGGGGGTCCTTCACTATTTTTTTATAATACCCCGGGGAGGTGGTGATTCCCAGGGCAGCAGGGGGGCACTTGGCCCCCTTACACTAAATAGTACAAAGCGCAGGGAGGTGGTGGTCCCTGGGGCAGGTGAAGGGGCAGGCTCCCCCCATATTTATTTGATATAACCCCGGGGAACTGGTGATCCCCAGGGCAGCATGGAGGTGATCCTCTGGCTGTGAGGAGTCTAGGAGGCCCCCCGCATTAAGAAAAAGATGCCTCCGGGACTTGGTCCACCCGGGGGCTTAATAAACAGAAGCGCCAGAGTCCACGCTTATGTTTTTATTAATTTTCTGTGGATCCGCAGCAGGTTTGTATGACAATTTTTTTTTTTTATGCTTTTAGCCCTTGGGGATTGGGTATTCCCTCTGGGACCCTGTCACCAGAGCTAAGGGGTCAGGGTGTCTATACTTTCTTTTAATTTTACATATTTTTCTGGGACTCGATACTGAGTCCCAAGATGGCTGCAACACTACCTGGTTGAGGTGTTGACAGCCAATCAAATCCCCGCACGAGATATGGAGTGGTCGCTAATCCTTGCATCCCTATATATACAAATTTGTTATCCCCTTAACTTCTCAAAAGGTACAGAACAGAATTGCACCAAAACAAAAAAAGTCACTTTCTGGACCAGGACCTAACTTTTTGCCAAATTTGGTGTAATTCTGTCCAGTAGTTTTAAAATGTGGTAAGTTTTGGTTTTTTTCCTCAAGTGGGGTCTGAGGAAAGGGCGGGTCAAAAAAGTGGGCTCCCCATGTTCATTCCAATAGGGATTTTAAACATGACTACAGCCTGTACCTCTGGACAGAATTAAACCAAATTGGTCAGAAATATAGATCTTGCTCCAGCAAGCATGCTTTTTGTTATTTGTTGTAAATCTGTTCAGTAGTTTTAGAGATATTAAAGGGGAAAGAAATATGGATATATAGGACTGCAGATTTAGGAGATCTTGTGCTGAGATCTGATTGGCTGCCAACCAAGAAGTGTTGGCAGCCGTTTTGGGACTTGGCTTCAGCAATGCTACAAAGCACCCTCTGCAGGCTCACTCTCTAGGACACTTGTGCTAAAAGCAAGGGGACTTCTGGCTCCCATAGCCCCAGCAACCTCAAGGGATTCTAAAAACCATCTGTCCTGGCACTAGGAGACTTGATTGCAAAGATGTTGTAAGAGGGTGGGACTGGTCGCAATGCTACAAAGCGCCCTCAGCAGTCTCATTCAATGGGACACTTCTGCAGACAGTAAGGTTTTTTTTTCCCCCTATGGCCCCAAAAACCTCAGAGAACTCCAAATATCATCTGCCCCTGTGCAGGTAGGCTTGGCTGCAGAGATACTGCAAGGAGGCAGGGCCTGCTGCAATGCTCCAAAGTGCCCTCAGCAGTCTCACTCTCTGGTACAGTTTTGCAGATAGCAAGGGGGTTCTGGCCCCCACTGACCACAGTGACCTTAGGGAACTCCAAAAACCAGCTGCCCCAGAGCCAGGAGGCTTGGTTGCAGAGATGCTGTAAGGGGACTGGGCCTGCCGCAATGCAACAAAGCGCCCTCAAAAGGTCTCTCCATAGAATGACTTCAAAGCATCACACTAGCTAGATGTTTGGGTCTAATGTTACAGTTCCATTTTGATGAGTTCATGGACTGTACCTCAGTAGGTTGATGGTTGAAATCCTTGTATCACATGGTAGTACATCTGTATATTTACTATGTTTTAAATGTTAAACAGTCCCAATGATGTAACATTTAAATATTTTCCAACCAAAATCTTTGGGTTGAATTTCATAGGTATTTCTGGACATTACCGCTTAAGGAGTCACCTGTAGCCAAGTGGTTAATATCTCATAGCCTCACAGTGAAGGTTGAGGGTTCTAATCTAGGTGTGTCAGTGGTTATTTCCTTGCTTTTACTTCTTTTCAACTTCAAATATTTAAGGTACGTACTGAAAGGTGATCTCACACTTTTGCAAGTAGGTTGGGTGCTTATATGGGGGTTGCCATTGGGATCTGGCTACAGGACAGCCTCTTCTCCCGGCGTGCACAGCCAAAGGCTATGTGTTGCATGGAGTTGGGTGCATATAGGAAGTATGCTGTATAAGCCATGCGTGGTTTGGGGTTTGGTGCTTCCATGGGGATGGTCGCAGGGCCTGACCACAGGTCAGTCCCTCCAGCCAACCCACAAAGTGCACAGCCAAAGACTGTGCACAGCTGTGGTTGTAATACTGTAACAAAATTAAAATTACTTTACATAAAAAAAGTCATAGAATCCACTGAATAAACAAAGGTTACAGGGGCATTATAGTTAGGAAATAAAAAAAAAACACTTAAAAAACGAAGGTTGCAGGTATGCTATAGTTAGGTTCTAAATTTACTCACACAAACACATAGAAATGCAGCAGTTTTAGTTATGGTTAGTTGAAGTAACTATAACTCGTGCCCTAAGGTATTTCTAACTCTCGCCCTTGCCATACACTGCTAATTACCCCACATATTTTATCACTTATGGCATCTCTGATAACATCATTCATAATATCAATGTAACATTTGCAGTAAAATTATTGAGGGCAAAACTGTGCTTTGCGGGATCTCATGTGATATTTACCTAAGGCACAAGATATAGTTACTTCAGCTAAATGTAGATATAACTGCTGAATTTCAAGGGTTTTGTGGAGGTAAATTCAGAACCTAACTATAACGTCCCTGTAACCATTAGTTTTTTTAAAGAAAAAAATAAATAAATATATATATATATATATATATATATATATATTTATATATATATATATATATATATAAATATATATATATATATATATATATATCTTTGGTGCCCATTCACAAATCTTCACAAAATTGTCCCCCAAATAATGTGACAGTCCTGTCAGTTGCTAATTGGAAAGTTGGAAAGTTTTGGGGTGATCCGCCTAGCGGAGGCCGATACAAATGGGGGGTAAAAAAGGAGAGGTGCCCATGTTAATTCGCATAGAGCATTTGAACAAAGTTAGGGCCCGAACCACTGGACAGAATGACATCAATTTTGGCAGTAAGGTAGCTCTTGGTCCAGAGAGAGCCCTATTTGTAATTTGGTGTAAATCCATTCTGTAATTTTAGAGATATTAAAGATAATCCAAATTTTTATATATAGTGACGTGAAGGCTCTGCAAACCCTCTCATCTTGTGCTGAAATCTAATTGGCTGACAACACTTCAACCAGTAAGTGTTGGCAGCCATGTTGTGACTCAGCTTCAGCCAAGTGCCTAAAAAAAAGTGAAAAAAAGAAAAGGGGCCAAAGTAGGAACACCTTGACCTCTTAGGTCTGGTGCTTGGGTCCTTGAGGGACCATCCCAGTGCAAAGAAAATTGTTTTTTACTTTCCAGCACAAATCACAGCGGATCCAGAGATCTGCTGAAAATATATATATTTTTTAAATGAAGTAATGAAGTAAAGGCTCCTGTGCATCTTTCAAAGGACTCCATGGGGGGGGGGGGGACAAGTGCAGGGGCATTGCCATTTTAATGCGAGGAGAGCATGCCCCCTCTGCTGCCCCGGGGACTGAACCTCCATGGGGAAATATATTATGTGCCTGGGGTAAAATTTGGCCCCCCACAGCCCCGGGAACCACACCTCCCCGAGGCTCATCTCTGTGTCTAATGCAGGGGGATCGTATGGCACCTCCACACCCTGGGGACCACCACCTCCCCAAGGCAATATGCTCGGTGTGGGGAGGCCCGACACCCTCCCTCACAGCTATGGGGACCACCACCTCCCCGGACAAATGCTAAAATATGTGCAGGGGCCGCGTGGTGTCCCGTGCCCCTGGGACCGCCACCTTCCTGGGGATTCATTAAAATTCAATACGGGTGGCCCACCGGCCTTCCAGCCACCCCCAAAGGTCTGAGTGCCACCACCTCCTTGGGGCTAGAATAAAAGAGTGAAAAGGGTCAGTTTCAGACCCCTGGGCCCTAGGGTCCACCACCTCCCCGGGGTCAATGCTTATTGGAGGGGGACCGTGCGGCCCTCCCGTTCAAGAATGAATTAATGACCCTGGGGACTGCTACCCCCTAGGGCCAGGTCCTGCTATGACTCAGTGTGTCCACCCCCAGGACATAGGTGTTTGCTGCAGCTTATGAGTAGCTTTGACAGCTGCTGCCAAGTCACAGCAAACACTCTGTTTGCCGTGAGGGAGAGCTGTCAAACAGCAGGGAGACAGAGGAAACAAGTGCGCTCAGCAATCCAGGCTCCCTCCACGGTCCCCAACATTATGACTGGGTGCCCTGGGGGACACCTTGGTCATATGGCTGGGCCCTGGAGGATGATGTCACTGGGGCCGAGATTGGCCTGGTGAGGGGGCCTGATGCTCTCTCTCCCCAGAAAAAAATGAATTAGACCACCCCTCTAGGGATGGGACTCCAGGGGTCGAGCTCAGCCTGGGGAGGGTGGGTCATGTGGCCCCTTTCCCCCCAAAAAAGAGAAATAATTAGGCTGCATCCCAGGGGATGGGGTCCCGGGGGCTGAGTTCAGTTGCATGACCCCCTTACTGAAAAAACTGGTACCGGTGTGACTACTACTTCTACTCTGACTGTGATAGAGTTTGCTGGAATCGAACAACATTGTATACAATGCAAATGCACATTGTACGGGTTGAAAAGTGGATTATTGGTAGGAGCAGGTAAGTACCTACATCTAGCGATAGGCCAATAACCCCCAGTGAGGTCCAGTTAGGTCTCAGCAAATTAAACCCCGCGCAACCTGTGGTAGTTTGACAACAAGCGTCAATGTTTAACTAAGGAGACAAGTGTGTAAGCCATTTAACAAAATCACAAAATTGTAAATAGGTAAAACACAAAACATAATAGGAATCCAACACCCATTTATAAAAATAGATTAGATTTTTATCTTTAAAATTATACCAAAACGATTGAAATCAGATAAGGGGATCTGGAGATCTAAATTTGTAAAGAATTCATGTTTTCTAGCACATAAAAAACTAAAAGCGACAATCTGGTCACACTAGACTGGGGCAAAGTCAAAGTTTGGGGCTGACTGCGATGCAGCCCTGCATGGCTATAGCAAGTGGGAGGCCTCAGTCAAACGTTTTCCTTCAGACATAGGGCCTGATTACAACCTTGGCGGGGGGATTACTCTGTCCCAAACATGATGGATATACCATCCGCCGTATCACAAGTTCCATTATATACTATGGAAATTGTAAAACGGCGGGCCTGATATCCGTTATGTTTTTTTTGAAGATTTTCTTCAGCGGGACAAGGGGCCAGATGTAGCAAAGGTTTTTACCCATTCTGTGTCTATAGGAAAAAGTGTTCGTACATATGGCCCAAAGTCACCAATCCGATCCGACCTCCCTGGAGCCCACTTCAGATACGCGTTACAGGAGACCTCCGTGAAGAATTCTACCTGAGGACTTAGATGATTTTTCAGGATGGAAATCTTCATCCGGGCCAAAGCTGAATCTTGATCGGATTTCCCTGGAGACCTCCTCATATACGCAACCTGGGAAGTCCCGATCATCTTTTTATGTTTGACTTTGTCACTTTTTTGGAGCTTTTTTCACCCGACGTGGGTCGACACTCCTCATCAAGTCGATTTTGATGCAGGGTCATCAGATCACCTTTCCAGCAGGGCCCAGTGAAATCCTGGAAGTCTGAGGCTCTGGAGCTTTTCAGCGGGTTGAACCTGTAAGTCATGCCTGGTCGCAGTTGAGCTAAGCTGGCTTAACTCACCACAGTGGCTCAGTCCCTTTTGGAGCTTTTTTCCAAAAGTTCTCCAAACTTCTTCTAACTTCTGGTTCTTCTTCTGGGAGATCTTTCAAGGTCCTTTAGGTGTCCACAGCTCACCCCAAGGTTCCAGAAGCTATGGGTTGATCCTTGAGGGTTAGGACTCCAACTCTAGAATAAACCTGGTTCAAATCCAAAAATAACCACTAGCCACTGGTCAGTACCTTCAGGTTTTGATGCAGGGGACTATAGTTATTTAAACCTGAAGCAAGCAGGGAGTCCCTTCCTGAACCATTTGAAGACAGGCAAAGTTCTTTAGTGGTGAAGCCCAAGTGTGCAGCTGGTGCAGTCCTTCAGAGTGCAGTGTCCAGGTGCAAGTCAGGGGTCCCGCAGAGCAGTCCTTCTACTTCTTCTATTGCTGCTGCCAAATGTATCCTTGCTCCTTGGGTGAAAAGCAGGAGGGGCAACTGTCCAATCACAGGAATGCCACTACCCTCTAGGATGACCACTTACTGGGAAGTGTGTCAAAAACCAATCCCAGGAAGCAACATCAAAAATGGCAAAAACTGAATTGTGGAGGTTAGGTTTGGCTGAGCCCACCCACTGCTGTGGCTAAAAATCCTTAACACAGCCCATCTCCTGCACTCTCCTAATCTAATCAAGAGTGCACCTGGTTGCCTGGGTTTGCAAGAAATGGGGGAGGTCCTGAACTGTTCCAAATGACCTTCCTTCCTTTGAAGACCAGTTTGGCTACTCTTTCCCCATCCTGTTTCACCATCTGCTGAGGCAGATCTCCTCACTGAGGCACTTCCTTTGTGTTCAGCCCAGGTCACTTCACACCTCATCAAGGCAGCCTGGCTGCTAGAGGCTGGCCAATCAGAGAAGGGCACTACAGAGCTGAAACTGGTAACTTTAAGGAAGAGTTCTAAAACCCCTTCTCTGAGCTAGTTATATGAGGTTGTTGCATTTATTATAACAATCAGTTTGAGACAAAACTTGCCACATTTAATTCCTTTGGACACTTTATTCATTAAAAAAAAGTCTCCCCCTTTTAGTTTATGGAGGCTAGTCACTACAATGAGGGAAAAATTAATTTGGCTATTTTTCCTCAGCAGGGCTTATAAAACATATTTTATAAGGTCCCTGCTTATAGTGACACTTCACTCAACCGTGGGGGCGCCTATGGCATACCTTAGGGGAGACATATTTAGAATTAAGGTAGTTTAACACTTTGAAAGTACTTTTAATTTCAAAGTCGAATTTGCATGTAATTTTAATTTAAAAACAGCCAGCAAGGCAGGCCTGCTTTTACAATTACCCTGGACACCTCAGCAGTGCACCTATGGGAGCACTACCTATGCTGAGGTCCCTAAACCTACACGCCCTACCATATACTGGGGAGTTATAGATAGGTTGATACTGCCAATAATAATTTCCCTAATATGCATACTAATTTTACACAGAGCACAGGCCCTCGGACTGGTTAGCAGTACCCGGGGCACCATCTGGTAAAAAATCCCAGCAAAAAGTGAAAAATTGAGTCAAAAAGGTAGGGGTCTTCTTCAAACAGCCCAGTTTTCTCACAGTACATATGTGAACAGTTTATGCAAAGCATTGTAAATGTGATCAGTGCACACAAGTGCTAGTTTTTTGTTTCTCACTAAAAACAAAGTTTGTGTCATTTTTTTATAACACTATAGTTTAATATATTTTCATGAAAACAACATTAAAAAAACAAATTTGTTGTAAAAAAACACAAAAAAGCTAAAAACCTTCTAAACACCTTCCCCCCCCAAACAAAAATTGTGCTTTTAAGAACCACTACACTGGTAAAAAAAGAATAATTTTATGTTATATCTTTGTTTGTTATTTGTGTCAGTTAGATTATCTGTGTGGGTGAGTGAGGGGTAGTGTGTGTTAGTGTATGGGTGACTGACTGCATGCATGTTTGTAAGGGTGGGTGGATAAGTGCATGACTGGGTGTATGGATGAGTGACTGGGTGCATAAGTGACTATGGGTGAGTGACTAGGTGCACAAGTGATTATGTGTTTGAGTAAGTGGTTACATAGTTGCTGTACGGCTGAGTGAATGGGTATGTGAGTGTAGGTATGGCTCAGTAAATGGATGGCTGTATGGGTAAATCAATAGGTGCATAAGTGACTGTATTGCAGAGTGACTGGATGCATCAGTGGCTGTATAGGTGAGTGAATGGCTGCATGAGTGATTGTATGGCTGAGTGATTTGTGCATAAGTGGCTGTATGGCTAAGTGAATGGGTGCATGAGTTTCTGTATAGGTGAGGGAATGAGTGCATGAGTGACTTTATGGGTGAGTGAGTAGGTGTGTCAGTGCCTGTATGGGTAGGTAAATCAGTGCATGAGTGACTGTATGGTTGAGTGACAGGGTGTGTCAGAGTCTGTATAGGTGAGTGAATGGCTGCATGAGTGTCTGCATAGGTGAGTAATTGTCTGCATAAGTGACTGTATGGTTGAGTGTCTAGGCGCATAGTGACTGTATGGCTGAGTGAATAGATATGTGAGCATCTGTATGGCTCAGTAAATGGGTGCATGAGTGGCTGTATGGGTGAATGAATGTGTGCATGAGTGATTGTATAGTTGAGTAACTGGATGCATCAAATGTTGTATGGGTGAGTGAATGGCTGCATGAGTGACTGTGGATAAGTTATTTGGTGTATAAGTGGCTGTATGGCTGAGTGAATGAGTGGCTGTATGGGTGAATAAATGTGTGCATTGGTGACTGTATGATTAAGTGACTGGATGCATCAGTGGCTGTATGAATTACTCAATGGGTGCATTAGTGACTGTATGGGTGAGTTGATGGGTCCGTTAGTGGTTGTAGAGGTGAGTAAATGGATGCATGAGGGGCTGAATGGGTGAGTGAGTGGGTGCATAAGTGCCTGCAAGGGTGAGTTGATGACGGCATTCGAATATGTCTAGATTATCTATTAATGAAACAACATTTAATTACTCACCTGCTTTACTGCCAAAAAAGTGCTTACATCTGTTTTTAAAGAGAAAGAAGATAAATGATGGTTAAACTTTGATATAATTGTTAAAGGTTATTAATCTGTAATAGAAAATGTATTTTTAATAACAAAAGACAAACAACTTTCGTTGTTTTAGATGGCAAGTATACGTATGTTAGGTTCTATTGTCTACTGTTCTAAGTTGGTATACTTTTTCTCTATAAAAGAAGTGAGTAGAGCTGCTCATCACTGAACAGTGGGCGGTAAAACAGTCATAAAGAGTTGAAAAAACAGATAAGCACTTTATTTAAAATTAAAATTACTATGCATCACAGTTGTAACTTCACAATATTTCACTTCAAATAAGCTAACTACTTGTTGCTTATTATTATATCAGGTACAAAAGTATGAAGAAATGTAGTCCACCACTTACATTTTTCATTTGTTTTTTTATACGAGTCTCGGTAGGCTGAATATTCTCTCAAACAGTTATTATATATGTACACAGAAGACTGTATAGGTATTTTTCCATAGAAATAGTATCAACATATTCATCCACAGTTCCTTTTTACATAGCTTTTCCTGACATCCCCCTTGATAGGCCAAGTGAAATCTTAACCAGAGGTGATTGACATGTAGAAAAGGCTGTTTATCCATGTTTTTCCTTAAAACTATTTGAATACATTTCATACACACAAGACTTTCTGACATCTTATTGAAGACATCACCCTTGTTAGGCAGAATAATGTCTTAAGTAGTAATAATCTACATAGAAAGAAGACTGTATCCAATATTGTGCCACTCATCCACCTTAGAACATTGGTTGAAGAAATAATAAATAAAAATTAGGAAGTTTGAAAGGTAGTATTTACTTGAATTACAGACTGCTATCATTGCATTCTGTCCATCCAGTTTGCGTCTTATATATTAATATACAGTATAATGTCCAGATGTAATATTAACGCCTTTATGGAAGATGATAGCCAAATGTGTGATCTCAGTGTTCAATATTGCTCCATCTGCTCTACATCATTGAAACATTGCTATAATGTATTTACCACTTCTCTGTATAAGCAATGTAGACAACACATTTGATTTACAAGCTGGGCACGTCATATTTTGATCACTCCTAATATTAGTTTATCAAAAGAGACACTTTTACAGTCTTGCAAAGTTAAGCAGAGAAATCGCTCAGATTAAATTTTGGTTGTAGATAAGAACAAACAATTTTCACAGTCATGGTTCCATTTATAACTAAGTCCAAATATTCCATCACTGCTTACATTTTCTTCTTCTAAAATTTCAAGGATCACTGTAATAAATTCCTGTGCATCCTGTTGAACATCTAGAGTAAATCTACAGATCAACTATATTTGTCTACTAGTTCTCAAATTCCTGAAGAAAAGAACAATGAGAACGAAATTGGCATAGCTGTTAACACCACTAGTGTTATCCAACTGGTAACCTACTATATCTCATAATTTTCTACTTTTGTTTTTTTGACTCCTTCTTCTTTACCTTTGCTTTCTGTCTTCTCCATAATTTTTTTTGACTGTTTTATCTGTTTCAGCTTAGGACATAATACCTGTTTTTCATAACCAGGGCACTGTCCAAAAAGAGGAGCATATTTACTTCTTAAACTTTTGTACTCTCTCACATAATGTACATCTGCACTTAGCTTCTGCTCATCAAAATCAGAAACAAACCAGCTAATGTTCAAACTCGTGACAATGCTACATATGACTTTCCTTCTTTAAAACCTGTACTTCCAATATTAATGATACGCAACATCAACACTCAAGCCATGAGACTTGTGGATTGTTACGGCATACTCAGTACAAACTGGGAACTGTTTCTTTCCCAAGCAGAAAGCATACAACACATCGTCCAATTTTTTCCACCCCATGGACCAGATTTAACTTTATAGCTAGGAATTTAACCTCATCACGGTTAGGAAAATTAATAAAATTAATAAAATCAACAATTTTATCCATGGCACCATTTAACATTCCTTTTTCAACATTTAAATTACATCTTAAAATTATTCTACAAGTTTTGCAGACACGTAAACAATTCTCTAGTCCAGCAGTCTTAGAAACAGATTTCTCCATAGAGTTCAATTTATCTTGTAATTTTTCACTGACTAGCATAGTTACTCCTTGGTGTTCCATTTTGTCAATTGCAGAAATCTCCAAAATGCCTTAATTATCTAGTTTTAGTAAATATTCATTAAAGGTGGCACACTCTTGAAGTGTAGGCATCAAATAAGTTATGGCCCTCATTACAACCCTGGCGGTTGGTGTAAAAGTGGTGGTAATACCGCCAACAGGCTGGTGGTAATTACCGCCAAATTATGACCATGGCAGATAGATCTCAGATAGACAGCCACTTTACCACACCGACCGCCAGGGCGGAAACAACAGCCACCACAGCGGTAGCCACCTACAGAAGTCAATGTTCCGCCCACCGTATTAAGACATGCCAACCTGCCACCTTTTCCAGGGCAGAACCAACGACATCAAAAACCTGGTGGAAATACTGCACAGAAGGGAAAGGACTCACCATTGGAGATACAGGGAACAACCACGCCGCCATGGAGCCCGAGCTGTATGTCTTCCCCATGGTCTTCTACACGCTGCTCCACCATGAACACCAACAACGGAGAAGACGACGATGCTGAGTACACCTGCCTAGCACACAAGGGGGGGAAGAGAGTGACACACACACGCACAACACACACACCATAAACACAACCAGATGCATTACAAAAACAATTTGACCCCGTAACTCTGCTGAATAATGCAAGGACAAAATGATTTTGCAAAAGTGAATGTAATGAGATCAACACAGTAGGAAAAAAAATGAGTCACGCACAACACACACCCGACATGCACACACCATACACACAACCAGATGCACAAGAAAACAAGTTATTCCCCCTAAATCGGCAGAATAATGCAAGGACAAATTGATTTTACTAAAGTGAGTGTAATAAGATCAACACAGTATAAATGCAACAGATATTTACAATTGTACAGTTCAAGGGACACTGCCCAGTCCTCAGTTTGAGTGGGGCACATGGCCACAGGCCAAAGTCCAAGGCCCCACTTGTCACCTGCATCAACACGGAGAGAAAACTGCAGGGGCATCAGTTGGTAAATAGGCAGGCACCTCAGGGGAACGGGGAGGGCCACCTCAGCCAGGAGATGAAACAAGACCACTGGTTCTAGAGGGGGCAACATGCCCTGTGCTTGGTCCTGGGGAGTGCAAGGCCACAGTCTCTCGGGTGGGTGACTTCCCCACTGGTTCTCGAGGGGGCATCGTGCCTGTGCTCTCGATCCTGGGGAGGCTTGGGTTGGTGGGTGTCTTACCCACTGGTTCTGGAGGGGGAAGGCCGCACAGCAGCCCATGTACTCAGAACTAGAATACCTTCCACAGGCGGTGATGGCTGCTCAGTGGTGGTAGTGGTGCTGCTGCAGCCCCTGGTGGGGGGAAGCTCCAGCCCATCCCCTGCAGTGACGGATGGCTACCCACTGGTGGTGGTGGTGCTGCTGATGCTGGTGGGGGAGGTTCCAGACCCTACCCTGCAGACTTGGATGGCTGCCCAACCATGGATGGTGGTGGGGGCTCCATCAGAGTTCCTGCCCCAGGCCTCTTGCCCTTCCTGCCTGCTGGTGCTGGCTTCATGGTCTTCCTGGCAGCCACTGGGGCAGGCTCCTTGGTCTTCCTGGCAGCAGCTGGGGCAGGCTCCTTGGTGTTTCTGGCAGCAGCTGGGACAGGCTCCTTTGGTCTTCCTGGCAGCAGCTGGTTCAGGGTCCTTACCCTTGAGGTTGCCTGATGCGGGCTCCTTCACCCTCAGGACATGTGCCCTGGATCCTTTCCGACCACAAGTGGATGTGGTAACTACTGGGCCCATGGACTGGGTGGCTGAGGTGCTTGGCTGGGTTTTTGCTACCCTGGCCACATGTGCAGGACGGGGGGAGGGGTAGGGAAGAGGTCAATGGTGGATAGGAAAAGCTTTTTAGGGACATTGGGGCAGGAAGAGGGTGAAGGTTTGGGAGTGGAGGAAGAGGGAGTGGTTGTAGGAGGCGTCTGTCTACTGATTCTGGGTGCAGGTGCAGGTGCATGGGCTGGATGCTGTTGTGAGGTGGATGACTGTTGGGTGTCTGAGTGCTTGCATCTATGTACTTTAGAAGGGGGGACAGACACAGTGGAAGAGAACACAGGGGACGTGTGCATGGCTGTTGTGGAGGCCTCTGCCAGTGAGGTGTATATTCTGCTAGGTGTGGTGGTGATGCTGGCAGTGGATGAGGATGTAGTGCATGCAGGAGTGAGTGTAGATGGAACTGGGAGGGAAGTAGAGGAGGAGGAGGAGGAAGAGGGGAGACAGTGGGAATTGTGGATGTTGGTATTTCTGCATCTGGATAGTGTTTGTATGAATGCCTGTGGGGTGATGTGTGGTGCTTGTGTTTGCCTGTGCCACTCTTGTGCGTTGTCTTGTGTGCATGCTCGTCTGCCTGTTTGCTTGGGATAGGTTGGGTTTGAGGCGAATGGGATTGGGAAGAGGAAGTTGGAGGGGAGAGGGTGGAAACAGGGACAATGGCTGCCATCAGAGAGGAGGCCAGAGCCTGGATTGATCTCTGTTGGGCTGCCAAGCCAGTGTGAATGCGCTCCAGAAATGCATTAGTCTGTTGCATCTGGGCTGCCAGCTCCTGGATGGCATTCTCAATGGTTGACTGCCCTACAGAGATGGATCTCAGGAGGTCAATAGCCTCCTCACTCAGGGCAGCAGGGCTCACTGGGGCAGGGCCTGAGGTGCCTGGATCAAAGGAGATGCTCACCCTCCTGGGTGAGCGGGCACGGGCAACTCGCTAAGGGGCTGCTGGGAGGGCAGAGCTGGTACGGGGGTGGTGGCTGTACCTATAGCTGGGGTGGTCACAGAGGTGTCCGCCACCACCTGGGAGCTTCCATCGGAGGAGGTATCTGTATCTGAACTGTCCCCTCCAGTCCCCGCCGTTGTGCTCCCCTCGTCCTCCGTCCCACTGGTGCCCTCACCGTCGGTGGACTCCGCCTCCTGGGTCCTGTGGGATGCAGCTCTCTCAGTCGCCGGTGCCTCTGCTCCTCCACCAGATGATGCTAATGCACATAAGGAGAGGGTGACTAAACAAAAAGGGGGGAGAGAGAGAGACAAAGGATACACTTGGTCAATGGCTGCACTAACACCAATGTTGACGTACACAGCACACTCATACTCAGGGTACAGGCCTACGCACTATGCATTGCCCTTCCAGTGATATTGCTGGCCACCAAGGCATGGGGAGGGATACACACAGGAAATTCCGGCACACCTGGGACCCACACAGCCTTGGCCAGTAGTGGATGCCTACGAGCTAGGTAGCATGATTATTGCTTCAGGACCCTTGCCACCAGGGGACCTACGCTGAAATGTCAGGCCTGGCCTAGGGGCACCCACTGACACACATCCTCCACCCACATACCACCCTATGGGCCCCTTGTTGCTGCTCTGATGCCCTCAAGCGCCCATCCAGCTCAAGATAGGCCACCGCCAGTATGCGGTCCATCGGGGGGGCAGGGTTCGACAGGCACCCCTTCCTTGCTGGGAGGCCATTCCCACCTGGGCCTCTGCCATCTTCCGTGCCCAGCGTCTCAGGTCCTCCCATTGTTTCCGACAGTGGGCGCTCTGCCTGCTATAGGCCCCCAGGGTCTGCACGTCCTTGGTGATGGCACGCCATATACCCTTCTTTTGATGGGCGCTGACTGCAGAGGGAATACCCACATGAAAATAGTAGTAGTCAGACAGTCCTGCCTGTTACACTTAGGGCCCACCATACCCCTTCACATCACCATTTACACACACATGGCCCAGCACACAACCTGTATGCCGCCCAGGGGACATCCACCCACTCCCTTTACACGAGGCCTTCACACACCACTCCATGCATTCATGGCACATGCATCGTGCCAACAGTGTACTCACCTGTTGGTCTGGAGGCCCATACAGCAGTCTGTACTGGGGTAGGACCCCATCCACCAGTCTCTCTAACTCTGCAGAAGTGAAGGTCCCAGTCACACAGGCCATGGTAGGTTCTAGACACAGGTCACAGCAGCACATGCAGTGTAGGTCCTCTTCTGTTGAAGGTCAGGTAGCAAGTGCGGTATCAGATAGAAAATGGCAGTCACGTCCGCAGCTGTGCATACCGTCACCGTGGGCGTACATCACCATTGGCCACTGTAATCCATAGGGCCCAATGTTAACTAATGAGGAGCTGCACAGCGGTTCCTGACCGCCTCCTGCAATGGCGCACAACGTCAGCAGAATTACCTCACTTCCACCTGTCCCTCCACACAGGACAGACAGATGCCATTTCAGGGTAGGCCCTGGATAATTACTGCATCACTCTTTAAATTTGGACATACAGGACAATTTCTCACTGACCCATTACAATTGGACAGCATGCATTGTACTGTTGTTGTCCCATTGTTCAGTTTATGACTGGCTCTTCACTCTTTTGTCCCTTAGATTGCTACTGCTGCAGATGAATAGGAGATGGAGACATACCTCTGTGTATAGACCCCTGGTGGACTTGGCAACAGTGGAGGACAGGCAGATCATCCTCACCTATAGACTGGACATGGACACAATCACAGAGCTTTGTGCCCAATTGGAGCCTGACCTGATATCTGCGATCCGTCACCCCACTGGGATCCCCCCTCTTTGTGCAAGTTCTATCAGTGCTCCATTACCTGGCAACTGGTTCTTTCCAAGTGACAGTGGGCAGCCAACTACAGGTCTTTCATATGTGCTCATTTACTGTACAGTTGAATTGCAATGTTTGTACCTGGTTAAACATAAACGTACTTAAAAAAGTGACATACTCCACACTTCTATTTGTTTCCAAGGGTGTTTATTGAAGTGCTGAGATATTGAGGGACAAGTGCAATAGGATGGGGTGATGATTGAGGAAAGTCCAGGGTATAGTTCCAGTCTGTAGCACAGGTACATTGTCCATGGGGATATAGGAAGGGGAGCAATGGCAGTTCAAGGTGAACAGGGTGACAGAGTGAGACACAAGGGTGACAATCAGGAGAGTCTCATTTCCTGGTGGGGGTCTTTGCCAATAGTCTCTGTCTTCTGCCTAGATCGCAGGGAAAATTTGCGGGGTGGTTCTCCTTCTGCAGGGGGAGGGATACTGGTGGCCTCTGAGTCCTGTGGCAGGGCCTCCTGTCCACTAGAAGCAGCGGAGGTGGAAAGCAGTTCAGATGTCTGGCTAGTAGCAGGGGCCCGCTGTTGTGATACTGCCTCCCTCATTATATTGGCCATGTCTGCCAGCACCCCTGCTATGGAGACCAGGCTAGTGTTGATGGCCTGCAAGTCCTCCCTGATCCCCTGGTACTGTCCCTCCTGCAGCCGCCTGTTCTCCTGCACATTGTCCCCGATCTGGCCTATCATGTCCTGGGATGTTGGTATGCTCCCAGGATCTCTGCAAGTGCCTTCTGGAGAGTCGGTTCCCTGGGCCTGTCCTCCCCCTGGTGCACAGCAGTCCTCCCAGTTTCCCTGTTGTCCTGTGCCTCTGTCCCCTGAACCGTGTACCCACTGCCACTGACCCCAGATCCCGGATTGTCTTGGGTATAAGGTGTATCCTGGGGTCCCTGTAGAGGTGGGCACACTGCTGATTGACGTGCCCTGGGAACAGAGGTGTGGGTACGCTGGGTGGGTGCTGTGGTGGTGTTTCCAGATGGGGGAGGCTCTGTGGTTGTCTGTGACTGGGCTTGGGTAATCAACTGTCCAGAGGTCCCTGATGGGCCAGGTTGGTCATCCAGATCCTGGCAACCAGATTTGCTGTCATCACTGTGGGCCTCTTCAGTTGGGGGACTGGATATTGCTGGCACCTCTTCTCCGGTGACATTGGTTGGGATACGTGTAGGGATGTAAATGATATGTTAATGTTTCTGTGTGTACCATATTGTACATCAGTGGCTTGCCCTCTTTGGTTCTATTTGCCGTGGCAGCTTTCACGTGTAATTTAGTATGTGGTGGGCTAGCTGATTCTCTCTAGTGTGCATGCTTTAGTGATAGGTGTCCATGCAGGGCTGTGAGTAATATCCATGCATTGGTACAGTATGCATGGCTTGGCATTGGGATGAGTGAGATTTGATGGTGGGGTGTGTGGGAGGTGGTGGAGTGACAGGAGTGAGGGTGAGGTTGAGGGTATGTGATGGCATGCAAGATAGGGGGTAGTAGTAGTAGAGAGGTGACTTACCAGAGTCCAGTCCTCCTCCTAATCCCGCCAGCCCTCAGGATGCATGATTGCCAAGACTTGCTCCTCCCATGCTGTTAGTTGTGGGGGAGGAGGTGAATGTCCACTGCCAGTCCTCTGTACAGTGAGTTGGTGGCTTGCTACAGTGGAACGTACCTTCCCCTGTAGGTCATTCCACCTCTTCCTGATATCATCCCTAGTTCTTGGATGCTGTCCCACGGCATTGACCCTGTCCACGATCCTCTGCCATAGCTCCATCTTCCTAGCTATCAATATCTGCTGTACCTGTGCTCCAAATAGCTGAGGCTCTACCCTGATAATTTCCTCCACCATGACCCTAAGCTCCTCCTCTGAGAATCAAGGATGTCTTTGTGGTGTGCCATGGGTGTTGTGTGAGGTGTGTAGGTGAGGGTGTGTTGGATAATGTGTTGGGGTCTGTGATATGGGGTACATGAGTGGTGTATAAGTGTGAGTAGTGTGTGGCTCTGGTTGTGTCAGTGGTCTTGCTGTCTCTCTCTGGTGGCAATTGTTTGTAGTCGTAAAGGGTTGTGGGTAATGTGGGTGCATGTTTTATAGTGGTGTGAGTGGGTGTGTGTGGTGTGTGTATGGGTATCAGGTGTGTGTTGTTTGAATTGTCCAATGTGGTGTCGTTTTGTTTGTGTATATGTATTTATAGCACAGCAGTATGTACTGCAAGTGGTTTACCGCCATTGAATGTCCGCTGTGGTGATTCATGGGTCATAATGTGATGGGTGTTGTTCTGTTGGCGTAACAGTGTGGGTTTGGATACCGCCAGTTTATCACTGACCTTTGGTGTGGCGGAATTGTGTATGTGGCTGAACAGTGACATGTGTGTGTCATTATATGGTTAACAGATATCCGCCGCCGTGGTGGTATGTTGGCAGCAGTCAGCGTGGCAGAAAGTGGGATTTACCGCCAGTGTCATAATGAGGGCCTATATGTTTCCCCTCTTTACAAAAATTATACATTAGCTCTGCTGTCATTTTGTTAGAAGAAAACAGTTTCTTAATGAGTCAGCTTTCCACATGTGTTTTATCTCCTGTGTCAGAACTCCCACTCTAATGTCTTTTAGAATGTTTCCATACGCCATGTCAGAAGCTTGATGCATATTTTTCACAAGTTCCTTGCATTGAAAATATTGCCAAATGCTGACATTGTCAATACTTTCTAGTGAGTTTCAAGTCTCTTCATGTGAAAGAGTTTTAAAAACAGAATGCAGTTTTACAGGAGTAAGTTATAGTAGGTCTCCAAAAGGAATCAAATGCTTTCCTCCAAACAAAACATCATATTCAGTTTTTAAAATCTCTTGCATGCACAGGTGAAGAATGGCAAGCATTATGTTTGAAACCATGCTTAACTCATCAATAATCAGAAGCTTCCTTTTCTTCAAAACTCTTGCTACCTCATGACAAGCTTCATTAGATAACTTTTGTTATTCCCATGTATTGTCATGTTCCACTGGAAGCATTATTAGCCTATGTAATGTTATTCCCTTGATACTATGTGCAACCAATCCAGTAGGTGCTGTTACCATACACAATAAGTTTGAATCTGTAGTTTTCTGTAAGTAGGCATAGATAACTTTGATTAAAAAGCTTTTTCCAGTACTGGCTTGATCACTAAATATAATAGTGCTAACTTGAAAGATGAGCAATGGCATTCAATTTTCTCATGTCGTAATCTATGTTCTATTTTATCCTTTACTTCAATGCAAATCTCATACTGTTCGCTGTTCAGTTGTCCAACTAACTGATCAAGATCTACTGATTCCTGTCTAGCTTTTCATAGCTATTACAGCTTTATTTTCAATAATAGGTTATCCAAGCAAGAGGATCCTGACTTGAAGGTGCTGAACTTTGGCTGTTTTCAAAACCATACTTAGCTACCTCAGTAGCAATCATTTCTTCCTGCTGTATCTCATAATTTAACATATGTAAGTTGTTATTGAACATAGGACACTGAATACTATCTTTGACAGCATTAAAATAATCTTCACAGCAGTCATATTCTCCAAGTAATTTCAATTCAGTACACCAAAGTTTGAACAGTTGAAGTTCTAAATAATAAAATTATCTTTTTTCAGGAGTGGAGTTTGACAGCTAATTTTTCGATGGTTAATTACATTTTGTTTCTCATGTTTCACTAAGCATCCATCACATCTACGAATTGCATATTTTCCTTCTATGTTTTCAATTATGTTACTTCTATATCTAAATTGTAAAAAATTGTATAAAGGCACTTGTCTTTTAGGGGTGGATTATTTTTTTGATAGTATGTATCCAACATATTTGATTTTACGAGGTCTGTACTTTCTGGATCAATCTCTGCCAGGTACTAAATTTCTGAGGAGGACTTCAATACTCTGTTTCTTGTGGCAGATAGATTTAAACTTACCCAGACAATTCCTTTTGATTTTGAGAACATCCCAATTCCTAGCACCCTATTTCCCTATGGGAAAGCATTTTCAATTTGAAGGAATACAGTTTCTTGCTAAGTGTCTCCTCTGTAGCAATCTCCTCCCATATCACCTTCATTGCTGTTTTTTCAGATTTTGTGAGACATGATGTCACATACCGAGCCACAGCAATGGAGTTGTTTGCAACAAATTGAATGTTCATATTAGCATTTTGAATTTAAAAAATGACTGGATTAGTCATTAATATATTTGGAATCTTCACTTCTTTTTAAAATATATGTGTGATTTCTATGTTAGTGTATGTCTCACTAAAGAGAGGAAGCTGTTTACTCTTCCTTTTGAAATGACAGGTCTTGGAAATCCAAATCGACATCTTGTATAACATTTTTCTTTGAATCTGTATCTACAGTGACAATACTTCCCATGTGTTTCAGGACTCAAAACTTGTTCTCTGAGACCTTTTTCAGCAGTCTGTTTTTTTTGGTATAGTACATGTGATATAGTGTTCAGTAAATGACAACACAGACTCATCACTTTCTGCTCCAAACTTAGGTGAGTGCTTTATCCACAGTAGCATGTGAATGTGGGGAACACCTCTTGCCTGGTACTCTTTCTCACAAAAGAAGACTCTTACTTCCCAAAGAGGGGGATTACTTGTTGCAGATAAAAGCAAGCATTGCTTGGAACCTGTGGTTGAAATATCTACAGACATCCGCAGTATCTACTTAGCACAGTTCTCCAGCTATTTTTACTTTGATGTTTCTTATATTAGAGTTTTCTTCTCTCAAAACTTCAATCAGGTCATCACATGCATACTCAGCACAACTCAATGTCAAAAAACATTTGAGAATTAATTCGACTCTGGAAATAAGAGTACTTCTAAATTCTTAGGCTACCTTATATTTACATATAATTCAATCCTAAGGTGTGCCCTAGGGGACCCCCAGGGCTGGTTGTAGTGTAACTATACGTAGAGACTTTATAAAATATGTTTTATAAGCCCTGGTGAGGGAAAAATAGCTAAATTCACTTCCCCCCATTGCAATGAATAGGGAGAAATTATTTTTAATTAATAACATCTCAAAAGGGGCTAGATATGTCTGGTTTGGTGTCAAACATATTGCCATAATAAATCCAACAGCATGCCATTGTTGAATGTAATATAACTAACTCAGGGAAAGATGACTCAAGAGGCAGGGTTCCTATGGTCCAACTCTGTCATCCCACATAATGACCGTTCTGAGCCAAATGTGGGTTATTAAATGGGGTATGGACCAATTTGCCCCAATTAAAATCTTGAAATTGAAGGAAGTTGTGAAACCCACTTTATATCCAATTGTAAGATTCCAGACGTATAGTATATAGTAGTATAAAGTATAGAATTGTCACGTAGATCCAAGGTGTTAAGTTCAAAGTAGTTTATTGATGCTCTTTTGAGCAATAGGTCGTAGACATTTGAGCAGAGAGCCGACACGTGTTTCACCCCTGTGGCAGGTCTGCCTGGGGCTTTTTCAAGGATATGAAGTATAAAAGCCATGTCAGTGTTGGGTGAGGCTATTTGAGAGCAAGCATGCATATTCTTTAATGTAATGAGAAAAAGGAAAAAGTACCAAGATGTACCCAATGTGTCCGGTGTGTAGTGAGCAGAAAGGAAAAGTTAAAATTGGTACCCCATGTGAAAAAGAAACCCAAGTGTATTAATTGTGATCGAATTACCAGCTAGTATTATAGGTGAGTCATGCACATGAGGGTTGCTCTTGATAGGTGATTATCTATAGATGTTATATGAGAATCATGCACATTTAAGTGTACATCCGATTGAGAGCACCAGTGCTGGCAGAGTATGGTTAGTGACTCCACTTTGCTTAAGGTGCATTACCACAGCTTAGTATATTATTATTACTACGTCACTGAGTAGCTGAAGAAAGAGACAACTCATACCTAACAGATAGTTATCAGAAAAAATCCAATGAGGAGCCAGGAACAGAACTTTAACAAGGAATTGATTGTCAACTTATCTGGCAAAATCCTCTCTAGATCTCAAACTGAGATCTTGACAAAAGGTCTCTCATTTTGTCCTACCCTAGGTTGGGAACCTGTTCAAACCAAAATAGACTTGTTCAAGTTAACTAGGAAATTAAAATTAAAATCCTTCTTTGCCACACATGAACACAACAAGACCAAACTCTCACAACAATATGCCACAAGTGATCTCACAGTCCAAGACTTGGAAACAATACAACTACTTAGTAACCTTTCCAGCACTGTTGCGCGTGAACAATCACTAACTAAGGTAGCACTTGAACTCAATATAGACACATCACGTTCCAAACCATCAAGATTACCTATAAAATCTACCTTCTCACCCGCATTACCGTCTGGCAATACCATTGATCCTTTCTTTGCAGCTATGGTGGAGGACCTTGACCAAGAATACAAAAAATATCTAAGAAAACAAAAGTATTTACCCTTGAATACAACTTCCAAACAAAGGCAGGCTATGCGTAAACTACAGGAAGACAATACATTTCTGATTAAGGAAGTTGATCAACGGGGAAACATTGTCATTCTCAACAAAAATTAATATCTCCAGGAAGCTTATCGTCAAAGTAATGATACCACATGCTACAGTTAGCTTTCTCAAAATCCAACACAGAAGGTCCAAGAAAAACTAAGGGAATTACTAGACCACTGGTATTCAAGAGAACTACTTACCCAAAATGAGAAGAATTCTCATCTACTCATAAAAAGTCCGACTACTCCAACCCTATATCTCCTCCCTAAAATCCATAAAGGAGGTTGCCTACCCAAAGGAAGACTGATCATCTCAGGTATAAGTTCCATCTGCTCCAACTTAGGCATTTTTATTGACTCAGAATTACAACCATTTATGAAGAACCTACCCTCCTACATCCAGAATACAAAGGATATACTTCAGAAACTCCAAAATATTGACTGACAACCAAACTACATATTAGCAACTATAGATGTGGTATGTCTATACACTTCAGTCAAACATGAAGACAGTATCAAAGCAGTACAAAGATGCTTATCCACATGATCAGTACATCTTCTTGAAAGAAATGAAATGATCATAGCTATGTTGACCTTTTGCGTCAAAAACAACTTCTTCCTTTTCAAAGGCAAATACTATCTTCAGCAACAAGGGACCGCAATGGGATCTCACTTTGCTCCACCGTATGCCTGTATCCTGATGTGTGAAGTGGAAAGACAGTGGCTTTGTAACGAAAAGACAGAGGACTTCTCACAACACTTGATCTTCTGGGGTAGATATATTGATGACATCCTCCTCATCTGGCAAGGCCAGGAATGCCTTATTCAACAATTCTTAAATGCTCTCACACCCAACAAGTGTGGCATTGAAGTGACCTATCAAATCTCAAGGAAATCCCTTGAATACCCAGATCTTATAATTTATATTGACCACAATCAGTTACATACCCGATTCCACAGAAAAACAACACCTGCCAATTCCATTCTTCATGCCACCAGTTATCATCCACAAAGTACACAACAAAATATTCCAGCAGGTGAATATAGACAGGCCAGAGATAACTGCAGCACTTTAGAAGACTGTGAGATAGCGGCATCAGAAATCTCAGAACGTTTATTAAGAAGAGGATATAACATTTGAGGAATAAACCATACAAAGGAATACTTTGCTAAAATAGACCGCAAAGACATTCTGAACAAAGACAAGCTTATTATCAATCAGGTGCCTATCTGTTTTATTACTTAATTTCATAATGGTCATCAACACATCCGCAAATTACTTAACAAATACTGGCACCTACTCACTAAAAACTCCTCAATCTCACAGTTCATCCCACCAGTCTCACAGATGGGCTTCAAAAGAGTACCCAACTTCAGAGACAAAATATGCTCCTCATTTTATCGAGAAAAGAAAACTACCACACACAGCCTGCAACAAACCACTGGCTATATACTATACGTCTTACAATTGGATATAATGTGAGTTTTGCAACTTCCTTCAATAACTAGGGGAAAGAGTTTTAGAGCTCTACCTGAAAGTTGCCAGTTTCAGCCCTCTAGTGCACTTCTCTGATTGGCCAGCCTCTGGGAGCCTGGGCAGGCTGCCTTGATGAGGTGTGAAGTGCCTGGGTTGAATACAAACGAAGTGCCTGGAAGAAGAGAACTGCCTCAGCGGATGGTGAAACAGGATGGGGGAGAGCAGCCAAACTGTACTTCAATTTGGGAAGAACATTTAGGCCAGCAAGTGGACCATCCCCATTTCTTGCAAAACCAGATAGCCAGGTGCCCCCTAATTATATTAAGAGAGGGCTGGAAAGGGGTGTGCCAAAGGAAACTTAGCCAAACCAGTGGGTGGGCTCAGCTAGACCAAACCTCTGAGACTGAATTTTTGCTAGCTTCGATTCTGGAGAATGTTGCTCCCTGGGATAAATTTTTGGCACACTTCCCAGGAAGTGGTCACTCAAGAGGGAGGTGGCCTGCACATGATTGCACAGACCCCCCCCCACCCACTTCCTACTCCCAGGATTAAGGATAAAACTGGTGGAGCTGCATCCCACCTCAGATCCTTACAAGTAACTAGACAAAGAAGAAGGACTGTGTGAAGAAAAGAATGGACCACGAAGATGAAGTCATTTAAAAAAACGTGTTTAATGGAATAGATTTGTCGTAATGGAGCAATGCCACAACAACATCAACCGGCAACCACCCGACCATTCCATCCCCGTGTTCTACTCCCATTATGAACTATCCCAGCATTCTGATCACCACACATCATCCCCCCCAAACAAAAAAAATAGAAAAAGTCCTAACTGACACAATTGCATCACAATGTAACTAATTTACACTTTGCAGCTACATTTCACTGCCTAACCAAACTAACTATATATATATACATATATATACATATATATATATATATATATATATATATATATATATATATATATGTATGCATAAATACACATTTCATCACGAACGTTCAACATTCCATCACAAATTCTTTGAGATGCCCAGGTAATTTCTTCTTCCTTTGACTTCGTCGAAGAATCATACCACTAGTGGTTGGAACACTCTTGTTTGCATTATGACCAGAATCAGAATAAGTATAAAAATGTGTATCAGGGCCCACAACTGGTTGCAACTTGAAATCACTCCCCAGCAAATACTCCTCAATATCATCTTCATTTTCACTCATGTTAACCCCTTCAAATAGACTCACATGCCGCAGATTACGTATCCCACCATCTTCAAGCTTAACAGCTCCATCCAACACCTTCACTATTTTCATAGGACCTGACCAACGGGCTACTCCTTTTTCTATGAACCCAGGGTTCCTTACATGTACATACTGCCCTTCTACAAGATTAGGCATAGTTCTCCCTCTATTGACTCTACCCAGCACCTGACCTTGGTGCTTTAGCACACGATCCCTAATTTGACCATCACTATCTCTCAACATTTGCTCTTTTTGCTTATTCTTCAACCACCATGGAACTAACTTGGAAGATGGTTTCCTGCCCCTCAACAACTCAAGTGGAGTTTTTCCTGTTACAAAATGAGGTGTAATTCTATAAGATAGTAACATGCTCTGAAGAGCCTTCTTCCATGACAATTTATATTTCAGAGCCAACTGTACAGCCTCCTTAACTGCCCTATTGAACCTTTCGACTTGAACGTTGCCTTCTGGATAGTATAATAATACCCTTACATGATTCACACCATCATTTTTTAAATAATTATTTCATTTTACTTGCCATGAGCTGTACACCAATATCCGATACTAGGGTTTCAGGAAGGCCTTCCCTAGAAAACACATCTTCTAAAAAATTGATGCCATCTCCGTGGTTACATTCCCAAACATGCGATCTTCTGGTCACTTAGAATAATATTCAATAAGAACAATGGCATACATCTCTCTGGATGGTAACATGACAAAGGGCCCTATAAAATCAATTACTACCTTCTGTCAAGGTCCTTCAGGGAATTCAACCATTTGCAGAGGTACTACCATTGGTTTGACAGCCTTTTCACTTACCTTGCATGCATTGCATTCCCTCACCCAACAGTCCACCATAGTAACCAGACCTGGCCACCAAAAACTTTCCTTATTCTTCCTTCTGGTACTTGCTATACCACCATGTCTTTCATGCCCTAATTTGACAATAAGTTCACGTATACCATAGGGAGATACTATTTTATTACCCCTCAAAATGATATTCTTGCATATGGATAACTCATCCTTGACCTTTCAAAGTATACTACACTCCCCTTGGAACTGCCGTTCAGATGGCCACCCCTTCTTGAGAAATTCCTTTACCTTTGACAATATTCCATCTTTTTGCATTTCCTCTATCCACTTTTCCTCGGAAAACTCCAATTTTGTCCCATAATCTTCAATAGATACTACATCGTCATATGTAAATGCCACATCACACTCATTATCGTCAACCTCCTCACAATTTTCATTCTTTAAAGGCAACTGTGATAACCCACCCACCACACGATTATCTTTCCCTGGCAAATGCATTACCTCATAATGGTACATTTGTAGTTTTGAGACAACTCTTTCTAACCGGGGATAAGATTTCTTCCACCTTCAGGACTCAAAATGTTTACCAGTGTCCTATTGTCCATGCATATTTTAAATTTGCGACCCCAAACATATATTCTAAATCATTACAAAGCCCAAGTCGCAGCTAGTAATTCTCTTTCAATTACAGAATAGTTCCTTTCTGCTTGTTTTAAAGTACTGTACGCATATGCAACCACCCACACATTCCCATTCTTCTTTTGGGATAAAACAGCACCAATACGATAACCAGTAATACAGCTTGCATCTTCATCAAATCATCTTAAGTATGATGCATTTACAATTTCTTTTTTAACACTGCAAAATGTTCAGTATGTTCCTGTCTCCAGCAAAATGTTGCATTTTTTCTTAATAACGCTCTAAGATTCTCCACTTTAGATGCATAGTTTTCTATAATGCATAAAATTCTGTCAAACCTAAAAAGGATGTCAATTGTTCTTCACACTTAGGCTCTGGAACACCAACAATAGCTTTCACATGGTTAATTTTCAGATGAATGCCATCTTCAGAAATCACGTGACCCAAATATTCCACATGTTTGCATTTTTGTTCTTTTACAGTTAATCTATTTGTCACGACCTACTCGTAATCTGTGTCTGTGACCCATAGGAAGTGTGGCAGACTTCTTGTTCTTTTAAGTTCTGGCTTGGCCCAAATAGGGGGGACCCTTTCTGGTAGCCACAGTGCTGATGACGGAGGAAACGCCAAGGCAGTGCGTGCCCTCCAGAAGGAGTCCCAGAGGGAAAAAAAAACAAATGGGGAAAAAACCTCAACAAGAGGGAACTCCTGAAACAAGCAAGAGTAAAAGAAAATCAAAACAAAAGGAAAAAATGATCAGGAAAAAGCTGGAACAAAATCAGAGTTTCAATAGCAGATGCAGAGAAACAAGAGCGAAGATCACCACCAAACAGGAAGTGTTGCAGCGCAAAGAGAACAAGAATCACATACCTGATATACCCCAGGAACAGGAAGTAACCAACAGGAAGTAAAAAGGTGCCATCATGAATTGGGATCCAGTGTTAGAATGCTATAGAAAAATACCATAGTGAATAGGGAACCAGTGCATGCAGGGACAAAAGGAAGCATGCTGGGAAAGGAGAAAGAAACATGGGAAAGATGGTAAGTATATAAGGAGCTTTAAACAAGGGTGACAGGAAAGAAAAGAGGTGAGTGGGGGGAACACTCCCACTTGGACGCTGCGCAACAGTAGGTCCCAGAGCACCTGGTTTATGCCGAAACAACTCGAAAAAGTGACAAATCAGAAGAGGGGCGTGAACTGAAGAGGCATCCTCCCAAGAACATTCACTAAGATGATAGCCCTTCCAATGAATCAAATACTGAAGACGGTTCCGGAATATACCAGAGTCACATATGTCCTGTACTTCATAGTCCGGTTCACAATCTACCAACAAAGGAGGAGGACAAATATAATGGCAAGAAAAAGGATCAGGTACATAGGGTTTCAACTGGGAGACATGAAAGACTGGATGAATTTTCCAAGTTTGAGGTGTCGCATAGGCTCTCATTATCCTAATGAGACTACTGGATTTTGAGCGGCAAGATTGTTCGCAGTGTGGGGGACTAAGTCTGACCCACGGTAAAGGACCCTTGTCACTCTAAATCCAGGTTTTGCTCCGGCTAACTAGCGGTGCTTCATCTCTCTCAAATGGAAGAGACAATTGGGCAGCCGAGCGCATGACATCTTAGTACTTCCCAGGGAAGTCGTGGTCACTCAGGTCACAACCGCTTCTCTCTTACACAGTGCGGTCTCATTTATAAATGACAGAGGCAGTTTAAGTTTTAAAGATTGGTTTCATAAAACAACTGCATTTTAGATAGCAAAGCGTGAGCTGCAATAACCAGAACTACACAACACAGTAGCATTAAAATAGTAATGATGAGAGTGAAGCACAAGAATAAAGCTATCATAGTGCCGCTAAATTATGTTCTCTATAAGTTATATTTCAAGCACAGCATGTGAAGCTCTAAGCCTGCCTTTCAGGTTTCCGCGGGAGGACATCAACCCTCATACCTGAGCAAAGGCCTGTAATCTGCATCGGCATCTGCAACGGGGCAGCCAGCATCTAGTTGTAGGTTCCTGGCCGGAATCTTCCTCTGACCTGTACTAGGACTAGGAAGTGTTTTTATAACTAACACGTAGGTGTTCTAAGAAAATGTCCCTACGTAAGGATGTGTATTTTCTACGAATACTGGAGACTAAACTTCTACCACATTTACCGGCAGTGTCCCTGACTGTAGCCTTGACTGAAGCACAGGGCGATCAAGAATGCATTATTTGAGAACACAGTGCTGATCTAAGCTAAACAGTGTGATAGAAGGAAATAAAAACAAGACCATAAAACTGGTTATTGTAAAATAACAGTGTGAGGCTGAATAAAATGTATCTAGGGCAAAGTGCACAGCGGCCTACTATGTTAAACTAACGTGCATGAAGCTATATTAAAAATGGCTACAGAGGTAAACGGAGATGGAAAGTGACAGGATTGATTTTCTGTAGAATTGAAAAGGGTCCACAGTATGAGGTTTGAACTTGTTTTGGGAGAGATTTGGGGCAACATTTTGGAAGATAACCAGACTTTATCTTGGATGTTATATACCGGAGCCTCACTACATTTCTTATCAGCCAGTCTTTTCATATATCTTTTAGTGTTTAATAAATTAGCTCGAATCAGTCTTTGAATCCCTTGTATTCATTTGGAAAGAGAGGTGATAGCAGGAAGAGCAGAGGACATCTTAGGAGTAGTAGGAAAAGAAGCTGATGGAATCCGTATGAACAGAAAAAAGGAGTGACCTTGGAGGCACTATGGACGGTATTATTGTATGAAAACCCTGCAAGTGGAAGATAAATGCTCCAATTACTTTGAGTAGAGTTACAGAAACAACGCAGATATTGCTCAAGTCCCTGGTTGAGACGTTCAGTTTGCCCATTGGTTTGAGGATAAAATCCTGATGATAATGCCACATTGATATTTAGGATCTAACAGAAGTGTCTCGAGAACCGTGAAATGTACTGAGGTCCCCTGTCAGACACAATACTTTGAGGAAGTCCATGGAGGCGAACAATATGTTGAATGAATATCTGACTTAATTCTTGTGAGGTGGGTAATTTCTTTAAGGTGGTAAAATGGGCCATCTTAGTAAAGGAATCTACTGTTACCATTATAACCCGGTTTCCAGCTGATGGAGGTAATGAACACATAAAGTCAGTTGATATTTTGTGCCAAGGAGTTAGTGGAACTGGTAACGGTTGAAGTAGTCCTGCCGGCCTTGTATGGGGTACCTTACTTTGAGCACAAATAGGGCAAGATTTCATATATCGTTCAGAGTCTTGTTTCAACGTAGGCCACCAGAAGGAACGAAGAAGTAATTCTTGTGTGGCTTTAATACCTCGATGGCCAGTTACTGGGGAATCATGGCACATCTGAAGTACCTTTTCCTGCACTTTCTTAGGAGGGAGAAATAAGGTGTCATTGTGATAGTAGCATTCTCTATGTTTATGTATCTTAGAACGTAGATCCTTTAGCTCTTGTTCTGGAAGGGTGGAATATTCAGATTGTACTTCCTTGAGGATAGACTGAACTACACCTATGATCTTGTCAGTTTCAAGTAGATATGGTGACTGGGTGTGAACACTTTTGGGATAACGGTGAGATAAGGCATCAGCCAGAATGTTTTGAGATCCTGGGATATAGGTAACGTAAACATTGTACTGACTGAAGAAAAAGGCCCAACGAGCCTGACAACTGTTTTGGCACTGAAAATTACGTAGTCATTGCAGATTTCGATGGTCTGTTCTTTCTTCAAAAGGTTCCTTAGAACCCATGAGAAATTGTCTCCACTCTTGGCATGCAGTTTTTAGAGCCAATAGTTCCCTTTCCAGTAATGAATAATGTTGTTCGGAATCAGAGAGTACATGGGATAGGTAAAAGATGGGATGTTCTAAACCATAATCGTCTTGTTGTTGTAATAACACTGCCCCAATGGCTCTTTCTAAAGCGTCCGTTACAACAATAAATTGTTTACTAGTGTCTGAATGTCTCAATATGGGTGCTTGGGTGAAAGTCAGTTGTAAGTTTTGAAAGATCGCCTCCGCCGTGTCTGTCCAGATGAATCCATTTTGCAGATTCTCTTTTTAAGAGTTTGTGAAATTTGACTGGTTTGTTTAGCAAAGTCCAGAATAAACTGACAATAGAAATTGGCCAGTCCTAAGAAACATTGAGTTTCCCTGATTGATGAAGGGGATGGCCAATCTAGAATGGCTTGCACCTTTTCTGGATCCATAGAGATACCTTTAGGACTGATATGGTAATCCAAATACTTTACTTCAGTTTTGATCAAATTCACACTTCTCCGGTTTACAATAAAGTTTATGCTGCCGGAGTCTCTTTAGGACTTGTTTGACGTGTGTACAATGTAGTTCAGGGCGTCTGGAATATATAAGAATATCATCCAGATAGATCACTACCGTGTGGTTCAACAAATTGGAGAAGATGAAATCCATGAATCTTTGAAACACTGAGGGGGCGTTTGTTAAGCCGAAAGGCATGACCTTATATTCATAATGCCCAAAAGGAGTCCAAAAGGCCGTCTTCCACTCATCACCCTCCTTAATATGCAAGGGATGATACGCTCTGCGAAGATCTAACTTTGTGAACTTTTGTGCCCCTTTGACAGCCTCTAGGATGTCTTTGATTAGAGGTAGGGGATAACGATCCTTTATGGTGATTTTATTCAATCCGCGGAAGTCTATGCAGGGGCGAAGATCTTTAGTCTTTTTAGGTACGAAGAAAAGGGGAGCTCCTGCAGGAGAAGAAGATGGAGTGATAAGACCACTGTGAAGACTTTCTTGTAAATAATCCTTGAGAACCTTTTTTTCTGGTTCAGTGAGGGAATAAATTCTCCCAAAAGGAACAATTGCTCAGGGTTCCATAGGGATGGCACAATGATAGTCTCTGTGTGGAGGTAATATAGGTAGAGATGGTTTTTGAAATACATCTTGGAATTCCAAATATTGGCTTGGTATCTCTTGGACTGTATTTATGGAAAGCCCTAAACAAGTTTCCGAGGTTACGATCTTTTTGGGAGACCAATACGTATCTGAAGCATAACAATGATCATGTCAGAACTGAGAAGACAAAGAGATGGTTCTGGTTTCCCAGTTAACATACAGATTGTGTTTTATGAACCATAGAATTCCTAAGATTATGGAATGATTGGGAGAGGAGATTAAGTCAAAGGAGATACGTTCTTGATGTTTCCCAAACTGTAAACCTACACTCGTGGTGGTTGATGTTACAGGGCCGGGGGATAATAAAGAGCCATCAACAGTATGCACTTGTTCAGGAACTTCTTTAGGCAGCATTGGAATTTGCAGTGTTTTAGCCCAAGTCATGTCCATATGTACGCCACTAGCTCCACAATCTAATAATGCCAGGGTTCTTTCTTCTCGTCCATTAGATAACTGCAGGATAACTGGTAACATAAATAAGATAGTGGCATTTTCTTTGGAAGAACTGATGGAAGGTATAGCAGATGATCCCATCCCCTCCCTTCTCAGAGAGGACAGGAAGCAGCGTTTCCCGAAGATTTCATAGGACAAATTGGACGGGTATGAAGTAAATGACCAGCAGCTCCAAAATAAAGACACAATCCTCTTCGTCGTCTTTCTTCCCGTTAGCTGTTTGAAAGTGGGCCTCGAGCAGTGTCTACCTGCATAGGTTCTGCTTCAGGTTCTCTGGATATGGGTCGAGGTTCTTCAGGATGATGTACAAAAACTCGTGAAGTACTTGACTGGGAAGGTCCTCGACTCTTTCTTTTCTCCAAACAACGTTCTTGGAGACGATATTCAATAGAGAGGGCTAAATCCATCAGGCCTCGAAGATCTTTTACTCTGGAAGAGTGTACTAATTCGTCCTTGATTTCTTCTCACAATCCTCTACGAAACAGAGTTACCAGAGTACGCTCGAACCAAGTTGTCTCAGCCGCTAATTGTCTGAAGCGTGTGATGTATTGTAGAACTTCCTGAGTGCCTTGTTGAATATCGCAGTGTTTACTCGGCTGATGCTTCTAATCCCGGGCATTCAAACATTTGCTTGAATCTCTTTACGAAGGCGGAATAGTCAGACAACACCGGGTCGTTGGAGGCTACTATCGGGGTCGCCCAGGCCAAGGCAGGGCCTGATAATGCACTGATGAGATAACCCACCTTCGTCTTATCTTGTGAAAATTGTGTTGGTCTGAAAGCAAAGTAGACTGTCAGAGCATCCAGAAATACCCGCAGCTTATGGCGGTCTCCTGAAAACCGAGGAGTAGTGGTAGAGACAGTAGGAACATCAGCTTGACGAGGTCTAGTTTGTTAGGTGCCGCAATCTGTCACGACCTACTCGTAATCTGTGTCTGTGACCCACAGGAAGTGTGACACACTTCTTGTTCTTGTAAGTTCTGACTTGGCCCAAATAGGGACAACCCTTTCTGGTAGCCACTGTGCTGCTGACGGAGGGAACGCCAAGGCAGTCCGTGCCCTCTAAAAGGAGTCCCTGAGGGAAAAAAAAACCAAAAGGGGAAAAAACCTCAAAAAGAGGGAACCCCTGAAACAAACAAGAGTAAAAGAAAATCAAAACAAAAGGAAAGGAAAGGAAAAAATGACCAGGAAAAAGCTGGACCAAAATCAGAGTTTCAATAGCAGATGCAGAGAAACAGGAGCGAAGATCACCACCAAACAGGAAGTGTTGCAGCACAAAGAGAACAAGAATCACACACCTTACATACCCCAGGAACAGGAAGTAACCGACAGGAAGTAAAAAGGTGCCATCTTGAATTGGGATCCAGTGTTAGAATGCTATAGAAAAAATACCATAGTGAAAAAAGGAAGCATGCTGGGAGAAGAGAAAGAAACATAGGAGAGATAGTAAGTATGTAAAGAGCTTTAAACAAGGGCGACAGGAAAGAAAAGAAGAAAGAAAAGAGGTGAGTGGGTGGAGCAGGATCTACTGTGGAAGCACCGCACTGAAGAGAAAACGAGGCCCCATGCCCAATTTGGGGCCTTGACAAACATATGCAAGGCTCGGGGCACGGTGCATACTGCTGCCGTGCGCCGCGTCCCGAGCCGAACCTTCTGCTCGCGGAGCGGACCGCTGCACAACACTATCCTTAAGTGCTTGTAGAACTTTCCTCAGTATGCAATCATGTTCATTTTTATCCTTTCCAAATATCAATATGTCATTCTGAAAAACCTTCGCCCCAGTTATATTTGATAATAATACACTAGACAATACCCTTTGGAACACAGAGAATGCACTAGCTAAACCAAATGGCATTCTTTTGTACTGAGACAAACCTTCAGGTGTTCTGAAAGCTGTACAATGCTTAAGAGTCTGGATCTTGCTGCATTTGATGATAAGCATTAACTAAATCAATTGTAAAAAATACTTTAGCATCACCAATGGAGGACATTAATTTTTGCACATTCGGTAGTGGAAAACAATTCACCCAAATAGCATCATTTAGGGAACATCAATCCACACAAAGGGCCTGATTCTAACTTTGGAGGACGGTGTTAAACCGTCCCAAAAGTGGCGGATATACCACCTACCGTATTACGAGTTCCATAGGATATAATGGACTCGTAATACGGTAGGTGGTATATCCGCCACTTTTGGGACGGTTTAACACCGTCCTCCAAAGTTAGAATCAGGCCCAAAGTCTCAAACTGCCATTTGGTTTGAACGAAATTACAATTGGAGATACCCAATTGGAACTTACAATTATTTCAATAATATCCCTTCAATATAAATCATGTATTATTTCTTTTAATTTCCCTCAGTAATTAAACTGAACATTCCTCAACTTTTGCCTTACAGGTATAGCATTTTCTTTTAAAATTATGGTATGTTTAAACTTTTTTAGGGTTCCTAACAGGTTGTTAAAAACATCCGGAAATTCCTTCCTTAAGTCAGAATATGTATCATCTGTACTCAGAATATTACCCTTACCCACTGTATACACGGGTATTCTTTTTCTGGTGTAAGCACATCTGACAAACACAGTTTCCCAGCAAATTCACTTTTCGCTTGCACTGACCGCACTATAAACATTTTATGACCAGAGTAACTAAATGGGCTTAAGTTTGTATTCCCATTATGGTGTACCATGCACAAGAATCCACCATAGCTTCCATTTGCACTCCATCAATGCTTAACATACACTTTGGCAATTGAATATTCATCTCTTTACTGTTCTCACTCTGAACACTCAACACCATGTCACACATTCTGCACTCAAGCTCCTCATTATTAGAATCATCCACAACAGAATTCACTTGTTTTCCCAAACTTTTACATACACTTGAAAAATGTCCTTTCTTCTTACACACATTACATGTTTTGCCAATAGCAAGACACATTTTAGAATTTGCCAAGTGTCTACTAGCTCATTTTGTTTTACCTTTGGTACCAACCACAAGATTACTTTTTTCCATACCACCCTTCTCACTTCCTACAGCACATACGGTACCATTGTCCTTATTTTCTTTCCTTATTGCCTGTTTGCATCTCTCAGTAATTTCAATACCTTTTGCCAATTCAGTCGCAGCTTTTAAAGACAATCCATTCGAAGTCCATAATTTCTCCAGAATTGTTTTAGATTTTGTTTTCATTGATAACTGGCCCCTTAAAACTTGGTCATATGTCATGTGTTCGAAAGCACAGGTTACAGCAAGTCCTCTGAACACTGCCATATGCTGTTCAATCGATTCATCTTCTTTTTGTTCTCTAGAGTAAAATGTATGTTCCTCACCAACATTGTCCAACTCTGACAGATTTTTTAATTCTCTCAGTCCTATTGCACCTAGTCTGTGTTTTAGTAACAGGTGTACACTCCCCATCCTCTAATACCTCCATATATGCTTCAACCAAATCCAACCATAATTCCCATGGAATAGGTGGATCTCGATGCTCGGCTAAAATCAAAGGTGGCGGTTGAATGCTAGACATTTTTAAATTATTTTTCTTTATCCCACACTAATATCAGACAATCTTTTACGATTTACGTGTTACCACAGAATTTACTGGCCAAAATAGTGTGCTCATAACATAAATAGTTTACACCCAAAATAATTATTTTCCATGGTTAAAATTGTGCACATCAACGAACACCCAAGGTTAAAGTGTGTAACTGTGAAGATTACTGATCTTTTCCATAGTTAAAGGTGTGCGCATCACCGAACGTGCAGAGTTAAAGTGAGTAACTGTGCCAATTGCCATAAAATCACAGTTGTAGTGGGAATCCTCCCAATAGTCAAAGATGGCCGCCAAGACGTAGTCCCACCTTTTGTTCCAAAGGGGATAGGGCTTATATTTACCCTGAAAGTATTTCACCTGTACTTGTCAGTCAGTCCTCATGCACAGTTCCACGCTCAAGCTCACTGCAACTGAATTTGAAAGTGCTCTCCTCGTGCACAGTGCCACTGCCTCACAGTACCATCGTCACAATAATCCATACTGTGACAATTCTGCTCCTCTGATCCTTTCCACTCCTTCCAGTAAGTACCTGTATGCTGGTCGCATTCAAACGTGGAACTTCCTCAAAGCAGAATCGTTACTGTGAGTTACAGTGGCATTGCTCCTCGCCTGCTCATCACATTGTGAAGAAAAGAACGATCCACGAGGATGACGTTATTTAAAGCATGTTTAATATAATAGGTTTGTCGTAATGGAGCCACGTCAACACAACATCATTGGGCAACTGCTCCGACCATTCCATCACCGTATTCTACTCCCATTATGAAGTATCCCAACATTCTGATCACCACAGACTGCCCTGCTGGACACGTGAACTCCACCTGGACACTGCATTTGGAGAGGACTGCACCAGCTGCACACTTGGGCTTCACCACCAAAAGGACTTTGCTTGCTTTCAACTGCTTCAAGAAGGGACTCCCTTTTTGCTACTGGTAAAAAATAGCTGACCAGAGCCCCCTGAAGCAAGCCCTGAAGAAACTGACCATCTGTCTAGTGACCAGTGATCATTTTTACATTTGAGCCAGGAGCATTCTGGGAGTTGGAGTCCTAATCCTCGAGGAGCAACTCAGAGCTTCTGGAACCTTGGAGTGAGTTGGGAACTTCTAAAGGACTGTCAAAAATCTTCTGGAAGAAGATCCAGAAGTTTGGAGAAGATTGTAGCTCATTGGAAAAAAAGCTCCATAAATGGACCGACCTGACTTTGTGAGTCAAGCCGACTTACGTCGACCACGGGCTGGCTTGACTTACAGGATTGTCCCTCTAAAAAGCTTCAGAGCCCAAGACTTCCACCGAGAACTTGTAGAAAGGCAATCTGACGATGTTGACTCAAAATTGACTTACTGTGGGGGGGGACGTCCAACAACTGAGAGAAAAAGCTAAAAAAAAGTGACAAAATCTGATTGTAAAAAGTTGACCGAGGATTCCCACTCAGCGTATCCGAGGAGGGCTCCAGGGAGGTTGGCTTCAATTTTAAGTCTGCCCTGGACTAAGATTTCCATCATGAAAAATCATCTACGTCCGAAGGTAGAATTCTTCACCAAGGTCATCTACAACACTTATCCGAAGAGGGCTCCAAGGAGGTCAGATCCGACTTGCAGCTTGGTCCCGGTGAAGAAACTTGTCCTGGAAAAGAAAGACTAAGGGCCTCATTACGACCCTGGCGGTTTAATAACCGACATGTTTGTGGTGGCAGTTGGACAGCTGCCAATGAGGCGGTCAGAGCACCATATTACCCCCTCGGTGGTGGCGCTGCAGTCAGACCACCAACACCCACAGACGCGTCTTCATGCCGGTCTGGCGGTGCTGGCGGTCCTAGTTTGCCAGGGCAGTGCTGAAAGCAGTGCCAGCCTGGGGATTACGACCCCCTTCTCTGCTAGAAGTTTCATGGGGGTGCCTTGCACTGCCCATGCACTTGGCATGGGCAGTGTAGGGGCCTCCCTCGCCAGCCCTGTCACAATGTTCACTGTCTGGTTTGCAAACAATGAACATTGCGGCGGGTGTTGGTGCACCCTAAGCATGACAGCATCGCCACCGGCTCTATAATGAGCCGGAGACAATGCTGTAGGCCATTTCCCGCTAGGTCAATGGGCAGAACTGAGTTTCCACCCGCTGACCCAGTGGGAAACTCGTAATGACCCTGGCAGGGAGGCTGCCATACTGGCTGCAACCTACTTGTCAGGACTTCAGCACACTGGCTTTTCCGTCCGCCAAACTCATAATGAAGGCCTAAGTCAGAAGGTACAACTTTGTGCAAGGCCTCTGTTGCCCTCTAGCCGAGCAGGGCTCCATCGTGGTCGTCTTCAAATTTTAACTTTGCCCTGGTCGAGTGCAACCAGATGCCCAGATTGGTGCTTTTAGTTTCTATGTGCTAAAAAACATTTAGGGAAACATTACGACATTGGAAGTCTTTCGGAAAGACTGCCGTAATGGCAGGTGCCAAAAGACTACCATGTTGGCGGTCATTCGACTGCCGTATTAGGAGTCACACTCTGAATACCATCAGAAAACAGCCTAAAATCTGACACCACCAGGAGACAGGAGGGCGGGAAAGAGGCGGTCCCATCACCAGCACCACCAGCCCAGCACAATTCTACCCACCAGATTACAAGCCATAAATCACCACAGCGGTTCTTCCACTGCAGTTAATCGTTGGCGGTGTCAACCGCTGCATTAGGAACCCACTAGTGTCAGAACACAAAACCACATTGGACAGTTTGAATATCACACACCTGACACACATATACAAAACCGACACACCTACGCACTGCACTATAAAACGCACCCCTACACAACTCACAATCCTTTGCTACTAAATCGATTTTCACATAGACATCATTACACCATAGGGATATATATTACTCTCACTCAGCACACACCACACAATTGCACAACCAACACAAAACACACATAATGAGCACACACACACCACAAGTGTCCATCACTCACAACGAACCACCAACCCATCAATCAACCTACCCTGCACCCTTACACACACAACACCCCCCCTCCCTTAACACAACCACTACCATGTTTCCACAAAAGCACCCACGGTTCAGAGACGATGAGTGTCATGTTGGATGAAATTTCCAGGATAGAGCCAAGCTGTTTGGAGCACAACAAATCCTGATAACCAGGAAAATGGAGTTGTGGTAGAGAATACTCAACACTGTCAACTCAGTAAGCAACCATCCACGCACACAAGGAAGGACATCAGGAAGAGGTGGAACGACCTTAGGGGGAAGCTGCATTCCATGGTATCACAACACCAGATCACCGTGCACAAGACTGGCAGTGTGCCCCCACAGTTCACATCTTGGGAGGAGAAGGCCTTGAACATTCTGCATCCTGAGGGACTGCCTGGCATACCTGGGGGGCTGGACTCTGGTAAGCAGCCACAACAGCCATGGCACACAATTGTCATGTCCTGCATGCTTCCTCACCACCCAAATACTTCCCAATCCATTGTGTGTCTTACTACACCTCCCACTTATACATCTAATGCCCCTCCCCTGCATGCCACGCCTCCACCAGCCCAACTGCCCACAAAGCCCTTGGCAAAGGCACAGATAACATTGGATAATACTAGCACTTTGACTCCCATAATGCACTAGCCCATCTACGTGAAAACCTGCAATGTGCACATCACATCTATGTGTGACAATTGAACTAGCTATACCAACTAGATGGTACAACTGATGACTACTACATGGCAATGACAAAAGCAAAATGTCCAAGACACTCGTATATAAAATACAGTTCAAGTTCACAGATCCATAGGTGAAAAGGTTTCTTATATTTATTGCGACTTTCTTCTTCAATCACATCGATAAACAGCCAACACTTGTTTCGTCATGCGACCAATCCTCACATTGACTTCATCAAGGCTCTGTTAATTCTGAAATGAATCAAAGAATCCATTGATTCTAGAATTTCCTGATTAATCAATTTGCAAGTCTCCTTCAGACAATGTTGAGTGTAGCCAGTAAAAATCAATGTGGCACCTAAAATCCATATCTCAAAAGCAGTGCCAATAATCCATGTCTCTCAGACAAACAGCGTGTATGCTTCAATGTCCTGATATACGAATTGATTAATCAGGAAATTCTAGAATTCTGGGTGTGATTGAAGAAGAAAGACACAATAAATATATTTTCACCTATGGATCTGTGGACTTGAACTGTAATTTATATACGAGTGCCTTGGACATTTTGCTTTCATTTTTCCTTTTGGAGGAGTGGGGTGTTTTCTTCCCTTCCAGGGGCACCGTAAATACAAAATTTGGATGTTGTAACTTGGGTGGGATATTAGTGAGCGCCGTTCCTTATCTCTAAACACCCACTTTGTTTGTCTACATGGCAATGACAGCAATTCAGTTCCACAACACAATGCCAAATGAGGCTAAACACAGCTACAGCACTGTGACTAATCCAATTGGCTACTAATCAGGGTCCACAACCGAGAAAGTGACCCACCATGGTATGGAACGTAAAATGGCATACTCTATGCACATGCACAACATGCACAGACAGGACAGTTAAACTTGCATACTCACATACCCTCCTCCCACTGGGACACCATGCTGCAAAGACCGCCAATTTCCTCTCACAACTAGCAGGCCTAAATAGTCACTAGCCAACAGTGCAGAACAGTCATGTGAACTATCAGACAGTACCAGAAACCATCCACATAGCCAAAGGTACTAAACCTGAATGACACCAACCTAGATGGAGTATGGTACATATGTCACAGACCACTATCTACCACCAATGGTATGTAGTGCAGCATCTGTCATTGTCATTGCTAGGAATCATGTGAAGCCACTGTATGCATATGATAAAGAGTCAATATTTAACTCTGTCTCTGACTCCATCCAGAGGTACTCCTACCAGTGCCACCGTGGAGAGGAAATATGGTGTCAATTTCTTCTTTAATGTCTCCTCCAAAAAAGTCCAGTCAAGTCATGTTTCTTCACAGAAGAATTCAGCCAAGCCAACACATGTTTCATCTGGGTTGAGTCTCTCCCATTGACTTCATCAGGGCTTTGAATGGCTGTCAATGACATAAATATGAATAATAATAACCCTTTAATTTCTTTAGTCTAAATTGACTGGACTTGTTTTTGAAGAGACATTAAAGAAGAAATGTATAGGATATTTATTCTAGGACTGTTGATTTGATATATTGGTCTTCGTAAACTTATAAATGAACTAGAGTGCTAGTAGGTGTTGTTTTTGTTAGGATTATTCGTTTGATTGTCTAATTGCAAAGTTCTTTTGGGGTAGTACCTTGCCTAGCACCATTCCTGCACGTAAGAGGGATTGTTATGGTGAGCGCTTGCTTTCTTCTCAGACTCTCTACCCCTTTTCATAGTTGTACCACCATGGAGAGGATACCAGAGACTGCCAGCCTTCCAAAGGATGAAGGCCCCAGTGAGGGCAACACGTCTGGATGTCTGGACACTGAAGAACTACCTTTCCCAGCTGTAATACCTGGTCAGTCTACGACTCCCTGCCTACATCAATCCTCCCAACCCTGTGGCTTCTACATCACAGCCAACCCTTTGACCCCAAACCTGTGCCCCAAGGACTATTCAAACTATTGTATGCCCCACAGTATAGGGTCCTGAGTAGACCCCTCACACCACAGGCAATGAAGGTCCTGCAAACACCGGGAATGGGCACACTGTGCCAGGGGCACAGACAAATGGGGGCAGGGGTGTGGGAGGGTTGCTGTGGGCCAGAAGATGGGGCCCAAAGGGACTCTACCGACCAGGAAGCCATCTCCCAAGTCCAGGGAGCATACCGACAATCCCAGGACAGGATGGCCCAGATCATCACCATGTTAAGGGAAAACTAAAGGCTGCAGAGGGAATACCACCAAGAGGTAATGCAGCAGTGGCAGGCCCACAATGCAACTATGGCCTCCATTGCAGGGGTGCTGAGGGACATCAACACCACCCTGCGTGCTTCGTCCACCCACCAGCAGGCCCCTTCCACTAGCACCCCAGAAGAGATGGAGAAGCTTGTGAAGGAGGTCCTACCCCGTATGGACAGCTTCATGGGGCACCAGAGGAGCAGTTGAGCCCAATGCTATGGTAATAGGGGCTACGTGTGACGGTGAATCAGACAAGTGTACCAGTGAAAGAGTATATACATGCAGAGGGCATAAAGTGAAGGCATGTGAGCAGAGAGGATGGATATGTGTGGGCACTTGTTGAGTTAGGTGGGAATAAAAAGGAAGAAGATCCAGAAAGTTGGAGATGTTTGGAGCATCTTTTGGAAAAAGCTACATAAGTGGACTGACCCGACGTCATGAGTCAAGCCGGCCATCTTTGACCAGGCCTGACTTGCGGGTTTGTCCAGCTGAAAAGCTCTGCAGTCCCAGACTTCCAGGATTTCACTGGGGGCTTATGAAAAGGGAATCCAATGATGTTGCATTGAAATCGTGTTGCTGAGTAGGGTCACCCGACGCCGGGGGAAAAAAGCTTTAAAAAAGTCCAAAGGTAAAAGTTTGACCAAGGCTTCCAGTGCAGTCTATCTGAGGAGGGCTCGATCGAGGCTGGCCTTCAACTTTCAACTTGGTTCCGGATGAAGATGTTTGTCACGAAAGATTTTGCAAGTCCAAACGTAGAACATGTGACCGAGGCCTCCTGCAATGTATATCCAAAGAGGGCTCCATCACAGTCAGCCTCAACTTTTGACTTTGCCCCTGTCGAATGCGACCGGATGTGCAGATTGGCGCTTTTGATTTGTAAGCGCTAATAAACATTTCATGTTTAAAAATTCATATATCCGGTTCCCTTCATTGGATTTATGTTGTTTTATTGTCATTTTAACAAAAAACAAAAAAATCTATTTTTAGAAATTGGTCTTGGATTTTTATGGTGTTTTATGCTTCACTTACTCACTGTTTTGTTGATATTAGATGCCCCGCTCATGGAGCCACTGATTGCCCTAGGGACCGCCACCCCCCAGAGCCGGTTCCTATTTTCCTGGGGGCCCAAAACCCAGGACATTGCAATTTGCTTTGGCTTGGTGGGAGCTGACTGCTCTCACTAAGCAAAAGCAAACAAAGTCTGCTTTCTGACAGCAGAATCTTTCAAACTGGTCCCGCTGCAGAAAAGCAGAGTTTTCATCTGTCTTAGATATGCATGCAGGGAAGACAGATGAAAACATTTCTCCAGCATGCAGGGAGCTTCTGTTAAAAGCAGCTCCCTGCTTACTGGAGCAATGCTGACTCCCTCAGGATCGAGGAGCCGGCTGGGACCACATGGGAGGTCTTGAAGCTCCCCGCTGTCCAAGACAGCCTGTAAAGGGCAAAAAACTGAAAACAAATTACCTATTGCCTCATAGTTAAGTTCTCAGACCATCACACGGACAGTTGAGGGTTCTACTCAAGGTGTGTCCATGTTCATTACCCTCATTTAGGCCCTCATTACAACCCTGGCGGTCAGTGATAAAGCGGCGGTAATACCTCCAACAGGCCGGCAGTAAAACAAATGGAAATTGACAACAGTGGAAACCACCAACACAGACAACTTCTTTAACACACCGCCTGCCATGGCGATAACAACAAGCACCGCCGCGGTAACCGCCAACAGCCAGGCGGAAGACAATATACCACCCACAATATTACAACTGGCCTATCCGCCACCTTTTTCGGGGCGGTACCAATGACATCAAAAGCACGGCGGAAACAGTACACAGAAGGCAAAGGACTCACCTCTGGAGACTCAGGGAACAACCACGACGCCATGAAGCCCAAACTGCAGGTGTTCCCTATGCTGGTCTACCTCCTCCTACACTAGGAATACCAATGCCGGTGATGACGACCACAGTGAGTATTGCCGCCTAGCACACAGGTGAGGGGAGAGGAAAAAGAGAGTGATATACACACGCAGCACATAACGCCCCCACCCCCAACACCATACAAACAAACAGATGCAACAACATAACATATCTACCCGGTACCCCTCAGGAATAATGCAAGGACAAAAGGAAGTGATTAAAGTGAGAGTAATAAGATAAAATACTAGAAATACATCCTCAAAAATCACAACAGTATTTACATATATACAAATGGAGGGGCACTGCTCAGTCCATAATGTCCGTGGGTCACAGGGCCATATCACATAGGCCAAGGCCCCACTTGACTCCTGCCTTAATACGGAGAGAACACTGCTGGGGCATCATGTAAAAAATATGCAGGCACCTCAGGGGGAAAGGGAAGGAGGGCACCTCAGCCGGAAGATGGTACAACGCCACTGCTTCTGAAGTGAGCTACATGCCCTCTGCAATGTCCTGAGGAGTGCAAAGCCACATTCTCTCAAGTGCGTGGTTTGCCCACTGCTTGGAGGGGGCCTTGTGCCCAGTCTGCTTCATCCTGGCAAGGAGGGGGTAAGTGGAAGCCTTCTTCCACTGGTTCTGGAGGGGGCCTTGTGCCCTGTGATGCAGCCCATGGGGAGTGCAAGGTCACAGTCTCTCACCTGAGTGTCATACCCACGAGATTTGCAGTGGGCAGGATGCATGACATTCCATGGAGGCAGGACTATAGTCCATCTGACGGCAGCGACGGCTGCACAGTGGTGGCAGTGCCGGTGCTGGTGGCGATGCTGCTCATTGAGGTGGCTGTTGCAGCCAGTGGTGCTGATGGCGGTACTGTCAGTGGTGGGGGGAGGCTCCAGCCCTTTCCCTGCAGCCGCGACGGCTGAAGTGCCATGGTTGGTGGTTGGGGCTCAGATCCTGTCACAGCACCAGGACTTCTGTCCCTCCTGCCTGCAGGGGCAGGCCCTTTGCCCTTCCCCTTGGCAGCTGGTGGTGCCTCCTTGCCCTTGGCAGCTGGTGATGCCTCCTTGCCCTTGGCAGCTGGTGATGCCTCCTTGCCTTTGGCAGCTGGTGGTGCCTCCTTGCCCTTGGCAACTGGTGGTGCATCCTTGCCCTTGGCAGCTGGTGGTGCCTCCTTGCCCTTGGCAGCTGGTGGTGCCTTCTTGCCCTTGGCAGCTGGTGGTTGTTCCTTACCTTTGGCAGCTGGTGCAGGCACGCTGCCAGTGCTGATGGGTGTCTCCTTGGAGCCTCTCATATCTGCAGTAGCTGCCGAAACTACAGTGGCCGTGGACTGGGTGGCTGAGGTGCTGGCCTGGGTTCTGCCCACCCTAGCCCGAAGTGAAGGACGGGGAGGGTGTAGGGAAGAAGTCAAGGGTGGAGAGGAAAAGCTTCTTAGGGACACTGGGGTGGGAGGAGGGTGAAGGTTTGGGAGTGGAGGAAGAGGGTGTTGTTGTAGCAGGTGTCTGTCTGCTGTGTTTGGGTGCAGGTGCATGAGCTGGATGCTGTTGTGAGGTGCATGGCTGTTGGGTGTCTGAGTGCTTGCGTTTGTGTACTTTGGGAGGAGGGGACACAGACACAGTGGGTGAGGACACGGGACGAGTGCATGGATGTGGGGGTGGTGACTTCCAGTGAGGTACGTGTGCTGATAGGCGTGATGGTGATGGAAGTAGAGGATGAGGATGTAGTGCATGTGGGTGTGAGTGTCAATGCTAATGGGAGGGAGGGGGAGGACGAGGAGGAGGTGGGCACAGTGGAGGCAGTGGATGTTAGTATATCTGCTTCTGGATGGTGTTTGTGTGAGTGCCTGTGGGATGATGTGTGGTGCTTGTGTTTGCCTGAGTCACTCCTGTGTGTTGTCTTGTGTGCATGCTGGTCTGATTGTGTGCTTGGGATAGTTTGGGGTTCAGGGGAATGGGACTGGGTAGAGGAAGTTGGAGGGGGGAGGCTAGAGACAGGGACAATGGCTGCCATCAGGGAAGAAGCCAGAGCCTGGAATGATCTCTGTTGCGCCACCATGCCAGAGTGAATGCCCTCCAGGAATGCATTTGTATGTTTCAAATTCCCTGCCGGCCCCTGGATGACGTTCACTATGGTTGACTGCCCAACAGAGATGGATCACAGGAGGTCAATAGCCTCCTCACTCAGGGCAGCAGGGATAACTGGGGCAGGGCCTGAAGTGCCTGGGGTGAAAGAGATGCCCACCCTCCTGGGTGAGTGGACACGGGAAACACACTGAGGGGCTCCTGGGAGGGCGGTGCTGGTATGGGGGTGGCGGCTGTACCTGTAGTTGGTGTGGGCACAGAGGTGTCCGCCACCAGCAGGGAGCTTCCATCAGAGGAGTTATCACTGTCCGAACTGTCCCCTCTAGACTCCGCGTGGTGCTCCCCTCACCCTCTGTCCCACTGGTGCCCTCACGGTCAGTGGATTCAGCCTCCAGGGACATGTGGGATGCAGCTCCCTCTGTCGCCTGTGCCTCTGCTCCTCCGCCAGATGATGCTAATGCACATAAGGACAGGGTGACAAAACAAAAAGGGGGGGGGAGAGACAGAGGATACACTTGGTCAGTGCCAGCAACAACACTACCGCTGGTGTACACAACACACAGGGGACAGCCCTACGTACTAGGTGATGCACACAATGCTACTCACCAGGCCATGGACAGGAATACCTAACGCCATTAGCAGCATGCCTCAGTCCCACAGATCCCTGCCCAGTAATAGATGACCAATAGCATATTTGGGGGTAGAGTGCATCAGCCCCTGCCCAACATGGAACCTACCCTGCAATGTACGACCTGGCCTAGGGGCACCCACAGGCGCACATCCCACACCCAGAGACCACCTCACCACGCACAATTTGCAGATTTGGAAACTGTACTGGTGTGAGGTCCTCAAGCACCCATCCAGCTCTGGATAGGCCACTGCCAGTATGCGGAACATCAGGTGGGTCAGGGTTCGACGGGCACACCTTCCTCATTGGCAGGCCATCCCCAGCTGGGCCTCTGCCGTCTTCCTTGGCCAGCATTTCAGGTCCTCACACCATTTGCGACAGTGGGTGCTCCGCCAGCCGTAAACCCCCAGGGTCCACACATCCTTGGCGATGGCACCCAATATACCCTTTTTCGGATGGGCGCTGACCTGCAGAAAAATGAAAATAGAAAAAGGGATCAGTCATACCGTCCGGCCTGTTATACCCATGTCCCACCATATCCCTCCCATCCCCTTACGCACATACATTGCCCACCATACATGCAGCACGCTGCCCAGGACCCCTCAACCACAACCCCTTACATGAGGCCGTTACACACAGCACTCCATGCATTCATGCCCCATGCATCGTGCACAGAGTGTACTCACCTGTTGGTCTGGAGGCCCATAAAGCAATCAGTACTGGGGTAGGACCCCATCTACCAGTCTCTCCAACTCCACAGCGGTGAATGCAGGGGCCCTTTTCCAGTGACTCGAGCCATGGTCAGTTCCAGACACCGGTCACAGAAGCACTTGCAGTGTAGGTCCTCTCCTGTTGAATGTCAGGTAGCAAGTGAGTGAACAGATAGAAAATGGCGGTCATGTCCGCAGCGGTGCATACCGTCACCGCTGGTGTACATCACCATTGGCTACTGTAACGCATAGGGCCCAATGATAACCAATGAGGAGTTGCACGGTAGTCCTCGACTGCCTCCCACACGGCGCACAATGTCAGCGGCATTACCTCATTTCCACCTGTCCATCCACACAGAACAGGCGTCCACCATTTCAGGGGTGGTAGGCCATTGCACCTAACTGCGTCACAGCAGACATAAGCACATTTTGGGACTTAACATCAACATACTGTTTCTGTCACAACATGCAATGCATTGTACTTTGAGGAAATGTTGAAAACTGACCAGATGCTCATTGTTTTGCCCCCTAGATTACAATTGCTGAGGATGATTAGGAGATGGAGACATCCCCCTGTGTACAGGCCCCTGGTGGACTTGGCAACAATGGAGGACAGTCACATTATCCTCACCTACAGACTTGAAAGGGCCACAATCCAAGAGCCTTGTGCCCAATTGGAGCCAGACCTGATCTCAGCTATCCGTCAGCCCACTGGGATCCCCCCTCTTGTGCAAGTCCTATCTGTGCTTCATTTCTTGGCAAGTGGCTTCTTCCAAGTGACAGTGTCCATGGCAACAGGAATGTCCCAGTCAATGTTCTCAATAGTGCTAACCAGAGTGTTATCTGCCCTGATGAAACACATGCGTAGCTACATCGTATTCATCCAGGTGGAGGATTTGGCCACAGTGAAAGCTGACTTCTATGCAATTGGACACATCCCCAACATCGTTGGGGAAATTGATGGTACACGTATTGCATTTGTACCCCCCAGGAGAAATTAACTGGTGTTCAGAAATCAAAAGAGCTTTCACTCGATGAATGTTCAGATAGTGTACCTGGCAGACCAGTACATCTCCCATGTGAATGCAAAGTATCCTGGGTCTGTGCACGATGCCTATATCCTGATGAATAGCAGCATCCCATATGTGATGGCTCAACTCGAGAGGCACAGGGTGTGGCTAAGAGGTGAGCCCATGCTCCCCACCCAGTGTATGTTGGTATATTGGTGTGGGGTTGGCCCTAAGGGTGAGTATCTGGCTAACAGATATCCCTCGATATTTGCAGGTGACTGTGGTTTCCCCAACCTCTCATGGCTACTGACCCCAGTGAGGAATTCCAGGACAAGGGCAGAAGAACGTTATAATGAGGCACATGGGTGAACAAGACGAATTATAGAGCGAACTTTTGGTCTCCTGAAGGCCAGGCTTTGTTGCCCCAATCTAACCGGTAGTTCCCTGTGCTACTCACCCAAGAAGGTGTTCCAGATCATCGTGGCATGTTGCACAATCTTGCCTTGAGTCGCCAGGTGCCTTTTCTGCAGGAGGATGAGGCTGGAGATGGGCGTGTGGCAGCATTGGAGCCTGTGGACTCTGACGGAGAGAAGGCAGAGGATGAGGATATGGACAACAGAACATCTATCATTCGACAGTACTTCCAGTGACACACAGGTAAGACACTGTAACTTCACCTTCCATTGCAGTTTTGTGTAGTAAATGTTCACTGGCAGGCTGCTGTTCCCACTACTATGGCCACTTACTGTACCCTTTGACATGTCTATTCACAGATATTTGTGCCCTACTCTGGCTCCTGGTATACTGACTGCAGCACAATACAGGTCATACCTATGTATATATTACTTGCAATGTCTACAGATTGTTAAAGGAATACATGGTTATATCATTTGACATACTACATACTTGTATTTTTCCAAAGGGTGTTTATTTAAATGCTGAACATTTAATGGGGATGTACAGTGGGCTTGGGTGATGGTGGAGGAGAGTCCAGGATAGAGTCCAGTCTATTTGTATTACAGGTGCATTGTCCAAGGGGGCATCGGAAGGGGAGCAATGGCAGTTCAAGGTGGACAGGGTGACAGAGATGGACACAAGTGACAATCAGGAGAGTCTTATTTCCTGGCGGGGGTCTTGGTAATGTTCTCTGGCTTCTGCCTGGATTGCAGGGACTGTTTGCAGGGTGGTTCTTCTTCTGCAGGGGGAGGGGTGCTGGTGGCCTGTTGTTCCTGTGGCGGGCCTCCTGTCCACTAGCGTCAGCGGAGTTGGAGGGCTGTTCATCGGTCAGGCTAGTGTCAGGGGCCCATTGGTGTGCCACTGCCTCCCTCATGGTGTTGGCCATGTCTGCCAGCACCCCTGCAATGGTGGCCAGGGTGGTGTGGATGTCCCTCAGGTCCTCCCTGACCCCCAGGTACTGTCCTTCCTGTAGCCACTGGGTCTCCTGCAACTTGTCCAGTATCTGGCCCATCGTCTCCTGGGACTGGTGGTATGCTCCCAGGATGTTGGTGAGTGCCTCGTGGAGAGTCGGTTCCCTGGGCTTGTCCTGCCCCTGTCGTACAGCAGTCCTCCCAGGTTCCCTGTTGTCCTGTTCCTCTGTCCCCTGAACCGTGTGCCCACTGCCACTGACCCCAGGTCCCTGATTGTCCTGTGTTTGCGAGGTTGCCTGGGGTCTCTGTAGTGGTGGATACACTGCTGATTGATGTGCCCTGGGGACCGAGGTATGGGCCTGCTGGGTGGTGCTGTGCTGGTGTTTCCTGAGGGGGGAGGCTCTGTGGTGGTATCAGACTGCGGCTCGGTAACGACTGTCCAGAGGTCCTTGATGGGCCAGGTTGGTCATCCAGATCCAGGCGAGCAGAGCTGCTGTCATCACTGTGGACATCTTCTGGGAAGGGACTGTTTGTTGCTCGCACCTCCTATCCGGTGACGTTGGTGTGGGACCTGTGGGGATGTAAATGCAGTGTTAATGTTTCTGTGTGTGACATCTTGTGCATGGGTGTGTTGCCCTGTATCGTTGTGAGTGCTCTGTCAGCTTTGCCTTGTGTGAGTAGTTATTTTGTGGGCTAGGTGGCTCTCTCTAATGTGCATGCTGTGGTGATGGGTGTCCATGCAGGGCTGTGAGTGATGTCCATGCATTGGTGTTGCTTGCAGTGCTGGGTACTGGGGTGGGTGTGTTGTGATGGTGGGGTGTATGTGAGGTGGTGGGATGATGGGGGTGAGGGTAAGGATGGGAGTATGTGATGGCATGCAGGTGGGGGGATGAAAGTAGTAAAGAGTTGACTTGCCAGAGTCCAGTCCTCCTGCTACTCCTGCCAGGCCCTCAGGATGCAGTATTGCCAACACCTGCTCCTCCTATGTTGTTAGTTGTGGGGGAGGAGGTGGGGAACCACCGCCAGTCCTCTGTACAGCTATCTGGTGTCTTGCAACCATGGCACGCACCTTCCCCTGTAGTTCGTTCCACCTCTTCCTGATGTCATCCCTTGTGCTGTCCCCCGGCATTGACCCTGTCCACGATTCTCCACCATAGCTCTATCTTTCTTGCAACGGATGCCTGCTGCACCTGTGATCCGAATAGTTGTGTCTCTACCCGGATGATATCCTTCTCTGAGAACCTGGGGTGTCTTTAAGGTGCCATGGGTGTAATGTGTGAGGGTGTGTGGGGTGATGTGTTGGGGTGTGTGCTGTGAGGTGCATGGATGGTGTATAGGTAATGGTGTTCTGTGGCTCTGGTTCTGTGGGTGCTCTTGGTGTGTGTCTCTCTCACTCAGTTGTCAATTTTTTTTAGTCGTAAAGAGTTGTGGGTAGTATGGGTGTGTGTTTTATAGTGGTGTGGGTGTGGTGTGTGTATGAGTGTCGTATGTGCGTAGTTTGAATTGTCCAATGTGGTGTTGTTTTGTATGTGTGTATGTATTTTGAGCGCAGCGGTATATACCGCCAATGGTTTACCATGGTTGAATGTTTGCCGCAGTGATTTGTGGGTCATAATGCTGGGGGCGTAGTTCTGTTGGCGTAACGGTGTGGGTTTTGCTACTGCCCTTTTATCACTGACCTTTGGCTGGCGGACTTGTGTTTGTGTCTGAATAGCGATGGATTGCTATGTGTGGATCATAATATGGGTAGCGGTATACCACCACAGTCGCAGTATGTTGGCGTCAGTCGGCATGGCGGGAAGCGGGACTTATGGCCAATGTCATGATGAGGGCCTTAATTTCTTTTAAACTTCAAAAGTTTAAGGCTCATACTGAAAGATGATTGACAAATACATTTTTCTTTTCAATTTGTCTGGAAATATCTCATTCTAAGTATATAATCCTTCAAAGCCTAAAAGACTCTGGTGGTCATTACGACCTCGGTGGTCTTTTTGACAGACCGCCGAGGAACCGCCTTGCTGAAGACTGCCAGTGCAGGCGGTTTTCCGCTCGGCGAATTTTGACTGCTGGCAGCCCTCTGTCCTTTTTCCGATGGAGAGCCGCCAGCAGCCATACTGGCAGTCGGCGGGGAAGTGGAGGTTGCTCCACCTCCACTGCCCCGTCATCAGAACACCGCCCACCAAATCACGTACCGCGATTCGGCGTGGCAGTGTTCTGGTGGCGGGGAGCTGGCGGCGGAGCAGCCCCCATGGATCCTGTCCCCTCCCGGAAAATCAACGGACAAGGTAAGTTGATCATACGTTAGGGGAGAGTGTGGAGGGGTGTTGTGTGCGTGCATGGGGTGTGCGTGTGAGTATGTTGAGGGGGTGTGTGAGTGCATGTATGCATGCGGGGTGTGTTCTGTTGTAAATGTGCGCTTGTTTGCCTGTTTGTATATCTGTGAGTATGTGTGCGTGTATGTCTGTATGTATGTGTGCGTGTATGACTGTGTGTGTGTGTATGTTGGTATATATGTTGGTATGTGTGCGGGTATGTGTATTGGGTGTGTCTGTATACGTGTAGGGTGGGGGTGTGCTGTAATGTTGGGGGTAGGGGTGGGGAGGGGGTCCTGCCACCATTGAGGGGTGGCAGGGGGGAGAGGGGTGTGGGCTCGGCGGTGGGGAGTGGGAGAGACCCCTATCAGTGCCAGGAAAGAATTCCCTGGCACTGATAGTGCCTACTGCCATGGATTTCATGGCGGTTCCAAACCACCTGAAATCCATGGCGATCGGCAGGGTCATGATACTGCCGGCGGTCTTGTGACGGCCGCCGGGCTGGAGACCGAAGTCTCCAGCCAAGCGGTCGTCACCGCCCTGGCGGTTGGAACGGAGAAGTGGCGGGTGACCATGGCGGTAACCGCCATGGTCATAATTCCATTTTTTTTCCGCCAGCCTGTTGGCGGTATTACCGCCACTTCTCCGCTGACCGCCAGGGTCGTAATGAGGACCTCTGTATCTCTCTCACTCTCTTCTTTCTCTCTCTCTCTTTCAATCTCCTTCTCCCAGTCACACACCCACTCAGACCCTTATGTACCCACTCAGACAGTCATGCTCTCAACCACAGGCCCATTTGGACCCTTGTGCACCTACTCACAACCCCACTTCGACCATCACCCACCCACTCACAGACCCACAGATTGTGCTCCAATAGATCAATGATGCATTCACCTCATGAAGGATTTCAGATCGTTTTTCAATATGGAATTATCATTAGACTCTTGTTGTGGGAACAAGACTGCTAGATTTTGCGCAGCAGCACCTCAGAGCATGGGAAACTGAGTATAAAACCACACCATATGACAGCTGTAGGCTTAACCGTTTTGGCTAGCTAGCAGCACCTCACCAGAATCCAAGAGTAAAGATGATTTGTGACACTTGAAGACTCCACAGGGAAGGCATGGTGAGACAGATCTTACCTCTCTCTCTTAGTGGTGTACATCTCATACATGCAAAGACAAACAGAAGCATGTTTTGGTTCAATACTTTTTAATGAAGCAACTGCATTTATGTAAAGAGGCATGAATTGCGATTCTTAGGATAATGAAACACAGCACTATTAGAGTGGTGACTAGAAAAGTGAACCAGAGTAGAAGTTCTACCATACTGTCACAATAGTGATTCTAAAATCCCTACCTGCACTACTAAGATTCTATGGGCCAGATGTAGCAAACTTTTGCGAGTGGCAAATGGCCCGAATCGCAATTTGCTACCCCGCAAAATCGGAAATGAGATGCAAAAATCCCATTTCCTAATCGCAAAATGTGACGCGAGCCATTACTGACTCGCAAAAATAGCGACCCCATTTTGCGACCCGCAAATAGGAAGTCGCAATTTGCGAGTCGCAACCCAAATGCAATAGCCACTCGCAAATTGCGACTAGTCGCAAAAAGCCCATTTTGCACTTCCAATTTACCACTAACTCAGAGCAGGTGGTAACCATTACCAAAGTATAAAAGGAGACCCAGAAGGCATCTGGGTTACTCAAGATGGCGGAGATATATGTAATAGGATTGAGGAGGAGAGCCCATGCCGCACAGCAGAGGAGGAGGAGGAGCCAGAGACAGGAGAAGATATACAGAACCAGGCAGACACTTTTACAACAAACTGAAGAGGAGATTTATGATAAATATAGACTCAGTAGTGCAGCTATACTAGATTTAATAGAATTACTCAAACCACAGCTACAACGCCAGACTGTCCGCGGCTGCGCCATCCCTACGCATGTGCAAGTGCTTTGCTCACTGCACCTCTTGACCTCGGGTAGCTATCAGGGGGTCATTGCCGTGGCAGGTGGGGTATCCAAAAGTTCACTCTCACGATTCTTCAGGGCATTCCTAGATGCCTTACTCACACACATGTCCAGATACATGTAGCTACCCAGGAATGAGGCAGAAATCAACAGCACCAAGTTGGAATTCTACAGGATTGCCAACTTCCCCCATGTCATAGGGTGTGTAGACGGGACACATATACAAATATGCCCTCCTGCAAATCTGGAATATCTGTTCCGCAATAGGAAGTGTACCCACTCACTGAACATCCAGGTGGTATGTGACGCCCATTATGTTATCACTGACATGGTTGCCAAATTTCCAGGGAGTACACATGACTCTTACATTTTCAGGCACAGTGGAATACACCAACGCCTAGAACGTGGGGAGTTTGGAGACGGATATCTCTTAGGTATTGCTGAATACACCCTAAAGCCCTACACACAGGTCAATGTGGAACCCATCTATGCCCAGCTAACATTGTAAATTTTGTGCCACACAGGTGGCAGTGCATATGCACTGCGACCATGGATACTTACCCCGTACTTAACACCCAGCAATGAGACAGAGAGGCGATACAACAGTGCACATAAGAGGACCAGAAATATCATAGAACGGACCTTTGGACTGCTGAAAGCAAGATTCAGATGCCTCCACAGAAGTGGAGGTGCCCTCCAGTATACCCCAATAACAGCTTTCAAGATTGTTGTCGCATGTGCTATCCTGCACAACATTGCCACCAGAAGTGGGCTACCTCTCACCCCAGAAGACCCAGATTCGGAGGATGAAGAGCAAGAGCTACCACATCCCCATCATGGGGATAGAACATCGCAAATCAAGGCAGACTGAGACGGGAACACATTGCAAACCAATACTTTGGAAGGTACGTGCTAACTGTCATCACACTCACTAATGTCACACACAAAGAGTCCAGGTGTGAAGTGGAACTAAAAAGTGTTTTAATTTGTGCAACCAAAAAAAACTATATACATTGACAACAGTTCAGGGGCTGTAACAGTCCTCCTGGCATGAGGACACATTGACCTCATGTGCCCCAACCCCAGGACAGTGTGGAGCTCATGTCCTACGCCGGCCTCGGCCAGCATGGCTGGTACCAGGGGTGTCAGCAGTGCCCTGCCTTGCGCTTCCACTGCGCAACACCCTGGTGTCACTGGCAGAGACACTGCTGATGGTGGAGCCCTCCTTACTGTCTTGCGGTGTGTCAGCCACGCCCCTGGCCACCTGCCGTGTCTCCATAATATCAACAGCGTGGCTGAGACGGCCCAGTCCACGTGCCACATCAATAGCAAAGTGGCCCATGTCAACTTGGAGGCTGACCGTGCGCCTAGAAAGGCCAGTAGTGTTCACAGCCAGCCTGACTATTGATGTAGACATGCGGTCCAGCCGGTTAAGTAGCTGCCTGTCACGATGCCTTGCACCCTCTGTCTCAGTTAGGAGTCCGGCCACAAGTTGTCTCATAGAGAGTGCAAGGTCGCCCACATGTGTGTTCATTTGTTGCAACTCTGTGTGTACAAGCTGTATGCTTCTGCCTTGGTTTCGCTCCATGCGCCGCAATGCCCCTGTAATTCTCCTAATCTCCTGTGTTTGCAGGCGCTGACCCCGTAGGAGTGCGGCCTCAGCACGTGACATGGAGGCATCCCCTGACTCTGCCTGCCGCTCTGATGGTACATTTACACGTCGCCTGCGACGCAGTGGAGGCTCCGTGTCTTCTACAGTGGCACAGTGGCTGGGACCAGGTGCTGGATCACACACCAGTATGGCAACTGGTGTATCATGAGGGGACTGAGTGTTGGTGGTGCAGGTCTCAGTGGTGGCTGGTCCTGATTCATCTGTTGGCTGCTGGCTGACCAGTGGCCCCTGGATGCTTTGGCTGGTGGGGGTGTCTTGTGGGAGACCTGTGGGACATAGGGAACACACTGTCAGTATCTACTATCTGTTATATGCTTCCTAATAAACTGTTGCCTATCAACTGCCTACTTGACTACATTGCCCCTAATGCACCATTCTGGTGGTTGCTACTCTGAAATGGAGCTATTTTGGTTGTGCATGCTACTGTATACAAGGTGGGTGGGGGTATGGCATTATTGAGGGTACATGCATGTCTCATGGTACTCACCAGTTGATGGTTCTGGCGCTGATGTATCCAGATCTCCCATCCCGCACACTGCCTCTGGCTCAAGGGTCTCCTCAACTCTTTCCTCCAGGGGTGTTGGTGGTGGTATTGTGGATGGTCCCCCTCCAGTGCCCCTCATCTCGCGGAGCCGCTCTGCCACCCTGTCCTTGGTCCCGGAGCGCAAGTCATACCACCTTTTTTTGAGTTCTTCGATGCTCTGGTGGCTGACACCCAGGGAGTTCACTTTGTCTTCGATGTCCATCCAGATTTTTATCTTTTCCACCTCTGGCATGGTGAGGGCTGCCCTCCCAAAAAGTTGGTCATGGTGCTGGCAGCACTCCTCTGTCAGCACCTCCAGCTCTTTCTCTGCAAATTTAAGTTTGCGCTTAATTGGTGTCTCAGCCATGGTAGCTGCTGTTCTCTTTGTTTGCAGTTCTGCTGTTAAAATGGGTGTGGTCCTCCCTCCTCCCAGGTGTATTTGTAAACTTCCTGGCTGTAATGTCATCATCATGAGCCAGGAAGTGTTTTCCAGAGTGTTCTGCAGCACCTGCATTCAATTTGGAGCACAGTCGCAATTTGCGACACCCACTCGCAAATTGCGTGTTCGTTTTTAGCGCGGTCGCAAAAAGCGACCTCGCAAACAGCGGACTCGCAATCTGCAGTGCGATTTCATTTGCGAGACGCAAATTGAAGTTGCGTTTTCTTCTTGGATACCATTTAGCGAGTCGGAAATTGATAGTCGCAATGACTCAATTTCCGACTCGATAAATTTTTCCTACCTACATCTGGCCCTATATGAGAGCAATAGCAGTGTTAGGAGCCTGCCTTGTTCCTAGAAGGAAACCCAATCCCCGTACCAGTGTATAGGTAGAGAAGAGGTATGTTGATCTGCTGGAAGACCTCACACATTGATGGAGAGAAGATGCAGAGTTTCAGCAGAAACTGCGAACATGATGCACAGCAGAAGATGGCTGGCTGGCTGGGAATGTCCCTTCTGATGTCATAGGCAATGTAGTGGTTTATAATAAAACAAGTTGTTGTTCTAGGAACTGCCCTGACATGACAAAACATATTTTTCTGCCTAGGTTATACATTGTGCTCTTTTTACTGGCAATACCCAATAATCTATTGTGCGCAGCCATGAGTTGAGCACAGGATGAAAATGTGCAAAGAAATGAATAACAAATTCTGCATGGAAGAGCAAGTGATGAAAATAATAAAACATATCCACTAAAATGAAGCTTTGCTAAAGTAATTAGAGGAATAAAAATGACTTGTAACTAGGTGAAAAGGCACAGGCCGTCAGGTCTAGAGCTATAATAATGTGCTAGTGTAAATGCTAAAAAAAAAACTCACAGCAGAATTGCTGAGAAAACACACTTGCTTTGCCTTCACCAACCCAGGAGTTAGAATAATTTGTCCTTTACAGGAGTGGTGCTTCATCTGGGGCACCTGCTGTCTTATCCAGGTGTCTGGTTGACACCTGTTCGGTATAAGTCAATAAGGACGCTC